>NC_086447.1:525778982-526978982 GCF_028390025.1 Pseudophryne corroboree | reverse complement strand
ACTATTTTTTTGAAGGGCTATCCTGCCTGACATTGCAGTGCCACTCCTAGATGGGCCAGGTGTTTGTGTCGGCCACTTGTGTCGCTTAGCTTAGCCATCCAGCGACCTCGGTGCAAATTTTAGGACTATAAATAATATTGTGAGGTGTGAGGTGTTCAGAATAGACTGGAAATGAGTGGAAATTATGGTTATTGAGGTTAATAATACTATGGGATCAAAATGACCCCCAAATTCTATGATTTAAGCTGTTTTTTTTAGGTTTTTTTTTTAAGAAAACACCCGAATCCAAAACGCACCCGAATCCGACAAAAAATTTTCGGTGAGGTTTTGCCAAAACGCGTGCGAATCTAAAACACGGCAGCGGAACCGAATCCAAAACCAAAACACAAAACCGAAAAATGTCCGGTGCACATCACTAGTTGTGATGTTCCCATAGCAACCAATCAGATTTTGTCTATCATTTCTTTATTGCATCCTTGAAAATCTGATTGGTTGCATCACCACTTTTCAATATTAGAAGCTTTAGTAAATATACCCCTAAGAGTTCCTGGGATGGAAACATTTTTGGAAGTGATGAGTTGAAGCATACAGACCTCAACTGGGTCAATTTAGTGGAGGCAGCTGAGTACAACAAAGGGATTCTAAAGCTTGTTAAATGAAGGAGGTGATTATGTGGAGGGGTTCAGTATGATTTACCAACGGACACAATACCGACGGTCATAATCCCGACAGCCATTGACCTACAGTCAAAATACCGAGATGGTCAAAACACCGACATTCAAATGCCGATATAGTCAGAATACTGACATTTGCAATGTCGTCATGTCAAAATACTGACATGAGTTTTCTAGTTTTTTGTCTCAATGTCGACATAGGTCAACATGGACACCGTGTAAGTGTACCGCATCCCCTTGCATTGCTTGCTGTGCTCGCCATGCTTCGGGCACGGTGCCTTGCTGCATTCGGCACACTATTATATTCCCCCTCCAGGTCACAAAAATTCCTTAAAAACGCATGTCGGCATTTTGACAAGTCGGCATTGCAAATGTCGGTATTCTGACTGTCTCCATTTTGAACATGTCTGTATTTTGACTGTAGGTCAATGGCTACCGGTATTGTGTCCGTCTGTAAATCAACTGCTACTCATGTGAAATCAACTGCTATCCATTTGGAGGGATAGATAAAGGTACTCTGTATTTAAAATGTAAAAATAGACAAAACATTTTTTTTCTTTTTTTTACAGCCATATGGTCCTTACTTTCTGGATTGCCCTGGTACTAATAGGTGTTCATTCACTGTGATTATACAGAACTAATTCTTAACTAGGTCATGATTTATTTTTATTGTTCAGTAGAATAAGATTCATTTAAATTTTTATATATTTCTTTTACAAAGTCACTCATAACCAATAGCCTGTGAGTGTGATGACTTTACTCTTATGTTATTTGTGTTGAATACTTTGGGTGTCTTAGTAAATTTAATTATTTTGCAATCCTTGGTAAAGGTTTTGCGAGTTGTCAAGGTAACGCAGTTCATTTGTCATGCCAGTAATTCTTTTAGAGCTTGTATTGATCCAGACACTTTTTCTCCACATGAGGCAAGAGGAAACTAATGGTGATTAAATAAAATATCTGCATTTCTGTGTTCTGAGCTTCTAGGTATAAAAAATGAAGCGTTGCAGGGTCACAATAATGGCTCATTCACTCTGCCCTGTCTTTGAAAAACTAATCATGGCCTCCATTGTGCTAGGTCTCACAATATATATACAGAGAGTGGATAAAAAGCTGCCAGCAGTTCAGTTCACACCTACAGTAACGACTGGAATGGATACCTCTCAGGCGCAGAAAGGACGATTTAATAATATGATGCACCTACAGCATACCTACCAACATCCGGAGGTTTGAAGTCGGGACCTCTCACGCAAAGGGGCGTGGCTTCGCAAGAATGCTGCAATCGTGAGCCACGCCTCCCATTTACGTCACAGTGGGTGCACGGCCAGAGCTCTGTGAGCTGCTGGCCATGCCCCCAGTCACAGCCAGCCTTAGCTATAGGCAGGCTAGGCATTTGCCTAGGGCATCCAAGCATGTCTAGGGGCATCCAAGCATTTCCCTGCAATATCTCATGCTGGGAGGGACAGTCTGCAAACTAACTGTTACTTTCCAAATGTATTCAATTAGTACTTGTATACACTAGAGATGAGCGCCTGAAATTTTTCGGGTTTTGTGTTTTGGTTTTGGGTTCGGTTCCGCGGCCGTGTTTTGGGTTCGAACGCGTTTTGGCAAAACCTCACCGAATTTTTTTTGTCGGATTCGGGTGTGTTTTGGATTCGGGTGTTTTTTTCAAAAAACACAAAAAAACAGCTTAAATCATAGAATTTGGGGGTCATTTTGATCCCAAAGTATTATTAACCTCAAAAACCATAATTTACACTCATTTTCAGTCTATTCTGAATACCTCACACCTCACAATATTATTTTTAGTCCTAAAATTTGCACCGAGGTCGCTGTGTGAGTAAGATAAGCGACCCTAGTGGCCGACACAAACACCGGGCCCATCTAGGAGTGGCACTGCAGTGTCACGCAGGATGTCCCTTCCAAAAAACCCTCCCCAAACAGCACATGACGCAAAGAAAAAAAGAGGCGCAATGAGGTAGCTGTGTGAGTAAGATTAGCGACCCTAGTGGCCGACACAAACACCGGGCCCATCTAGGAGTGGCACTGCAGTGTCACGCAGGATGGCCCTTCCAAAAAACCCTCCCCAAACAGCACATGACGCAAAGAAAAAAAGAGGCGCAATGAGGTAGCTGTGTGAGTAAGATTAGCGACCCTAGTGGCCGACACAAACACCGGGCCCATCTACGAGTGGCACTGCAGTGTCACGCAGGATGTCCCTTCCAAAAAACCCTCCCCAAACAGCACATGACGCAAAGAAAAAAAGAGGCGCAATGAGGTAGCTGTGTGAGTAAGATTAGCGACCCTAGTGGCCGACACAAACACCGGGCCCATCTAGGAGTGGCACTGCAGTGTCACGCAGGATGTCCCTTCCAAAAAACCCTCCCCAAACAGCACATGACGCAAAGAAAAAAAGAGGCGCAATGAGGTAGCTGACTGTGTGAGTAAGATTAGCGACCCTAGTGGCCGACACAAACACCGGGCCCATCTAGGAGTGGCACTGCAGTGTCACGCAGGATGTCCCTTCCAAAAAACCCTCCCCAATCAGCACATGATGCAAAGAAAAAGAAAAGAAAAAAGAGGTGCAAGATGGAATTGTCCTTGGGCCCTCCCACCCACCCTTATGTTGTATAAACAAAACAGGACATGCACACTTTAACCAACCCATCATTTCAGTGACAGGGTCTGCCACACGACTGTGACTGATATGACGGGTTGGTTTGGACCCCCCCCAAAAAAGAAGCAATTAATCTCTCCTTGCACAAACTGGCTCTACAGAGGCAAGATGTCCACCTCATCTTCACCCTCCGATATATCACCGTGTACATCCCCCTCCTCACAGATTATCAATTCGTCCCCACTGGAATCCACCATCTCAGCTCCCTGTGTACTTTGTGGAGGCAATTGCTGCTGGTCAATGTCTCCGCGGAGGAATTGATTATAATTCATTTTAATGAACATCATCTTCTCCACATTTTCTGGATGTAACCTCGTACGCCGATTGCTGACAAGGTGAGCGGCGGCACTAAACACTCTTTCGGAGTACACACTTGTGGGAGGGCAACTTAGGTAGAATAAAGCCAGTTTGTGCAAGGGCCTCCAAATTGCCTCTTTTTCCTGCCAGTATAAGTACGGACTGTGTGACGTGCCTACTTGGATGCGGTCACTCATATAATCCTCCACCATTCTATCAATGTTGAGAGAATCATATGCAGTGACAGTAGACGACATGTCCGTAATCGTTGTCAGGTCCTTCAGTCCGGACCAGATGTCAGCATCAGCAGTCGCTCCAGACTGCCCTGCATCACCGCCAGCGGGTGGGCTCGGAATTCTGAGCCTTTTCCTCGCACCCCCAGTTGCGGGAGAATGTGAAGGAGGAGATGTTGACAGGTCGCGTTCCGCTTGACTTGACAATTTTGTCACCAGCAGGTCTTTCAACCCCAGCAGACTTGTGTCTGCCGGAAAGAGAGATCCAAGGTAGGCTTTAAATCTAGGATCGAGCACGGTGGCCAAAATGTAGTGCTCTGATTTCAACAGATTGACCACCCGTGAATCCTTGTTAAGCGAATTAAGGGCTGCATCCACAAGTCCCACATGCCTAGCGGAATCGCTCCCTTTTAGCTCCTTCTTCAATGCCTCCAGCTTCTTCTGCAAAAGCCTGATGAGGGGAATGACCTGACTCAGGCTGGCAGTGTCTGAACTGACTTCACGTGTGGCAAGTTCAAAGGGCATCAGAACCTTGCACAACGTTGAAATCATTCTCCACTGCACTTGAGACAGGTGCATTCCACCTCCTATATCGTGCTCAATTGTATAGGCTTGAATGGCCTTTTGCTGCTCCTCCAACCTCTGAAGCATATAGAGGGTTGAATTCCACCTCGTTACCACTTCTTGCTTCAGATGATGGCAGGGCAGGTTCAGTAGTTTTTGGTGGTGCTCCAGTCTTCTGTACGTGGTGCCTGTACGCCGAAAGTGTCCCGCAATTCTTCTGGCCACCGACAGCATCTCTTGCACGCCCCTGTCGTTTTTTAAAAAATTCTGCACCACCAAATTCAAGGTATGTGCAAAACATGGGACGTGCTGGAATTTGCCCATATTTAATGCACACACAATATTGCTGGCGTTGTCCGATGCCACAAATCCACAGGAGAGTCCAATTGGGGTAAGCCATTCCGCGATGATCTTCCTCAGTTGCCGTAAGAGGTTTTCAGCTGTGTGCGTATTCTGGAAAGCGGTGATACAAAGCGTAGCCTGCCTAGGAAAGAGTTGGCGTTTGCGAGATGCTGCTACTGGTGCCGCCGCTGCTGTTCTTGCGGCGGGAGTCCATACATCTACCCAGTGGGCTGTCACAGTCATATAGTCCTGACCCTGCCCTGCTCCACTTGTCCACATGTCCGTGGTTAAGTGGACATTGGGTACAACTGCATTTTTTAGGACACTGGTGAGTCTTTTTCTGACGTCCGTGTACATTCTCGGTATCGCCTGCCTAGAGAAGTGGAACCTAGATGGTATTTGGTAACGGGGGCACACTGCCTCAATAAATTGTCTAGTTCCCTGTGAACTAACGGCGGATACCGGACGCACGTCTAACACCAACATAGTTGTCAAGGCCTCAGTTATCCGCTTTGCAGTAGGATGACTGCTGTGATATTTCATCTTCCTCGCAAAGGACTGTTGAACAGTCAATTGCTTACTGGAAGTAGTACAAGTGGGCTTACGACTTCCCCTCTGGGATGACCATCGACTCCCAGCGGCAACAACAGCAGCGCCAGCAGCAGTAGGCGTTACACGCAAGGATGCATCGGAGGAATCCCAGGCAGGAGAGGACTCGTCAGAATTGCCAGTGACATGGCCTGCAGGACTATTGGCATTCCTGGGGAAGGAGGAAATTGACACTGAGGGAGTTGGTGGGGTGGTTTGCGTGAGCTTGGTTACAAGAGGAAGGGATTTACTGGTCAGTGGACTGCTTCCGCTGTCACCCAAAGTTTTTGAACTTGTCACTGACTTATTATGAATGCGCTGCAGGTGACGTATAAGGGAGGATGTTCCGAGGTGGTTAACGTCCTTACCCCTACTTATTACAGCTTGACAAAGGGAACACACGGCTTGACACCTGTTGTCCGCATTTCTGGTGAAATACCTCCACACCGAAGAGCTGATTTTTTTGGTATTTTCACCTGGCATGTCAACGGCCATATTCCTCCCACGGACAACAGGTGTCTCCCCGGGTGCCTGACTTAAACAAACCACCTCACCATCAGAATCCTCCTGGTCAATTTCCTCCCCAGCGCCAGCAACACCCATATCCTCCTCATCCTGGTGTACTTCAACACTGACATCTTCAATCTGACTATCAGGAACTGGACTGCGGGTGCTCCTTCCAGCACTTGCAGGGGGCGTGCAAATGGTGGAAGGCGCATGCTCTTCACGTCCAGTGTTGGGAAGGTCAGGCATCGCAACCGACACAATTGGACTCTCCTTGTGGATTTGGGATTTCGAAGAATGCACAGTTCTTTGCTGTGCTGCTTTTGCCAGCTTGAGTCTTTTCATTTTTCTAGCGAGAGGCTGAGTGCTTCCATCCTCATGTGAAGCTGAACCACTAGCCATGAACATAGGCCAGGGCCTCAGCCGTTCCTTGCCACTCCGTGTGGTAAATGGCATATTGGCAAGTTTACGCTTCTCCTCCGACAATTTTATTTTAGGTTTTGGAGTCCTTTTTTTTCTGATATTTGGTGTTTTGGATTTGACATGCTCTGTACTATGACATTGGGCATCGGCCTTGGCAGACGACGTTGCTGGCATTTCATCGTCTCGGCCATGACTAGTGGCAGCAGCTTCAGCACGAGGTGGAAGTGGATCTTGATCTTTCCCTAATTTTGGAACCTCAACATTTTTGTTCTCCATATTTTAATAGGCACAACTAAAAGGCACCTCAGGTAAACAATGGAGATGGATACTAGTATACAATTATGGACTGCCTGCCGACTGCAGACACAGAGGTAGCCACAGCCGTGAACTACCGTACTGTACTGTGTCTGCAGCTAATATAGACTGGTTGATAAAGAGAAGATGTCTATGTAACTATGTATGTATAAAGAAGAATGAAAAAAAACCACGGTTAGGTGGTATACAATTATGGACGGACTGCCTGCCGAGTGCAGACACAGAGGTAGCCACAGCCGTGAACTACCGTACTGTACTGTGTCTGCAGCTAATATAGACTGGTTGATAAAGAGAAGATGTCTATGTAACTATGTATGTATAAAGAAGAATGAAAAAAATCCACGGTTAGGTGGTATTACAATTATGGACGGACTGCCTGCCGAGTGCAGAGACACAGAGGTAGCCACAGCCGTGAACTACCGTACTGTGTCTGCTGCGACTGGATGATAAATTATATAAAAAATATATATATATCACTACTGCAGCCGGACAGGTATATATTATATATTATATAATGACGGACCTGCTGGACACTGTCTGTCAGCAGAATGAGTTTTATTTTTATAGAATAAAAAAAAAAAAAACACACAAGTGAAGTCACACGACGAGTGTTTAACTTTTTCAGGCAATCACAATATAAGTATACTACTAACTATACTGGTGGTCAGTGTGGTCAGGTCACTGGTCAGTCACACTGGCAGTGGCACTCCTGCAGCAAAAGTGTGCACTGTTTAATTTTAATATAATATGTACTCCTGGCTCCTGCTATAACCTATAACTGGCACTGCAGTAGTGCTCCCCAGTCTCCCCCACAATTATAAGCTGTGTGAGCTGAGCAGTCAGACAGATATATATATAATATTATATATAGATAATAGATGATGCAGCACACTGGCCTGAGCCTGAGCAGTGCACACAGATATGGTATGTGACTGACTGAGTCACTGTGTGTATCGCTTTTTTCAGGCAGAGAACGGATATATTAAATAAACTGCACTGTGTGTCTGGTGGTCACTCACTATATAATATATTATGTACTCCTGGCTCCTGCTATAACCTATAACTGGCACTGCAGTAGTGCTCCCCAGTCTCCCCCACAATTATAAGCTGTGTGAGCTGAGCAGTCAGACAGATATATATAATATTATATATAGATAATAGATGATGCAGCACACTGGCCTGAGCCTGAGCAGTGCACACAGATATGGTATGTGACTGAGTCACTGTGTGCTGTGTATCGCTTTTTTCAGGCAGAGAACGGATTATAAAGTAAACTGCACTGTCCTCACTAGTAAACTCTCTCCACTCAGTCTCTACACTTCTACAGTAACAGTACTCCTCCTAGTCAGCTCCAGTAAATCTCTCTCAGTCTCTTATAATCTAAATGGAGAGGACGCCAGCCACGTCCTCTCCCTATCAATCTCAATGCACGTGTGAAAATGGCGGCGACGCGCGGCTCCTTATATAGAATCCGAGTCTCGCGATAGAATCCGAGCCTCGCGAGAATCCGACAGCGTCATGATGACGTTCGGGTGCGCTCGGGTTAACCGAGCAAGGCGGGAAGATCCGAGTCGCTCGGACCCGTGAAAAAAAACATGAAGTTCTGGCGGGTTCGGATTCAGAGAAACCGAACCCGCTCATCTCTAGTATACACTGCTGTTTACATTTTTCAAATAAAATGCACACTGTCCCTTAAAGTTCTTTAAACTCCATCCGACATGCTTGAATGCCCCTGACTTGTGAGACCTCAGACAGACAGCAGAAGCCCAGTAACTTTAATTCCTGGACCTGTGACATTTTCACTGACTATGTAAGTTTATTGCTGGATGGCTCCTTATGATACCACATGTGTATCTGGAAGACTGCTTCACATAAATCTAATATCACCTATACTGCTTGTACATATGGGGGAGGGGAACCCTGCCATCCTGTGTGTGTCCCTTATCCCTGTGCAAACCCCAGGTGTCTGCAGGGACATAACATGGGCAATGTTCTCTCAACACTTCATTTCCTAGTCAGTCCATGCCGTAAAATTCCCCTGCCAGGATAGCATACCCTGTGAGGTCATATCCCTTGTACGGGTGTCCCTTTAATGGGTGCGAGCGCAAGCACGCACCCACCCATCTTGCCACCCCAATCTCACAAAACGCAGTCATGGATCCATGGTGCTGCATGGACGCACACACTGACTGCAAGCGGGCCAGCAAGCAAAAGTAAGTTTTATAAAAAAAAAGCTACTAGCATTACTAATGTGGGGCATATGTGTCAGGTGTATCACTGTGTGGAATTATGTGTATTATGGGAATTACTGTGTGCCACTATGCAGGGTTGAACTGGCCCACAGGGTAACCCCCCCAGTGGGCCCCACTGCCTAAGTGTTGCTGGGTCAGATGCAAAACAAGCGGCGGTGCTAGGGGGCACCAGACAAAATTTTGCCTAGGGCATGAAATTGGCTAGGGCCAGCTCTGCCCCCAGTCCCTCTGGTTCAGTGGAATAGATACTGTGCATGTGCACAGCGCATATTCACCGCTGCTCTGCTCTGAACTAAGCAGAACAGCGAGTGATAGGGAGCCTCCTAACTCCCCAGTCCTCCCCCCCCCCTTATCACCACAACACTTTGGCCCACTGGAGGGAGAGTCCCCCAAAAATGGGACTCTTTCCACAAAAATTGGGATGGTTGGCAGGTATGCCTACAGTACAGATGTGATATATAAGCAATCGGAAACAGAACAAATTATGTAATTAAATGATGTAAATGAGTTACAACAAATGCGTGGCTGTTAAGTGTTTCAATACACTGATGCTATTTGCAAATGTAACTAAGCAAACCTCCACAGGTGTGTGTGTGTATATATATATATATATATATATATATATATATATATATTTATTTATTTATTTGTAACAAAGCATGTTATAGCCATTGTTAATATGATTACAATAATACCCCTGACTAATAGCATCCCCAAAACTTGCATATTCAATCATCTAGTACAAGGCTGGCCAACCTGTGGCTATCCAGCTGTTGTGAAACTACACATCCCAGCATGCTCTGTCATAGTTATAGCCATCCCTAATAGCAAAACTGTGGGAAAGCATGCTGGGACTTGTAATTTCACAACAGCTGGAGGGCCACAGGTTGACCAGGCCTGATCTAGTATATAATATTTAACTATATTTAGAGCTGGATGATCATTGCCTTCTTAAAAATTCAGCTATGAATGACCATGGGCCATAATCATTAATTATCTGGACTAAGGGGGACACTTACTAAGCAGTGATAAGAGCGGAGAAGTGAGCCAGTGGAGAAGTTGCCCCATCAACCAATCAGCAGGGCTGTATAATTTTATATTATGCAAATTATAGATGTTACTTCAGTGCTGATTGGTTGCCATGGGCAACTTCTCCACTGGCTCACTTCTCCGCTCTTATTACTGCTTAGTAAATGTCCCCCTTAAGGTGGGTACACACTGGCCGATATATCGGCCGATCTCTTGAACGACCAATATATCGTGGCTCCGTCGGCCAGTGTGTACGGGCGATATGTCTGTGAACTCCGTCGTTCACAGACATATCACGTCGGCCCTGCAGCACAGCTGACGGCCAATATATCTACTGATTTATTGGCGCGTCACTGTGTGTGTACACATGCCGCGGCAGCCGGCGGTGATTGACAGCTGAACTGGGTGGGCATGTGCAGTGTTATTGGATTGGAGCTGTGTAGTGTTCATATAGCACTAAGTTACCATAGCAACCATAATTTTAAAATAATTTCCAGAGATACTATTATACTGCTTGGCAGATGAAACTGAGCCCGTTCTGTGCCATAAACTCTTGTTGTCCCTGGTGCTGTTACATCCCTCTCATGATGTGTTCACTGACCATGGTCATTATGCAGTGTTTCAGTATTTGACATAATCATATTTAGGGGTATATATACTAATGTTCAATTTTGGATTTGATTTTATGATTGATTTAAACTGATTGAAATTGAATCAAATTAAACTTTTTTACTCATCAAATCCCACATTTACTAATATTCGATTTTGTATTTAATGTTCGATTTTGACTAATGATTTTGTGTTCAGTTTAGGATATCCATTGCAAAATCACCTAAAAATCGAATGCAAAATCGAATACAAATTCAGGGGTGCAGCTGTTGTTAAAATAAAAGCACACTGGTCCTGTATGCTGTGAAAATACAGGTGTGCTGGCCCTGTCTTGTATGCTGTAAAAATTCAGGAGTGGTGTTGTTAAAATAGAAGCACACTAGTCCTGTATGCTGTGAAAATACATGGGTGCTGGCCCAGTCTTGTATGCTGTAGAAATTCAGGGGTGCTGCTGTTGTTAAAATAAAAGCACACTGGTCCTGTATGTTGTCAAAATTCAGGGGTGCAGTTGTTAAAATAAAAGCAAACTAGTCCTGTATGCTGTGAAAATACAGGGGTGCTGTTGTTAAAATAAAAGTACACTGGCCCTGTATGCTGTAAAAATACTGGGGTGCTGCTGTTAAAATAATATTACAGTGGCCCTGTATGATATAAAAATTCAGGAGTGCAGTTGTTAAAATAAAAGCACACTGATCCTGTAAGCTGTAAAATTTCAGGTATGCAGTTGTTAAAATAAAAGCACACTGATCCTGTATGCTGTGAAAATACAGGGTTGCTGGCCCAGTCTTGTTTGCTGTAAAAATTCAAGGGTGCTGCTGTTGTTAAAATAAAAGTACACTGGTCCTGTATTCTGTAAAAAATCAGGGGTGCTGCTGTTGTTAAAATAAAAGCACACTGGTCCTGTATGCTGTGAAAATACAGGGGTGCTGGCCCTATCTTGTATGCTGTCAAAATTCAGGGGTGCAGTTGTTAAAATAAAAGCACACTGGTTCTGTATGCTGTAAAAATACAGGGTTGCTGCTTTTAAAATAATATTACACTGGCCCTGTATGCTGTAAAAATTCAGGGGTGTTGTTAAAATAAAAGTACACTGGTCCTGTATGCTGTAAAACTACAGGGGTGCTGTTGTTAAAATAAAAGTACACTGGTCCTGCGTGCTGTAGAAAGGCAGGGGTGCTGTTGTTAAAATAAAAGTACACTGGTCCTGTATGCTGTAAAAATACAGGGGTGCTGTTGTTAAAATAAAAGTACACTGGTCCTGTATGCTGTAAGAAATACAGGGGTGCTGTGAAAATAAAGGGGCACTGTTCTGTGTGCTGTAATAATAAAGGGGTGCTGTCCTGTGAAATGGAGAACAATTTGGAGGAAAAAATTGTGAAGATCAGGAACCACTTCCAGTTTCTAGTACTAGTGCTGAAGCTGCTGCTGCTGCCACAAGTCATGACATTGATGGTGCAATTCTATCAACGTTGGCCCTCATTCCGAGTTGTTCGCTCGTCGCCGAGTTTCGCTATATTGCGATTAGTCGCTTACTGCGCATGCGCAAGGTTCACAGAGCGCATGCGCTTAGTTATTTTACACAAAAGTTAGGTATTTTACTCACGGCATAACGAGGATTTTTCATCGTTCTGGTGATCGGAGTGTGATTGACAGGAAGTGGGTGTTTCTGGGCGGAAACTGGCCGTTTTATGGGTGTGTGCGGAAAAACGCTGCCGTTTCTGGGAAAAACGCGGGAGTGGCTGGAGAAACGGGGGAGTGTCTGGGCGAACGCTGGGTGTGTTTGTGACGTCAAACCAGGAACGAAACTGACTGAACTGATCGCAGTGGCAGAGTAAGTTCCGAGCTACTCAGAAACTGCAAAGAAATTTCTATTCGCAATAATGTGAATCTTTCGTTCGCAATTCTGCAAAGCTAAGATTCACTCCCAGTAGGCGGCGGCTTAGCGTGTGCAATGCTGCCAAAAGCAGCTAGCGAGCGAACAACTCGGAATGAGGGCCGTTGTCTGCTAAGGCCGATGCCCAATGTCATAGATGGCATGTAAAATCCAAGAAGCAAAAATTGATAATCAGAAAAAAAAGAAATTATCTGACGAGAAACGTAAAATTGGCAATATGCCATTCACGACACGAAGTGACAAGGAAAGGCTATGGTCTTGGCCTATGTTCATGACTGGTGGCTCAGCTTCTCATGAGGATGGAAGCCCTCCTCCCTTTTGAAAAATTAAAAAAAATAAGCTTGTTAAAGCACAGGAAAAAACAACAGTGTGTTCAGAGATATCACAAATCCCCAAGCAGAATCCAAGTGTGTCCGCGGTTGCGATGTCTAGGCCTGACCTTCCCAAGACTGTATGGAAAGAGGAGGATCCTACCATCATTTGCATGCTGGAGCACCGCCAGTCCAGTTGCTGATATTGAGATTGAGGATGTCACTGTAGACGTACACTAGGATGAGGAGGATATTGGTGTAGCTGGCGCTGAGGAGGAAGTTGACGGTGAGGATTCTGATGGTGATGTGGTTTGTTTGAATAAGGCACCAGTGGAGACAGTTGTTGTCCATGGGTTGAGAAAGCCCATTTTCATGCCTGGGCAAAATACCAAAAAAGCCACCTCTTCAGGGTTAAATTATTTCTTCACTAATCTGGACAACAGGTGTCAAGCCTTGTGTTGCCTTTGTTAATCTGTAATAAGTAGGGGTAAGGACGTTAACCACCTAGGAACATCCTCCCTTATACGTCACCTGCAGCACATTCATCAGAAGTCATTGTCAAGTTCAGAAACTTTGGGTAAGAGCGTAAGCAGTACATTGACACCTAAATCCCTTCTTCCTGTTCTTCCCAAGCTCCTGCAAGCCACACCACAAACTCCCTCAACATCAATTTCCTCCTCAGTCAGGAACGTAAGTAGTCTTGTAGGCCATGTCACTAGCATGACTGACGAGTCTTCTCCTAACCAGGATTCATCCGGAAGATCCTTGAATGGTACACCTACTACTGCTGCTGCTGTTGTTGCTGCTGGGAGTCAATCGTCATCCCAGAGGGGAAGTCGGAAGACCACTTCAACTAAGCAACTGACTGTCCAACAGTCCTTTGCGAGGAAGATTAAATTTGACAGTAGTCACCCTGTTGCAAAGCGGATTACTGAGGCCACTACAACTATGCTAGTGTTAGACGTGCTTCCGGTATCCACCATTAGTGCAGTAGGATTTAGACAGTTGATGGACGCACTGTGTCCCTGGTACCAAATACCGTCTAGATTCCACTTCACTAGGGAAGCGATTCCCTGACTGTACTGGAACATTAAGAAAAGTATCCACGGTGTCCTGAAAAATGCGGTTGTACCCAGTGTCCACCTAACCACAGACATGTGCGCAAGTGGAGCAGGGCAAACTAAGGACTACATGATTGTGACAGCCCACTGGGTAGATGTATTGCCTCCTGCAGCAACAACAGCAGCGGCACCAGTAGCAGCATCTCACAAACGCCAACTCATTCCTAGGCAGGCTACACTGTGTATCACTGGTTTCCATAAGAGGCACACCGCTGACAACCTCTTACGGAAACTGAGGGACGTCATCGCACAATGGCTTACCCCACTTAGACTCTCCTGGGTATTTGTGATATCTGACAACGCCACCAATATTGTACGTGCATTACATCTGGGCAAATTCCAGCACGTCCCATGTTTTGCACATACAATAAATTTGGTTGTGCAGAATTTGTTGACTGACACTAGTGCAGTTAATCATTGGTATACCATCATTTGGCGTATAGAAGCTTCTTACACATTGGAGCCACTGTATATCACTAAGGAGCTGGTTGTGATACATGTGTAACAGATTATTGGAACTTTTCACAGCTGCAACAAAGACTCTAGCTGACACACAGGAATCAGTTATTACCATGTTCCTCTCGGATTACAGTAATGCTAATATGCAAACAACTTTTTTGGTGGGGGCCCAAACAAACCAATAATTTCAGCCACAGTCGTGTGACAGACCCTGTCGCTGAAATGATTGGTTTGTTAAAGTGTGCATATCCTGTTTATACAACATAAGGGGGGGAGGGTGGGCCCAAGGACAATTCCATATTGCACCTCTTTTTTTTCTTTGCATTACGTGCTCTTTGGGGCCTAGTTTTTAAAACAGCCATCCTGTCTGCCACTGCATTGCCACTCCTAGATGGGCCAGGAGTTTGTGCCACCCACTTGTGTCGCTTAGCTTAGTCATCCAGCGACCTCAGTGCCTCCTTTAGCCTAAAAACAATATTGTGAGGTGTTCAGAATAGACTGGAAATGAGTGGAAATGAATGTTATTGAGGTTACTAATACCGTAGGATCAAAATTACCCCCAAATTCTGTGATTTTAGCTGTTTTTATGTTTTTTCAAAAATTATCCAGATCCAAAACCAAAACCGGAAAGGGTGGTTTTGGCAAAACCAATCCAGATCCAAACATCAGCGCTTATGCGCCGGACTTTCATATTGCCTCCACGTTTTGTACATCGCACTAACACTAACCCACTAGTGCCCCTGCCGGGGACAGACAAAACCAGAACCCTGACAGTTTGTTCGAGGCCCATGGACCCGGACGGCGGTCAGAGTGTGGGGTCAGGGACACTTCAAGATCTGGTGTCACGATTGGATGGACAAGAGGCTGCACAGCAGCAGATTATACAGTTTTTGCAAGAAATGTCTTCCCGATTGGACACTTTGCAACAGTCTTTTTCAACCCCAGGTCTTTCAGTATCACCTCCAGTTCCTGCTCCAGTTTCCAGTTCCATAGCTTCCAGTCCTCCAGTTGCTCCTACTACTTTGTCTCGTATTCATCTTCCTACACCAAGCAAGTTTGATGGTAATCCTAACATGTGTCGTGGATTCCTGAATCAATGTGAAGTCCACTTTGAATTGCTGCCACAAAATTTTCCAACACCCAGAGCAAAGGTTGCATATATTGTTTCACTTTTGTCAGGCTCTGCCTTGAATTGGGTTTCCCCGCTATGGGAGCAAGCAGATACTCTGCTGAATAATTATACAGAATTTGTTGCCGCATTCAGACGCATCTTTGATGAACCTGGGCGTACAACCTCTGCCTCTTCAGACCTCCTGCAGATCCGCCAGGGAACACGTACTGTTGGTCAGTATGTCATTCAGTTCCAGACATTGGCATCAGAGGTGAAGTGGAACAATCAGGCGCTGGTTGCTGCCTTCTGGCATGGTCTTTCCGACTGTATAAAGTATGAGTTAACTACTCGGGACCTCCCAGAGCAACTGGAAGCCCTAATCTCCTTGTGTGTCAAGTTGGATTTACGTTTACGTGAGCGAGCCAGCGAACGTTCCCGTGGTGACCTACGCAAGCATCGAGTAATGCCTCCAGTACAGTCTGTACCCATTACTACTGATGAACCTATGCAAGAAACTAAGTTTCATCTAACACCTGAGGAGAGATCAAGAAGGTTAAGGGGGAGGCTGTGTCTCTATTGTGCTGCTGCTGGTCATCTGATTGAATCCTGTCCTACTCGCTCGGGAAACGCCAGGTCCTAACTTGTAGAGGAGGAGTCAAGTTAGGGACCTTCAATAAAGCTCCTTCATCTCAAGATCTCAATTGCCTGTTACTTTGGAAATTCAGAATGATCTCCAGTCGTTGTCTGCCTTAGTGGATTGTGGTGATGCTGGGAACTTTATCTCACAAGCTACAGTGGATAGATTCCGTCTTCCAGTTTCAAAGTTGCCTCATCTAGTTTTTCTTACTGCTGTAGATGGAAGTCGTATTGCTGAGGGTTCCATCACTCTGCAAACCAAGCCTGTAGTCCTGGGAGTGGGCTTTCTTCATTCAGAGCTCATTGAATTCCTGGTCATACCAAAGGCTACCTATGAGATCGTACTGGGTATGCCCTGGCTCAAATTGCACAATCCCCAATTCGACTGGTCTACATTACAACTAACAGCATGGAGCTCTTCTTGTTTTCATTCATGTTTAGCTTCTGTACGGCCAATGAGATCTTCATGTGTGAAATTACAGTCTGATCTTCCTGAGGCTTATCAAGAGTTCACTGACGTCTTCAGTGAGAAAGCGGCTGATATCCTACCTCCTCATCGTGAGTGGGATTGCCCTATCGATTTAGTTCCTTGAAGCAAGCCACCTAGAGGGCGCACTTATCCTCTTTCTGTTCCTGAGACTCAAGCAATGAGTGAATATATAAAGGAGAATTTGCAGAAAGGGTTTATCCGTCCATCCTCCTCCCCAGCTGGTGCGGGATTCTTTTTTGTTAAAAAGAAAGATGGAGGATTACGCCCATGTATTGATTATCAGGGTTTAAATAACATCACGATTAAAAACAGCTACCCGCTGCCCCTTATTACGGAATTGTTTGACAGAGTCAGAGGGGCCCGTATCTTCACCAAGTTAGATCTTCGCTGGGCTTATAATCTCATCAGGATCCGAAGTGGCGATGAGTGAAAAACCGCCTTCAATACTCGAGATGGCCACTACGAATATCTAGTGATGCCCTTCGGTTTGAGTAATGCCCCGGCTGTGTTCCAAAACTTTGTCAACTAAGTGTTTAGAGATCTCCTATACAAATGTGTGGTAGTGTACCTCGATGACATCTTGATATTCTCCCATGACTTGGTCACCCACCATCAACAGGTGAAAGAGGTTTTTCGACGTCTTCGACAGAATAGTCTATATGGTAAATTATCCAAGTGCACGTTTGAAGTTCCTTCAATATCTTTCCTAGGATATGTGATTTCTGGGTCAGACCTCCAAATGGATCCAGCGAAATTGGAGGCTATAGAGAACTGGTCACTTCCAACAACACTCAAATCAGTTCAACGTTTTATTGGCTTTGCCAATTATTACAGGAAATTTATTAGAGGTTTCTCAACATTAATAGACCCAATTACCTGACTTACCCGGAAAAGGGGTAATCCCTCCCAATGGTCTGAAGATGCACTGTCTGCTTTTCATAAAATTAAACAGGCTTTTATTTCAGCTCCAGTGTTGCAGCAACCAGATGTCAACAAGGCCTTCATTCTAGAAGTGGATGCTTCAATGATTGGCGTGGGCACAGTACTGTCCCAAGTGGGCACTGATGGTAAGACTCACCCTTGTGGGTTTTTCTCTCGTAGATTTCTGCCTGCTGAAATGAACTATGCCATCGGAGACCAGGAGCTGTTAGCAATAAAACTGGCCCTTGAAGAGTAGAGGTATTTGCTGGAAGGAGCAAGATTCCCTATTACCATCTATACGGATCACAAGAACCTCGGCAAGCAAGGTGGGCCTTATTATTCTCTCGATTTGACTTTAAGTTAATGTTTAGACCTGGCTCACAAAATGTTAAGGCAGATGCATTATCTCGCTCTATGGGTCCAAATGAAGAGTCGTTAGAGCAGGCTTCTCGTCCAGTACTCAATCCTGTGGTATTTGCAGCTACGAGTGTGTCTCAAGATCCACCTCCAGGCAAAATGTTTATTTCCCCTGAACTTCGTCCAAATCTCCTGTCTTGGGCTCATACATGTAAATTTACTGGTCACCCTGGAGTCTTAAAGACTTTTAAATTCTTGTCTCAAACCTATTGGTG
This sequence comes from Pseudophryne corroboree, assembly GCF_028390025.1. NCBI lineage: Eukaryota > Metazoa > Chordata > Amphibia > Anura > Myobatrachidae > Pseudophryne > Pseudophryne corroboree. The sequence continues at coordinate 526,960,903 of NC_086447.1, read as the reverse complement.
GCCTCATATGAAAAATGATGTTCAAGAGTTTGTAGCTTCGTGACCTAAATGCGCTCAAAACAAAGTTCCTCGTTGAGCTCCTGCAGGCCAACTGCTACCAAATTCCATCCCAAGTCGTCCCTGTCTCATCTGTCGATGGATTTCATCTCGGATCTTCCTCCCTCCAAAGGGAATGATACCATCTGGGTAGTGGTCGACAGATTTTCAAAAATGGCTCACTTTGTTCCACTCATGGGGTTGCCTTCAGCTCCAAAACTGGCACAGTTGTTTCTTCGTGAAATCTTTAAATTACATGGACTGCCAACAGAAATAATATCAGACTGAGGAGTACAGTTTGTGGCAAAATTCTGGAGGGCCCTGTGTTCTGCGCTACAAGTTAAACTTAAATTCTCCACAGCCTATCATCCGCAAACGAATGGTCAGACAGAGAGGGTGACTCAAGAGCTTGAGACATACCTAAGACTTTATATTTCTTCCTCTCAAGATGATTGGGTATATTTATTGCCTTGGGCGGAGTTTGCCCATAATTTTCGTTATCATACTTCTACAGATGGTACTCCTTTTTTCGCAGTTTATTGTCAACATCCAAGAGTGCCGGATTTTCAAGATTTACCCATGGTAGATGTGCCTGCGGCTTCCTCAGTTCTTCAACAGTTTTCTCAGATTTGGAAAAAGATTCATTCATCTCTTAAAAAAGTATCTCATCGGTACAAGGTCTTCACTGATCGGAAAAGACGAGCAGTTCCTAGTTTAAAACCGGGTGACAAAGTCTGGTTATCTACTCGAAATCTTCATCTTAGAGTCCCTTCAATGAAATTTGCTCCACGATTTATCGGGCCATTTCCAGTAGAGAGTGTTTTTAATCCAGTGGCTTATAAATTGAAACTGCCTTCTTATTTGAAAGTTCTCAACTCATTTCATGTTTCTCTCCTCAGACCACTAATTCTTAATCGTTTCCAGAAAGTTCTTCCAGCGGCCCCGAAGGTGCAGACTCATTGAGGTGTGGAGTATGAGGTAGAGAAGATCCTGGACTCTCGGTATCGATATGGTCGTCTGCAATATCTGATTGACTGGTCTGGATATGGTCCTGAAGAGAGGAGTTGGATCGACGCCACAGATGTTCACGCTCCTCGATTGGTGAGACTTTTCACAGACTCTTCCCTGCCAAACCTCGAGGGTGTTCGGTGTCCACCCATAAAGGAGGGGGTACTGTCAGGAATCTGCGTTTTGCAGCATTTCACTTACCAGCGCGCTGGTGTGCAGGCCTCCGGAGGTCACGGCCCCAGTTGCGGCTGCGTGAGTATACTGCCCGCAAGCGCCATGACTGACGTCACTGCACGCCTACGAACTGCGTCCAGCGTGTGCTCTGCTGTGTACCAGCGTCTGTCCGGGTCAGCTGTTGTTATGACACCTGCGCTCAGCGGATCCGGACATCTAATCCAGCAGGGTGTGTTCACTCAGGGATCTGGCATCCAATCATCACTGAGCCAGGGGTATAAACCTCTGTTAATGGTTCAGTTTCATTGCCTCGAACAACGAGTCACATATGGTGTGCCTTGTTCTCCGGACTCCTGTGTTCCTGTTTCCAGCGATCCCCCGTGGTTACCTTCTGTCATCTCATCTTACTTCAGCTCTCCTGTTTTCTTCAGACTTCAGCCACAGCCAGTTACCAGCTCATCAAGCAGTAAGAGACTCTCCTCAGGTGTTTCATTCATTACTACCTGTGCACTGCTATTTGCATATCATCTGTGCATCTCTGCAAGTTATATCATCTCATTGCAGAGAGACTGTCTCCTGCTTGGGCCTAATGTGGCCATAAGGACTTTGTAATACAGAAACTGTGTGTTTTTCTAGTCTTACCGGAGTTCTGTTTATTTCATTCACATTCAGCATCAAGTCACTATATATTTCTGTTGCAAGAGACTTTTCAGTTATTTTGGATTCAATTACCAATCACTGTTACTTTATTGCCTGGTTTCAGTTTGTCATTCACTGCTATACCATCTACTCTGTGATCCCTGTGTAATAAACATCAGCGCTTATGCGCCGGACTTTCATATTGCCTCCACGTTTTGTACATCGCACTAACACTGACCCACTAGTGCCCCTGCCGGGGACAGACAAAACCAGAACCCTGACACCTGGGCTTCCAGGGCAACTGTTCGCTCACATCTCGTGCATCAGTGGCGTGTGGTGAGGTGAGCCAGGTGAGGCAGAACCTTTCCTGTCATACTAACGTTTGTGCCAGAGTTTTGACTGTATAAAGTATATGAAAAATACAAATGATATGTTTGAAATATCTTCTTTGCATTATTCTAATAATTTTTATAGCCAAAACTGTGGAGTAAAAAGTCTATGGCAGGTGTGGCAGTGCCTCACCTGGGTAACTTTTCCGCACATCTCTGATCAAAACTCACCAAATTTCCAGGGGTTTATACTGCTGTACCTGTGTATAATGCCCAGATGAACGCTTTGGCTCATATATTGCATGTAAATCTGGTTCTGGCGCTAGACAGTGCCTCCTGAGCTATTTAGCTCACCGCACGTCCCTGTCGTGCATATGTATTCGCCCTGGGTCGGCTGCTCCAGGTGCGCATACATATTGCACGACATGCACTGAGTGAGACTCTCAATCATGGCCCCTCCCATTTGTTTGAGAACTCAACTCCCTATTACCTTTTGAAAGTACAATAAAGAGAATAAAAACCAACTAACCAATACAATCAATACACAATAAGTAAGTAATCAATACTTATCTGAGTGGGACCTCTCCTGCGGCACCGATACTCCACCTAGCAGTTGCAGTTGTTCCCGCTCACTGCACCTCCTTTTCACTCAGCTTCCGGCTCCTTCTGCTGATTCCAACTCACATACACTTACAAATCCAAGTTACACTTTAAAATACAAGCTCCCTTACAATGATCCAGTGAATTCACAGATTGGTCTCAACCGTAAGTTTATGCATGACTTAACAAAGTTAATAATCAGAAGTCGCCTCTGGGCCTGAGCAGTAATTTTAACCATGTATTGTTGTCAGAGCATGAGAATGTGAGCCACCAAAAGGTAATAGAGAACAAGTGATGAGAATAGAATAAAAAAGGGTGAATCTGCTGTCAGTGTTGAACACTGAGCATGGGGATCATAAAGGTACTCTACCAAACTGGGTCTTACTCAGGAGTCTCCCACCCGTGTACTGACTCAGCCCGACACTAATTAGCTTCCAAGATCGGATGGATTCGGGCGTATCCAGTGTGGTATGGTAGTAGAGTTATAGGCAAATGATCTTTGTCGCTCTGGGATCACTGATGAGAGTTCACGGACTCACAGGAAAAGGATGAGGGTAATGACAGTGAGATGATAGCAGAAAATTAAAGGGGTGGATCTGCTGCCAACGTTAGATAGAGATAAAACTCTGAATCGCTGGTGAGAGTCCAGAAAGATAGTAGAACATGGAAAAAGACGATTCAAAGAATAATTATACCCCAGAAGCCTTAGGCTAATAATGCAAAAGATTGAATAATTTAGGGGCAATCAGTATACACATGCATAAAAAATCCCATAGGGTTGCACATAGACAAAGATGAATCAACTCCTGGTATTGCACAGAATAGATAGTGTGTATGTTAAATGTATCAGTATATACAGAAGATAAGAAAGAAAGCAATATTTTTGCTAAATACAAAAAGTATCATTCAGGGCTACAATGAGCTGCTATGATATCATGACTGTGAAAAATCATTCAGTTTGTAAATAAACTGAGAATGCAAGTGCCTCGCCAGTAATTACCACATTGGTGAAAAGAACTGATATTACAGCAATATTGCTATTAATGTAGATGAGGATTTAAGTGCTGAGATTATAGTCACATTAGCACGTGTGTAGAGATCAAAGAACACCGCTGATAAATAGTTCTCAAGTGGGGATACAATTTCTATACACTGGTGTCCCATTGCGGTGGTCTGAATTAATTTTACTTCTACTCCATACTGCCTCCAACAGCACCTAATCCTTGGTTTCTTCCACCCTGATGCTAATTTCAGTGTCATGTCCTCTGATGCAGAAATGTTTGTATGCCATGTACTTATCCTACATTGTCTTGTACTGTAAATCGTAAATCCGGCAATATTTCAGGCCACAGACAGCATCTCCTGCACACACTTGTCATTTTTTAAATAATTCCATACCACCAAGTTTATTGTGTGCGCAAAACATGGGATGTGTTCAAATTCACCCAGTTGTAACGCTCTCAAAATAGTTGCGTTATCAGAAATTACAAATCCTGAGGAGAGTCCTAGCGAGGAAATCCATTTTGCTATGACATTCCGGAGTTTTTCTAACAGATTGACACTGGCATGCCTCTTAGTGAAGCTAATGATACAGAGAGTTGCCTGCCTGTGAATGAGCTGGCATTTTCTGTTACATACTACTACTGCTGAAGGCAACACACCAACGTAGTGGGCTCCCACAGTCATGTAGTCTTTAGTTTGACCAATATAGCTTCTCTATTTATCTGTGGTGGATAGTGGGTATAATGGCATTTTCTAGTACAGGTTGAGTATCCCTTATCCAAAATGCTTGGGACCAGAGGTATTTTGGATATGGGATTTTTCCGTATTTTGGAATAATTGCATACCATAATGAGATATCATGGCGATGAGAGCTAAGTCTAAGCACAGAATGCATTTATGTTTCATATACACCTTATACACACAGCCTGAAGGTAATTTTAGACAATATTTGTAATAAATTTGTGTATTAAACAAAGTGTGTGTACATTCACACAATTCATTTATGTTTCATATACACCTTATACACATAGCCTGAAGGTCATTTAATACAATATTTTTAATAACTTTGTGTATTAAACAAAGTTTGAGTACATTGAGCCACAGAAAACAAAGATTTCACTATCTCACTCTCACTCAAAAAAGTCCGTATTTCGGAATATTTGGATATGGAATACTCAACCTGTACAAGAATTCATTTTTTGAACCTACCCAGTACAGATGAGGAATTGCTGTTCTGGTGAAATGGAATCAAGATAGAATTTGATAGTGGGGCCACAGGACCTCAATTAGCAGTCTAAAACCAGATGCATTGATTGTGGATATTGGACGCAGATCTAATGCTAGCATAGCCATCATGGCTTCAATGATCTGCTGTGCAACTGGACGGCAGCTTTCAGCTTTCAAACAATTTTCTTGCAAAGGATTCTTTCACAGTCTATTGTTGTTTGAAACCACTAGTCTTCTTGGTCCACTTCTGGGATGAAGATTCACTCCCAGCAGCAGTAGCCCTAGCATGCAAGGATTCTTCTGTCGAATCCTGGATAGGGGAGAAGTCAGTTAGCCAGGGCGGAACTGCCGAAGACAACGGAGTCGGTTTCCGCCGTGCTCCAGCCCATAAGGGCGCTCCTCCTTCGTTGTCCCCTGTTCCGTGCCCTTCTGTTCCTGCAATAAGAGGAGCCGCCGAGAGGGCTCACCACCTCTGTGCTCTGGTCACGGGCTCAGTAACATCCGACCACGACCCAGAGCCTACTGAAGAGCCTTGGATGCTGCATGCTGCCGTGGCTCCGCCCCCTTATTTCACTCGATCGGCTATTCTACTGAAAGTCCTGGCTGGAAGCACCAGGAAGCCAGGCAGCAGCATCAGCAGCACTCCCTTCCCTGCTTTGCCATCCAGTAATCCGTGAAGCTTCGCCCCCTCCCCAGCCTCCTTCTACAAGGTACATGGACTGGAGCCTCTGGCAGTGGAGCTGCCAATGACCACTGCCACTGTAGACCAGGATCAACTTCAATAAAAGTAAGTATAGTTTAATAAAAGTAATATTAAAATGTAGCCAAAATAAAGTACATTTCTTATACTATATATACAGCATGGTTCTGTCAGTCTGGAGTGAGGGTGAATGGGGATTTGGTAAAAACCAGAGCGGTTAGGACCCTTACAGCAATCTCAGCCATTGTGGAGTTGGAATTGTGTGTCCCCGTCCATCCTAGTCCGGGGGGATGTATGAGACAGCAGTGACCGGGGAGTGAGAGATTACAGCCTCCATGTGTGGTCCGTACTGTTCTGGTTTTTGCCACATCCCTGGATCATGCAGAAAGGCTGCAATCTCTCTGTCTCCCCGGTGACTACTGTCACATACACCCCCTGGGGCGAGATACCCCCCGTCCTGCCCAGAAGCTGCTGCCTCTCCGTTAAGTCCGCAGCATGGCTAACAGTTATCCGCATGTAAGTATGAGTTTCCACCGACGGCACTCCCACACGTATTGTTGGTGTGGGGGGAGGGACAATCCATATTTCTGTGCGTGTGTTTGTATATATATATATATATATATATATATATATACATACATACATACTGTATATATATAAATATATATATAACATTTTATATACGTGTTTATATATGCATATACATATGCATATGTGTGTGTGAATTAGTGATGTGCACCGGACATTTTTCGGGTTTTGTGTTTTGGTTTTGGATTCGGTTCCGCGGCCGTGTTTTGGATTCGGACGCGTTTTGGCAAAACCTCACCGAAATTTTTTTGTCGGATTCGGGTGTGTTTTGGATTCGGGTGTTTTTTTCAAAAAACCCTAAAAAACAGCTTAAATCATAGAATTTGGGGGTAATTTTGATTCCATAGTATTATTAACCTCAATAACCATAATTTCAACTCATTTCCAGTCTATTCTGAACACCTCACAATATTATTTTTAGTCCTAAAATTTGCACCGAGGTCGCTGGATGGCTAAGCTAAGCAACACAAGTGGCCGACACAAACACCTGGCCCCTAGGAGTGGCACTGCAGTGTCAGGCAGGATGGCACTTCAAAAAAATAGTCCCCAAACAGCACATGATGCAAAGAAAAAAAGAGGCGCACCAAGGTCGCTGTGTGACTAAGATAAGCCACACAAGTGGCCGACACAAACACCTGGCCAATCTAGGAGTAGGCTTGAATGGCCTTTTGCTGCTCCTCCATCCTCTGAAGCATATAGAGGGTTGAATTCCACCTCGTTACCACCTCTTGCTTCAGATGATGGCAGGGCAGGTTCAGGATTGTTTGGTGGTGCTTTAGTCTTCTGTACGCGGTGGCTGAATGCCGAAAGTGGCCCGCAATTCTTCGGGCCACCGACAGCATCTCTTGCACGCCCCTGTCGTTTTTTAAATAATTCTGCACCACCAAATTCAATGTATGTGCAAAACATGGGACGTGCTGGAATTTGCCCAGATGTAATGCACGCACAATAATGCTGGCGTTGTCCGATGTCACAAATCCCCAGGAGAGTCCAATTGGGGTAAGCCATTCTGCGATGATCTTCCTCAGTTTTCGTAAGAGGTTGTCAGCTGTGTGCCTCTTATGGAAAGCGGTGATACAAAGCGTAGCCTGCCTAGGAACAAGTTGGCGTTTGCGAGATGCTGCTACTGGTGCCGCCGCTGCTGTTCTTGCTGCGGGAGGCAATACATCTACCCAGTGGGCTGTCACAGTCATATAGTCCTGAGTCTGCCCTGCTCCACTTGTCCACATGTCCGTGGTTAAGTGGACATTGGGTACAACTGCATTTTTTAGGACACTGGTGACTCTTTTTCTGACGTCTGTGTACATTTTCGGTATCGCCTGCCTAGAGAAATGGAACCTAGATGGTATTTGGTACCGGGGACACAGTACCTCAATCAAGTCTCTAGTTGCCTCTGAATTAACGGTGGATACCGGAACCACGTTTCTCACCGCCCAGGCTGCCAAGGCCTGAGTTATCTGCTTTGCAGCAGGATGACTGCTGTGATATTTCATCTTCCTCGCAAAGGACCGTTGGACAGTCAATTGCTTACTGGAAGTAGTACAAGTGGGCTTCCGACTTCCCCTCTGGGATGACGATCGACTCCCAGCAGCTACAACAGCAGCGCCAGCAGCAGTAGGCGTTACACTCAAGGATGCATCGGAGAAATCCCAGGCAGGAGAGGACTCGTCAGACTTGCCAGTGACATGGCCTGCAGGACTATTGGCTTTCCTGGGTAAGGAGGAAATTGACACTGAGGGAGTTGGTGGTGTGGTTTGCAGGAGCTTGGTTACAAGAGGAAGGGATTTAGTGGTCAGTGGACTGCTTTCGCTGTCATCCAAAGTTTTTGAACTTGTCACTGACTTATGATGAATGCGCTGTAGGTGACGTATAATGGAGGATGTTCCGAGGTGGTTAACGTCCTTACCCCTACTTATTACAGCTTGACAAAGGCAACACACGGCTTGACACCTGTTGTCCGCATTTGTGTTGAAATAATTCCACACCGAAGAGCTGATTTTTTTTTGTATTTTGACCAGGCATGTCAATGGCCATATTCGTCCCACGGACAACAGGTGTCTCCCCGGGTGCCTGACTTAAACAAACCACCTCACCATCAGAATCCTCCTTGTCAATTTCCTCCCCAGCGCCAGCAACACCCATATCCTCATCCTGGTGTACTTCAACAGTGACATCTTCAATTTGACTATCAGGAACTGGACTGCGGGTGCTCCTTCCAGCACTTGCAGGGGGCGTGCAAATGGTGGAAGGCGCAAGCTCTTCCCGTCCAGTGTTGGGAAGGTCAGGCATCGCAACCGACACAATTGGACTCTCCTTGGGGATTTGTGATTTAGAAGAACGCACAGTTCTTTGCTGTGCTTTTGCCAACTTAAGTCTTTTCATTTTTCTAGCAAGAGGATGAGTGCTTCCATCCTCATGTGAATCTGAACCACTAGCCATGAACATAGGCCAGGGCCTCAGCCGTTCCTTGCCACTCTGTGTCATAAATGGCATATTGGCAAGTTTACGCTTCTCATCAGACGCTTTCAATTTTGATTTTTGGGTCATTTTACTGAACTTTTGTTTTTTGGATTTTACATGCTCTCTACTATGACATTGGGCATCGGCCTTGGCAGACGACGTTGATGGCATTTCATCGTCTCAGCCATGACTAGTGGCAGCAGCTTCAGCACGAGGTGGAAGTGGATCTTGATCTTTCCCTATTTTAACCTCCACATTTTTGTTCTCCATTTTTTAATGTGTGGAATTATATGCCAGTATCAATAGCAATGGCCTACTACTATATATAGTGCGCACAACTAAAATGCACCACAGGTGTAGAATGTAGATGGATAGAATACTTAATGACGACACAGAGGTAGGTACAGCAGTGGCCTTCCGTACCGTACTGCTATATACACTGGTGGTCACTGTGTCAGCAAACTGCAAAACTAAAATGCACCACAGGTATAGAATGTAGATGGATAGTATACTTAATGATGACACAGAGGTAGGTACAGCAGTGGCCTCCGTACCATACTGCTATATATACTGGTGGTCACTGAGTCAGCAAACTGCAAAACTAAAATGCACCACAGGTATAGAATGTAGATGGATAGTATACTTAATGACGACACAGAGGTAGGTACAGCAGTGGCCTTCCGTACCGTACTGCTATATATACTGGTGGTCACTGTGTCAGCACACTGCAAAACTAAAATGCACCACAGGTATAGAATGTAGATGGATAGTATACTTAATGATGACACAGAGGTAGGTACAGCAGTGGCCTTCCGTACCGTACTGCTATATATACTGGTGGTCACTGTGTCAGCAAACTGCAAAACTAAAATGCACCACAGGTATAGAATGTAGATGGATAGTATACTTAATGACGACACAGAGGTAGGTACAGCAGTGGCCTTCCGTACCGTACTGCTATATATACTGGTGGTCACTGTGTCAGCACACTGCACAACTGAAATGCACCACAGGTATAGAATGTAGATGGATAGTATACTTAATGACGACACAGAGGTAGATACAGCAGTGGCCTTCCGTACCGTACTGCTATATATACTGGTGGTCACTGTGTCAGCAAACTGCAAAACTAAAATGCACCACAGGTATACAATGTAGATGGATAGTATACTTAATGACGACACAGAGGTAGGTACAGCAGTGGCCTTCCGTACCGTACTGCTATATATACTGGTGGTCACTGTGTCAGCAAACTGCACAACTGAAATGCACCACAGGTATAGAATGTAGATGGATAGTATACTTAATGACGACACAGAGGTAGGTACAGCAGTGGCCTTCCGTACTGCTATATATACTGGTGGTCACTGTGTCAGCAAACTGCAAAACTAATATGCACTACAGGTATAGAATGTAGATGGATAGTATACTTAATGACGACACAGAGGTAGGTACAGCAGTGGCCTTCCGTACCATACTGCTATATATACTGGTGGTCACTGTGTCAGCAAACTGCAAAACTAAAATGCACCACAGGTATAGAATGTAGATGGATAGTATACTTATGATGACACAGAGGTAGGTACAGCAGTGGCCTTCCGTACCGTACTGCTATATATACTGGTGGTCACTTTGTCAGCAAACTGCAAAACTAAAATGCACCACAGGTATAGAATGTAGATGGATAGTATACTTAATGATGACACAGAGGTAGGTACAGCAGTGGCCTTCCGTACCGTACTGCTATATATACTGGTGGTCACTGTGTCAGCAAACTGCACAACTGAAATGCACCACAGGTATAGAATGTAGATGGATAGTATACTTAATGACGACACAGAGGTAGGTACAGCAGTGGCCTTCCGTACCGTACTGCTATATATACTGGTGGTCACTGTGTCAGCAAACTGCAAAACTAAAATGCACCACAGGTATAGAATTAGAATGTAGATGGATAATATACTTAATGATGACACAGAGGTAGGTACAGCAGTGGCCTTCCATACCGTACTGCTATATATACTGGTGGTCACTGTGTCAGCAAAACTCTGCACTGTACTCCTTCTATATAATATTATACTGGTGGTCCCGACTCCCCAGTCCCCACAATAAAGCAGCACTCTGAGCACAGATATGGAGTGTTTTTCAGGCAGACAACGTATACTGGTGGTCACTGTCAGCAAACTCTGCACTGTACTCCTGCTATATAATACAGCTGCTCCCCAGTCCCCACAATTAAGCAGTGTGAGCACAGATATATGCAGCACACTGAGCACAGAAATGGAGTGTTTTTTTCAGGCAGAGAACGGATAAAACTGGTGGTCACTGATCAGCAAAACTCTGCACTGTACTCCTCCTATATTAATATAAAGCTGCTCCCCAGTCCCCACAATGATATAAGCAAGTACAAATATTTGCATCAACTCAACAATGAATAAACGGAGAGGACGCCAGCCACGTCCTCTCCCTAACATTTCCAATGCATGAGTGAAAATGGCGGCGACGCGCGGCTGCTTATATAGAATCCGAATCTCGCGAGAATCCGACAGCAGGATGATGCCGTTCGGGCGCGCTCAGGTTAACCGAGCCATACGGGAGAATCCGAGTATGGCTCGGACCCGTGTAAAAAGGGTGAAGTTCGGGGGGGGGGGGGGGGGGTTCGGTTTCCGAGAAACCGAACCCGCTCATCACTAGTATGAATATATATATATAGCTATAGATATATAAGGCGCGCCCTCAGTACTACTGTCCTACAGCGTCCCCTCAGTACTGTTAACCCCTGTGACCCTTCAGTGCCAGTCCTCGTACCCCATATGTACCTGTCTCCTCAGTATTGGCCTCACCAATACCAGTCTAATATTTTCCTCAGTACCACTGCCCTGTGCCCCGTCAGTATCATTTACCTGTCACCTCACAATATCAGTCCCTAAGTACAGCAAGTTTTCTCCCTCTTTAGTAGCCTACTCTGGTATCACACTCTATGTTCTGTAAGTAACTTTTCCCCTGTGCCCCCTCAGTGCCAGCCTCCAGTACCCACTCAATACCAGTCTCATGTGCGCCCTCAGTGCCAGTACCCTGTGACCCCTCAGTAAGACTCCAGAGCCACTCAGTGCCTGTCCCCAGTGTCCCTTTGTCCTATAGAGATAGTCCCCTGTGCCACTCAGTACCAGTCTCCTATGACCCTTACTATCAGTCCCCTGTATCCCCTCAGAGATCTGTTTAAAGGGGGAGGGGGCTGTGTGTGGGGTGATCTGAGTGAGTGAGGAGAGCTGTGTGAGGAGTGGATAGCTATATCATCGTGGAGAGCTGTGTGAGGATAGCTATAATGTGGGGAGAATATGTATTTATATATAAATTTATATGGGCCCCCGAGGCGGTATACGTCCTAGGGTCCTGTGGGGGTCTTTTCTCAGCTCTATACAGGGGTCTATTCATTAGTTCACTATTCAATTTGAGGCCAAATCTGACAGGTTTTGGCCATTTCCAACAACGTCAATCTGAGTTTTTTGAAAGTCGGATTGACTTTGTCGAAAACGGACCATAAACCTGTCGGATTTGGCCGCAAATCCGACAAAAAACGTGGATCCGTGGCTAATCCGCCGATCCATTTGTTTTCTGACAAGTTGGAATTGCCAGCAGCTCCACTGAATAGGTTGAATCATGATTCGACCTAAAAATGTCAGAAACTGCCGTCTTTACGACTAGACGCCAGTTCCAACTAGAATTGAATAGACCCCACAGTCTCCGCAAAATTCACCCAACTTAGGGCTATAAAAACGGCACCAGAGGACACCGCCAGTACCGGCAAAGGACTACTCGGAGAGGTGGGGTGGGGGCACCAAACTCTATCTTGCCTCCGGGCAATCAGGATGAACTTACGCCACTGTAGTTGTACCTTTGTAAATTGGTTGTAGAAGGAATACCTCTGATCATTAAAGAGGAGATTGATGATAAATTTGTTGGCACTGAAAAATGCATTTGCTGGGATCTAGATGAGAGCTGGGAGCTAGATGATGCTGGACTGCTTAGTGTTTTATTTACCAGAATTTTCATATTTTCCCAAAAACTTTTGAATTAACTCACTCCATATGATATAACAGGGAGGAGGTTCCCAGATGTTTAATGTCCCTACCTCTACTTATTTTGGCTTTACAAATGGTACAGATTGTTTAACAAATAAACATATAAACATAAAATTTGATGGCAGGTAAGAACCACTTGGCCTTGCTAGTCTGCCCCTTTTTTTTTTTTAACATATTGTTACTTCAAACCCTATTTGATCCTGACAGATGTCAGTATTTGGGTATAAATAACTCCACAAACAAGAAGTAGCTTTTTTTGGTCTTTTGTCCATGCTTACCAATGACCTTCTTTTTATCACGGGCAAGAACTGCCACTGGTGGCAGACTTACTTTTTCCACCTTTGTTAAACTCAGAGTGAGAAAGTATTGCATTATCATATGAGCTTACAGAAGATGCCTGACTGTGTTTGACCCCAGCTTCTGCAATAGGCATTCTAGTATATGAAACAGCAGTACAGTAGCTCTAGCAGGACCACCACTTGCAAAGAAAGGCCATGACTTGAGCCTTTCCTCGCCACTGCATGTGGTGTATAGCATGGTGCCAATTTAAATTTTCTACAGTATATTTTGCCTTTATTATTAAAGGCGATGTTTTCTTTTACTTTGTGAAATATTGTTTAGATTTCATAAACTTTGTATCCTCTGGGCCACCTTTAGTAGAATTTGATGTACTATCATGACTGACAGCAGCCGCAGCACTAATACTGGGTTGTTGCTCCTGCTCTTCTATCGACTGACCATTATACTGACTCACAGTACTTCTAGTAATGTTTGCACCTGGTGATGTTATAATTTTTTAACTCAGTGCCTGAACATACACACATTTTATTAAGTATTAAATCACAGTGCCTCGCAGCGCTTTTGGTAGTGGTGGCACCTACTGAGTGTTATTTTTTTAAACATTGCCTGAACCAACACGTTTTTATTTTTAGCACACTGTGACTCACAGCGCTTCTAGTAATGGTGGCACCTAATGAATGTTATTTTTTAACACAGTGCTGCTGCCCACAGTCCACAGTGCCTCTATGTTTTTATTATTTTTATTAATGACACAGTGACTCTTTAAATTAAACAGTGCTCCTAAATGATGTTTTAATTTTTTTTAAATGACAGTGCCCCTTTGAGATAAACACAATCATTACAGGCTTGAAAAATGACAGGAGCTGATTGGCTGGTGCGTTATCACCTTGGACTTATCACTGCTTTATCACTTCTCCAAACTTAATACATCTACCCAATGTTCATAATGGTATTTTTAAATGACACAGTGTCCCTAGCTTTATGCTTTCAACATAGCGCTTCAGCTACAGCCTGACTAGTCCTAAAATCCTAATGGCATTTACTGTCTCTGAGGGGTATATTTACTAAGGTGTGAGTTTTTTTTAGAAGTGGAGATGTTGCCCATAGCAAACAATTCATGATTGTATGATATTGAAAAATAGATGATATAAGATGATATAAGCTATAAATATATTTTTTGCTTTATCCTAATTATTCTAGTCAAAACTCTGGAGTATATAACAGTATGACAGGTGATGCTCTGCCTACCCTGACTGCACATCACTGGCCCTAGCGTACATGTTTTGATGTGGAAGAGAATTTAGATTGTAAGGAATTTCACATCCGCAAGGAAGCAACTGTGGAATTCAAATGCAGCATCTATAGGAGATAGACACATAGTGATTGCATTTGCGAGATCCAAGTGCTGCATCTGAGGCTGTGCAAATATGAATTAGGCCCACTAACCAGTGCCTCCCAAGCCAATGATCTCACTTCACTGACTAGGGACCATTTTCATTAGCAGCCAATTAACCTACCTGTATGTTTTTGCAACCTGAGAGGAGCCTGGAGCTACTAGAGGAAACCTGGCTCTGGTTGGAATGGAAGAGTATGGAGGATTTCGGCTAGATGTCACTGATTGCAAAAGTATTCCAGAGCATAACTAGTTATGTGTTGAGCTCACTTTCTGGTAACTTTATTGCATCTAAGAAAGAAATATGGAATTTTTTGCTTCATGCATTTTATTACAAGGATAATGTGCTTCATATTGTAATGAGAGTCACATCTGTTCACACATCTGTTTGCTTTTCAAGATTAAATTCTTAAAAGTGTTTTGGAAAAGTGGATAATATGAACAGGCATTAAACGTTAAGTATATTATGTTGATTGCAGTTCATATTCACATGCCTGGTCTCCTTATGTAAGGTTCATTACTAGACTGTAGAGCCTTGGCTGTAGGTGCATAATTTAAAAGTACAATTTACATGCTGCCTTGTATTTCTATACAGAGCCGGCCCTAAACAATATGATGCCTTGGGCAAGATTTTGGCTGGTGCCCCCTTGCACAGACGCTAGTTCCGCCACTGACCCTGTACCATACTTGCCTACCTGACCCTCTCCATGAGGGAGAAAATGCTCTGTTCCTGGACTTTCCTGGTAATGTATGATTGCCATCACCTGTGGTGAAACACCTTTCTTATCAATTAACCAGCTCACCACAGGTGATGGCAATAATACATTACCAGGAAAGTTCAGGAACAGAGCATTTTCTCCCTCATGGAGAGGGTCAGGTAGGCAAGTATGCCCTGTACCCCTTTCCCAGCACCATAACCCCTCACCTATTGCATTCCTCATTTTGTTGCTCCTACCCCCTATATTTGAAATAGGAGCAGTATGCACATTTGGTGCACAGCCCAAAACGGTGTGTGTTCTTGCTGGGATGGGGCATGGCCACACAATAATACCCCCAGTTGAAATTACACCACACAGTACTGCCACTTTATTCACATTATACTGGATCATGCAATAGTATCTCTTATTCACGCTACATCACCCAGTAGTACCACATTACTCCTCACAGTAGTGACCCTTATTCACATTACACCACACCATATTGCTCTTTATTCACATTAGACCACACATTAGTGCCCTTTCTATACGTTACACCACAAAGTACTGTAGTACACCTTATACACATAATGCCGCACATAAGTAATGCATTTTGTATGCAGATAGAACCGCAGTCACACACAGAATATAGGCATGCTGCATATCATTTTAATCAGCAGAAGCTGCTTGTGCGCCATGGCATTCCAAATGCCCTAGGCATTTGCCTAGTTTGCCTATGCCTAGGGCTGGCTCTGTTTCAATAAGCCAGCTTTGAAAACTTAGAGGTATTCCAAATTCAAACATAGTATCTCATTCTGATGCCGTGCAATCAGATGACAGTTGTGGAGGCTACTCCCTCCAGAATCTAGTGGGACTTCTGCGGAGTGCTTGTGGCAGGGTTCCATGTGGATGTGGTCATGGACGTAGCCATGTTGTTTTATCAGCTGACCGGACTGTCCTCCAATGAGATTCATGTTGTCTCTCAGCTGACTCTCTCCACCAATGGCAAGTTACCTGAGGATAAATAAGCAGGATTCTGGGAACAGGAAGCCTCCTGAACAACTTCTTCCTCTAGTGACTGCAAGCTCCTGTTCGCTGTTCCCAGTCACCGTAATGTGTTCCAAATAGGATCTCAAGTGCTTCCCAGCATTGTAAAATCAACGATTGCCATTGGTTTCCTTCAGTGATCTCCAACATCGATCAACATCGATTGTCTTCAAGTATTCTCCAGTACCAATTGCCATCAGTTATCTTTAGTGATCTCCAACATCGATTAACATCAATTGTCTTCACGTATTCTCCAGTCCCGATTGCCATGAGTTCTCTTCAGTTATCTCTAGCAGGGGTGTGGCTTCCTATTGGCCAGAATGGCACTCGCCAGGGGCACCAATCAAGGAGGGGTGCCATCCAGAGGTGCCACCTGCGGGCAGTAGGTACTGTAGATTCACTTTTAGAGGCAGCAGCTATCCCCCCACCCCGTGTATTTCCTCACCAGCATGGATGCCCAGTAATGATTACAGCATGCAGCAGCGGCTGCTGGGAGGTGTAGTTTACAGTATGTAGAGTTTCTTGTCTGTATTGTGGTGTGGTGCTGGACCCTGGCGCCAATTAACGTGGCTGTTGCTGCATTCTTTGATCATTAATAGGCATCTCTGCTGTTGAGGAACTACATGGGGGTGGGGGGATAGCTACCGCCTTTAAAGGGAATCTACCTAAAAGTGCTTCCTTTAATAGTAAAATCAACATGGGGGAATATGTGTGTCTGGCACTGTGGGGGCATATGTGTATCTGGCACTGTGGGGACATACATGTATCTGGCACTGTGGGGGCATACGTGTATCTGGCACTGTGGGGGCATTTGAGTGTCCAGATTTGTGGGGGCATATGAGTGTCTGGTACTGTGAGAACATACTGTATGTGTATTTGGCACTGTGGGGGCATATGTGTATTTGGCACTATACTCAGAGGCATTGTGTATCTGGCACTGCACTACTGGGGTCATTATGTGCAACTGGCACTATACTGAGGGACATTATGTGCATCTGACACTATACTCGGGACATTATGTGTAAGGAGAACTACTGTGAGTATTGTGTGTAAGGCTGCTAATTGTGTGTGTGCATGTGTAGGGGGTGCGATTATATATTTATAGTTTGATATCATAATATAAAATTGTGAGGCCACGCCCACTTTCCCAGGAGCATGCACGCCTTCCCATATATATTGGCACTACTGTGTGGCATAATGTGTATAAGGGGTAGTACTCATAATGGGTGCAGTGTGTGTGGTGCACATGGGCCCCTGAGTCCAGGGGGCCCACACCGCACACACTGCATTCATTTCTCTTATACTTACCTTTCCAGAGACCATCGGTGACTGTGTGTGGGCCTCCTCCTCTCCTGTAGCCGTCACCGCTGCTGCTAGCGAACTGAGCACTAGAGACTCTGGCACAGTGCATAGGACTTCAAAAAAATGGCACAGTGGCCATTTTTCTGAGTCCTGCGCATGCGCTGTAGAATCTGGCACAGTGCCAGAGTCTACAGTGCTCAGAGCACTAGCAGCAGTGGTGATGGCTACGAGAGAGGAGGGGGCCCAAACATGGAGTCTGCACATGGGTCCCCTCCTCTCTAGAGATGCCCCTGGTACTACTGTGTAGCATAACGTGAATAATGTACTGTACAGTACTGTGCTGTGTAATGTGAGTAAGGCACCCTATTGTGGTGTAATTTGAATTGGGGTACTATTGAGTGGCCACACCCCTTTTTTGGAACACGTGCCTTCCCTATTTCAAATATGGGGGGGCACCAGTCCTTTACTTTGCCAGGGGCGCTCAGACCCCTAAGTACACCCCTGATCTCTAACATTGATTTCCTTTGAGTACTCATCAATAATGACTGCCATTGGTGTTCTCCAGTAATCTGCAGCATTGATTAACATTGATTGTCTTCAAACATACTCTAGTACCTACTTGTATTTCTACTAACTACTGGATACCTGACCAGAGGTTTGTGACCTGTTTGCCTGGAACTGCAAAGCGCATATCCCCTGGGGATAGGTCACTGGTGAAAACCACAGGTGGGTTAGACCGTACCTTTGTTCAGGTCTTGCCAACATCCTGGGTTAGTTATACCCCTTTCACACCGCAGCTATAACCCGGTAAATTGCCATTTTTTAAGCCTTCCAAAACGGTTCTAGCTGCGGTGTGAAAGGGCCACTTTGAATTTACTGGTTACAGATTACTGGTATTTTAAAATGGTTAAAAAGCAGGGTCCTACACGATTCAGACCCATTTCATTGTGCAATGTGAAAGGCTCTGAAACGGTATTTCCAAACCACAGAAGGTGATAGGCTGTCTCCATGCGTGATGTCACCAGGCAGAAGCAGGAAATAAACTGGAGGAAACACATGAGAGTGAAGAAGCATTTTTTTTTTTTTTTATACAGAATACAGTTTAAAATGGCAAATTGGAGTGATGAGGGTGTTAGGGAGCTGTTTAGGATGACAGGGGATGAAGAAATTGCTAGACAAATCACTGGGACAGTGAAGGATGCAGTAATCTACAAAAACATGGTAAAGATGCTTGAAGCTGCTGGGTTCCATCGTACGACTAGCCAAATTATTAATAATTAATTAATAATTATTAATAATGTGTGGGCCAGAAAAGTCCATTTAAAATGACAACCACTGTTTTCTATGGGAGAAACGGGTTCAGTGTGAAAGGTACCAAAACGGTAATGAAACGGTAATATAGCAGTTACGACATGCGATGTGAAGGGGGTTTAACTGCTCAGACCCGTTTTAAGAACCATTTAAAGAACCGTTTCAAAAGCAGGGTTTGCGATGTGAAAGCAGCATTAGTGTATGAAGAAGTCCTACATATGCCCCCCTCGTCTGCAGTTGCCTTCCCAACTCCTCCTCTCAGCACCACAGCTGAGACCACCAGGGACCAAGATGTGATGGATGTAGTTTCTATATGTATAGATCCAGTTCTTACCTATGTGGTATGCCTTGCTTGTTTGTTTGTTTAAGGTCATTTATAGCTACACTAGCCATTTTAGTGGGAGTGTATTTTGGGTTGATGGCAATCATTACATTCACATGCCTGGTCTCCTTATTTAAGGTTCATTGGGGGTCATTCCGAGTTGTTCGCTCGTTGGCGATTTTCGCTATACTGCGATTAGTCGCTTACTGCGCATGCGCAAGGTTCGCAGAGCGCATGCGCTTAGTTATTTTACACAAAAGTTAGGTATTTTACACACAGCATAATGAAGCTTTTTCATCGCTGTGCTGATCGTAGTGTGATTGACAGGAAGTGGGTGTTTCTGGGCGGAAACTGGCCATTTTATGGGAGTGTGCGGAAAAACGCAGGCGTTTGAGTTGCAAAACGCAGGAGTGGCTGGAGAAACGGGGGAGTGGTTGGGCAAACGCTGGGTGTGTTTGTGACATCAAACCAGGAACGAAAAGGACTGAGCTGGTCGCAATGGCTGAGTAAGTCTGGAGCTACTCAGAAACTGCTAAGAAATTTCTATTCGCAATTCTGCTAATCTTTCGTTCGCAATTCTGCTAAGCTAAGATACACTCCCAGAGGGCGTCGGCTTAGCATGTGCAATGCTGCTAAAAGCAGCTAGCGAGCGAACAACTCGGAATCACCCCCATTATTAGGATGTAGGACCTTGGATGTAGGTGCATCATTTAAAATTGCAAATTACATTTTAAACATCATTTTGGCATTTTACCATCATTAAACTTAAGGAAAAAAGGGAGGAGAACATTATATCCATAGTCAGAAATACTGCTTCTAAACAACACTGGTGGGTCAGTGGTGGTGCGATGGAGGAAACAAGGAGGCTGAAGTAAATTCCTGCGCATGTGCGCAAATTATATTTACTGAAAGTTCACACACAAAATATATGCAACTGGAACAGTGATGATATGAGCATAGAATTCAGTGTGGAAGCTGATAGGGTCTCTGGA
Organism: Pseudophryne corroboree; assembly: GCF_028390025.1. Classification (NCBI taxonomy): domain Eukaryota; kingdom Metazoa; phylum Chordata; class Amphibia; order Anura; family Myobatrachidae; genus Pseudophryne; species Pseudophryne corroboree. The sequence continues at coordinate 526,940,696 of NC_086447.1, read as the reverse complement.
ATAGTAAGTCTCTTAGAGATTGTTCGGTCTGGAAACCGATGATGTACAGGAGCTGAACTACACAGCAAGTTTTGTCTTTAGCAGGAGAAACAGAGCAGATTTCCTAGTGCAGCTGAAATGGCACAACACTGCTGCAGACAGAAAATGAGCAGGTAATGCAGCACCTGGCGTGAGTCTCTAACTGCTGGTGAACACTGGAGCAGATTGCAGATGGAGCTGCAGCCAAACTGGATGTCTGGTGCCTGTAGTTCCATGGAGCAAAGACACAGGAGAGTCTCAGGAGACTGGAGCCAGGAGATGCTGTGCGCAGGATGTGATGCGTTGTTCAAGGCAATGATACTTAGCCGGAGTTCTGACTATATACCCCTTGGTCAGCAGCCATTGGATGAATGAGTCATGTGTGCAGACCCAGCGCAGGATTGGACGATACCGTATCAGCTGACCGCCAGTGTCATGGCAAAGCCCATAGAGTGCAGATGGTGGAAAAATGGCAGGGTACACACCAGGTGGAATTCAGGGGTGTAAAGAGGTAGAGGCTTCTGTGCACCGCAGACAGTATGCACACGCAGCATCAGGCTGGGACCGCGACCTCCGGAGGCCTGCGCACCAGCCCACTGGTAAGTGAGATACTGCTGAACGTTGATTCCTGACAGTAGTCTACCTTAAAAATGAATTTCTGCAACCCTATAATCTTCACTTTTATTCTGTTTGAAACTAAATTATTGCAGTTGAACATACACATTTACCAACACTACTTTTCACTTGCATTTCTGCTGTTCTACTGCTTTCTCTTTCATACAGCCACCACTCCTACTTCCGTTTTTTATCCACAGTATGTCCAGGTTTTCTTCAACTCCCCCCACCACTCAGTGTCTATCTATTCCTTTATTTTACCCCCTGCTCCTACCTCTAACTTCCCCCTAGTTTCCTACATCTCCTCCTCTCCCCCTTCCTCTGTCTTCTGTCCACCGCTCTGTTCCTTCCCACTTTTCTGTTACCCGACTTTCAGGCAACTCTACCCCACCATGGGTAAGAGCCTTGAGCCCTCTTGTAGAAAAAGCACTCTATAAATAAAATTATTATTCACATCTCTCCCACAAACTCTCTCCCTCTCTCCTGTGCCCTCTAGAATGCCAGCTCTATCTGTAAACTTGTCCCCACCCATGATTTTTCATCTCCAACTCCCTGAATCTCCTGGCCATTACAGAATTTCTCTCACACTGCCCAGCTCGGGGGTTGCCATGGTGATGGTGTTGGGGTCCTATATCCTCTGGCTACTTCTACCAAGCCAATTTCCCAGAACCATTCTTTACATTCTCTACATTTGGGGTCCATGATATACACCTTTTCCAACCTGTTCACCTTCAAGTAGCTGTCATTTACTGTCACCTTGGCATTCCCTCCAAATTCCTTGACAACTTTGCTTTTTGGCTTCCTCACTTCCTCTCTTCAGACATTCCTTCCATTATCTTAGGTTACTTCAATATCCCAATTGATATCCCCACAAAATCCTCTGCCTCTAAACCCCTTAATCTCACATTATCACTAGGTCTCTCCCATTAGACCACCTCACCCTCCCATGTGAGTGGGCACTCACTTGATCTGTTTGTCACTCACCGTTGTGATATTTCTGATTACTTCAACTCCCTATTCAGCCTTTCTGATAAACACCTGCTTTTAACTTATCCCTCTCTGCTTCTCCACCTCTGCCTCCTAAGACTGCCATGGATAACTGTAACATTGAGGCTATCAACACCATTTCCCTATCCTCCCTGTTTGATTCACTTTTTTCTCTAATTCTCTATCTCTTCTGCCCTGAACAAGCCACTTCCCTTTACAATGCCTCCTTATATCTACTCTTGACCCTGTTTCTCCAGCAGCCACTATTCACCCTCCCAGATCGACACCCAACCCTAGCATTCCAAATTCATCAGATATCTGCAAACATTTCCACATGCCACTGAGCAACAGTGTAGGAAATTAAGATCTATGGTGGAAATTCCTCCATTTCAAATGTATGCTCTCATCCAACAGTGCTGCCCTTTTCCTCTCTAAACAGTCATATTTCAAAACCTCATCTTCTCCTAGTCTTCAAACCCCCAGCATAAGTCTTTGCCAATGTCAAATACTTCTTCTACTCACCCCCACCTCAACTCCCCTCCTAACTCTCTGCCCTTGACTTTGCTACCTACTTCACATCCAAAAATAATTCCATATGTCAGGCCATCACATCCCACCAGACCCTCAGCAACTGCCACCTACTTTCCCTGCCCACCCTTCCCCATCCTTTTTGCAAACTCTGACTTATTTTTACCCTGTCTCTGGAGAGAAAGTCATGGCCATCATCTGTTCTACCCCTCCCCCCCATTGACCATATCCCCTCCAACCTCCTCCGCTACTTATCTCCTGCCTGCTACCATCTTGCCCACATCCTTAATCTCTCTCATTCGGCACTGATCCCTCTGCCTTCAAGCATGCCCTTGTCTCCCCTATTCTTAAAAAACTTTCCCTTTTTCTAAACACTGTCTAGAACTACTGACTCATTTTTCTCTTCCATTTTGCCTCCAAACTCCATGGATGTATTGTCTACACCTACCTTACTGCCTTTCCTTCGTCCCACTCCCTGCTTGACTCATTTCAGTCTGGCTTCAATCCTCTCCACTGCACTGAAACTAGCCCTTATGAAAGTCTGCAATGACCTCCATGCTGCAAAATGCAAGGGTCACTACTTTATGTTTATCCTTCTTGACCTCACTGTTGCATTTGTGGACCACCCTCTCCTCCTGCAAATACTTCATTCCATTGGTCTGTGTGGTACTGCCCTCTCCTGGCTGTCCTCTTACCTCTCTGACTGTTCCTTCTTGGTCCCGTCTCATGACTCCACCCCCTCCCCCACTAACACCAACAGTAGGTGTCCTCCAAGGTTCTGTTCTTGGGCCTCTTCTCTCTCTACACATCCTCGTTAGGTGAACACATTAGCTCTTTTGACTTACAATATCATCTATGTGCTGATGACACTCAAATCTACCTTTCCTCCCCTGACCTCTCCTTCCTGCTTTCCTTAATCGTATCTCTAACTGTCTCTCTGCTATCTCTTCTTGGATGTCCCAGCACTTACTTAAACTTAACTTGTCAAAGACTGAGCTGATTATCTTACCTCCCTCCCACAATTTCATTATGCATTGATGACACTACTATCTCCTCTAGCCCCCAAGTACGCTGTCTTGGAGTAATCCTTGACCCCTCCCTGTCCTCCAAACCACACATTTAATACCTCTCACAAACCTGCCATTTCCATCTCAAAAATATTTCCAGCATCAGACCCTTTCTCACCCCGGATGCTACTAAAACACTCATCCACTCTCTGGTCATCTCCAGATTGGACTACTGTAATCTCCTCCTGTCTGGCCTCCCTGTCAAATGCCTCTCTCCACTCCAATCTATCTATCCTTAATCCTCCTGCCCATCTCATCTTCCTCACCAAACATACTACATCCACCTCCCCTCTCTTGCAGGACCTTCACTGGGTACCCTTCCCAATCAGAATCCAATTCAAGCTTCTCACACTCACCTACAAAGCCCTCACCTACTCTTCTCCCTCTTACATCTCTGACCTTATCACTCTTTACACTCCCACCTATCCTCTTCGCTCTGCAAATGCATGCCGCCTATCCTGCCAACTGTCTGCCTCGTCCCAAACCTTCCTACAAGATTTTGCATATCTTTGGAATTTTCTTCCTCTCTCAATTTGACTCCCACCTCTCTACAAAACTTCAAACGGAGTCTCAAGATTGAGTTGACATTGAGTTCACAGTGGTGCATGCACTTATCATACAACATGTTTTACAAATATTGGAATATCTGACTATGTGTCATGGCAAACTCAGGATATCTAGAGGAGGGTTTCCAAATTCATGAGTCATATAAAGTGCAGCGTATGTAATATTTCAGACATCTTCTGGGCTATCACAGTCATTAGATTCAGCAGTAGGTCCAGTCCACATGATCTGAATATTTTCCAGTTGTGGACATCAATCCAAGTCCTCCACACTGGGGAGCATATCATCACTTCATCACTGATGAACACACCAGCCCTGGACATATATGTACATATTTATTTTTCCTATACTTTGGATAGTGTATATACAGTTATTAAGTATTAACACTTAATACTGTCAGTGGTCTATAGAACTGATTCTCAAATTCAGCCCTCAGGGACCCCTAACAGTGCATGTAACAGTTTCCGCCTGACATATTTGAAAAGATCCACAGATGATGCTAATTATTACAATTGTGATACTGAGTAGATCTGTAAAACATGCACTGTTAGGGGTCCTGGAAGACTAATTCCCCTTTTCCACTAAAATCCTGGGTCCAATCTGAGCTTTTGAATATGGTTTCGACCTGGGTCAGACTTCATTAACACCGCACCTTCGACCCAGGTTATTCCCAGGTTATCTCTGTTTACACTGCACTCATCTGCAGTTTTTCTGTCCTACTGGTGCTTGGAGATTACATCATCTCCAAGCGCCAATGATACGGCTCTCTATAGGCTTGTAACGGGGCCCGGGTCAGATGACACTGCAGCCTTACCCGGGTCCTCTCTGGGTCTGACCCTGGTAGATACCCAGGTTGGATTCCTGAGTAACTGCAGCTGCATTATTTGTTTGAGACCCTATTTCCATGAGCCGTGACTGGGGTTGATCTGGATCCGGCAATAATCCAGGTCATTGTGGCAGTGGAAAAGGGGTATAAGTTTGGGAAACAGTAATCTATACCATAGGCTTAGAGTCTAAAAACAAACTTTGTGTATAAGTATACTTTTCACATATAAATAACATGTAAGAATAAGAATAGGTTATCCCATAATAAACACACACACACACACACACACACACACACACACACACACACACACACACACACACACACACACACACACACACACACACACACACACACTATAACCAGTAGGAGATAGAGCTGATCTTTCTAAGCACACATTTTCCCATATCATGACTAGACCTACCTGTTGTTGCTGAGAGATGCTCTGTGATCTCTCTGGTCAGTGGTGCTTATTGAGCGCTCAGATCCACATACACAGCAGACTTGGTAGAAAAATATGCTACGACTGGACATGTATAGCAACTCTGTGCTACCTCTTGGGAAAGCAGAGGTTCTAGGCAACTGAAACCCCCCTTGTGTATGCCTATGTATGTAAAATGCGTGTGTGTGTGTGTGTGTGTGTGTGTGTGTGTGCAGGTCCTGCTTGTTTAAGTGATTATGGGGGTAATTCAGACTTGATCGTAGATGTGCTAAATTTAGCACATCTACGATCACTTTCACAGACATGCAGGGGGGCGCCCAACACAGGGCTAGTCCGCCCCGCATGTCTGGCTCTGCCCCCCCCCCGCACAGGTACAAAAGCATCGCACGGCAGCGATGCTTTTGTACATGAAGAGTAGCTCCCTACCAGCGCAGCTACTGCGCGCTGGCAGGGAGCTACTCGTCACTCTCCGGGTCGTAGCGGCTGCATGTGACATCATGCAGCCACCGTGGCCTGCCTCCCGCACGGTCTGGGTACCAGTGACGTGCGGTGGGGTGAGGCAGGTGAGGCAGAGCCTTTCCTGTTATACTAATGTTTGTGCCAGAGTTTTTACTGTATAAAGTATATGAAAAATACAAAGAATGTGTTTGAAATATCTTCTTTGCATTATTCTAATCATTTTTATAACCAAAACTCCAGAGTAAAAAGTCTATGGCAGGTGAGGCAGTGCCTCACCTGGCTATCTTTTCCGCACATCTCTGATCAAAACTCACCAAATTTCCAGGAGTTTATACTGCTACACTAGTGTATAATGCCCAGATGTACTATTTGGCTCATATATTGCGTGTAAAATATCTGGCTCTGGTGCTAGCCAGTGCCTCCTGTGCCATTTAGCTCACCGCACCTCCCTGCTGGGTACGCCTGCATTGCCCGGAACATGCCCCCAAAATGGCGGCCCAATGCCGCTGGCCCGCCCCCTCCCGCCCAGCGAACACCTCTGCCTGTCAATCAGGCAGAGGCAATCGCTGGGCTGAGATGCCGATCGCATGTGCAGTTCAGACCTCAACGCCCGCTGTGCGAAAACACACAGCAGTGATCAGGTCTGAATTAGCCCCAATGTCTCTACTTACTGTCTCTACCATTGGTGGTTACTTGAAAAACTGCATAAGGGTTTCTAAACCCCAAGAAGACAAATTTATCACTGTGGTGGAGGGTGGAGAGCTGGACATGCACTGCATCCTCCCATGCTGTGGAAGTAGTCATACAACAATACACAGTATAATTGAGGAGTTCATTCATTTTTAGATTGCAAGGGCTTCTAAATATACTAGCACTGGCAATGGTAAGTAGGCCAATTGTTATTCTTTGTTTTTATAAAGCTACATGTGTGTGACTTTTTGTAGATACAGGTTGAGTATCCCTTATCTAAAATGCTTGGGACCACAAGTATTATGGATATCAGATTTTTCTGTATTTTGGAATCATTGTATACTATAATGAGATATCATGGCGATGGGACCTAAGTCTAAGCACAGAATGCATTTATGTATCATATACACCTTATACACACAGCCTGAAGGTAAGTTTAGCCAATATATTTAATAACTTTGTGTATTAAACAAAGTGTGTGTACATTCATACAATTCATTTATGTTTCATATACACCTTATACACACAGCCTGAAGGTCATTTAATACAATATTTTTAATAACTTTGTGTATTAAACAAAGTTTCTGTACATTGAGCCATCAAAAAACAAAGGTTTCACTATCTCACTCTCACTCAAAAAATTCTGTATTTCGGAATATTCGGAATTTTGAAATATTTGGATATGGGATACTCAACCTGTATAGTTAGATGAGAAAATGGAAAAGGTCAAAGCCAGTGGCGTAACTATAAAAGGTGCAAGGTGTGCGGTGCACATGGGCCAGGGAGGCCCGCACCTCACACCCTGCAACCATGTTCTTCAATGCCTACCTCTCTGGAGTTCAGCGTTGGCAGTGGCAGTGCTGCATTTACCTGCAATTGTGCAGTCACGGTACATAAATCTCAGTTTTCCTGCAGTTGACTCTAGCACAGTGTCAGAGTCTACTCACTAGCACTGCTATCTAGAGAGTATGGGCGGCTGGGAGGAGCCTGCACATGGACACCCTCCTCTCTTATATGTCTCTGGTCAGAGCTGCTGTTTCCTGTTGCTTTACTAGCCATAACCAAAAGTTTTGTGCTGCTCAGGACAATAGTACTGTATATGGACATTTTTCCCTTAGTAAGACATTTTTCAATCTTATTTGTCTAATGATTATTCATCCAATTTTTTGCTTGAGTTCTATTGTAGAAATGTATTACAGATACAGATTAAATATGTGATTGCATATCAGTCTATAAAATGTCTATGTAAATAAGATTCAGTTTGTCCCTCTCCACATTACAAGCTTAAAAGCTGTAGTTCGACAGAATTTCAAAATAGATCCTCCCGTATATTAGATGTCAGGATGAAAACGAATACAATAAACAGTCCTGTAGGCTTAAACTTCTAAATCTGTCCCCCGATAGAAAGAAAATATTTTGAGACTATGACTTTTCAACTAGACAAATCAATGTACTCATTTTCAGCGAGTTGTTGTGAAACAGAATGATGTATAAATCCTCTTCCAATATTACAACACAATGACAGCTGAGCGGTTGGTCTACTCACAACGGTCGTAACAGTGAGGACTTGTACAGCATCCCACGTGATTGGTTAGTGAATTGGGAATTGTAACAGCAAATCATATAGTGCAGCAGTCTGTCTGTGTCACCCAGATTTGCTGTAGAGAGGTAAATTTACATCTTTTCAAAATTTTTTAAAAAGTACCTGTTACGTATTAGACTAATTTAATGCACACTACAATTACAAATCAAATATTAACATATTAACTTTTGCAACACCAGATTATTGAGAATAGGATGACCATATAGACATCACACAAAGGTATATAAGAAAACACTAAATAAGGGGGGTATCCATTACCCACAGTAGATTGTATCGCCGGGGCTGTTCTATTAGTCCCAATGTGTCGGGCTCCTCCCCCGATGCCGGCACTTTTTGTGGATTTCACAGTAAGCGGCTGCTGGAGCCACAATAACAATTCGGTTTGGGGACTTTTGCCCGATTCCATGTGTTTTCGCGCAATCGCGGGTCAGTTTTCGACCGATGAAAATGACCTGTAATACAATACCATGATAATGACCATCGAACATTAATCGCTATATCTGGCCATTTTCACCTGCCGAAAATGGATCACCTGCAATTGGATACCCCCCTAATGCATAGCTTCAAAAGAGAAACATCATCATCATCATGTTAATAATAATAATACTACAGTATATAGCACTTTTTTCTAATACCCATTTCACACCATACAAATTCACGGTACACTGCTGGGTTGACGCGTGTCATTGTGTAGTGTGAAAGGGGTAAATCCTGAATTCCCGGGTCTGAGCCCTTATTCTGAGTTGATCGCTCGCTAGCTACTTTTTGCAGCCGTGCAAACGCATAGTCGCTGCCCACAGGGGAATGTATTTTCACTTTGCAAGTGTGCGATCGCATGTGCAGCCGAGCGGGACGAAAAAGTTTTTTGCAGTTTCAGAGTAGGTCTGAACTTACTCAGAGCCCTTGCGATCACTTCAGCCTGTCCAGTCCCGGAATTGACTTTAGACGCCCGCCCTGCAAACGCCTGGACACGCCTGCGTTTTCCCTACCACTCCCAGAAAATGGTCAGTTGACACCCATACACGCCCTCTTCCTGTCAATCTCCTTGCGAACACCAGTGTGAATGGATTAGTCGCTAGAAGCATTCCCCAGCAACGACACTGTTTGTACACGTACGACGCGCGTGCGCATTGCGGTGCATACGCATGCGCAGTAGTAACCTGATCACTGCACTGCGAAAATCAGCAGTGTGCAATCAACTCGGAATGACCCCCAGGTGCGGTGTGATTGGGTTACCTGGGTCTATGCAATCTGGGACCTGTTCACACTATGGAGGAGGCGGCATGGAGGTGATCTCATCTCCATGCTCCACCTCCGCTCCAGTCCCCATTGGCAACCCGACCCTGCATATTGCCGTCTTGTGTTGCCAGTCTGAAAAGGGTCTCATGGTGGGTCGCACCTGAGAAGCAACCCGTGATTGCGATGGAAAAGCGGTACTAGAGAGCTCAAAGCACGTTACAATTGCAGAAAGGAAAACATGTTACAAATTAGCTATATTGGGTGCACTACAATAGTTACAGTGTGTGAATACGAACTATGAAATACAGAGTACAAGATACTGTACAACACATCCATGGAATCAAAAGAACTGCGGATAGTTATGCCACTCTCAAAGGTTCGATGTGTCAGATATCTTGTGAACAACATAGTTTACAATGCGTTTGATAAGCAAAACATGGAGTTATGATTACACTTTGGGAAGATATATGTATGAACAAAATATATACCAAATCATCAGTTCCATGGATTGTTCATCCTGCCCACTAGAGTTCCAGCCAAAGCAGCCCTCTTGGGTGCACAGAAAAGGTTACAACCGGTGGGATAAGCGTTACGTGGAAATATGCATTGAATTAGTTTTGATACACATTGTGAAAATTCTATATATATATATATATATAAAAGGCAAATACAACTGACAAAATCTCCTGAACCATAAGGACTAGGAACTTGAAATTGGGACAGTAGCTTGCTTTTGTGCTGTAGGCGTCCACTAAGAATGGATTTTTCAAAATTCCACCCACAAAGGGGTTAAAAGGGGTGAGATAATTCTCCCCTCACAGAGCGGAGTCAAGACAGCCCACCCACCTGGGCATGGTGCCAGCGATACTAAGTTGCGGAGGGGGACACACACACAATGTTCTGTTCCTGGACTTCCTTGCAGAGGCAGTTGTAGAGCACTCCATTATTCAAATAGGGGAGCCACATCTACTGCCACCCCTAAACACTGTGAAACATCGCTGAGTGTGGCTCCCCTATTTGAATAATGGACTGCTCTAAAACTGCCACTGGCAAGGCAGTCCAGCCTCATGGTTCAGAAGATTTTGTGATGAGTCCGTGGTATTTGCCTTTTATATACATAGATTTCAGAAATAAGTACTTAACCAACCTATTTCCAGTCAGGAGAGGAAAGTGTCTCAATTATCAGAGGTTAACCTGTCACTTCAACTAAACATTGCCGAATCTCCCTGTGAGCAATAGGAGTAAAGGAGAGATAGATATTTTGACTCTAAAATGCTTTAATGGAATGGGTGTTAGTCAGATACTCCTTATCTGCTGTGTAAACAGCTCTCCCAGTGACCTTAAGTGTTGTGCAAAAATCTTTACCTTTTTACTTCAAGCAGAGGGAGCAGCTAAGCAAGGAGACCTAGGGCATTTTGGAATAGAGTCAGCCTATCCTTGCAAACCTTTCATATTTATCATACAGCGGGCGGAGCTTGGCTCGTCCCAGCATTTACAGCACTGAGCAGGGCAACATTAGAGCCGGGACGGGGCAGAGAAGGAGGCGGATTATTCTTCCCAGCCTTTTGACAGCATCAATATGGGGTAGGCCCACCCAGAGGTGCAGCCTGACAAAGTTTGGCAGCAGTGGGCGGAGCATGTCCTGTTGTAAGCATTATTAGTTTGCCAGGAAGTCCTTCAAAATTACTTGATATTCCGTAGCAAAACACGGGTATTCAACTAGTACAAAATATAATGTATGAAGTAAAGGTTACCCATAGAATCATTTGATTTTAATCTAAATGCAAATGTCCATAATTTTCTAATGCAATATAGACAACCCATATGTTCTTCTTTTAATCCAATGATACATGTAAATGTCCTTCATTTGTAAATCAAAAGGAAAATCCAAGCAAAACATTCTGCTATTAGCCCATAGGGGAATCCAGAATAAAATAGAATTTTTTTTAATGAAAAAACATGACTTGCAATGCAAACTCTTCTCTCAGAGCTTGTATTATGTACAATTATATGGAACTCCCTTTCACAAGTGTTTCCCACACTAGATGCTTGTGATTGGTTTGTGGTGATGGGGATTCTCAGGGACTCCCTGCTTTGGTCAGACATAAACACAACTAAATTGGATCTCTATCGATGTACTAGAAATACAATTATCAGTGCTGTCCGGCTCTATTGATGTCTAAGGTCAGTTAATTTCTATAGCCATTCACCTCAACTTCAAGCGCACAATTTAATTTAAATGAATGGGCTATGTGAATGGATGGGTAATAGAAATTAATGGAAAAATTAAAGCACGGTGCGAGTCAAACCACTTGAGTTTAACATATTGGTTATTTACACAATGCACTCTCATAGAGATTAATAGACCTTTTCAAGTGCTGTGATATGCTATGCATGATTCATGCAGGCAAAACAAATCCCCAATAAGAACTCGCTTTTCGGAGACGCAAAGACAAAAACACAAAAGTTTCACTGAACCTATGTGTTTTAGCGCGATCATTTATTTTTTGGGGGGTATCCTAGCCTGAATCAAATTTGGTTGATTTTCTCCCGATAATTGGATACCTCCCTTAGGGGGGTATTCAATTAGTGCTGTATTTTCCGATAGACGCAAAATTGGCACTTTTTGCCTGTTTTTTAGGGTGAATTACATTCACCCTATTAAATGCCGTGCAGATATTTCGACTGGTCAAAAAATCCGGCACTTGCGAAAACCACGTGGATTGGCAAATTTGCTGCTGATACATGTGTTTTGTCAAATTTCATGCGTTTTCGGCTCTGTTTTCGCCAATGCCGATTTGACAAATAAAAGTGAAAAAACATGGGCGAAAATGGATTAAAAAATGGGCGAAAACATCCTCTATTGAATACACATAGTCCAATTACTGACGTTTTTTCGACCAGTCGAAAAAACAGCACTTAATTGAATCTCCCCCTTAGTCTTGGGCCCTCATTCCGAGTTGTTCGCTCGCTAGATGCTTTTGGCAGCATTGCACACGCTAGGCCGCCGCCCTTTGGGAGTGTATCTTAGCTTAGAAGAATTGCGAACGAAAGATTAGCAGAATTGCGAATAAATAATTCTTAGCAGTTTCTGAGTAGCTCGTGACTTACTCCCACACTGCGATCAGCTCAGTCCGTTTAGTTCCTGGTTTGACGTCACAAACACGGCCTGCGTTCGGCCAGCCACTTCCCCGTTTCTCCAGACACTCCTGCGTTTTCCCCTGACACGCCTGCGTTTTTTTAGCCAACGCCGGGAAAACTCTGAGTTGCTGCCCAGAAACGCACATTTCCTGTCAATCATTTACCGAACACCAGTGCGACTGAAAAGCGCCGCAGACGCTACAGCAAAACAGCTAAGTTTTTAGTAAAATAACTAAGCGCATGCGCTCTGCGTACCATGCGCATGCGCAGTTAGCGACTAATCGCAGTATAGCGAAAATCGGCAACGAGCGAACAACTCGGAATGACCCCCTTATTTCCATAGTTATTTTCAAATTATTTTTACTACTTTGATTTTTTATCTTCTTTGTCTTATCTTCTGTTTTTCCTACTATATGCTTTGTATATATAGATTATACACTTTTGTCAGGAAATAGAATGTGAATATTTGAAGATAGGATGTCAATCTAGATCTCAATATGTTTGATGGATTCTATGCTTTATTTTATATGATAACATTTTTCTAAAAATGGGCAATTGTGTTATCATACATCAAGTATAATTGGCTTCCTTAGATGGACATAAAAGCTCATTGATTTTTACATCTCACATTGTGCATGACGTTTTGTTAGTTACAGATCAATATGTCCAAATTTCTTAACACAGACAAGAAAAAGAGAGAACGAATGAAAGATCTCTTAAATAAAGATACTCATCTGTCAAACACTGAAATGGACATGATTTCCCCGCTGATTCCTCTGCTTCTGAACAATGACCGCTCTGGTCTTTCCAGTAAGGAGATGCAGGGATTTATCTGTCCATATTTCATGAGAATTACCTGGCTTTTGCTTCTGGGGCTATAGATGAGATATTCCTGTCTACACCTCACTTAACCTGTTTCAATCATTTATCCTATATCTTACATGGTCTTCAAGACCCATGTTCTACCTGCTCAAAGGTGTAACTATGACCAAGGGCACATAATACCGCCATACAAGCATGGGTAAGGAAACACTGGAGAAAAAATAGAAGCTTGAGAACATAGTGAAATAGACAAGGATAAAATCTAGTTCTTGAATCAAAGGGTTACAACTATGCAGATTATATGATGTTAGCACAATTATCGATTTTACAAATTGTGACATGTAAAGTGTATCTGGGAAGAAAAAATACATACAGTATGTGAGATAATAATAATAATAATAATAATAATAATACATTTGCACTGATTCAGTGCAATTTCATATTTAGACCAGCAATGTGGAATACCACACAAAATGCTTGTTCTCTGAGACAAAGATTAGTGTTAAATTTGTGGCATTAAGGAATGAAGACATTTGTTTTAAACTATCCAGCTCTGGCCTCTGTTTCTTTTCTACACACACCTAAAGCTTTCTCAAACCACAAATGTAAAGATTGACTTTATTTGACATTCAACTCATTACAAACATTTTTGTCATATCCAGTAATATGTAAAAGTGAGATGGCATATAACTTCTGTAACTTATCAACATGTGTAAGCATCACTTTGCAGTATTTCACAGAAAATATAATATACTGTGTGCTGCATAAATCACCACAGTTACCACTGCAAAATCAGGACAAAATAAATCATACCATATTAATGATAGACATGTTCTTATTTTGCATAAATCTTGCCTTAACCCATGTTCACCATGTCCACTTTTTGACTATAACTCACCTATAAGCCTTGATCATTTTAGGACCTGCACAAACCAGTATAGTTGGAAGGTAAGATGTACTATATATGCTATCTAGTAATATTTTATTCTAATTCAATTTTTATAGATGGCTTGTCTAACCAATTATAATTACGAATGTGGTTTGACGTGTCAAGATAACAAGCCTTCTCACATATGTAATATTCTCTATTTCATTCTAGTTTCCCACCAGGCCAATGTAGGCAGACCACTGCGGCCCTTCATGGCTATTAGACGGCATCTCATATTAGTCATAGTGTTTCAACATCAGTTGTAAGATGGCAGGGCTGGTGGAATCATGGTCAAACATTGAGGTGCGGAGTGTGATCAGATTTCTGCATTTAATGTGCACATCAGCAGCTGAAATTCATTGTCAACTTGCCGAGGTGTACGGTGATAGCTTCATGTCATGGAAATAGGTTTGGTTTAGTGTGGTGGATATACTTGGCTGGTTGGATGGTTGCTTATCTAGTACGTCTGTCCTGCTGTTAGCAAATAAAGCAGTGGTCTACCTGCTCTGGTATGGCAGGAAATTAGAATGAAATAGAGAACATTACACACTTGAGAGGTTTTGTTACCTTACTTATTGAACCATCCTCGTATGTTGTCATGAGTTGGACTACAATTAACAGATGTGAAATACTGGTTTCCATCTAAATAAGACCATACAGTAACTGCCCTTTGTAAACTCTAGTTTCCAAAGCTTATCAGCTCAGCCTATAATATCCCCTCTCTATAGCAGATGGGTTATTTAAACATGCTCAGAAGGAAGTGCCATGCCAGATAGCTGGAAGTCCTGTGCCAGATATTCCTTTCATCGTATACTTGTATACTTCTCAATCCAGTTTGCTGTGCTCCAGTGTTTAGAATCTTTCCCTGCATTCAAAATTGTACCATCCTCTACTGTGCTCCAGTGTCCTAATCAAACACCTGTGTATCTGATCCTGCATTCCTGCAATGTTTCTGTGCATTGCACTCCAGTGTTACATCCTGTGATTTGCGCTAGAATTAAAATTAATTATTTGTGAGTAATACTCCTGCATTCCTAACTGCTTCATATTGTGCCATGTTATTGGAACTTTATTACAGTATATACTAGTGTACAGTACAATGCTTAGGTACTCAGTACATTCTACTAAGTCCTCTCAGCATACTTCATATCTTTTTAGTGTATTTTCCAGTTCTCTAAAGTCCCATGACCTGAAGGGTATCTACAGTGGAGCTCAAACCTCCTTGTTGGGGGTCACTGGTAAAGACCAGTCCCCCTATTAGGACTCTACACCTCTGAGTCATACCAGCACTTTATGTATGAATATCCCACATTACAGTATAATTCTGACAGTAAGATCTGACCATACATGTATTTGTCTGGGAACTCAGTGGAATGATGAAGTCTTAATTGCAATATTCTGGGCAGGTCTTTCGAATAGGTTCAAGGATGAGCTGGCTGCTTGTGAACTACCTACCTCCCTTTTCTTAATAAACTTTACCTATAATTGCAAGAGAGATTTTAGGAAGGCAAAATTGGTTTGTTTGCAACATCAAGTTGGCACCTAGGTTTCATCCATCTGTTCAGTATTTGGAAGTATCAATGCAAATAGGCATGTTCTGATTATCTCCCAACCTGAATGTAAGGTTGGGAGATAATCAGAATTTGTCTGAGGAAGTAGTCCGTGAATGATAAAAAAAAAATTAAAACTAATAAATCTCCTGGTCCAGATGGCCTACATCCTAGGGTTCTGATAGAGCTAAATGCTGAAACAGCAAGGCCGCTGTATCTGATTTTCACTGAGTCACTTTGATCAGGCATGGTACCAAAGGATTGGTGTATAGTGGATGTAGTCCTGATATTTAAAAAGGGTATTAAACTTCACCCTGGTAACTATAAGTCAACATCAATAGTGGGGAAACTATTGGAAAGTATACTAAGGGACAGCATACAGGACTACTTGGAGAACTCCCATGCTGTTAATAAGAACCAGCATGGTTTTGTGAGAAATAGGTCATGCCAAACTAATTTGATTAACTTCTATGAGATAGTGACAATCTCGATCAGGGAAACGCAGTAATGTGGTTTATCTGGATTTTGCAAAAGCTTTCGACACAGTACCTCATAGAAGGCTAATTTTCAAATGAAGGGAGCTCAGTATAGCAGACACTATTTGTAAATGGGTAAGTAATTGTCTTGATAACAGGGAACAGCGAGTAGTGATTAATGGGATGTTTTCCACCTGGGCTATAGTAATTAGTGGAATACCGCAGGGTTCTGTGCTGGGTCCACTATTGTTTAATATATTTATTAATGAGTTAGGAGAAGGACTAGAAAGCACAGTGTCAATTTTTCCAGATGATACTAAAATATGTAGGGTAATAAAGTCAGATGTGGATGTGGAGACTCTTCAGAGCGATTTACTTAAACTGGAAGTTTGGGCAATGAAATGGTGTAAAGTTATGCACTTTGGGACTAAAAATAAAAAGGCAACCTACCAATGAAATGGTGAAAAAATAGGGGAAACTGTATTAGAAAAGGATTTGGGGGTGCTCATTTATAGTAGATTTAGCGGCAACACACATTGTCAAAGTACAGCAACAAAGGAACATAAGGTGTTAGCATGCATTAAAAGGGGAATTGAGACAGGGGATGAGAGCATAATCCTGCCACTGTACAAATCATTGGTACGGCCGCATCTTGAGTATTGTGTACAGTTCTGGGCACCACACTATAAAAGAGACATATTAGAACTTGAAAAGGTTCAGAGGCGAGCTATCAAATTGATTAAGGGGCTGGAGACACTGGACTATGAGGAGAGGCTTTCTAGATTAGATATGTTTACACTAGAAATGAGATGACTAAGAGGAGATATGATTACTATTTACAAATATTTAAAGGGGCAATATGCGGAGCTATCATGTGAGTTGGTTACTAAGAGACAACTACACAAAATGAGCGGATATCCGCTAAGGCTTGAGGAGAGGAAATTTCGCACTCAGTGCAGGAAGGGATTCTTCACTGTAAGGGCACTATGAATATGGAATACACTGCCAGAGAAGGTTGTAATGGCGGATACAGTCAATGTGTTCCAATATGGGGTAGACAGATTTCTAACGGAAAAAGATATACAAGGATATAGCCTTTTAACCTAAATAGAATAGGGAATGAAAATAGGATTTTAATTACCTACCGGTAAATCCTTTTCTCGTAGTCCATAAGGGATATTGGGGAGACTTAGTACGATGGGTATAGACAGGGTCTAAAAAAGCCGGTGCACTTTAAATTTGTTCACTGGATGTGCTGGCTCCTCCCCTCTATGCCCAACAGTGCCCAAAGGAGAAAGGACATACATGAGAAAAGAAACATGACAACAAAGAATGGTGAGATTTAACACCAGCACACCATGAACATATAACAACCAGCAATGGCTGGTAACAATAACAGCAGCCGCTGAACAGTTAACCACATAACAGAGAACCTGCAGAAAAGTCAACGCAATGAGGTGGGCGTCCAATATCCCTTATGGACTACGAGAAAATAATTTACCGGTAGGTAATTAAAATCCTATTTTCTCTAGCATCCATAAGGGATATTGGGGAGACTTAGTATGATGGGGACGTCACAAAGCTTCCAGAATGGGTGGGACTGTGCGGAGACTGCTGCAGCACCGCCTGCCCAAACTGGGTATCCTCTTTGGCCAGGGTATCAAACTTGTAGAACTTCACAAAGGTGTACTTCCCCCGACCAGGTAGCAGCTCGGCATAGTTGCAAGGCTGAGACTCCACGGGCAGCCCCTCCTGGGCAACCTAAACAACAATTTCTAGAAGATTTCTCTGCCTGGCTCCCACACTTCTTATCCTCTGACATCTCCACCATCATTATGGGCGATTTCAATATAGCTCTTGACAGTCCACAATCTGTTCATGCATCCAAACTCCTCTCTCTAACCTCCTCTCTTGGCCTAACCCAATGGTCCGACTCCTCTACTCACCATGAGGGCCACTGCCTTGATCTTGTGTTCACCAGGCTCTGCTCAGTTTCCGAATTCACTAACACTCCTTTCCCTCTCTCTGATCACAACCTGATCACCTTCACAATCTCTTCTATTACTTTAAATTCTAGGACACTAAAACCAAGCAAGCCTCCTCTAACCCGCAGAAATACTAACAATATACATTTTCAACAACTTTCCACTTCTCTGCAACAACTGCTCTCACCAATCTCGACATTTACTACACCTGACACTGCTGTATCACACCTGCACCAGACCCTAGAGAGTGCCCTTGATGAAGTGGCTCCAGCTACCCATCACACTCCACGTAGGCTTAGATGCCAACCATGGCACTCTAAATCAACAAGACACCTACAAAAACTGTCACGTAAAGTAGAACGTCAGTGGCGGAAATCTCAGAATCCAAGTGACTTTCTCACATATAAGACTACCTACCACTTCTATCGTCAGGCCCTGGACACTGCCAAACAAACATATTTCCAATCTCTCATCTCTTATCATGCCAACAACCCCAAGCGACTTTTTAATACATTTAAATCACTTCTTTACCCTCCCTCACCTCCCCCACTAGCTACTAACCGTGCACAAGAACTTGCTTCCTACTTCAAGGATAAGATTGATAAAATCCGAGATGAAATGGTATGCTCTAACTCAGCCAGTGACCTGCTCAATTCCCTACCTGAACCGTCTGGCACTTTCTCTTCATTTGATCCCACAAGTGAAGATGAAGTATCAACACTCTTTTCATCCTCCTACTCCACTACCTCTCCTCTTGATCCTATACCCTCACAGGTCAGTAAAACTTTGTCTCCTGTGCTTATCCCAACCTTAACTAAAATCTGTAACCTCTCTCTCTCTACTGGTATCTTTCCCTCTCTGTTTAAACATGCAGTCATTACTCCCATTCTAAAAAAACACAACTCTGACCCAAACACACTCTCTAACTACCGTCCCATTTCTCAGCTACCCAGTCCCTCCAAGCTACTTGAGAGGCTTGCCTACACTCGCCTTACACACTTTCTTAACTCGCACAACTTATTGGATCCACTTCAGTCAGGCTTTCGTGCCCAACACTCCACAGAGACGGCACTGACCAAAGTAGTGAATGATCTAGTCACTGCTAGATCAAAAGGCCATTACACACTACTTATTCTTCTAGATCTCTCTGCTGCTTTTGACACTGTTGACCACTCTCTTCTCATACAAACACTACAATCCCTAGGTCTTCAGGACACAGCCCTTTCTTGGTTCTCATCCTACCTATCTAATCGCTCTTTCAGTGTTCACTTCTCTGATTCTACCTCCTCTTCTCTACCTCTATCAGTTGGAGTACCGCAAGGCTCAGTCTTAGGTCCTCTGCTTTTCTCAATCTATACCTCCTCTCTTGGTAAACTAATCAGCTCCTTTGGATTTCAGTATCATTTGTATGCTGATGATACTCAAATCTACCTATCCTCCCCAGATTTGTCACCACCAGTATTGGCTCGTGTCACTGGATGCCTGTCTGCCATTTCATCTTGGATGTCATCTCGCCACCTCAAACTCAACATTTCCAAAACCGAATTAATTATTTTCCCACCAGCTAAGAGTAGTTACCAACCTGATATCTCTATAACTGTTGACAATGCAACTATCCACCCCACCCCACAAGTTCGTTGCCTAGGTGTCACCCTTGACTCTGAACTGTCCTTTGTTCCACACATTCAATCTGTCTCTAAATCATGTTACATGCACCTTAAAAACATATCCAAAATACGCCCTTATCTTACACAAGACACTGCAAAAACTCTAATCCATGCACTCATCATCTCCCGCATTGATTATTGTAATAGTCTCCTTACTGGTCTTCCCAAACATAGGCTATCACCACTTCAATCCATTTTAAATGCAGCTGCGAGGCTAATCTTCCTCGCCAGACGTTCTTCATCTGCTGATCCGCTCTGTCAGTCCCTCCATTGGTTACCGGTATTCTACCGTGTCAAATATAAAATACTTTTACTTACATACAAGGCTATTAACCAAACTGCACCATCATACATCTCCTCACTCATCTCAAAATATCTCCCTACCAGACCTCTCCGCTCTGCACAAGATCTGCGTCTCTCATCCACATGTATTACCTGTTCCCACTCAAAATTACAGGACTTTACCCGGGCTTCACCCACTCTGTGGAATGCACTCCCACGCACAATAAGACTCTCCTCTAGTCTCCAAACCTTTAAACGTTCTCTGAAAACTCATCTCTTCAGACGAGCCTACCAAATTTCAGACCCACACACATAACCTTCACAGCTTCCCTATCAAGTTACATCCCCTCTGTACAGTCCACATAAACTCACATTTTGTCTTCCAACATTGCTGGGTGATCATATCATATAAGAACCTAGCAACCTGGGGAACCATTATGTGACAGGTAGCATCTATCCTTGTGTATCAATGCCTATTTCCCTAAAGATTGTAAGCTTGCGAGCAGGGCCTTCCTACCTCTGTCTGTCTGTCTGTCTGTCTTTGCCCAGTTTTGTTCTATAATTGTTGTTCTAATTGTAAAGCGCAACGGAATATGCTGCGCTATATAAGAAACTGCTAATAAATAAATAATAATAAATAAGAGCCCACAGATCTTGTAGAGTGGGCTTTCAGAGACTTAGGAACAGGTAAAGCTGCCGACACATAGGCCTGTTGGATAGTAAGCCTTAGCCAACGAGCAATGGACTGCTTCGAACATACACATACACACAGACAGTAATACTTTTCAGGCCTGCCCTTACTGTATGTGAGAGGAGACACAAAGAGAGAAAGACACCAGCACACCCCTAGCTGCACAGTCCCAGTGAGGCTGACAGCTAAATATATCACAGTAACACTAATCATTTCTGTCATGTAGAGGACCCAGATTGTGTACAATAGCAGCTCTCCCCCTTAGCTACACCCTGTACCAGTTTTCCAGCGTGTCTTGTGAGGCAGGAAGCGCTGTGTGTGCTGTATGTGGCTGCATTAAGCAGAGGAAGGCGCCAAAATGCCTCTGGTCCCGCTCTGAGGTAGCTCCGCCCCCTCCAATGGCGCCATAGCTACAGTGATTTTTTTATACTGGCAATGTCTCCTGTTTACTTAAATGTCTCCTGTTTGCATATGGCCCCTCCCCCAAGGAGGGTCCCATATGTCGCGCCCATGTTCAGCTGCACCTTGAACAGTGGCCCCCGGTTTGTACTCACCACAGTCGTCACCTTCAGGCATAGGTTAGGGGTGTGCGGCGTGCTGCGGTTGTGACACCAAGGCGCAGTGCCACGCTGAACAACAACCCCTCAGGACGGTGCTCCTGCAGCGGGGAAGCGGCTCTGCACCTCGCAAGGCCGGTGACTGTCCCCGTTCCCACAACAAATGTCATACAGAATATGCAGTTTTAAATGGTAAACAGTATGTTTAATTTCTTGTTTTTATTACAAATAATCCATACTTGCTTGTCATGTGACCGAAGACAAATGGAATGAGATGTCACTGGATATAATAATCCTTTTCTTTTTGCACTTTTCTGTCTATCTACACATATAGTATAGGTCAGTGGTCGAAGTGGGGATATAGAAAATGTAAAGGGATTTAGTGTTCACTGCAGGGCGTACTTTTGCACATGCCAGAAAATGGGCTGCAGTCGCTCAAATGGCGCATGACCTTAAGATGACAGAGTTGGTGAGGCAGAGTCAGGAACCGACTAGAGCCAGCCCATTACTCACCATTATGCCGGTTTCCGCAGCTCAGGGGTGCTGTCAGTCGTCAGCTGCAGCGCCAGCCGGGGTCGTGATACATGCTTATGTTTCATCTTAGGTTTCACTGTTGTGGAATGCTTGGTGTTAACAGAATGCTGAGCAGACATGTTCAGAGTCAGCTGACCGCAGTAATGCCCAATGAAAATCTTTGGAGTTCTCAGATGACTTTATCCAATGGCTATCTGTCTCAGGGTTTATAAGTCTGATCCTGGGAACAGGAAGTCGCCTGTACAACTTCTTTCTCCAGTGCATTGTGCTGTATGTTGGTGCTCCAAGTTCCAGGCTCCATTCTGTGTTTCCTCGTGCCTTTCCAGAGCATTTCTACGTGTGTATCAATTAGTGTTTCTTCAAGTGTTTCAAGTTCACCAATTCTCATGTACCGAGTGTCATCGGTTTAACATCATTTATTTCTTCAGGTGTTTTCAAGTTCACCAGTTCTCAAGTACTGAGTGCCATCGGTTAAACATCATTTATTTCTTCAAGTATTTTCAAGTTCACCAGTTCTCAAGTACCGAGTGCCATTGGTTAAATATCATTTGTTTCTTCAAGTATTTTCAAGTTCACCAGTTCTCATGTACCGAGTGCCATTGGTTGAACATCGTTTGATTCTTCTAGTGTTTTCAAGTTCATCAGTACTCAAGTACCTAGTGCCATTGGTTAAACATCATTTGTTCCTTCAAGTATTTTCAAGTTCATCAGTTCTCAAGTACCGAGTGCCATCGGTTGAACATTGTTTCTTTAAGTGTTTTCAAGTTCACCAGTTCTCAAGTATCGAGTACCATTGGTTATACTGTACATCATTTATTTCTTCAAGTGTTTCCAAATTCTCCATTTCCCAAGTATTTAGTACTATCGATTACATTGAGTTATTCTTCCACTTCCTTCTGTGTCTGCAATATCTTCAATCTTCAGTCAGATGTCAGAGTAGTTCTATTTAATTTACCTTCAAGATCTTCTCAGCGGTTACTCTTAAGGGCCCCATACACTACAACGATATGTCTGAGGCTGAAGTCGGAGGCGATTTCCCTTGAACTTCCCGGGAGTGGTTCCATATGATTTGGTACATGTGTGGCTTTTTTTGCATGCGATATATCGCATGCGATATGTCATGCGGCGACATAGTGCATGCGATTTATCGCAATGCATTCACATGTACCATAAAATATATCTGATGGGCTGGATGATGGGCTGGATTAGGGTGCTAGGGGGGCTGGCCCAAATAGGCATATAAATAGCAGCAGCCATTTTAGCCATGTGCACACTGCTGCTCTGTGAGTAGTGAGGCTGGTTTATACCTTCTGAGCGTTCCACATTGTTACTGTGCTTTGCTTTGTTTGGTTTTTCTGAACAAAGTGCTCTTTATCGTGTTCTGTGATGGATTCCTACAGGTATCAACTTCTGTTAGCCTATGGCTATCTGAAGCTGAAACGTGACAGAGGATCTGAAACGGAAGAGGCTGAGGTCTGTTTGGAGCAAGGAGTGGCTGCTGAAGAGGGGGACTCTTTCTCACATATCGCTCCTGACCAAGATTAGGGATAATAATCCTGAAGATTATCGCAACTACCTTTGAATGGATGACGAGACCTTCCAGGAGTTGCTGGGCCTTGTGACTCCCTACATTGAGAGGCAGGACACCAAGATGCAGAGGGCCATCGCTGCTGAGGAGAGGCTGACTGCTACTCTGAGGTTCCTGGCTACAGGGCGGTCGTTGGAGGAGCTGAAGTTCGGGACCCTCATCTCCCCCCAGGCTTTGGGTCGGATCATCCCTGACACGTGCAAGGCCATTGTGAAGGTGCTGCAGGACCAGTATTTAAAGGTAAATAAAATACACACCACACCTGTTTAGTTACTTTTAAAGTGTTTATAGAAAAAAAGTTTTTTTTTTCCTTTTCTTGTAAACAACTGTGCAAAAACTATGCAATGATTTGCCAATTTGGCACATATAAATATAAAACATGACATCACAATTTGGACATATATATATATATATATATATATATATATATATATATATATTTATTTATATATGTAATAAAATAATTACAATTATTAAATAACAGTTTATTTTAATTTGAATTCCCAATAAATATGGTGCAATACTTTCACTCCTAAAATGGAGGGCTATATGGTGTTTTGGTCACAGATTTGATTAGGAGAATACACACATGCTGTAAAGTGCAGAATGAATGGGCCTGGCCCCACTATTATGCACCTACAGCATGCGTGTATTCTCCCCCAAAAATATCCCCCCAAAACACTGTATAGCCTATACCGCACCATATTTATTGGGAATTATAAGATGCCTACAAATTTTCAAACTGGGGCATGTCCTCCTCTGCTTTCAGCATAGCAGAGTATATGGCTGAGGAGCAGGTGGGTGGGGGAGTAGGCTGTTGTTGGACGGAATAGGGTGGGGTTGGGTGGGCGGAGCAGTGAAATGAAGGTGGTCGAACAGTACGCCATTGTCGTGAAATTTCGCTTTTTGGGCCTTGTTTATCATCTTTAAATTTAAACGCTCAATCTGCTCGGCTTGCCCAGGTGGCAGGTTGCGCATGTCAGAGACCAAGAATTCCCCACATCTTTTGTAGTTGTCGGGACGCTGGGCAAGTCTTGACTTGATTTTCTCAAAGATGAGGTCTTCGCCATCCTGGCCGGTGTTTTGTTTTGGGGGGGAGGGGTTCTCTTCTGGAGGTGTGGCGGAGGAGCTGGTGCTGCAGAGGTGTCAGGGGTATCTGATGCTTCAGGGGTCATATCTTGGGGCTGGGATTCCTCTGTATCCAGTATGAGACTGAGGTCTGGGGTGGTGGGAATCTCCACACTTCCACTCTGTAGTAGATTTTAAAAAAATACACTGTTTAAATACATGTTTTAATTTTTTATTTCTATTTTTTATAGCTCCCTGCAAGTACATCTGAATGGCAAGCCGTTGCAGAGGAGTTTGCCACCACCTGGCAATTCCCTAACTGTGGGGGAGCGATAGATGGCAAACACGTCCGCATCACCCTCCTGTAAACAGCGGATCCCTTTATTTTCGTTATAAAGGGTATTTCAGCATTGTGCTGATGGCAGTGGTGAATGCCAACTATAAATTCATCATCATTGATGTTGGCAAAAATGGACATGTATCAGACAGTGGGTCGCTGAAGAATACCACCTTCTACGAGCGGCTCACTACAAAGACCCTGAACTTTCCATCTAGGGAGCAAACAAAGCACGGCCTCAATTTTGTTTTCGTGGCTGATGAGGCATTCGCACTCCACGAGAACATTATGAAGCCGTACCCCCAAAGGCACCTGACAAGGGAGAAGCGGATCTACAATTATAGGCTATCCCGGGCACGGCGAATTGGAGAGAACTATTTTGGCATCCTGTCTAGTCGCTCCTGGACATTCCTAACAGCTATCAATTTGCAGGTGGAGAAGATAGATTTGGTGGTGACTGCGTGCTGTGTCCTGCATAACTATTTGTGCAGCAAAACCACCCAGCATAAGACTCTGCCCAGAGCAGTGCCAGGAACCCCAGAACCAGAACACCTAGAGGAGACTTCACCATTTCCCTCTGTGGAACCACCTCCACTCCATTCTAGGGCGAGTCTATGGGCAAAATAGGTCAGGGACGAGTACTTGGCCTATTTTAACGGGGTGGGTGCAGTCGATTGGCAGGAGGACCACATTAAAGTGTACTGTGTTGGACTGATGTTGGAACTTGCAAAAACTTTAAAACTTACTCAAAAAAATATAATTACAGTTACAGACAATAGTTCACCCTCTTCGGGCTCTGGTGTGGCAGTCCGAGGGAGGGAGGTGAAACCTGTTCAGGTAGGCTCCTGGTCCAGGACAAACTACAGCATGGGGTAGTACCAGAGCGAGGTCTTGTAAACCTGGGAGAACCTGCTCCAGATCTTTTGGACTGTTCTATTTTTTTGTCTTCTTTGAGGAACACTGTACGTAGGTTCTGGATCTTTTTATTTACCCAGTTCTTGTCAGCACCGGACACAAAGGGCCTGCTGTACTCCACTAGCTCCGCCAAGGCCGCATTCCGGCGCACTTTATCCGAATACCCCTTGGCTTTGATCTTCCACAGACACTCATGGACACGGTATAGTTCTAGTAGGCCGGTGATGAAGTTTATATCTTGCTCCAGAGACATATCTATAATGGAAAAAAAGTGGTGCACAAACTGTTATATGTTTTGTAGATTAAAATGGTTTTCCTTAAAGTATATGATTAAATGGTTAAATGGTTATATGATTAAATTTGGTTAAGATATGGTTTTAAAATTATTATTTTTTTCATTTTGAAAATGGTTTTACTTAAGTTTAAAAATATACTTTCAAAATGTTGTGATATATGGTTCAATTTGGATAATATATGGTTTTAAAATAGTTATTTTTCTAAAATAGTTCCTCATTACCCAAACATCAATGGGGCAGCATTGGGGTACAGTGGCGGTGAAAACACATGGCCATTAGGGGGTTAAAATGACTTTGGAGACACAGAAACACAAGGTGCAGCATTGGGGTACAGTGGCGGTGAAAACACATGGCCATTAGGGGGTTTTAAAATGGCTTTGGGCCCACAGAATTGAATAAAATGTGAACAAACAGAATACATTGGTGGACAGTGTGCTAGGTGGACAGTGATATTGGTGGTCAGTGTGGATTAAATACATACTTGGGGCAATGGAAATCCAATCAAATCAGATATACAGAGTAGAGCTCTCCTCCTGCTGTGTCGCTGCTGCTGCCGCTGATGGGAGTGTCCTGAGAATGCCAGTCAAACTTCCTACGATATATTGCATGCGATACATCGCAGGCACAAAAAAAAACTTTTTCCATACGATTCCATGCGATTACGATATATCACGAGTGCAGCACTAGCGACCAAGAGGATCCGACACGACACTCACGGGAACGCGCATCATACCGGATCGGATGGAAAACACATACAATGTGACACTTTTCATAAGATCGGTCTGAAAGGTGGAAATCGCAGGAAACTGTCCATTATCGTTCTAGTGTATGGGGCCCTTTACAGTTTAGCTTCATCAAAGACTCTTTCATTATCAGTCTGCCACCAGTTATTTCTTTGTAGGATTCCTCAGCTATTTCCGGGTACCTGTCCAGGGGGCCGCGACCTGCCTATTGAAAGCAGCGAAACCAAATCCCCATAGGAGGGGATCACTGGTGAAAACCTTCAGGTGGGTTAGACTCTGCGCCTCTGGGCAGGTCTCGCCAACACTCGGTTCTAACAATATATGAGGAAGTCCTATATTCATCCTCCTTATTTATTGTGGCATTCTGATCCCGTATCCTCATCTCAGGAATCACTAGCTGACTACACAGGGACCTAGGACATGACAGGCAGACTGAGGAGGTGGGCAGAGGCAGTGCGTGATGTGCAGGAGGTGATGGGGAGAGGTAGAGGATCATGTGGAAACGCAGTTGATCATCAGAGGGTGACAAGGAGAGGCAGTAGGTGACGGGGAGAGGCAGTGGATGATGGGAAGAGGTAGTGGGTGATGGCCAGAGGGTGATAGGGAGAGGCAGTGGGTGATGGGGGTACAATGATGGTGTCACCGCTCAGACAAGCCTCTTTTTTTATTACAGAATACAGACCAGCTGTAAGTTCTTATCCCATTACTAATTCCCTGAAAAACATTTTTTTAATGCTGAAATTTACATTATTTTACAATTTTTATAACCTCAACTCTTCTTTCTTTAACCTTTAGCTGCAGATTTCCTATTGCATTTTTACCATTTCAAGCTATTCTCTGGACTTGCTAAAACTCCAGTAAAAACTGCAAAAAATGGGAGTGCTCTAAAAGTTTTTACAGGTAGTGGGTAGTGTACATAGTGGCCCTCATTCTGAGTTGATCGCACACTGCCACTTTTTGCAGCCCATGCGATCAACTAGACACTGCCTATGGGGAGAGTGTATTTTTTCATAGCAAGGACGCGATCGCTTGTGCAGCCCTGCTATGCCAAAAAAGTTTTGTGCAGAACTAGACTAGGGTAAGACTTACCTACTCTGTGCGATCACTTCAGCGTTGAAGGTCCTCGACACGCCTGTGTTTGGATCTCCACGCCCCAAAAGCGGTGAGTTGACGCCCAGATCTGCCTTCCTCCTGTCAATCTTCTTGCCGTCGCCGCTGCGACTGCTTTCTTCATTGGAGGCGTTGCTGCAACGATGCACCTGCACAATGTGGTCGCCGCACATGCGCACTTCGGATCCGATCGTACTGCTGCCAAGAAGCACAGCATGCGATCGGGTCGGAATGACCCCCATAGTAACAATCTTTTTTACTCACCAAATCTTAACAAATATATGTAGAAAAGTTTTATATTGGCCATGGAAAGTTTTGAGAAACTGACAGATTGCAGGTACACATAGCTTATGTTTTTAGTAAAAGTAATTAGAAAAAATGCATATACTGTACATTATTTCTGCATTTTTAATTAAATAGTTCTAAACTTTTCTATTTTGTAAGAATGTCTAGCAGTGCAGTACTTAAATGCACTAATAGCTTTTAATTTATACTTACAGAACATATTATATGTTTACATTTGTTTCCATCTGCAAAACTCATATCTACTCATATTGATTGCAGTACTGTGACTATCCCTACTCTGGAACTGCCACAGTTCATTATATTATATTTCATTATAATTATCAGAGTTCCAGCAATTACATACAGTATACCTTGGATCTCTGCCATTCACATGTGGCACTGTTTGTATTGTCTAATTGGAAGCCTAAGAGCCAATTTGTCAGATCTGCCTGGGCAGAGAGAACCAAGCAGTACAGATGGGGAATGTCAGAGGTCTTGGTGATATTTCAATGCTGCATGCTTACTAGAGTAAATAATTATTACTGTTATTTTATTTAAATAGCCTCATAAATTCCAGACTACTGTACAGATAATACTTCTCATTTACATCAGTCCCTGGCCCATTGAAACTTACAGTCTAAATTCACCACAACACTGTCAAGAGCACATATATGTATATATACACTACAGTCAGGGACGTAGAGAGCCACGCAGGAGAAGGTGGGGAGTGTGGCTTCAAAAAGAAGGCTTAATGATGCCCTTTACTATTAAAATATTTAAATAATAATATAATCCACAGGGGGTGCAATTTTCTCGCATGGGGGACAGGGGGGTGTGGGGAAGGGCAACTGTTTCCTACCTTACTTTATCGTGGCTCCTCCTCTCCGGACCACACCATCTTTCCAGTCATATTTGGGAAGATGACGCTGACCACTAGAGGGCAAATACTCCGGTACAGTGCGATAGTCTTTGGTTTCTATGTGTGGTGCCATCTTCCCAAAGAGACCACAGGGAAGATGGCGCCGCACATGCCTGCAACAGCACAGGTACAGGGGAGAGGTATCAGACCTGGCCCCCCTCTGGTCCCCTCCAGTAGCTCTGAAAATTTCTAGCCGCTAAACACTTCCCCTCCCCCCAACCATTGCCACCATCGGTGCCACTAACTACGATAGTAGTGTAGCCTAGTTTTGAAGTGTCGGGGAGTAATGGGTGAATATAGGCACCAATTGGGGAATGGCCAACTCCACCATATAACAAAAAACAAAAAAACAAAAAACAAAATTGAGCTTTATTTAACTATAGAAGTAGCTTAAAAAATATGTTATGTCAATATGCCATAAGTACTAGGTTAATTCATCCAGCATGGCTAAACATATATAAAAATTATATTGAACTTATAAATAATTAATGTGGCAAATAGCAGGATATGGTGGAGGAGGAGCGATGAAGAGCTCCTGAAGATAGAAGATGGAAGACGCTGTAAATGTCCTGGATGGGTGATGGCCATGTAAAAGAGCTAAAAGGCAGCTGCCCCCAGGTGAAGACTATACACAGCCCACTGTCAAACTCTTCTTTTCTTGCCGGACCGCCTTTTATTTGTTACAGTCAGCGGCCAGCCATAGTACATGGCCCTGGCCAGTGGTCCCCGCCTCCGCCATGCCTGTAACAGCACCAAGGACACCACTGGTAAAGGGTAAACATTTTAATTCATGTAAGTCATTTGAAGCACATGATTGTATACTGCCGGCTGACCCACTGTCTGACAGACCCCTGGCTACAGTTGGACATAATAACATCAGATATGTTATTATGTATAGTCCTTGCTCTATGAGCAGTATGGAGTATGGATTGGAACATGGTTTAGTGTAATCAACATTTCCAGGGCACCAGGTAGGGGAAGCATCTGCCCACCTGCAAATCCCCCCCTCCCCTCCTCCTACTGGCTAAGCTACTGAACTGTTAGTCCCACTGACAGTCAAACGTGTCTTGTTGGTCGGGGCCATTTCCAATCTCCTCCTGGCTTCTTTGTTGGTTTCATTTTACTGCTCCTGCTGTCAGGGGCATAGGGAGGGCAGATCTAGTGGAGTGCGAGCTCCATGTACAGAAAATGTTAGAGGGCGTCATGCTGTCAACTTGAAAGAGCTCTCACTGTAATCTGAGCAGCCGCGGGAGTTCCTTGCAGCCTCTTAGTTTGCAGAGGTGCCAGGAAGCTCCCATTAGCCTTTGTTTCTCCCTACCTGCACTCCTCCTCGGAAGGCACTTCTCCTCAGCTACAGTCCACAGTTGCCAGTACCACCTACTAATACAAAGATGGTGTGTGTGTGTGTGTGTGTGTGTGTGTGTGTGTGTATGTGTCTGTGTTGGAGAGGGGGATGGGTATGCAATGTATGCTGGAGTCATAAGTATGTGTGACACTCTGCAGTCCCAGAGTGTGTGTGTGTGTGTGTGTGTGTGTGTGTGTGTGTGTGTGTGTGTGTGGACAGCCTGCAGACCCTGTGTGTGTGTGTATATATGTGGGGGGAGAACCGTCTGCAGTCCCAGTGTGGGAGAGGAGGTAATGGGAGGCAGTCTGCAGTCCAGTGTGTGTGTGTGTGTGTGTGTGTGTGTGCAGAGGCGGACTGACCATAGGGGTTTTAGGGAAGATTCCCGGTGGGCCGACGCACCCTTGGGGCCTGTTTTGTTTGAGGACATGTGGTCCTTTTTATAGACACAATGAATAAGATGCAAAATAATTTGCATATATGAACATTTCTTTGCCACTTAGCCTGTGATTGCAGATGATCTAGTGTATGCTCTGTCTGCCTGCTTGGCTGACATATATGATTGAGTGAATAGTGATTGGGATACGGTTGGTGTAATAAAGAATGATATGGTTTCCTAAATTCTGAAGGTGTATCATATAATGTGCTCATAATATTAAATTTTATTTCTTTTTAACTTCCCCCTTGATGCTGGACATGCCCACTATCTGGAAAGTCTTTTGGGGAGGGTGCTGCTGCCATGGCCCATGGCTAGACCTTACACCTCTGGTGCTGCCCATGTGGGGCCACTAGTACAAATTTTTCCAGGGCCGCTTTTTGTTCCCAATCCGCCCCTGTGTGTGTGTGTGTGTGTGTGTGTGTGTGTGTGTGTAATCTACAGTCCCAGTATAAACCCTGATGAATGTTGCAATAAACCAACACGGTTGAATTGTTCAAGTTGGTCTGATGACCTGTATTTAAAAGTCCGTTAGTGCTGCCATCTGTTTTCTATATACGTGCCGCCTGCATTGTAGTTTGGAGGGCACTTGGCTATTGCATGCAGCTGAAAGGATAGGAACAAGAAGAGGAGCATGCATCAGGGTGAATAGAAGGTAAATTGGAGAAAGTCGGGAAGGGGTTAGCTCTTGCGGTGACAATGGAGGATGGGGTGATAGGGGCTTAGGGCTAGAGATATGGAGGCTGGAAAGTCAGGAAGGAGTGAAATGGGATGGGGGCTGGAAAGACAAGAGGCTGGAGTGATGGGGCAACTAGCAGGAAAAACAGAAGGTTGGAGTGACGGGGAAGAAGCTGATAAAACAGGTGGCTGAAAAGATGGGGAAGGAGGCTGGAGAGACATGGGTCAGAAGGCTGGAGGGGACACGGGGCAGGAGGTTACCAGTCTGGTTGACCCTCTGTTGTATTATGATGAAATTGATTATATTCCTACACAAACAGGGATCTTCCGGACCATGTGATCTCCTACATGAATAATGGATACCAACTGAAGACACTGTCTACTCCGGATGGATCACTTTCTTCAGAGGTTCCCCATTACAAAGAAACCACCATATAGATAAGGTGTATTTTAATTTAGTACACACAAAAATGTAGATTCTATTTGTGGGATTACTTTAGCAGGTTGAAATATATCTAGCCTTCCATGCCGCAGTTTGATACTGCCCCTAATTTTTTTTAAATGTCCCTTCAATGTAATCCCATATGCTAGACACGCCTCCTCCATGACACACTTGGGAAAAGGGAGGGGGCACTACCTGCACGAGCTCCAGGGCACCAACGATACACACTACACCTCTGCTTACTGTGATACCACTACCAGGAACATTGTCAGCAGTTACATTAAAAGTTCATTCCCACCCCAAGCCATGCGCCCGCACCAGTGCTTCCCTAAAAACCCCAAAACACATGCATCCTTTGTTGGTAACCAGGACACGTGCCCTTCTTGTCCTACCCTCGTTACACCATTGTTCACGTAGTAGACAATATACACTCCAAGATCAGCAATAGCAGGGATTGATGTAAATGATTCAATATTCTCTGTAAAGTGCTGTCTAATATTTTGGCAGTACATAAATAAAGGTTAATTATAATGTTGCGAATGTTCTACTTAAATGAGAAGCCCATATTTTTTGTGCTGTTACGCACTCTCTTTCACACACCTCCAGAATTCCTCTGACCTTCGCAATATTGAGGTGCATACCTCCATGGGCAGATATAACTGATGCTTCTCCAGGCATAATACATGTTAAATCAAGTCCGTTATTTATAGAAATGCTGTTTAGTGAAAATTTGTTGCTACAACTGGTCGGACAATTCACAGCAGCTGGAATATCACATGCAATGACAACCTTTCACTAACATTGTTACGCTTTTTAGAATGTTCTGTCTAGAGACGTATAAGACTTAGGAGTCTATTAACTAAGCCTTGGATGGAGATAAAATGGACGGAGATAAAGTACCAGCCAATCAGCTCCTGTCATTTTTCAAACCCAGCCTCTAACATGGTAGTTAGGAGCTGATTGGCTGGTACTTATAGCTCGATTCAGACCTGATCGCAGTTGTGCAATTTCGCAGGGCATCCGATTATTGATCTGCTATGGATTGTAATGCGCATGCACAAGGCCGAACTGCGAAAGAATCCAGCATCTTTTTTGATAGCTAGGCATACACAAGTTGATTGACGGAAGCGGATGTTTGGGGGTGATAACTGGCCTTTTTTTTCTGGGAGTGTCAGGAAAAACGCAGGCGTTCCCAAGTGTTTTCATGGAGGGTGTGTGATGTCAGCTCCGGCCCCAAACAGCCTGTTGCTATCGCACTGTAGGAGTAAGTCCTGGGCTACGCATAGACTGCACAGACTGGAAAAAACATTTGATGGTGAGTGAGTTGCGAACGGATTTGCTGCTGACTGGCTTATGCAGAGCTTTCTGCAAGTCGTACACAGACTTGCACGGGGTGGGTTTTCACTCTGTTTGGGTGGCAATTATGTGATCGCAAACCTCAGCAAATTCGCAGAGGAGCGAGCAGGTTTGAATCGGGCCCTTTATCTCTGTCCACTTTATCTCCATGCATAGCTTAGTAAATAGACCCCTTAGAGGGGAATTCAATAAGTCGCTCTACATTTTTCTGCAAAGAAACAGGCTTTTTCAAAACTTTTTGCCCAATGTTTTTTTCTGCCAGTTCAATTAATGCCCATTATTTTTGCAGGAAAAATGCATTTGTTGGCCTCAAATCAGAGTTACTCTGCCTTACTACCCACACCCAACTCCAAACCCCGATACACACTGGTCAGACCAGAAGAAATATCCAGACAGGAGGACGATTCATAAGCTCAGGCACTCAAGCTACATGATTTGAGGTCAACAAATTTTTATCAATCCAGTGTTGCATAAAAACACACAGTACATGGGTCTGATATAAATTTATAGACCTACTCCATTCTTTTTGACTATTTTAATAAATAATAGTCAAAGGAATTGTCACTTCGGTTTCAGTCTATGAGTTCGATTGGTCCAATATTGGTGTAGGCTTATCTTGATCTTATAAATATGGATTTCGTCTGGAGTTATTAGCCTCAGACATATTTTGATCTAATACCCCTGAGGAAGTCCTAAGGGACGAAATGCGTCGGGTTCTACATCTGATTAAACCTAATTGGTGTATATTGGAATTGGGTTCTGCATCTGATCAAACCTAATTGGTGTATATTGAAATCTATAGATGTCAGATTGAATATCCATCCTGTATGGTGATAATGTTATTGACACTATGAAATGGAGATAACATTGTGTTTTATGAATACATTTTTTAAATTATTGTGACTGTCTGTAATAGATTAATAAGTCATTAGCGCCCTCAGATTTGGTGTGTATGTAATATTTTTGAATCCTTGCTGACGAGGGATTCTTCTAGAGGTGCTGCTTATATATCCCGAGCGCAATTTGGTACAATTTTTGTGTATATATATATATATATATATATATATATATACATACATACATACATACATACATACATACAAGTTGTGCTCATAAGTTTACATACCCTAGCAGAATTTGTGATTTTCTGGCCATTTGTCAGAGAATATGAATGATAACTCACAAACTTTCTTTCACTCATGGTTAGTGGTTGGGTGAAGCCATTTATTGTCAAACAACTGTGTTTACTCTTTTTAAATCATAATGACAACAGAAACTACCCAAATGACCCTGATCAAAAGTTTACATACCCTGGAGATTTTGGCCTGATAACATGCACACAAGTTGACACAAACGGGTTTGAATGGCTACTAAAGGTAACCATCCTCACCTGTGATCTGTTTGCTTGTAATCAATGTGTGTGTATAAAAGGTCAGTGAGTTTCTGGACTCCTGAAAGACCCTTGCATCTTTCATCCAGTGCTGCACTGACATGTCTGGATTCTGAGTAGTGATGAGCGAGGTTCGGTTTTACTCGGTTTTACTCGGTTTTACTCGGTTCTCAAAACTACATCTTATTGGCTATCCAAAACACGTGACATCCGTGAGCCAATAAGATGCCGTTTTGAGAACCGAGTAAAACCGAATAAAACCGAGTAAAACCGAATCCGCTCATCACTAATTCTGAGTCATGGGGAAAGCAAAAGAATTGTCAAAAGATCTGCGGGAAAAGGTAATTGAACTGTATAAAACAAAAAAGGGATATATAAAGCCATCCAAGCAATTGAGAATGCCAATCAGCAGTGTTCAAACTCTAATTAAGAAGGGGAAAATGAGGGATTCTGTGGAAACCAAATCACGGTCAGGTAGACCAACAAAAATTTCAGCCACAACTTCCAGGAAAATTGTTCGGGATGCAAAGAAAAATCCACAAATAACTTCAGCTGAAATACAGGACTCTCTGAAAAAAAGTGGCGTGGTTGTTTCAAGATGCACAATAAGGAGGCATTTGAAAAAAAATAGGCTGCATGGTCGAGTCGCCAGAAGAAAGCCATTACTACGCAAATGCCACAAAGCATCCCGCTTACAATACTCCAAACAGCACAGAGACAAGCCTCAAAACTGCTGGAACAAAGTCATTTGTAGTGATGAGACCAAAATTGAACTTTTTAGCCACAACCATAAACGTTACATTTGGGGAGGAGTCAACAAGGCCTATGATGAAAGGTACACCATTCCTACTGTGAAACACGGAGGTGGATCGCTGATGTTTTGGGGATGTGTGAGCTACAAAGGCACTGGAAACTTGGTCAAAATTGATGGCAGGATGAATGCAGCATGTTATCAGAAAATACTGGAGGAAAATTTGCACTCATCAGCCCGGAAGCAGCGCATGGGACGTACTTGGACGTTCCAACGTGACAATGATCCAAAACACAAAGCCAAGTCGACCTGTCATTGGCTACAGCAGAATAAAGTGAAGGTTCTGGAGTGGCCATCTCAGTCTCCTGACCTCAATATCATTGAGCCACTCTGGGGAGATCTCAAACGTGCAGTTCATGCAAGACAGCCCAAGAATTTACAGGAACTGGAGGCTTTTTGCCAAGAAGAATGGGCAGCTTTACCATCTGAGAAAATAAAGATCCTCATCCACAACTACCACAAAAGACTTCAAGCTGTCATTGATGTTAAAGGGGGCAATACACGGTATTAAGAACTGGGGTATGTAAACTTTTGATCAGGGTCATTTGGGTAGTTTCTGTTGTCATTATTATTTAAAAAGACTAAACACAGTTGTTTAACAATAAATGGCTTCACCCAACCACTAACCATGAGTGAAAGAAAAGTTTGTGAGTTATCATTCATATTCTCGGACAAATGGCCAGAAAATCACAAATTCTGCTAGGGTATGTAAACTTATGAGCACAACTGTATATATATATATATATATATATAGATATATATATATAGATATATAGATATATATAGATATAGATAATAATAATTAATAATAATAATTTTATTTATATAGCGCTCTTTCTCCAATAGGACTCAAGGCGCTTAACAGATACACAGCATAATATAGTACAGAAAAATAATGAAGTACATTTTTCATAAAATACAGAAACATGAAGATACTAAAAGAGATACTATGGAAATGCTTGAGTAAACAGGAAAGTCTTGAGTCTACTTTTGAAGGATTCTATAGTTGGGGCCTCTCGCACTGTGCTGGGAAGTGAGTTCCATAGAGTCGGAGCCGCATGACTAAAAGCTCGACCCCCAGATGAATTACGGTAGATTCTAGGTACTGCTAAAAGTCCTTCATCTACAGATCGCAGTAATCGAGTGGGGCAGTATGGGATCAGAAGCTGTTTCAGGTACCTTGGGCCTTGGTCATGTAATGCTTTGAAACTCAGTAAGCCAATCTTGAAGAGGATTCGCCATCTTACAGGCAGCCAGTGAAGGGAGTAGAGGATGGGTGTTATGTGGCTGGAACGGGGCTGGTTGGTTAACAGCCTGGCAGCTGTGTTTTGCACCAGCTGTAAGCGTTGCAATTCTTTTGCTGGTAGACCAAGGTAGAGGGCATTACAGTAGTCTAATCGAGATGATACAAATGCATGTATGACTTTTGGCATATCATCTGAGGGAATTAAGTGCTTGATTCTGGCTATGTTCCTCAGGTGAAAGAATGAGGATTTGATTGTGGCTGATATCTGATGTTTAAGTGTCAAGCCATCATCCAGGACAACGCCAAGATTCCGCACATGATCACTGGTCTGTAATTCTGAATCCCCGAGTGTAAGTCCAGTTGGTTGGCTATGCTGCAGTCTTGTCCTTTGATGTTGCGGTCGTATTATAAGGACCTCTGTTTTATCCGGGTTCAGTCGCAGCCAACTGGCGCTCATCCACTCCTGTAGTTCAGCTAGACAGCCATTCAGGGTTGCTACTGGGTTATCAGTGCCCGGAGCAAAGGACAAGTACAGTTGTGTATCATCTGCATAGCAATGGTAGACCAGGCCATGGCGCCTGATTATTTCGCCCAATGGGAGCATGTATACTGCAAAAAGCATGGGGGATAGTATAGAACCTTGTGGGACACCACATGGCAATGGCACTGGTGGTGATGAGTATAATCCAGATGATACTCTCTGTGACCTGCCTGTGAGAAATGATTTGAACCAGTTTAGGACTGTGCCATCCAGACCACAGAAGTGTATCAGTCGCTCAATCAGAAGCCCGTGGTCCACGGTATCAAATGCTGCCGAGAGATCCAGAAGGATTAATATTGAACAGTCACCTCTGTCTTTTGCCATCAGAAGATCATTTAACACACACACCAGGGCTGTTTCAGTGCTATGTCTTCTCCTGAATCCTGATTGAAATGGATCATAAATATCATGGGTTGTCAGGCGAGTTTCCAGTTGATTTGCAACCACTTTCTCAATAACCTTTCCTAGGAAAGGAAGGTTTGATACCGGTCTGTAGTTGGACATGCAGTCGGGATCTAAATTAGGTTTTTTAAGAAGTGGTCTAACAATTGCTTCCTTTAGGGGTCCAGGAAAAATGCCTGTCTGCAAAGAGCATTGAACAATTTTTGCAAAGACAGGACCGATTATATCCGTACAACCTATTAGAAGCTTGGTTGAGGCTGGGTCCAGACCACAGGTGGTGGGACGCAAAATCCGAGCAATTTCAGCAGTGTCCTTTACATCCATTGGGTCAAAGCTGGTCCATGAAGGCAGGTAGCTTATATTAGATAGATAGATATAATATGAAGTAAATTGTGGTTACCTGTCGCCGTTAGGGTCAGTTATGTGGTGGGCACAGTTGTGGTCCTAATTGTCTACATATTTTATGCTTGGCAGCCACCAGCATTTTGACCATAAATAATTTATTTTGGTCCTGGACCACCAACCTGAGACACCCTTGCCATGGTGCCTAGACACACAGTTTGGGTACCACTGGCTTAAAGTAATCTTGTATTCTGAGCTTTTAATTGTCAGTGCAAACCAACATTGCACTAGAAAATGCTTCTAGAACTTTTGTAGATGAATTAGGCAATGAAACATTGGCATATCTATGAGGTTGTTAGGAGAAATGGGGTGATAAAATTATTGCTAGTGCAATTCTTCTAGGCAAGCCTCAACCAAATGTTGTATAAAATATAAGTTTTACGAAAACATCTGAAACAAAGCAGAAGTGCAACCCCAAGCCATGTAGTATGCAGTTAGGTTTTCATTTCCGTCAAAAGCAATTAATTTGTCTTAATTAATTGGGAAATTTAAAATAATTTAAATATGCTATTCAATAGCAGACATATTCATTTTATGTTCCCCAGTGATTCCTTGCTGAGTCATCTCTGGTATAAAAATGACATACTACATTTACTGTGGCTTACAGAGACTATTATGATATAATTACTCAACCAGTGTAAATAAATAGATTTCTGAGCTTCTGTTCAGTGACTCACAGTTGGAAAATGCAAATCCGCCCTCATCTCAGTGCATAAAAAGTGAAAAACAAATGTAGAAAAATATTTGAAAAAATTCAATGCGTTACATGGTCTTAGTTAGGAACCAGTGCTAATAGTTGCTGTACTTAGGCCTGCTGTACCATGCTTGCATACAGTATACTAAACCCTTTCATTTTGAACATAATAATTTCATGTGTTCTCATAAATTGGTGGCTTTTAAAGTGGACTAATCATCCCACATTGATGTGTACAGTACAAGTCTATAATCATAACTAAAAAGTGAGCTTGTTTACTTACAGTACTTAACTCATTATCATAACACACAAGCTAACAGGGCGGTTGGAATGCAGGAACTGCAATGGCTGATCAAATAAATAAATAAATAAATATAATGTCCATAACATGCACACTGAAACCCCAAAGTCTGAGATCAGTGAGGGGCCCTCATGAAAAAGTATGTGCATTAATCCCTTTGCCTCAGGACCCACAGAGGTGGTAGTTTTACTATTTACTAGGATATCCCATTGTCCCTTCCCTTCCTTCTATTTTGAACAGGAAATTATAGAGTAAAAGAAGACATGATTTAAATAGATCAATTCAGAGATAAGACAAGTTGCTTGACAGCCATCAGCATGGTGGCCAAACAGTCGGCGGGATGTAAAAGATTCCATGATCACCGGAGGTGCGGGATGCCGGCCGATCTCTGACTTTTTTAAAGGGGCAAACACGTACAAGGTAAAACCATACCTTGTAAGTTATTGCCCCTTAAAAAAAAAAAGTCTGAGATCGGCCAGCATCCCACACCTCCGGTGATTTCGGGCTACATTACATCCCACCGAGTGTCCATCTCTCTATGCTTCCATCTAATCACATGGACTTCTGAGCAATCCTTTGGTTGTTCAGAATGTCCAATGGCATTTGGCTGACTGTGTCAGAGGAGGTGCATCTTCCAAGGCAGTCCCTGGCACCAACACGTCCCCAACACACTCCTTCAAAGTGCCTGCCAAGTCGGGCCACTCCCCCTCACCGCCCAGGAATGCCTACAAAACTTCATGGCTCTCCGTGCAGCTCTGGTCTGCCTTCACCAGTGGTGACCATCAGAACGCATGCTCACTGCATCTTTGATGCATGCACATAGGTACAGTAGAACACTCTCGCATTCACGGACGCTTGCATTCATCTTGAATCAGGTCCAGTGACCTTTAATCAGATCAAGAACAAACCTTTGAGATTTTTAGGGGGACTTAGGCTGGCATGTTGCTTCAGAATATGCTGGAAATGCCCCATCTATTCATGCTCATACTCCCATGACACACAATCCTACTCTTTTCCTTCTGTATGCACATTGCCACAATCCCTCAGTTTTAAACATGTGAGTATGTTACCATGAAAACAAGACAGTATACAGTGTAATGCTATTGTAATATTCTCAGTACTGTAACTTTGTTGTGCCCTTCTGCTTACCTTTTACATACCTCCCAACATTGGTGGTTCAGGGAGCGGGACCCTGCATGTTCCAAAAGCATGTGACCATGAAGGGGTGTAGCCTCCTGGAAATGGGCAATGCTTCATGACACCCCCGTTATCACCATTGTGGAGGCATCCCCAGCACTCTCTGAGATACTGGGCTGTCCCCAGGCTCTCACAACACTGTGAATGGATGTGGTTCGCATGTGCATGGCTTCTATTCACCTGCTGCTTACCTGCTGCGGTGTTCTCCCCTCAACTCTCCCCCCACCATGGTACACTGCAGCCCGTAGGTTGGACAGTCGGACAGTACTAGAAAAAGTGGACTATCCTGCTGAATTCAGGACAGTTAAGTGGTATGCCTTATGTACTGGCCCTGAAGTGTAGTCGGCATAAAATGGTTATATGTGTCCAGTTCTGGGTTTTGCAGACTAAACTAAAAACAATATGTGTAAAATCCAGAAAAGTTCATGGTGCATTTCCTAGTCTCTAGCTTGTAGCCCTTGTGTTTATTCAGGAAGCAAATAGATCAGTACTTCATAGCTTGAAACAGATGTGTGATAGCACCTGCTAATTGCAATAGAAGATACTTGAAGGACTCTTTGTTGCACAAACACTTTGATCTCTCTGTACTTCAAAATTCTCTCCATGCATGAAAAATACCAATGCATCAGTTGCTTATGGAGCTAGTGATGCCTGTAGTATTTATTATATATTATATTTATTATTCATTATATATATCTGTCATACCAAGCCCCCCAGAAAGGGGTGTGTGTTTGGGTGGGGGGAGTAAGAGAAAGTGGAAAGATAGCATGGCCTTTTTAAGGTTTCCTAGGATAATACACTTGTAGCCACACACACTGAATAATTAGAGAAGAGCTGTTTGTCTTTTTTAAAACTGAACACCCATGAATTTAGGAGATCTGTTTCCTGGCTCAGGTCTTTGGGCCAAGCTTAGATACTAGAACAAGGGAAAATAGGATTTTAAATACCTACCGGTAAATCCTTTTCTCACAGTCCATAAGGGATATTGGGGACACATTAGTACGATGGGTATAGATGGGGTGCAAAGGAGCCAGTGCACTTTAAATTTCTTACACTGGGTGTGCTGGCTCCTCCCCTCTGTTTCCCCTTCCACAGGCAGTTATAGGAAAAACAGTGCCCAAAGGAGAAAGGACATACTTGAGAGAAGGAACAGAACAACTAAACGTGTGGTGAGATTTACAGACCAGCACACCATAACATAACTGGGCTAGCAACAGCTAGCAACATAAACAGCAATGGCTGAACAGGTAACACATAACAAAGAACCTGCAGAAAATCACCGCACAGAGGCGGGTGCCCAATATCCCTTATGGAGTACAAGAAAAGGATTTACCGGTAGGTATTTAAAATCCTATTTTCTCTAGCATCTATAAGGGATATTGGGGACAAATTAGTACAATGGGGATGTCCCAAAGCTTCCAGAATGGGCAGGAACATGCAGAGACATCTGCAGCACCACCTGCCCAAACTGGTTATCCTTTTTGGCCAGGGTATCAAACTTGTCGAAATTCACAAAGGTGTTCTTCCCCGACCAGGTAGCAGCTCAGCACAGTTGCAGGGCCGAGACTCCATGGGCAGCCGCCCAAGAACACTCCACTGATCCTGTAGAGTGGGCCATCAGAGACTGTGGAACAGGTAAGGCTGCCGATACATAGGCTTGCCGTATAGTGAGCCTAAGCCAATGAGCAATGGGCTGCTTTGAAGCAGGACAACCCTTTCTCTGTGCGTCATATAGCACGAACAAGGAATTTGTCTTTCTGATCCGAGCCATCCTCTTGACATAGATCTTCAAGGCTTGCCCAGCATCCAATGTCTCCGGAGGGGCAGAAGCACCAGAACTTGATGATATCACAATAGGTTGATTCAAGTGGAACGCAGAGATGACCTTCGGCAGGAACTGCTGCCTAGTCCTGAGCTCTGCTCTCTCCTCGTAAAAGACCAAGTATGGACTTTTACACGATAAGGCCCCCAATTCTGAGACACATCTAGCAGAAGCCAGGGCTAATAACATCACCGTCTTCCACATGAGGTACTTGTCCTATACTGTCATCAGAGGTTCAAACCAGGAGGACTGCAGAAATCGTAATATCACATCTAAATCCCAAGGTACCGTAGGCGGCACAAACGGAGGTTGTATGTGAAGCACCCCTTGCAAGAAGGTCTGAACTTGAGGCAGCATAGCCAACTTCTTTTGGAATAAAATGGAGAGAGCTGAAATCTGGACCTTAATGGATCTGAGACATAAGCTGTGATCCACACCAGCTGCAGGAAACAAAGAAATCTTCCCACGTGAAAATCGGCAGATGGATATGTGCATTCCTCACACCAGGAGACATATCTCCGCCAGATATTATGATAGTGTTTTGATGTCACAGGTTTCCTAGCTTGCACCATAGTAGCAATCACTTTTATGGAAAGTCCTTTGTGAGCTAGAATGTTCCGTTTAACTTCCATGCCGTCAAACAAAGCTGCCGTAAGTCTGGGTAGACAAACTTTCCTTGTTGAAGAAGATCTCTTCTGAGTGGCAGTGGCCAAGGTCCTTCGACGGACATGTCCAGAATATCCGCATATCACGCTCTCCGGGACCAATCCGGGGCAAGCAGAATTGCTTGTACTCCTTGATGCCAGATCCTCTTGAGCACCTTTTGGTTCAACAGAATCGGAGGAAATATGTAGACCAGCTGGTAAGGCCAAGGCGATGTCAGTGCATCCACTGCACACAACTGAGCAATAGCAGCAAAGTTGTTGGCGAGAGGCCATCATGTCAATCTGGGGGCAACCCCACCTGTCGATGATCTGTTGAAACACCTGAGGATATAGGCCCCACTCCCCTGGGTGGAGATTGAGGCAACTCAGGAAGTCTGCCTCCCAGTTGTCCACTCCCGGAATAAAGATTGCGCACAGTGCTCTTGCATTTCTTTCTGCCAAGAGGACTATTCTTGTTACTTCTCACATGCAGGCCCGGCTTTTTGTCCCTCCTTGTCGATTGATGTACACCACAGCTGTGGCGTTGTCCAACTGTACCTGAATTGCCTGATCCCAGAGCAGAAGGGAGGCCTGAATCAGAGCATTGTAGATAGCTTGAAGTTCCAGGATGTTGATCGGAAGTAGGGCTATTTGGGCAGACCACCTGCCCTGGAACTGCACCCCTTGGGTGACAGCTCCCCATCCTCTCAGACTCGCATTCGTCGTGAGGAGGATCCAATCCTGAGTCCCAAAGCGTCGACCTTCCCGGAGATTGGAAGACTGCAGCCACCACAGGAGTGAAATACTGGCCTGGGGTGACAGTTGTATCATCCGGTGCATTTGAAGATGGGAACCGGACCACTTGTTCAGGATATCCAATTGAAATGGTCTGGCATGGAACCTTCCATACTGAATGGGCTTGTACGAGGCTACCATCTTTCCCAACAATCATATGCCAATTAAAATGGATACTCGAGTTGGTCGGAGAGCCATGCGAACCTTTTCCTGGAGAGCTCCCACTTTGTCCTCTGGGAGGAACACTTTCTGCGTTACAGTATCGAGTAGCATTCCCAGAAACAGGATCCGCTGAGATGGCTCCAGCTGGGACTTCTGTAGATTGATTATCCACCCGTGTTGTGACAGAAGTTGGATAGTGTGATCTTTTTGGAGTAGTAGGAGCTCCCTGGAACTCACTTTGATCAGGAGATTGTCCAGGTAAGGGACCACGTTGATCCCCTGCACTCTGAGCTGGAACATCATTTCCACCATCACCTTCGTGAACACCCTCGGAGCTGTATACATGCCGAAGGGTAACGCCTGGAACTGGAAGTGATCATTCAGCAGGGCAAACCTCAGATAGGCCTGATGAGGAGGCCAAATTGGGATATGGAGGTAGGCGTCCTTGATATCCAGGGACACTAGGAAGTCCTGATGTTCCAGGCCTGTGATCACTGCTCTCAAAGATTCTATCTTGAATTTGAAAACCTTTAGCTAAGGAGTCAAAGACTTCAGATTCAAAATTGGCATCACAGATCCATCTGGTTTTGGTACAACGAATAGACTGGAGTAGTAACCTTGTCCTTGCTGTTGCAGGGGTACTGGAACAAAGACTTGGGACTGGACCAACTTTGTGATGGCCAGTAGCAGCGTAACACGCATATTTTCCAAAGCTGATAAGCATGAATTGAAAAATCGTTGGGGAGGAGCACCGTCGAACTCCACCTTGTGACCCTGAGAAATAAGGTCCCTTACCCCAGGCGTCCTGGCAGGAACCAGATGTGGCTGAAGTGACATAACCGAGCTCCCACCACGAGATCCTCCCGGGGTGGGCGGGCACCGTCATGTTGAGGTTTTTGCAGAAGCTGAACTGGTGCTCTGTTCATGAGAGCCAGCAACAGCTGGTTTCTTAGGTTTACCTCTGGGGCCTCTACCTGCATTGGATGCACCTCTGGCCCTAGATCAAAATCTGGTGGACCGAAAGGACTGAGTAGACAGTCCCAGGTAGGTACGTCTAGCAGGCGGAGCCCCCGAGGGAAGAAA
Source organism: Pseudophryne corroboree (assembly GCF_028390025.1). Taxonomy (NCBI): domain Eukaryota; kingdom Metazoa; phylum Chordata; class Amphibia; order Anura; family Myobatrachidae; genus Pseudophryne; species Pseudophryne corroboree. The sequence goes on along the minus strand of NC_086447.1, from coordinate 526,896,020 downwards.
CGTGGATTTCCCAGCAGTAACTTTGTCAATCCATGCGTCCAATTCACCTTCGAAGAGCCATTCACCTGTAAAGGGAAGAGATTCCACATTTGCAATCCACTGATTCAACCATATGGATCTGCGTGCTGACACAGCCATAGCAGTGGTCCAAGCATTAATATTGCCAATCTCTTTTAGGGAGTCACAGAGGACCCTTGCCATGTCCTGAATGTGTTTTAGGAAAATTACCATAGTAACGAGGGTCATGTCACCCGAGAGACCCTCCTGAATCTGAGTAGCCCAGGAATGAATTGCATGTGTCATCCAGCAACCTGCAATGACTGGTCTCTGAGATTTACCTGCAGCAATGTAGACAGATTTCAGTGTAGTCTCAATTTTCCTATCCCCTGAGTCCTTTACAGTAAAGGAGGAATACCGCCTTCTTAGAGAGGCGAGAGACTGAGACATCTACAGCCGGAGATTCTTCCCAGAGCTTTCTGCCTTCAGGGTCAAAGGGGAATGTATACAAAAGCCGTTTTTTTAACACCTGATATTTCTTATCTGGATTCTTCCAGGCTAGCTTAAATAAATCATCTAATTCCTTAGAATCAGGAAATGTGACAATCAGTTTGTCTTGAGAGAGGAAAAACGACTGCTGATTTGCAGCGTCCTCTAGGGGGAGCTTTAGCACATCCCTTATAGCTAAATTGAGGGGTTCAGTACCCTGTGTAGGAGTGGAATCCCCACCTATGGGATCCACATAGTTCCCATCATCCTGTATATCATCATCAGTATCTGATAGAAGAGCAGGTAAAGCACGTTTATGTGGACCTGCAGTAGAGAGGGGGAAATGGGGAACATCAGCCCTGGCAGCTAGATCTGCCACTGCTTGTTGCAGTTCTTGTTTTGCGGGCATTTGTAGTGAGCTGAGATGACATATCAGAGATCATAGTTTTGATTGCACCCAGCCAGGAAGGCTCATGACCCTCCCCCACAGTCTCCTCAACATTTTGTGAGGACTGACTATATTGCTCACATGAAATGGAACCAGATGAGAGTGGGGAGAATCTGGTGTTACACATACTGCATAACTTGTGTTTTACCATGATGAAAAGGAACACACAACAATACACATACAACACAGACCCTTTTTTAATGCAAGCCTGCCCTATTGCATGTGAGAGGAGACACAGAGGTAGAGAAGTCACCCGCACACCCAATGCTAGAGAACCCCAGTGAGGCTGTCAGTGTTTTTTCTATCAGCGAAAACTGTTTGTTGACAGCAATTTCCCCTTTAGGAATAAGTAATGTGCACAAATAGCGGCTCTCCCCCTAGACTACACCCGGTACCAGTGATCCAGCGTGTGTCAGATTCAGGAGGAGCTGTATGAGGCTGCTGCTGCTGTTTATGCAGAGGATGGTGCCAAAATGCAGCTGAACCCACTCAGATGTAGCTCTGCCCCCCCGTAATGGCGCCGGAGCTACTGAATATATTTATACTGGCCGTGTCTCCTAAACATGCTGTAACTTCACATGAATGCTTAGTTCAGCCCACCGCTATCCAGTGTTACACAGGGGCTATAGCGGGTCCTCCCAAGGAGGGTCCCGTATGCCTCACCCATGTGACAGCCACACCATGAACCGGGGGACCCCCCTAGCAGGGCCCCTGGTTTGTACTCACCACCGACGTTTACCTTCAGGCATCTGTTAGGGGTGTGCGGCATGCTGCGGTTGCGACAGCCAAGGCGCAGTGCCCTGCTGAACAAACAACCCCTCAGGACCACCAGGTGGTCCTGCAGTGGGGAACTGGCTCTGTACCTCGCAAGGCCGTTGACCACTTTCCCCCCCTAACTCCCACGGCGCAGGTATGCTGTTGCCCAAACAGCATACCGAAATAAACAAAAGTTTAAAATAAAGTGAAGAAATACTCTGGAGCTAGCAGAGTGTGCATCCTCTCCTGAGGGCACTGTTTTCTAAACTGCCTGTGGGAGGGGTCATAGAGGGAAGGAGCCAGCCCACCCAGTGGAAGACATTTAAAGTGCACTGGCTCCTTTGGACCCCATCTATACCCCATCGTACTAATGTGTCCCCAATATCCCTTATGGATGCTAGAGAAAATGAAATTTTTCTGAAGTTGAATCTCCTGTGTTTTGGATTGCATATAAAAGTCAATCCCTCGTGATTAGGCTCCATTTCACACAAGGGTGTGGAACTGTGGGCTGCTGGACTGCAAAAAAATAAAAAATGGTCATACGCATTAGGGCGCCATTAGGAGTTAGTTTAGATTTAGTACAAACATAGGCATGCGCAGAACATTTTATTAGGGGGTGCACCGTCGGAGGGGTGTTTCGCACCACCTACTGGGCGTCTCTAGCACCGCCTAGTGGGCATGTCTAGCACCTCCTTTTGGCACTCAAAGCAATATAAACATATGCCCCCATAGTGCCAGATACACATATGCCCCCAGCGGTGCCCCTTACTCAATACCCCCAGCGGTGCCATATACACATATGCCCCCAGTGGTACCAGATACACATATGCCCCCAGCGGTGCCAGATCCACAAATGCCCCCGGCGGTGCCAGATCCACAAATGCCCCCAGCAGTGCCAGATCCACAAATGCCCCCAGCGGTGCCAGATACACAAATGTTCCCAGCGGTGCCAGATACACAAATGCCCCCAGCGGTGCCAGATACACATATGCCCCCAGCAGTGCCAGATACATATACCCCCAGCGGTGCCAGATACATATGCCCCCAGCGGTGCCAGATATATATACCCCCAGGGGGCCAGATACATATACCCCCAGTGGTGACAGATACACATGCCCTTAGCAGTGCCATATACAGAAATGCCCCCAGCGGTGCCAGATACATATGCCCTCAACTGTGCCAGATACATATGCTCCCATTGGTGCCATATACATATATGCCCCCATTTGTGCTCACCCTCCTGCTGCCAGTGCCATCGATTCCTGTCTCTGACGCTGAGGGGAGGTGAGCGCACAGCGCGTCTCTCCTGTGCCTCACTTCACAGAGTCCCTGTCTCTGGCGGCCATTTGAAATATAGCGCCGGCTTGTGAGCCAATCAAAGCTCATGGGCCGCCAGCCAATCAAGAGCCGGTCCACGAGCTCTGATTGTCTGACAGCCAGAGACATTTTAAATGACTGCCGGAGACAGGGAAACAGTGAGGGGCAGGAAAGACGTGCGCAGCACTCTCCTCCCTTCAGCATCAAGAGACGGGAATCGGCGGCAGCAGCAGGCGTGTGTGCGGGGGGGTGCCGGACATTAGGGGGTGCCTGTGCGCACCAGGCACCCCCAGTGTGCACGCCTATGAGTACAAAGAGTAATAATAGTAGGTAGATTTAGTAGGTGTCTGGGAAGGGTAACTGCAGGAATCATTGTAACTACACACTCACACACTGCAAAGAAAAATGTTACTGTACTGCTCTTAAAGTGAACCTGCACTTTTTTCCTCAAGGAAATTTTAATTATATTGCTTGTAAGTGGCAGAGTGTCTGAGCTGCACCCCATTTTGTATTTTTCAAGAAATGTGTGTTGAGACGCAGTGTATAATACTGTTCTGTGTGAGGTGATATCCCCCCATCATCTGCACCCCTCACTGTTCCCAGTTCGTAAAAACAATTGACCAGTGTTTTGCTAAGGAATTTAAAAGAAAGCTTGCATAGTGTGTTTTACAGTGTCAGCTACTGTATGCAGTGGGTATCCCCCATCATCTTCACCCCAAAAATCGTAAGCAGACGCCGAAATTTATTTTGCAGTAGTTTAATAAAAGTGCATGGTAAAGGTAATAGTCATCCCTCCTTTACCTGTCTCATTGTATGTTCACTTGGAGTAGCGGTAGTTAAACGAAACAATAATAGCTTTACTCCAATCCTGGTTTTAAAAAATAAAACCATTCATGGATTGATTGAAAGAAGAGTAAGAGCAAACCAGTACTAGTGCTGCAGCGGTTGCCAGTCATAGTGCTTCTGCTGCATTTACTAAAGGTGGTCAAGGGGAAAGAAGGCATAAAGGGCACCTCAAATCTAAACATTTCACAATCTTAAAGAAAGCATCCCCCCTAACTATGATGATGAGAAAACCTACTGCCAAAATATGTAAAATTACCAACATACCATATACCACACGCAGTGGCAAGGCTTACATCATGGTCTTTTTCTGCAAGTGGTGGTCCTGCCACTGTTGTTTTATGCACTAGAATGCCCTTTGTGAAAGCCAGGGCCAGACATAGGGGGTAATTCCAAGTTGATCGCAGCAGGAAATTTTTTTAGCAGTTGGGCAAAACCATGTGCACTGCAGGGGGGGCAGATATAACATTTGCAGAGAGAGTTAGATTTGGGTGGGTTATTTTGTTTCTGTGCAGGGTAATACTGGCTGCTTTATTTTTACACTGCAATTTAGATTGCAGATTGAACTCACCACACCCAAATCTAACTCTCTCTGCACATGTTATATCTGCCCCCCCTGCAGTGCACATGGTTTTGCCCAACTGCTAAAAAATGTCCTGCTGCGATCAACTTGGAATTACCCCCATAGTCGGGCATCTTCTGTAACCTCACATGCATCAGCTTTTTGCTCTTGCAAATAATTGCCCCTTTAAAAACAGTCCGAGTTCGGCCGGCATCCAGGACGGCTGCTGAACTCAGAATTCATTACATCCCAGCCGAGATGTGTCACCTGAGACAAATCAGTACACGAAAATAATACTAAGACTGAAGAACAAACTGTGTGTTCTCAAACTTCACAAATCCCTGAGAAGAGTCAAAAAGTGTCCGCGAGGGCAATGTTTGAGTATGACATTTCTGTTTCTGACTCTGTAATCCTAGAGAAGCCTCCTTCCACTATGGGGGATATCCAATTACCCGCAGAACATTACCATGGGTAATGATATCGCCCGGGGCTATCCTATTATTAACCCCATAAGCCGACTTATCAGGGTTTTTGTGTTACTGCACTGGCTGCCTGCTCCTGACAGCTCCCGGTACAGACAGGGTAGCGCTGCACCTGCGACTCACCGTTCACATGACCACTCCACCATCATCTGACTGCCACCAGGTCGGGGGCAGAGGGGGGATGTGGGATACGATGCTGCTTTGGCTTCCCCACCGGGGGTCACAGCACTGAGGGCTGGCTCCCAGGCACCCTCCCTTCAGTCCCAGCCTACTGCGGTGGGCATGGGACACTGACAGGTCGCCGTGGTTTATCAGGGATTTTGTTTCACCTGCCCCGTTTCACTGGACCTGTGTGTTTTCGGGGAGGATAGCTGTTTTTTTTATGGGTGATCCTAATTGGATAGCCTGTAAAATAATGGTGAAACATCGGAAAAAAGTGCAAAAACAGATTTTTTTTATTTTTTTTGCACCCAATGTTTTATCTTTTCCAATAGGATACCGTCCTATTTCTGCACATTCTGCAAGTGTGAGGATGAGCAGTATTAAAACAAAGGATGGTGATGGTTAAAGTCAGACATGGAAATTGATGATGCTACTGTGGAAGTGCAACATGATGACAGGTATATTTGTGTGTCGGATGCTATTGAGGATGTTAATGATGAATGTGTTGGACAAGAACAAGTTGATAAAATTCAGTAGGAGGATGTTGTTTGTGTCGGGCTTCCTCTACATAAATACTTCACCTCCCTTTCTGTATACTGGAAGGGGAGGCACTGCCTCTGCCTCTCATAACCACACATTACTGCTGACTATTCCCTATGATAAACAGCTGCTTTGGAGAAGAAACCCACGTAGTGCCTTATTTCTCATTTCTGCTCAGTTTAGTCCCCGTGCTTGCTGCAGCCTTTGGCCAGTACTGGTGAAAACAATATCGTGAGCTGTGAGGTTGTCATAATTTACTGGAAATTTAAGTTATGGATATTAATAACACTGTATGAACAAAAACAAGCCCAAATTACATGAGTTTAGCTGTTTGTATTTTTCACTTTGAAAGAAACACAAAATCAAAACTGGTGTTTACACACATCTCTATGAATAATATGCTCAGAAGGCAGCTTCTATATCCTGCCGATGTTCAGAGTGACAGTTTTACAAGCTCTTGGCAATTTGAGGGTTGCATACAGTATATAAATCACAGGAACATGTGTATACTGAAAAAAAAAAATATTGTTTAACTGAATGCAAATATTGTTTGTCACAGGAGGATGATGTGCCCAACTACAAGTCCTAGAATACCATGCTGGGACTTTTAGTTCCACAACAGCTGAATCACAGTCACTAAATGTTGCCCATTCTTGCCCTTTTTTAGAATCATGGAGGAGTCACCTACGGGATTGCTTTACTTTGCTCACCACATTTCCTAGTCCGACCACACTTTATATTGAGAGAGGAGTCTCCATGTTAAGCACTTCCAACTTCTGTTCCTGGCGGCGGCCGTGGTCTCAGGCTGTGGCTTGGATCATTGCCGTAGACTGATGATGTGTTCATTGGGTTCCCTATCTACAGGACCATCTGTGCCCTACATAGACTCTGGGCTGTGACCACAATTAACAGCATGTGACTGTGACAAATTGGATCTCTGGCATACCAACTACCGCAGTACAGGCAGTCACCAGCAAGAATACCTGCCAAAACATCAGTGTGTCCAGGCTGCAGAATCACCTGTGAGTGAACAGGAGCAGCGGTCCCACTGCACAGACACTGAGGTTTCTCAATAGCAAGCACAACCACTAGGTCCTTTGATTTGGACCAGCAGTGAACACATCAGTTCGACCTTCTGAAGCAGTTTAATGCTGAATGATTTCAGAGTTCGGATATGAATGTTAATATTATCATCTTTATTATAAGCAGATTTTGGAGGCTAGGAGACATGGGTGAGATTTCTGAACCCCCCGCTCCCCCTATTCCAATCTTCCTTTCCATGTTATTGATAACCGTTTACCGTTATTTGTCTAGGAACTTTTCCTAATAAGGTTACCATTTTTCATCATAATAGTCAGATAAATATTCTGTTATTGGTGTGGATCAGATGTTTAACCCGATATTAGATATTTGCAGATATTTTTAGATTGTGGTTCTGTATTATATATGCAGCTCAGTATTTTATGTAATGTTTTTATTTAACTACATTCCCAAGAGTGACATTTTTACAATTGTATTGTGATTTTGCAAGTATATTCATACAAATATACAAGGGCGTAGCTACCATAGGTGCATTGAGTGCAGCTTCTATGGGGCCCAGAGCTGAGAGGGGCCCACCTTCCCTGTCAAAGATACATGTGTTATATACATTTATCCCCATTTGTTGATACATAGAGGTACTTGCAAACTTTGGCATTGGTGTCTACAATATATCTACAAATGCCCCTGGACCTCCTCATTGTGATGTGGTATAAAATGAACAGAAGGACACTATACTGTTACATAATATGAAGTGGGGCACTGTAATGCGGCAGAATATGAAGTGAAGGCACTATCGTTTGGCTTTATATGAACTGGAGGCACTGTAATGGGGAATAATATGAACTGGAGACACTGCATGTCATAATGTGAATTTCGGGTACTGTGTTGCTTAATGTGTATTAGAACTGCCCGTCGTACAATGTGGCACACTGTGAACTAGGGCACTACTATGGACCAGAAAATAAATCAGGACACTATTATGGGACATAAAATTAACAACTGCTGTGGAGATTTAACTCTCTAGAAGCACTGGAACAAGGGCACCTTTAAAATGTTGCTATGGAGCCCAGAGAGTACTGGGCCCCATAGACTAAGACTCAGGGCCAGATGTACTAAGCCTTAAAAAGTGGAGAGTGACAGCCAATCAGCACCTAACTGCCATGTCACAAGCCCTATTTGACAAATGACAGCTAGGAGCTGGTTGGCTGGTAGTTTAGCACTCTCTACTTTTTCACTTTTCAAGAGTTAGCACCATCTGGCCCTAAGAGCCTTAAAGATGGGTACACACTTAGATGATTGTTGGCATGTTTATTGTATAGGTGTGTATACAGTGCTGATGCAGGAGTGTTAGCCGATAAATGGCTTATAATGATCTGCAATGGTCGGGATCTGGAGGCCACATATTCTGTACAGGTTAATATTTGTCGGGCCGACCTCCCGATCCCATAGAAACCTGTACACATAGACAATTCTTGTCAGTGTGTATTGTATTAGTGTGTACGGGTGTCAGCAGCAGGTCTAGCCAGGGGGACACTGTTTTGCTGCCCTGCAATTACCCATTCATATAGCTGCACTAGACACTTGTCGGATGCATAATCTCACTAGATAATTCCCCATGGACATCCCTCACAGGAGTGCGTATCACTGAAGGAATCATTTCATTTTATAGGAATAGGAAGTAGGAGGAGGTATAACACAAGTACAATATACACTGCTCAAAAAAATAAAGGGAACACTTAAACAACACAATGTAACTCCAACTCAATCACACTTCTGTGAAATCAAACTGTCCACTTAGGAAACAACACTGATTGACAATCAATTTCACATGCTGTTGTCATGATTGGACGCTATTCTGACGCCAGAATGTGCATAACTGCAAATAATATTGTATTGATCAATGTCTGCAAATGCCCTGTGTGTGGTTATGTATAAATCCTGTCTGATGTGCCACTGCTCCCTTGCTGATCTTAAAGGGGGAGGTGTCATGATCCAGGCTATTTCAAGCAGGAATAAGCCTGTTAATAAGTAGTGTGATATCAATATAGATGATACCAAGATATCCAAGTGACGTATCAATGGATGTGATGCCAACGCATCTGGGTTACATCGAAATGGGCATGAATGAAATTTGTATTATTCCAATTGATGTATCAATGTACCAGTATGTGATAACTGTCTTTGCATGTTAAGTGGTTGGAGCTTGATTGATCTGCTGGCATTTCATTGTAGCCACAGATCACAGAGACACACTGACTGCTTAGGTGTGAAATTAAGTTAAGTTTACTTACCCCAGAATCAGAACTGAGATCTTAAAGTAAACACAGGTCAAGCCTGAAATGTGTTTTCTCAACTGGCTTGTGTATCTCCCAACAGGTTGTTTCCTGACCCCAGGGGGTCACCAGAGAGAGACCAGAAAGACAAGCTGGCTAGGGAAGGTGATTAAAAACTTCCTTCATCCAGCTATATAAGTGTCTTAGTATGATTGATAAATCTGATTGCCCAGCTTCAAAAGGAAGGGAAGAGTAATTAGCCAGCCCCTGCGTATATGACCAAGAGACCCCATGTTACAGTTGAATTTACACAATTAACTCTGATCTGGAAAGGGTTAACAGTAACACTCCAGAGGGAGCAGGGTTGAAGGGGCAGCATGTTTTTTAAATAGGAGACTCACAGAGGGGAAGTTGTCCATTATCAAAGAAGCGAGTCAGGAGAACATTCTGGCTCTGTAATGTTCCGATATCCGAAGCGGCTTCACTTCACCTCATCGTTCTACTTTGCATGCGTGCTAGGATCGGTGGGTTTATGTCTATTTTTATTTTTTTGAAGTTGTCTTTATGCTGTGACTTTGACTTTTTAGCATTATATTCTTGTAACTTTCTTTTTTCTGTAACATAAGAAGTGTTTTACTTGAATTAAATAATCAAATTTTAGATCTGGTTTCTGTTGTGTATCCAACCCAACTCTCTGAAAGAGGCGTTACCAAAATATTAATAATTCTAGGTGCAGGCAAAAGCCATAAGTTTGCATTGGATCATACCCTAAATGTTTGTACTTTGGCTGGTGGCAGTGATTTTGTGTGAAATTACCACACGCGCTCAGGTATCCAGTAGCGGTGTCACGTGGCAGGGATTCGCAGATTGGCGTATCTGGGGAATCGCCGTGCCTAGGATCGCGACAAACTGGTGGCCAGTGGTGGGATATTTCAAAAAGTAATTTTTGTTTTTTATTTGGAACACTTAAGTGAATGCAATTCACCAGATACCAGAACTCAAGGCTTATAGTGGTAAAAGTCACACAGTAAAAGCAATTTCTGTTCCCCATCCCTGTTATTTTATTTTGGAGAAGTAACTGCAGAGGAATGGCAGCTACTTATAAAGAACAGCACAAAGAGGCACGGATTGAGAGGAGATTGATCTGTGACTCAGTGCAGGATGATACAGAGCATTATGATGGCGGACTTGTACGTGAGAATTCATCGGCTGTGGCTACTGAGGTAGCAGGAGGTGGATTTTGTACTGGACTTTTACTTTCTGCGGAAATTAATAGTGTAAGGTTGGATCGTGATGTGGACTCTGGTATCAGTCGTGTAGAGCTTACCAAGGAACAGATGATCCAAATGCTCAGACATGCGGACCAGCAGCAAATTGCTGGGGGGAATCAATTGTATTCCAGGACTGAGGTTGGGAATCAATCGGGTTCTAGAGCAGAGGAAAAGGAGCAGCAGACACCGAAGGTTGTGAGGACAGCACGTCGCGGATCAGACGCCTCCAATGCTTCCAGTGACAGCTCTGCCTTGGATCTGTATGTACAAACAGTTCTTCAGTATGTGAAGGTGCCGGACACTGCATTGGTGCTGCAGCTGATACAGCAGTTTAACGCACGGGAGAGAGCTACTCTGGTGAGAGAGAAAGCTGCTTTGGAAATGGCGACTGCGGAACGCGAATCTGCTCTGGAAAGAGAGGCGGCTGCTGCAGAAAAGGAGGCAGAACGCAAGTTTCAGTTGGAGTTAGTTGAACTCGACTGGCAGCCTGTGGCCAGAAACGCAAACCTACATCGATCGCGTTTAGACCAATTCCCCGTGCTGGAAGCAGACGGAGGCCAAGTGAATTCCAGCTGTGTTTCACAGAACCAGCTGATCCTGGACTTTACAACGGATGCCGACAGAGGTCTGACACCTCTGCCAGTTCCAGGGAGAGGCAAGGACAAATTTTACGAACAGGTATATGATCGGGCGCTAACGGTGCTGCACCTCTAATGCTGCTGCTACACCTGATGGGGTAGTCACACCCAACCAATGACAAAAAAAGAAAAACAAACAATAGCAGCGCTAATATGGTAGTAACACATGAAGGATTGAGTGATAAAAACTTCACATTTAATATAATGGCAATTTAAGCCACAATTAAGAACATATATACCGAGCTCATATATCAAATGAATTAAAAACTGAGGGTCTCAAAATTAACTGCCTGTAGTATTATAGTCCGTTCCTATAGGATAAACTGGATATGGAGATGGGTGGATTAGATGAAAATAGACTGACTGCGCAGTCTGACCAAACAACTTTACCAAAGCCGTTAGAGGTGAAGTCCCTTGGATATCTTTGATGTGATTCAAATGTCCAATTATGGGTTCCTCATTAGGTTACGGTGTCCTCCTCATGGAGGTGATAAGCTGATGGATTTCAGAAACTTTGATCACCACGATTTTTCTGCTCCAATCAAAGTCCAGTTTTGGTCCAGATATGCACAGGCAGTGAAGATATATCAGATGATGACCCAGATAAGTTCCTGACGCGTTTCGCTGCAGGCACTGCAGCTTTATCCTGTTCCAGCACTGTTCATGTTCTTCTTCGGCACCAGTGCTCCATCTCTTCAGCAATATGGATAATAATCTCCTCCCCTCCAGCTCAGCTCACTAATGTTTGTACACCCTGCAGCTGCAGACAGATAGATCACACGTGGGAGAGGAACATGTGAGCATACATTACAGTGATCTCACAGGATGTTGGAGCGAGCTAGGAATGTTTATTTCCTTCTATTACATGGGGAGGTAGTAAGAATTAGTTCTGACCTGTTTCCACCTTAGTCTGCTCATTCCTCAGGAAAGTCTCCACCTGTTGTTTGCCCTTTAATTCAGCACTGCATAATCACCTAGCAACCTTTCAGTGCAGCTAGAACCTTGGCTACAGTGCCCCCAAAATCTATGTGCCCTAGGCTACAGCCTAGTCACCATAAAAGTTGATCAGGCATGGAAAGTGAAACCGAGGTACAAGATGGGGGGGTTAAAAGGATGAAGAGAAAGGGGGTGGATAGGGAGAGTCAGAGATGGAATAATACAGGAGGAGAGAAATGGGGAGGGAAATATTGTCAACGGTGGCTACCACAGTTAGTGACTCAGCGAATGAGAGGCTCATAATACCAGTAGACCATTAAAAGAACAGGAAAACAGTGATTGCTATTTACTTCTGCAGTACTATTAAAGTGTAAACAAATCAATAATGTATTAAATTAGATGTCATGTTAGTTTTATATAACTTAAAAAAACAGTTAACACCTCAATAAAACATATTACTTTGATATAAGCTAATTATCTTTTAATACATAGTAATATTGTGTTATTTAAAAAAATGTGTGGGGTCCCCTCCACAAAGGATAACCAGCCCCAGGCTCTTTGAGCTGGCCCTGGCTTAAAAAATATGGGAGAAAATATGTGTAGGGGTCCCCCATATTTAATGAACCAGCATCGGGCTCTTGGAGCCAGTCCTGATTCTAAAAATAAAGGAGAAAAAATGAGTGGGGGTCGTCTGCATCTTTGGAACCAGCACCAGATTCCACTAGCAGGGGGGAGACACACCTCATGGGGTTATCTCTGTCGAAGCATTCATCCCCCTAACTAGGCAGCCCAGGCTGGGGATTCCTGGGGTTGCTGGGAGACGAAACCGATTGACGCTCACTCCTTCTGTTTGCTTCTCCCGCTGTCGGATTCGCCGCTCTCTGCTCTCCAGTTTTAACAGCGCCGCATACACGTGGACTTCCTCTGACGGATCTCCTGCCTCTCAGTTTGGAGCAGCGTCCACTGGCTATACAGCAGTGGACGGCGTTACCTGTTATATCCAGCTCTGCACTCTAACCCGGATAAATCACAGAAAGTGCAAACACACAGAGAGTGCAGCCGCATTCAGCTTTTAAAAACTGCACAGCACACCTTTTTCCAATAGGATATCTCCACAAGTGGATTTTGCAAATAACCCTGGATAGCTACAAAACAGGAACCAGTACAGTGGTAAATATCTATGCATTTCTATGACTGCATGCCGCTTTTAACCCACTAACCACCAAATGCATGTCCTTATGAGAGCTTAGCAAATAGCGGAGTTCATTGTACTAACCTCACTGGGACGCCAGTGAGAGAGTAATCAATTGTCTAGTTAGAGACTGTTATTTTAATGTTTATCAATTTATACTAATTAGCACTGGATAACATATGTGCTGCAGCACTATACCCAATAGCAGTTGACTATTTGAGATACTAATGTACTTTACGTTTGTAAACTTAAAGCTTATTTATTATTATGTGTGATATTGTTGTTTGTGAATCTATCTATTCATATATAAACCCATTTTTATATTATTGAGCTTCACTGATTCTATTTCATTCATGGGAGACAACACAATTTGATATTTATATTTTTTTTTAATTGCCCTTCTCTGAGCGCAGTGATTTTTTTTTCTATAAATAAATTTGAATGCTGCAGAAGGATACCTGTTAAAGCTATATCATTAAAACAAAGTTAAGTTCTAAAAACAATAACCTTGTCCTTCATGAATAAAGTCCAAATGCTTTAAATCCACAGGAAAAATTTGGCATTACCAAGAAAAAATATATTATTTACATGAAGCACATCAACCATGACATTTATGACATTATGATTATAACTTTACTTAAAACCATCTGCCTGGCATGGTGACAACCGATGCAACCACATCAGCAAGTGCTCTATCTGACCTGGTCTCACAGTATGTGACCATTCAGTGTTTGCATCTGCAGGGAAGAGAAACTTCCCACAGCTGCTGCTGTCAGAGGAACCAAAAAGTCCCTCTGCCTTCCCGAACCCTCTCCAAGTATTTGCCATTCGGCGCGGCAGGACCCCTAACCCAGCGGCTGTAAACAAATGCAGCCACTGGGGAAGTGTAAATTAACCCCCGCAATCCCACCTTCACCGTGTACCTAGCAGCTGTCCCAGCTTTTAAAACGAAAGCCACAATGGTAGCGATGTTTCAAATGGACGCAGTGTTCCGATGGTGATGACTGATGTTCTAATGTTTTTTTTTTTTTTTTACTTTTGATAAGTTTAAATACATGTTCTACACCTAATTCACTCAAAAAAGAAACATGACAATTTCTGAGTAGTTTTTGAAAAAAATAATAATTGTCAGTTAAGTGGTTAAAGGTAAATGCTATCTCTTAAGGGCCCCACACACTACAACGATATGTCTGAGGCTGAAGTCAGAGGGGATTTCCCTTGAACCGCCTGGCAGCTTCCCGGGCGGCAGGATCACATACGATACATCGTATGCGGTCCTTTTGCATCCGATGTATCGTATGCGATCCCAGCCATGCCTGCGGGATCCGACATATCACGAGTGCAGCACTAATGACCTAGGGGCTCCGATCCGATGCTCGCGGAAATGCGGATTGGATGTAAAACACATCCGATTTGCCACTTTTCATCCGATTTATCAGCCCGAAAGGTCGAAATCAGATGAAATCGGGCATTATCGTTCTAGTGTATAGGGCCCTTTAATTTCTCTACTGACTTATATACAGCAGAATTGAGGACATTTTTTTATAGACACATACAGGAACAGATTAAACAGGTTCAATTTATGGAGAATCATTAGCTATCGAATATAAATGGCATACATACAATTACTTCAGTCATTTGTCCTGTAACTATACAGTGTGACAATTTCAATGTTTTTTCAAGAGATAAGAGCAAAGTATGCAAATAGCTTTTTTAAATATTGACATATGTACTGTAAAACACCTATCCAGGTATATGTAGCTTTAGAAAAGAGCATGTCACAATTTTGCATTTCCAGGACAGCAAAAGTATATATTTGTTTAAAATCTACCATTGTAAGATGTTTTTAAAGTTTTCCCTACAAAGATACATTGTTATTAATTTTCTGTTTTGTTACTATAAGTTGTTATAAATGTGCTTTGCTTTCAGTATAGATCAATTATAAAGCACAACCAATGTGTACCTCACAAAGTGTCTTAGTTTTGCATCCTATAATAACCTGGATGGTAGTACCACCCTTTTCAGTAAACTTTTTAGCTTTGTACTAAGTTGTGAACTCTACTTATTAAACGCCTTATAAAGAGTATGCCCCATAGTCTTCTTACTTTGCCATTTACCGTGACTGGGCTACTTTTAGAGCAGTAGTTTTCTCCACCTCACCAGCAGTCTATAGCATGTGCAGTGAGACATGAATTGGTGGAGATACTATGAAGCCTCTCTTAGGGGGTAATTCCAAGTTGATTGCAGCAGGATTTTTTTTTAGCAATTGGGCAAAACCATGTGCACTGCAGGGGAGGCAGATATAACATGTGCAGAAAGAGTTAGATTTGGTTGGGTTATTTTGTTTCTGTGCAGGGTAAATACTGGCTGCTTTATTTTTACACTGCAAATTAGATTGCAGATTGAACACACCCCACCCAAATCTAACTCTCTCTGCACATGTTATACATGTTATATCTGCCTCCCGTGCAGTGCACATGGTTTTGCCCAATTGCTAACAAAAATCCTGCTGCGATCAACTTGGAATTACCCCCATACTTCGCTGATTCCCATTAAAACTATGGAGAAATGATAATGAACTAAACAGAGAAATAAGTGATTTCTCTTTGTTATCCTTCTACTAAATAAGCTGGAGAAAGGGATCATCATTGCTCCATAAATAGACCCTTAGTGAATAGTTTGTAATTAATATTATTGCCTCTTTAAACCGCTGAAGATGCGGCAACTTGGAAAAACACTGCTTAGTAAATTTAACACTTAGACTTATTTACAGCAGGTCTTAAATGGATAATTGAACAAGAGAACATTAGGATTATCTTTATTATGCATGACACTTTAATGTGTGTGAAGCTTTTTATTGCCTTGCTCATGCTTGGAAATTTGCCCATTGTGGTGCAAAAGTGAGGTTAAAAGTGAGCCCCTTCAAAAATCTAGGTGGAAACCAGCAATAAAGGCATTTTGAGTTTCTGTAAAAGTCATGGCATTTTGTAGAGTGGAACTGGCTGTGTGCTCTAAAAACGCACCCCTCTATACCTCAATTTCATTTCAGCAGTTTCAAACTGCAAAAGTAATTCCTCTGAAATGCTCCATGATGTGTCAGTAACACGTTCACTCCAATGCCTCAGCAAGTTTCTACTCCAGTACACACTCAGCCATCCTGCTCTGTAACACCATGCTTTTCCATGGATATCCAGGTTCACTTGTGCAAACTGAGGCATTCGTTCATAGCTACAGTATTTTAAGCAGCACACTTGACATTTTCCACTAGCTAAGGGACTCTAATAACTGGTCCATCATGGACAATTTTCCAAATGAATGCAATCACAACCAGAGCCGTGTTGTAAGTATATCAATAAAATGTATATGGATCATACTGTATGAGCCCAAAAGTCGCTTGTTGCAAAAGATAAAATGCAAAATACTGTACAAGGAAAATCTAAAACCAAAGAGAGGCTACAAAGTTTTACTTTTCATCTGTGTGGTTGGTGTTTTGAACAACAGGAACTGAAAGTTTTACACAACAAGGAGTTTAAACTTCAAAGGTGGTTTACTTTGTGCAGCTTCTAAGCAAACTGATTTGCAGGATGAAACATAAAAAGGTCTCCAGTCCCCTAAAGGTACTACATTGATGCCCTTTCACGCAGATTAAGAGACTTACGTCTAGGAAACAAAAGTTGCTGCTGAAGTTTTACTCATATAGGGAATAAAAGCAGCAGCGCTTTGCACGTACTGTACAAAATAAAAGCAGACTCTGAAAGGTTTATTTCTAAAATGTGAGATATGCAGGTGCAAAGTACTTTTTGCAACAAAGCACGTGTATTCTGCCTAGAACAAGCATGATCAACGCTGAGACCACAATCTGCCCTGTACCCATGTCCCAACCCAGTCTGATGACTACATTACTGCACACCTCACAGTTAACACCCAGTTCTTGCTCCAGTAAATTGGTTGTTATATCTGGAATTGTGCAGATCAGCTGCCAGTGCCCGTACTTAGGAACCCAGACAGAGGTCAGGGACCTGCATGTTGGGTGCAGCGAAGCCCAAATCATCTTGCTGGGGTTCCTGGTGAAAACCCCCGGCATGTTAAACTCTGTTCTTGGTCCCGGACCAAGTATACTAAAGTATGGGTCAGCAACCTTAATTCATCTGTGAGTTGCAACGAGGACAGTTTACAGCTTTGCAATTAGAATAGATGAAGTTACAGCAGCTCAATCTGTTCTATAGAATGTGGACCTGGACTAGCATTCTTTCTGCATGATATTGTTCAAATGTGTTTGATAATCCACATAGCCACATCTGCTGAGGCCAGACTCACTACACTACACCAATGTAATTTACTGTGTATACCATGGAATTTAGACAGTGGATTGTGAGTATGGTATATGACCATCACATATGATTATTACTAAACAAAAAAGTTTGAATGGTGATATTAGCTTGTATGGATGGATCCACCTGCATGGCTTAAAACAATATGGACCAATGTACTGTGATAGATTCCAGCCTACACAAAAGGTGTAAGGAGAAATATAATATTCCATGTTCTTTTAGTTCTTATTATTTTGGTAGTAAATAATGGACTTTTTCTTCCACTACAGAATATCTCTGCATCAAACCCCGTGCACTTGGGAAGTGTCTGAGTGACTAATCAGGAGTGTCAACACCACAATGAGATGAATGTGTGCTCGTACTGTGCCAGTCCAAATAATTGTTTGGCTTAATGTGCATAAGCGAAATAGAAAACATAACTTGTCAGGTCACAATGTTTAAATGCAGTTCAGGCAAATGTATTCATTAGCTGAGCCAGAAATGCAAACTTTGAAAGAGTATATTGAGATAATATTTCCTGGGCCTTTTTTTTTCGTCCATACACTTCAGTGGGATACATATGTTAGGTTGACATTAATACTGTGGACAGCCAATGTGTCAACAGCATTATGCAGAGGAAGAATACTGAGATGGTTGTAATGCTATTTACCCACTTATCTAGTGTGGTCAAATAGGATATAATTGCAGCCAGCTGGGCTTTATCTGACAAAGTTGCATCCTATGCGACCGTGCAGTCCCTTTCCCAACTCTGTAAAAGGAAATCCGTTCTGCACATGTGCAGAGTGGATTTCCTCTAACTCCCTGTTCCCCCAGGCACTGATGCAAAAGTCCATGACCGCCAACATCACTGCTGGAATCGCTCCCCAGAATGCCTTGCATGTGCTGGGGACAAAACTGTGAAGAGAGGCACCCACTCTGAGCACTATTTGGATGATTTTTTTTTTCAATAGAATATTTAAATTAATTTTGTAAAAATTTTTTTCACTTCATTCAATTTAAAAAGAAATCAACCAATTTTTTAAAAATATTTATTAAAAAAATTGTAGTAAGGTGGTTAAAACATTTTAACCGTTTTGGCATTATAACTTTAAACATGTTTATAAAGCATCATGTTTAAAGTTATTATGCCAACATGGTTAAAATGCCTTAATAACTTAACAACCATATCTACATTCTCCCGGTGGCATAGTTCTGTCTAGATATTAACTTCCAAAAACTGCGTAACTGCTGTATGGGATTGGTATGTAAAGCCAGTGGGCGGGATCCTGGCCGTCAGTACACCGACAGAGGGATCCCGACCATCTTTGTGCTGGCAGTGGGGTGAGCGCAAGCAAGCCCCTTGCAGGCTCAGTGGCATGCTGTGCTCTCGACAGGAATTATTCTCCGTCTATGGTGGTCTTGGACACCCATAGAGGAAGAAAATCCAGTGGTGCTGGAATTCCAGTGTTGGTATTTCAGCACTAGTCGAGATTCTGGCATTAGCTTTGCGACAGCCGGGATCCCAACTAGCACTAGCAGTATTTACTATATATACTGTATATTTATAAAGGGGCCCAGGCCATGCACACTCTAATGCTAAGCCAAGCCTCTGTGGAAGCTGGCCACATCATCTCTGATGGATGGCCAAACTCCTAAGCATGGGCCCCTATGACTGCATTCCCTGGTGGGCCCTTCATGACTCAGTCTTTTCACTGGGCTGGGTATATACCTGACCGACACGTCAGCAGACCTGCTGTTGTACCGACCGAGAGACTGATCCAGGTAAATATGCACACTTACCGATTGGCTGCGCAACATGTCGGTCAGGACACCCAGGTGGGTGGGCATTTGAATTTGCCTGCCCAGCTGTGACATCAGCCCCCTGCAGCAATAGTATGGGCAGCCGGCAGACTACAAGCACACACACACTCAGATATTCCAATATATTTGCAGATATATAGGTTATTGGCTGTGGTGCACAGCCAACGTGCTATGTCTGGGAATGACGTCGTTCACAGACATACTGGGGGTACACACGTGCCAACATATATCACCTAGTGTGTACACAGTTTAAGAAAGATAGAGGATTAAGGCCATGTATAGTTATTACAGTTACATTACAAACAGGTACAGTATCTACTGTCACTTATTTCCGTATTATTTGGACATCCAAAATATTAACAAAACGTAATATATAATTTGATTCATATACTAACTGAGATGAGTGAAAAAACACTTCTAAAGAAGATATGGACACTGAGTATTTTGTAATAACATTTGTATTTTTAAATGCAATTGCAACCTTCAGCATTTTGTAAAAAAATAATAATATATATATATATATATATATATATATATAAAACAGTTTAGATACATTAGTTGTAATATGTTTGGATGGCATCACTATTTAATCTCAGAATCCATAAAAACATTAAATAAATGTACACAGGGTCATTAGAAAATTTAGAATTTATGAATTACAGTATATGCTGTATTGATAACTCTTAACATTTCTGCTAAAGGAATAAAGATGTATGTTGCAAAGATGAAAGCAATTCAAAGTTGGCCGCAAGCTAAAGATGTGAAGGTGATTCACTGATTTTGAGGATTCTCAAATTATTACAATAATAATAAATAGGTCATCCTCTTAACATTCTTATCCTCAGAAGAATCAACCTTACATTTGACCATATTCCCAACATAAAGCTTTATGTCAGCTCAAGAATCTTTGCCAGTACCATCCTAATTATTAATTGCCATTTGCTTTGGAAGTGGATGCTTCAGAAACTGATGTTGGAACTGTTCTGTTTTAACAAGTTTTAAAATAACGTCTAGTTTCTTGTGTCTAGTTTTTCATACGGCTAAGCAGAACTATTCAGTTGATGAGAAGTGTTAGCTTGGTCCTAATAGAATGGAGATACTTACCCAAGGGTACAGTTCAGCCGGTGATCATCTTCACTGATCATCATAACTTGGACTATATCAAGTCAACGGGGGCTATTAAATGCTAGACAGGCCAGATGGTCCTTATTTTTTTAATCCATTTAATTTCATAGTAACCTACAAACCAGGTTTTAAGAATGCCCTTGCATTGTCTATACAATATAATGTCTGCAAGTTCTCGGGAAACACAATTTTGCCATTACACAACTCCATAGAAAATGTATCAAAGAGAAGCTTATCTTTAAAGGAAATCAGGTCCTAGAAGATGGTTGCCTGACTATTTGTTCTCATCTGTATGTCCCCACTACGCATCGACAAAAGCTGGTAATGCAACAATTTTGGGACTTTCCCAAAGCCAGGAAATAGTCCACATCCCACAAACTTTGAATGATGCATTGGTTACTGATTTCCTGGTTTGCTTCTTAATTATTCCTTTGTCTGCTCCTTGGCTAAACTACTGTGTACTGGCCTAGCTTCCTACCTTTTGTTGCCAGATAGGTAACTGTTTGCATAAAATATAATTTAGCAATATTATAGGAATAAGGTATTTTGTATCAATTAAAAAACATTAATGATGAAAGGTAATTTTAACCATAGTGAACAGGATGGAAATATATTTTACCATAAGGAATAGATATGAAAATATGGTTGAATGCATGGGGTAAATGTTTAGATGATTTATGAAATAATGTTGTATATGTATGTATATAGATATATATTTGTGTTTTACTGCAAGATTGTGAGACATTGTGTAGGGAACAGATTTATTTTGCTCAAGCCATAAATTAGCAGTATAACAAAGAATGTTTTTACAATTCAGTGGGTTACTTGGCTTAGGCCATAATATGTAAACAGCTGCTTGTGCACACAGGTGAATGATTAAAAGCCACAAAGACCTACATGCCTTTAGGAAGTGTAATCTGGCCTTCTGTCCAGTCATACTGCTGGCCAGTGACAATGACAACACAAGATCTATTGAACTTCCACTGTACCAACAAGTCCCCATTGTCGATGCTAACACCCGAGGCAAACAAATATTGTTACACTTCAAATAACCGAAGGTCTTTGATGTACAATATAAGGAAGGACTACATTTTATGACCCCAAAACACATGTCCTGTTTGCCACTTTACAGCAGAACAATTGGACATGTTTTATGACACTTTGGAATCTGGCAGTTATCAGTTATAGGGGAACCAATAGGAATATGCCAGTTTGAAATGGTTAAGTTAGGTATAACGGTACATGAATTCAGTCAGTAAGTTAGTAGCAGGAGGAGGAAGGAGAACAGGAAATGAAGTAGAAGATGCGACGGAAGCTTGGTGCAGGAGAGAACGGAAAGGATCTTTAGGACAGTAGCTTGCAAGTATACACTTTATGCTAGTAATTGTCTAAGTTTGTGAAACTGTGTTATGTTATGGTTGTTCTATAATTAAGGAAGCATAAATATTATTAGTATATATGTCACCACTGTGTATATCTTATTCTGTATAATTTGATTTTGCCTGCAAATAAACAATCAGATGGTAAGAGCTGTGAATTCCAAGTTTGAATTCTCTTTAAGGAATCATAACTTCATAATTTCATAAGTCATATGTATAAGGACTGCATATATTTATCAGCCACTTAGTTTGTAAGCCTGACATAATATATTTGCAGACAGGATAAATGCATATTAATTAAAATATATCCATATATTAATAGTCTTATATTATATATTAAAAATTAACATTATTTATAAATATGATTCCATAAATCAATATACCTAATAATGTTTTTATTAAAAGATTGCATGCTACATGACTGCTGCTGTATACCAAACCTTCCACTTTGCTTCTGGATTGCTTTTGACTGGTACAAAATAATATTTATTTGCCTTCAAATTGCTGTATGGACTATCAAAGGGAAAGGGCATGATTGTTTTGGCTTGTTTTTATTTTTATTATTTACACATTATTAAATACTGTATACAGTATTTGACACACATAAAAGACAATTATTTCTATAGTCTCTACATATTATTCAGCGGGAGGGGGAATACAAGAGGAGTGGAGGAATGCTTGGCGGTCAGGTGAAAGACAGCACATTAGGTCTTCTGCTCTATGCAGTGCAGGGACCATTACATTACATGTATAATGTATAACCCCTCCTCCTCCCCGGTGGCCCAGGGGTTATGGCTGAAATCAAGTTGGGGAAAGGACCTCTGACATCACCAGGAGGAGGAGCAAGGGCCGAATATGGTACCCAAAATGTGCCCTCGCAGGCTTGCTTCACTCACCACCAGGTTACTAATGGGAATAGTTGGTGGCATGGATAGTGAAAGAACTAACCTTCCAGCCTAGCTCTCCCCCTGATGTCAGATGTCCGGTTCAAGCATCTATCATGGCCCTGGCGGGAATTCTCACAGTCACCTTTAACAAGATGATGGTGTGGCTGCAATGCTGCTGTGGTCCCAGGACTCCCTCCATTGTAGACCTTTGTCCCTGGAACTCCCGGCATACACTTTCATGGTTGTTGTGGTGCTGCCTCCCTCTCCTCCCTGTGATACAGCCTCCTCCCAGGTAGATCTGCCTCCAGGACTGCTTGAGTACTCCACAAGGCACTGAAGGCAGACATTACAGTCTCCCTCAGAGATCCATCTGATTTATCATGGATTCCACAGACCATAGAGAAGATATTCTGAACCAGTTACAGGTAAATTGAAAGTGGTGGTAGTGGTGGTGGGGTTAAAGGGTATAGTTACATATAGTTAACAATACAAGGGGGCAAGTTACAGAGGGGGAGTCATTATGGGGGTTTAAAGGGTTAAGATGAAGGGGTCATTGCTTTTATTGGAGTTAATGGTTATTTTTATTATAGTGTAGGGGGTAATGAGGGGGGTTAGTATTAAATTCATTCATTGATACAGTATGTGAGAGCTGGTTCAAGTTCAGAACATGGGACCCCCTGGATTAGTATAATTAAACTGTTCGGAACATTAAAGTGTGTACCCTTGTGGGCTTGCTTCACTTGCTACAGGTTACTATTCCCAATGGATGTCCATGTAGATTGTAGAACTGCTAGTCCAGTGGGTCCCAGGTTCTGAACTTGAGCCATGAGGGCTAATGTTGGTGATGATGTAACTAGTTATTATGATGTTACAAATGCTCTCTATTATATGGTGGTCGCACTACTGCACTGTAAGAGGGTGGTTCAGTTGTTACAGAGAATTAGCTCTCATAGCTAATTCAAGTGATTGCAGAACTAGCCTCCTGCTGTTCACAGCGGCAGCATTCATGCGCGAGAATGCACGAGGTTAGCTGCGTTAAGTGGCTTCTACCTTGTTAGGGGTAAATGTATGAAGCAGTGATAAGTGTGGAGAAGTGAGCCAGTGGAGAAGTTGCCCATGGCAACCAATCAGCACTAGAGTGTCAGGAATCTGCATTCTCCATCGCATCACTTACTGTGGAGCTACAGGTTCCAGCAGTTCAGTTCAGTTCCAGTTCCAGTTTTCAGTCTACTGCAGCCTGGAGTACACAGTGCTTGAGCTAACTCACAGCTGATCTGAACACCCAATCCAGCGGGGTGTGTTCTCACAGAGATGCAATATCCAATCATCACAGACCAAGGGGTATAAACTCCAGTTCCTGGCTCAGTCTCATCGCCTTGGACAACACGTCACATTCTGTGAACAGGCGTCTCCTGTTTGCTGTCCTCTGTCTGCAGAGATACCCCTGTGTATTGGACCTGTGGAACTACAGGTCCCAGCAGTTCCAGTTCTGTTCCAGTTCCAGTTTCCAGTTCCAGGTTCCAGTCTTCAATTCTTTGTTTCCAGCAATCTCCTATTTCTGGCATCTCCAAGTTGTTTCCCTGTTCCAGTGTTCCTGTGGAACTACAAGTACCAGCAACCACTCCAGCTCTCCTGCGAGTCACATTCAGTGTGCAAGTTCCTGTGTTCCGGTCCCCAGTCTTCATTGTTCCAGTTTGCTACAAACTCCAGTACAGTCTGCACACCAATTTGCAGTAAGAGACTCTCCTCAGGTGTTTTTTCAGTTCTCAGCCTGTGCACCTAATTACCAGCATTCCACTCTGTGCATTGCCTTTAGCACTTAACATCTTGCTGTGTTAGGACTGTCTCCTGCTAGGGCCTTGCTTGGCTTAAAGACGTATGCTTCTACAGAGACTGTGTGCTTTGATTGCTATTCGTTATATACCGGAGTTTTGTTTGCTGCATCTGATTTCATTATTGCCTTATCATTTATATCAAGTTTCAAGTTCATCTTCATTGCTCATTTGTTACCAGTGACTTTTGAAATATTCATTTATCGGATTAAGTTATTATTCATTGTTCCTGTCATCCGTTATTCCTGTGTGATAATAAATATCAAGCGCACATGCGCGGAACTTTTCGTCAGTCTCCCCGTTTCCTCTATCACTCCTACACTGACCCACTAGTGCCCCCTCCGGGGACAGACAAAGTTACAGAATCCTGACAGTTTGTCCAAGGCCCATGGACCCGGACGGTGGTCAGAGTGTGGGGTCAGGGTCACTCCAAAGTTTGGTGTCACGACTCAATGATCAAGAGTCAAGTATCAATGGACCTAACGTGGTTCCAGCCATCGGTCCAAAGACTCCACTGGTTCCAGCAAGCCCGAGTAGCTCCGTTGCCAATGCTGAGCTACCTCCTTTGGTTCCAGCTGATTCCAGCATCCTCGGATCAAATCCGGTCCTATCCGTAAGTCCGAGGACTCCTCTGGTTCCAGCCGGTTCAAGCTTTTCTGGACCCAGTCCGGTCCCATCCGTCTGTCCAGATCAGCCTCCTTCGGTTCCAGCCGATTCCAGTAAGCCTCCTTCGGTTCCAGCTGATTCCAGTAAACCTCCTTCGGTTCCAGCCGATTCCAGTAAGCCTCCTTCGGTTCCAGCCGATTCCAGCATCCTCGGATCAAATCCGGTCCTATCCGTCAGTCCGAGGACTCCTTCGGTTCCAGTCGATTCCAGTAAACCTCCTTCAGTTTCAGCCGATTCCAGCATCCTCGGATCAAATCCGGTCCTATCCGTCAGTCCGAGGACTCCTTCGGTTCCAGCATCCGAGGATCAAATCCGGTCCTATCCGTCAGTCCGAGGACTCCTTCGGTTCCAGCCGATTCCAGTAAGCCTCCTTCGGTTCCAGCCGATTCCAGCATCCACGGATCAAATCCGGTCCTATCCGTCAGTCCGAGGACTCCTTCGGTTCCAGCATCCTCGGATCAAATCCGGTCCTATCCGTCAGTCCGAGGACTCCTCCGGTTCAAGCTTTTCTGGACCCAATCCGGTTCCATCCATCTGTCCAGATCTGCCTCCTTCGGTTCCACCCGATTCCAGCATCTTCGGATCAAATCTGGTCATATCCGTCAGTCCGAGGACTTCTCCGGTTCCAGCCAGCTCAAGATTTTCTGGACCTAGTCCGGTCCCATCCATCTGTCCAGATCAGCCTCTTTCGGTTCCAGCCGATTCCAGCATCCTCGGATCAAATCCGGTCCTATCCGTCAGTCCGAGGACTCCTCCGGTTCCAGCCGGTTCAAGGTTTTCTGGACCCAGTCCGGTCCCATTCGTCTGTCCAGATCAGCTTCCTTCGGTTCCAGCCGATTCCAGTAAGACTCCACTGGTTCCAGCCAGCCTGAGTGGCTCCAATAATGGGCTACCTCCTTCGGTTTCAGCCGATTCCAGTAAGACTCCACTAGTTCCAGCCAACCTGAGTGGCTCCAATGATGGGCTACCTCCTTCGGTTCCAGCCGATTCCAGTAAATTCTGTCTCAAATGACCATGAATGGTCTAGTTGTTCTGATGACAAAAGTCTTTCTTCTGAAGATGAAAGTTGGGAAGACTTTTGAGGACCTCTGCTTTTGTGTATTCCTAAGTTCTTTTTCAAGGATTCTCCAAGTTCCAGCGTGGGTGTTCAGTGCCCACCCATAAAAGGGGGGGGTACTGTCAGGAATCTGCATTCTTCATCGCATCACTTACTGTGGAACTACAGGTTTCAGCAGTTCAGTTCAGTTCCAGTTCCAGTTTTCAGTCTACTGCAGCCTGGAGTACACAGTGCTTGAGCTAACTCACAGCTGATCTGAACACCCAATCCAGCGGGGTGTGTTCTCACAGAGATGCAACATCCAATCATCACAGACCAAGGGATATAAACTCCAGTTCCTGGCTCAGTCTCATCGCCTTGGACAACACGTCACATTCTGTGAACAGGCGTCTCCTGTTTGCAGTCCTCTGTCTGCAGTCCTCTGTCTGCAGAGATACCCCTGTGTATTGGACCTGTGGAACTACAGGTCCCAGCAGTTCCAGTTCCGTTCCAGTTCCAGTTTCCAGTTCCAGGTTCCAGTCTTCAATTCTTTGTTTCCAGCAATCTCCTATTTCTGGCATCGCCAAGTTGTTTCCCTGTTCCAGTGTACCTGTGGAACTACAAGTACCAGCAACCACTCCAGCTCTCCTGCGAGTCACATTCAGTGTGCAAGTTCCTGTGTTCCAGTCCCCAGTCTTCATTGTTCCAGTTTGCTACAAACTCCAGTACAGTCTGCACACCAATTTGCAGTAAGAGACTCTCCTCAGGTGTTTTTTCAGTTCTTGCCTTATCATTTATATCAAGTTTCAAGTTCATCTTCATTGCTCATTTGTTACCAGTGACTTTTGAAATATTCATTTATCAGATTAAGTTATTATTCATTGTTCCTGTCATCCGTTTTTCCTGTGTGATAATAAATATCAAGCACACATGCGCGGAACTTTTCGTCAGTCTCCCCGTTTCCTCTATCACTCCTACACTGACCCACTAGTGCCCCCTCCGGGGACAGACAAAGTTACAGAATCCGGACATAGAGTATATATAAAATTATACAGGGCAGCTGATTGGCTGCCATGGGCAACTTCTCCACTGGCTCACTTCTCCACTCTTATCACTGCTTTATACATTTTCCCTTAAGTGCCAAACGTGCTGTATATACGGCACACCCAGCACTCATGTCCCAAAGTCCTACTTTATGTGGATTTCTCCTCGCACCTCAGGTGGTTGCGAACAGAGACCTGCAGTAAGTGCAGCCTTCTGAGCTTGTTACCGCAAATACTTAATTTAACTCCCCGCCACTTTAGACAGAACATTATTCTCTCAAAATACTTAAGTGTTTGTAAGTCTAAAAAATGTACACTATATGTTATGATGGTCTAGCAAATGCACTCTGTATTGCAGGGGTATTCACAGGGCCGGCGCCACCATTAGGCGGCTTTATGCAACTGCCTAAAGGCACCAGCCACTGGAGGGTGCAGCTCAATCTGTTAAATGATCAGGTAGTCGCCGCCTACAGGGAGAGGGCATGGAGTGTGTGCAGGTGTGCGATCACATTTGTAACAGAACTGCACAAACATCAGTTTGTGCAGTTTCTGCTCAGCCCATGACTTACTCAGCTGCAGCGAGGATCGGGGCCATTGCTGACGTCAGAATACCTCCCTCCAAATGCCTGGTCCCTCCTGCGTTTTCCCAGACACTCCTTAAAAATGGTCAGTTGCCACCCACAAATGCCCTCTTCCTGTCAATCTCCTTGCAATCGCCCATGTGTTCGGATATTTTGCACCATCCCGTCACTGACCAGTGATCCCCGTTGCTGCGGTCCATCATGCCTGCGCATTGCGGTGCATACACATGCGCAGTTCACATCTGATCGCAGGCCGTAAGAAAACGCAGCCTAGCAATCAGGTCTGAATTACCCCGATAGTATGGATCTGGGCTTTTCAGTGTATTTCATGTGGATCTGGCTATTTTCAATGTAGTTCATAGGATTCTAATTGTGTTTTCTGTGTATTTCATGTGGACCTGGCATCCGGCCACATTAACAACTGTATTTCGACAAACAAAAAATGAAAAGAAAAAAAAAACACACTGACACTTTTTTTTTTTTACAAAATGATGAATAGTTCAGTGTGTATGTGAGCGGCTGGGTGGAGGATATTGGGGGAGGCAATATTGTGTAGCTTTGCCTAAGGTGCCTTGAAACCTTGCACCAGCCCTGGATATTTAACATGCAGCCCTCCAGTTGCTGTGGACCTACACATCCCAGCATGGCCTGCCACAGTTTTAACATGTCCTAACAGCAAAACATTGGCAGGGCATGCTGGGATCTGTAGCTGGAGGGCCTCATGTTGAATATCCCTGCTCTAGTGTACTGTATGTCAGTATCAAATATCTACCTTTACTTCATTTTGTATGGCGGTATTGCAAAGGTACTTTGCATTGTATGGCAGTTTCAAAAATGTACTCTTTTTTGTGGTGGTCACACAACTCCACTCTGTGTTGTTTGGCAGTCTAAAACTGTTTAACTCTGTATTATATGGTGACCTTAGAAATGTACTTTGTATTGTATGAAGGTCTCAAATATGCATTCTGTTTTTGATCATGGTCTCATAACTGCACTTATATTGGCCTTCCTACAGCATGGAGTGCAATTGCAAAGCTGCTCGCATAGGAGTTGTATACACACTTTGTAGCATTTGCGATTGCAGCGCTACGACTGCATCCCAGCCTGGGATCAAATATCGTGATCGTCAGTTGTAAGGGGGAGGGTTAGGGTTAGGCACCATCGGGGTTGGGGGAGTTGTGGAGGGGGGTTGGTTTAGACAGAAATCTTAGGGGGGAGGGTTAGGGTTAGGCTGCAGAAAGGGGTGAGTTAGGTTTAGGCACTAAGGGTGGAGGTTAGGGTTAGGCTGCGGTATGGGAAGCGGGGTAAAAGGGGAGTTTAATTACTTACCTCGAACCTGTCAGGAGCTTGACCATCGGGATGCAGGCGTCGGTATTGTGACCATCGGCATCCCATCCTCTGGAATCACATACTGATCCATGTACAGTAACTAGTGCACTTCAGCACTAATTTTCTGTAACTACCGTACTGTTGAGTGTATTGTGCTGCCAAAGCTATGTATCCTCAAAAAATAAATGCTGCTGCTGCTGCTTCTGATGATGATGTTGCTGATGATAATTGCCTATAATGAATTACTTCCCATACTAACCTACATCACAAAGAAAAATGTCTTTTGGGTCAGTGGTTTTATTTGGTATGTTTTTTTCCCCCCTATAACTTATGCATATTTATGCTGGCATAAATATGCATATACTGTATTTACTAGCATTATAGTATAACACTACTGCAATGCATGGAAATGGGTCTGACAAGGGAGACCATTCCTTAAAGTGTCTATTTACCCATGATCATATATACTTGCATTTTCATTACATTTCAGTTTTTTAATGGTTTCTTGCCCCTTGACCCTTTCAGTGACACTGAGGTGACATTCAAACACTTTTCAAAAGCAAATACACACGCAAAATTATAAATGCTTTTCCAGCACGAGCGGGTGTAAGTTCTTACACTGTCATCCTTGCTGGGCCACAGTTCAGTTGTAAATTGCACAGCTGTCTGAATAGAATTTTAGTGCCATCATATTATATCATTCACTTTTAAAGATATCTGTTTGGTGTATGTCAAGTCTCCTCCGCTGTCTTCCCTTCTTCATTTACTGAGGTCTGAGAACATTTCTAGACTCACTTGTCACATGAAGTACTGTATCCAATGGAAGGTCTTTGTCAGTGGATCTTGACTCCAATCCTCATATACCCCAATAGTCCAAGATGTCTGTATTCCTTTAATCATGCACATGTGAGTGAATCTGTTTTGCTGTTTCCACAGACAGAAATCCTGAAAACGTAACCCATGGTGAGTGCTTGAGTGTTGAAGTTGAGAACCCATGGTCTAAGGTGTAATTTACAAATGGACATAGTTACTGATTCATCAGCTCATTATACCACTCTATTCCCAAGAGACCAGACAGATGGGCCAATTACATATAATAATTTTAGGGATGAACGTAAGTCAGCTTTGGTATCTAATCCCCTTTTACTTTACCTTTACCTTAATTGACTGAATTTGTGACATTCTTATTTGTGTGATAAGTAATCACTGAGTGGTATTGGCTGATTAATTAATTTAAATGAGAAAGTAATTATAATTTATGAAAGGTTGATCATGATTGACATGTATGTCTTGTTTTTTTTCAATCTTACTAGTTACTAGTTATGTAATTATGTATAGAATTATGTATCTTATCTATCTATCTCTCTACATATATATATATATATAAACAATGTACACACACACACACACACACACACACACACACACACACACACACACACACACACACACATATATACACACAGCATGTATAAATCTATCTCTCTCTATCTCTCTCTGTGTATATATATATATATGTGTGTGTATATATATATATATATATATTCATTCTTGTACTCGTCCTTGTTTGGGTACAAAGAAGCCAGTTTCGGCTCCAGCATCTGCCTATTGCAAAGATCTTGGTTAGGGAGAGTTACATTTGCAGGGAAAAATAGTTCTCCAAGTGTAATGGAATAATAATTTACCAACATTTATCAACATTAATCTGAACTGTTTGGATGAATGTGGTGATAGAAATGTGTAGGGATTTAAAGGATTAAAGCGTGTCATGTCAAAGTGGGTATTAATGTAGCATGTGATGTGTTATTGTGCTGAGGACTATTTATGATTAACATAGCCTTTGTAAACATTGAACATTGTAAATTGTCACCTTCAGGGCTGGATTAAGGGTCGCATGGGCTGGGTTTGTAAATGTTTATGGACCTATGCTGAGAAGGGGAGGATCTGTGACCAGTGCTGTGTCCGTTTGGCCAGAGTCATGTGTACACATCCTGCACAAATACATAAAAATAGAAAACTTGTATAAATGTATTAGAAAGTTTTAAAATAATTTGAATTCTTATATTTATGACAACTGTGTTGCCAGCTAGGTAGCTAGTCATCATCATGCTGCATGGTAATGAGCCTCTTTTTTTATGTAGAGGTATGAAGCTATAGTGTCATCTTAATTATGGGCCCACTGGGCATCTGCCCAGAGATTCATGATTCTAGGGGCCTTCAAGTAAGGGTGGGCTGGTGACCCCCAGGCTGGTGCCCCAGGAGTTTCTTGGGAGGCAGGTAGAGATGCTGCCAGCCTCTAAGATTGTGAATTACACATAATCAGAGCGGTGAGTCAGCATTCTCTACCTGTCTCCCAGGCTGCAGCCAGACAGTGAATGGCTGTCAGCATGCTGATTGGTGAATGACTGGAGCTATTCACCAATCAAAGTGCTGACAGTCATTCACTGTATTGAAGCATTTGGAGAGGCAGCGCAGACTGCAGGAGGGGTAAATTATGATTTTTTTTTAAATTCTCATGAATATGTAGGTAGGAGCCCCAGTATCTGGTTTATAGGTTGACAGTCAATAGGTTGACCCAATATGGTCAAGATGCATTAGGTCGACAGGCACAATAGATTGACATAGTCAAAAGGTCAACATGTAAAAGGTTGATAGTGCTTAAGATTGACAGGTTCAAATGATCAAAATGACAATGGTTGGCACACATATGGTTGATATAAGTGTTTGGTTTTTTTTAAACATTTTTTTTTCAACTTTTTCATACTTTACCTTCTAAATGGACTATGATTGGGAAAAGTAACTGTGCTGGGTGCAGCAGTAGTGGAGCAAGGCACTTTTCCTGAGGGTACATGTTTCCACTAATTTGGATTTTATGTGGTACAACATACAAAATGACAACCTAAAATGAAAAAAAATACCTGTTTATTTTTCTGTCAACCATTTCCATGTTGACCTTTTTACTAATGTTGACCTTTTCTACTTGTAAAACTTTCCAGGTGTCTACCATTTATGTGTCGACCAATAGACCATATTGACCTTTTCACCCTGTTGACAATGTGCATGTCAACCATGTGGGGACAACCTAGTGACTGGTGACTTAATACTTCTTGACCTAATGATCTACACCTGGTGCCCCTGTGCATTGCTTTGCCTAGGGCTCCATTTGCATTATTTTCCCTGGGGCCTACAATGATGTTCAGACAGCCCTAGTTCCATCCACCCCAGTAATCTGGCACTGTTCACCTTGTATATTTTTATCAAAGACTAGACTTTGCTTATTAAACCTATTTTCACTTACAAAGTACACAGACAAGGCTTTCAAGAGCTTAGGCGGGTTCTGATGCGGGGTGATGGGGAGAGAGGAACCCCATCAGATGATTTGGTGCCCTTGCATGCATGTACCTCTAAAGTATTGTATATACTGTAGCTTAATTGGCTATGTATAGGACTTAAGGTGCCCACACACAGTCAGAAATATAATGCTGACAGCCAATCAGCTGTCTGGTCAGGGAGCAACTGCATATTGTGGTATCACAATTTGGTAGTCATGCCCAGATCACATATTGCACATCTGTAACCATTATCTATAAAGAGCAGAGCAAAAGCTAGAATGCTAAGTGAGAATTATGTTATTCGTTTCCTATTTAAAAGCAAATATCATTCAGCAAAGCTCTACTAGTGGAATTTAATACAATTTCTAAATTATCCCTCTATGACCGCCGAAAAAGAAAAGCTAAATTATTGACTGTTACAGTATGATTCCCTTATGCAAATTAATTCAATCTCTGAAATGCTGAAGTATTTTGATATCTGTTCTGCAATAATTTTACTGAATTGTAGTTCATCTGCATGAATTGCAGATCTGAAAGCTGCAGTAACACATTAAAGGACAGCAGGAAGCTTAAATCGGCCTAGTTATATAACACGTAGCAATGAAATTATGTGTTTCAAGGGCTTCTCAATGTTGTAGGCTTGCATAGAGAGGACAGCCAAATGGCAATCTAGCCAAGTTTTAGATTCCTAAGTAAATCATAAATATATGGGAGCTTAGTTTCATATCCCGAAGATATATTGCAGGTGAGAATTGCAAAATATATGCAGATAAATTATACCATGAAATTTAAAATGTGTTTTTTAATGTGTCATATGTTTGTGTGGAATTGAAATATGCTTAATCAAATTTAAATGTGATTTTCAAGGTTTCCTCAATTATTATCCAATATTCTGAACTATTATATCATCTTTAAACCATTTTTGTCTCTGCAAAATATGGTCCATTGTCATTTAGAGAAAGTGTCATTATAAACAAAATATTTGGATTGAAGTATCGTCTATTAGGATGTTGTATAGCTGAAAGAAGTATACTACATGTTATGAAGCTTATGCTATGTGATACACTGACATGGGCGCATTCCAACCCTCCACAAAAATGTATTTTAAAATTTGCATACAGTACTTTATTATTTAATGGTATACAAAAAAAAATATTTATTATGTATAGAAACACTTATAATGCATAATATTTTATTTACCAATTTTCTATCTATGTTGATGCTTTTTAATTCAAAATAAGCAACATATTAAAAGGCAGATAAATAGTGAATGTGATAAGTTAAAATACAGAATCTCTATAGCAAAAATGGGTTTTAAAATAAGTCTTGATCTGTTTGAATAAACCTTTCTTGTTCACTTCTTTAACATCTTTGTTAATTTTTTGTATTGTCTTGAAAGTTGTTAACAGAGCTAGTGATAATTGTTTTAATAAGTTGCAGTATATCAATATGTAGCAGACAGACAGCAGATCACAAACAAAAATAGAAAAATATACCGCTTTAATCACTATCTGAGTGCTTATTCTAACGATCTTGAAAAATCTAAATTAATTTCACTTCTGATAATTCAGCAGGGGGTGGTTAGTTACTGCAGTAAGTATAGCTGTTAACAGAGGGTATTTTATTTTTCTTCTGAATTATGGCCCCCATACAGTATGTGTGCTCAGGAAACTCAAATTATAACCCTCATTTATAACATAACATATGTAGTTACTGATTATTATTTCAAATCGATTTTGCTGTTATATTGCAGTGATATTTCGCTTATCTGTCACTTCTTGTATCTACAGATGTAGACTGCTCTTTTCCAGCTCTTATGTAATTATCAGCTTGAAATAATTATATCCAGTATATGCACATCAATAATTATGCTCTCTTAAATTAATATGTACATTAATTTCTAGCTGTTTGGCAATTAAAGTATTTTTAGCATTCAGCATATATTTATTCATCTAGTTGCCTGTATTTAGTTGTTGTTGTTTTTTAAATAGACAGCATACTGTACATGTAATTCTGATAGTCATATATAAAGTCACTTTGTTAATTTGTTTATACAGTATATAGATCAGCTGCTCCCTTTTGGTTGTTAGAGTGCAATTAATTTAAACTCTGACATTCTACTGCTATTAGCAGCCGGTATATGCACAGTACATTATTATAACCTGTAAGCAGGATAAAGGAATTATCTGGGCAGGGCATTGGTAAACAAAGCATGTGCAGAGATTGTATACTCTCCCCATGCCTGCATGGGTTTCCACCCAATAATATACTTGTAGGTTAATTGTCTCCCAACAAAAATAATTGACCCTAGTGTGTAAGTGTGTGTGTGTGTGTGTGTGTGTGTGTACTGTACATGTGTTTAGGGCAGACTAGATGGGTCAAGTGGTTCTTATCTGCCCATTAAATTCTACTGTATATTTCTATGTAATCTATGTCTGCATATAGATGACACGAGGACACCTACTTGAATCCTAACACGGCACAGGGTAAACAAACAACTATCTGACTGAAGGGGCATTCAGACTCTAAGCAGAGATCAATGCCTTACTGTATTGTATCTGTTTTGATGTAAAATGTATATTTCTTTAACAGCTAGGAGCTTCCCAAATCATAGAAATATACAAGATGTCAGTACACTGTCTGGTGTGATATGGATGTCACTATGACTTATGGTTTGGGAGAAATTAGACATCTTGCCAATCACACATCTCAGAGCAGTATTGCTTACACTTATTTTATAGCTTACATCATAGAGATTAAAACTAACATACCATATTTCATGTAGCTATTACACAGGATACTTAGGATAAAAGTTATTTGGGCTGTTCTGATTTGGATTCAAAGATAATTAACAAGCTTACTAAGGTACTTAGTTATGACATGATGTATAGGGTGGGGAATAGATAATAAAAGGTATGGGTCCTTTTGTTCTGTATAAGATTTGGGGGATCAATTCTAAGTTGATGCCTGGACTTGTATTTCCTGCCATGCTCCAAGGCTGTGAGAAATTCTGTGCAAGTTTCTCCCTTTTATTTTTAAAGTTGAAACACATCTAAACATGCATATGTAATCTGTAACCCATTTTTTATGGAATGTCTGTAAGCATTATACTCAGAATCTTTGAGGAAGCTATTAGATCACTAAGGTTATGCAATAACTACTTTGATTGCGACCCAGCAATGGAATCTGAGAACTAGCTTTCCAACCTGGCAATATGCTGGGTCTGTTTGCCATTGGGGTGGGGACCATGGCGGCATCGGGGGCTGGTGCAGAGGCGGCACTGGGAGATGAGATCGTCTCCGCGCCACCTCTCTCTATGCTGTGAACAAGTACCAGGTCACATCGACCCGGGTAACCCATTCACACTGCACCTGACCCGGTAATAACCTGGGAATAACCCTTCTGTATTCCCGGGTTGAATTACCGGATCAGACAACCTGGGATTTCTGGAGTGACCCTTTCACAATGCACAGCGACCCGTGTCGACCTGGCAATATACCGAGATGATGCGAGAGTATTTGTGGAGTCTGAAAGGGTCATAAGTGTGTCAATCAGAGCCAGGGTAAACGGCTGTGTTAGGAGATCAGAAGGGTGGACCTGGTGATTTCAATGCAGAGATCAAGAAGTTGTATGTCAGTACTCGTGAGAGGTTATGACTTCTACTGGATTAACGAAGACGCATATATTATAGTAAAAGACTGAGCAAAGACTTCATCCTTATTCCCTATGGCTTTTAAAATTCTGTGTGCCAGTTGAAAACAGGGTGAGTGAAGCATGACCACTGCCATGCTAAGAGCAATGTGCAAGGGGACTCACTACAAAGGGCTATGGGGGAGATGTACTAAGCAGTGATAAAAGTGGAGAAGTGAGCCACTGGAGAAGTTGCCCATGTCAACCAATCAACTGCTCTGTATACTTTTATAGTATGCAAATTATAAATGTTACATCAATACTGATTGGTTACCATGTTCAACTTCTCCACTGGCTCACTTCTCCATTTTTATCACTGCTTAGTACATCCCTCCTAAGCCTGAAGTAGGCATCCCAGGATTGGTTAAAAGGAGACAAACAAATTATATTTTGAACAAGAGAGAAATGGCTTAACAAACCATAACATAATATCAAGGCTGTTAAAAAATAACCAAAAAGAAAAAATAACCTAGTGCCAGCATTTTATGTAGGCAGCTCAAAGAAACAATAGAACAACCTATGCAATTTGCTTGCAGCTTCAGATACCAATATTGGGAATACTAATACCCCACAGAATTTAATTTATGTAGGGAAAAAAAGTATAAATGAAGCAGTGTCAAAATTAGCACATTATTAATCAATCAATAGATAATAGAACACAATAAACGATCACGTGGCCAGTGTCTAATAAACATATAATACAATGTTAATAAAAAGCAACATCATCAATAAAAATGTATTAGCAACAATTGTATTATTAAAATGTCATACAGATGGTGGTAAGCGCAAGTAATGCCTCCTTATACAGCCAATAATTCGTTCCAAAAATAAACATTTTCCAAAACCACAGATATGTTCAAATAATAGTCTTTTTCTCTTGCTAGTTATTAGTAGATGTTAGTATTTTATAATTGCCTTAATTAGCTACTCTTAACAAAGCAATATGGTTAAATTCCCACACTTGGCAGTGTATGTTAATTATAGTAACTCAACTTGGAAAGTTGTAGAGGTTTTGTTAGTAAAGCAGAAACTTTGTATTAGTGTATACCTCAACTCATTAGTAGAATCAGAATAGTTTAATAGGTTAATGA
Source organism: Pseudophryne corroboree (assembly GCF_028390025.1). Lineage (NCBI taxonomy): Eukaryota > Metazoa > Chordata > Amphibia > Anura > Myobatrachidae > Pseudophryne > Pseudophryne corroboree. Next base: position 526,858,951 of record NC_086447.1, on the reverse strand, counting down.
AGGGATGCAATCGATTTAAATGTTTATGTGACATTATGTATATTGTTTAAATTGCTGAGCTTTTTACAGTGTAGCAGAAGCAGGCCAGAGACTTTTTGCAGCATATGTCATGGTTTGTCATAAACAATTTTGCTTGCTATGGCGACATTTGCTTTGCTGTATGTTGCTGAATAAGGAGACACAATTATGACTCCTCATAGACTATTCTCATAATGGTTAGTACACATCACTTAGGTGGCTTTGCAATCTCCCAGAGTACCCTGTCACCTTTACTTATAACCTTTCTTATCTGTTGCCTAACACCATCTAAAAGATTGTTTTGCCAGACAAGTTAGAAAATCAATTTAGTGACTATTTTTACATTGTAAAGCAAAGCCTGCTGTGGTGCATCTGCTTCTGTTTCATTATCACATTATTTTACATGGAATATGCAAAAATCTAATATCATCACAAAGGAAACAGAATTAATAATAATTATAATAATAATAATAATAATAATAATAATAATAATTTTATTTATATAGCGCTCTTTCTCCAATAGGACCCAAGGTGTCCTATTGGAGAAAGATGAGGTGTCATTTACACAAATATGAACATATTACATATATAATTTGCAACTCTCTAGTGCAGTTGATGGCTATTCAGTTGTTAAATATTTCAGCTATTTGCTAATGAGATTATTTGCATTTTTTTCTGAATTGAACATTAAAAACAAAAATGGAAATGATAAAAACATGATATTTGTGAATCAGAATTTTTTTAAATGAATGCTTTAAATTACTATTTTCAGCAAAATGATACAATGGGCATACACAAAACTGGGTAAAAGACCCTCATTCAAATGGTTAACATGGGCATGACAACTTCTGTATTTAAACAGCAGTACCCTTAGTATAATTATTGCTTGTGTAGCCCTTGAGCCTCTGGGCCTCACCCTGCGCTTAAGCCTCACAAATAGACATCTTAAAGTTTCCTTTTTTTGTCTAGACACAGTAGACCTGACTCAGGAGAACAAAGAATAAAAAGGCAAATTCCTCCTGGAACAAACCTTGTTGCAATACAAGGGTGCACATGCAATTATTTATTTTTTTGCATGCAGGGGAAAAGCTGTCAGATTTCGCATGTAGCAAGCATATACCAAGCTTTTTTTTAATTTTATTTTGAAATGTAGAATTCAGCTACTGTAGGACACATTCTTTCCCAACTCTATCTTTTACTTTAAATCTGCCCACCTGCAGTGCAACAAGGCTTTACCAAGATGCAAATTGTTCTGTTAGTTGATTTATTACTAAATTTGAATCAGACCCGGTATTTCCACCTGAGTCAGTTTCACTGTTCAGGTTGTATCTCCTTGCAGAGTCCACCTGAGATTGATTTGAGAAAATCCTACCAGACTCCCTAAAAACCACTTGCACGAACCCACACTTACACTCACATGTCAATGGAATAAGCCAATTGGAATGTTTAACTGGATAAATGCCCAGTAACTGAAGACCTAACATTTTGTGATTAGTGGATGTAATTCGCTAATTATTTCCAATCCCATAACAATAGTTCGAGAAAAGGATAAGATTTGTATAACCGTGAGATTTTGTGGGTTAAGTGTAACAAAAGCAGTATGCTACAAACTGGATATAATACAATGCAATAGTAATGTGTAAATGGAATACGAGGTAAATGCAATTGAAAGTAGAACGGACAATAGCATATAGGAGTAATAATGCAATAACAATACACATTCACACAGGCAATAATGCAGTGAAACTGGTATGAATGCAATTTAATAATAGTAATTCACAACTGAATCAAGCTAAGACAACAATGCAGGGTTTAAAACCATAAAAGAAATAACAACACCTTGACAAAGATTCCAGCAGTGACCGGAATGATTTGGAGTGCATATGTGCTGAGAGAGGCTTAAGCTGGAGAGACTGGTGACAGTGATGCTCACAGAGAGTGCTACAGGAAAAAGGATTGAAACATACAAGTTCTGTTGCACACAACAGTATATCCGGTATAAGCATTAATACACCACTATGTGAAAATGAGTCTTCTTTTTTATATGTTTAATTATAAGTGCTCCTCATTTTTAGTAGGCTATTAAAATGCTTTAAGATAATGCACCAAATCAGCACTTTCTTATTTTTCTTTTAATTTTTTTAACTTTCATAAGAAGAATTCTGCTTTTCACATAAGGAGAGGGAGAGAAAAAAGATAGCCAAGAAATATATTCATCCAGCTACTGTTCAACCTTTAAAAGAAAAGTAAATTGAGGACTCACAGAGGAAATATAGCCTGATACTTTGATACTGTGCATGACTCCAAACAGCAACAGAATGGTGCAAAAATTTTGATTGCTAGGCGTATGCAAGGTGATTGACAGGAAGTGGACATTTAGGGGTGGTAGCTGGACATTTTCTGGGCATGTCAGGAAAAACGCAGGCGTTCCCAAGCGTTTTCAGGGAGGGTGTGTGACGTCAGCTCCGGCCCCAAACAGCCTGATTCTATTGCACTGTAGGAGTAAGTCCTGGGCTACGCTCAGACTGCACAGACTGGAAAAATTATTCGATGATGAGTGAGTTGCGAACAGATTTGCAGATGTCTGCTGCCTGGCAAGGTTTTCACACGGCGTACACATGCATTCGCACACTTGCTCTGAGCAGGTTTTCACTCTGTCTGGGTGGTGACTATCTGATCGCAGACCTCTGCAAATTTGCAGAGGAGTGCTCAGGTCTGAATTAGGCCCAGAGAATGATGGTTTTACTACCCACAAATGTGTGGGAGAGTTAGTGTAGGGCAGGTGTGGGGAGCATCCGGCACCTTGGCTATATAGGACCTGCAAAATCATTTGGTCTGGCCATATCAAGGCAACTGCAGGTGGGATTCAAAATTCAGCAGACTGATTTGTTTTCTTCATTATTATTAAATGGAGCAGAATGTAGACATAATGTGCTAGAGCTCAACTGCCTCCTTATATTTACTGTATACTGTGGTGCTGCTGGATGAAGATACAGGGAGCTGCAGTGCGCAGCTCCTCTCAGGCATTGTCACTTTCCATGGGGACAGAGCTGTGCTGGCTGGGCAAGGCAGTGACTGGTGGATGACTCAGTAGGTGTGTGTCTGGGGTGCCAGAGGGGTGGGGGGAGGTGTTAATAAATTAAACTGGCTAGTTGGGCAGTCCCTGGCCTGGCAAGGGGGTGGGGGGTTATGTATGTATGTATGTATACATGCAGGGCCGGTTTTAGACTTTGTGGCACCCTGGGCAAATATTTCCTTTGGCACCCCCCCCCATTCAAAACAGGGACATTGAGCGTCTGAGGTGCGTGCCAAAAATATAGGGATGTGGCTTCATGGTGAAGGGGCGTGACCACAGTATAGTACCAATTCACATTACACCACAAAGTAGTGTCTGTCAGTCACATTACATTATACAGTAGTACCCCTTATGCACATTATGCTATGTTAGAGCCCCTTACATGCATTATACCACAGTGGAGAAGAGACCCTTATACATATTACGCCAGGTAGAGCTCCTTTTATACATGTTATGCCAGGTTGTGCCCCTTTTATGCACGTTATGCCAGGAAGAACATCAGCACCTTACAAACATTGCACCAGGTAGAGCCCCTTACACATGTTGCACCAGGTAGAGTCCCTTACACATGTTGCCCCAGGTAGAGCCCCTTACACATGTGCCTGGTAGAGCACCTTACAAATATTCCACCAGGTAGAGCCCCTTATAGATTTTCTGACAGGTAGAGCCCTTTAAACACACTGCATCAGGCAGAGCTCCTGACGCACGTTATGCCAGGTAGAGCCCCTTATACATGTTGCACCAGGTAGATCCACTTACAAATGTTGTGCCAGGTAGAGCCCTTCTGTAGAGAGAGAGAGAGAGAGAGAGAGAGTCTGTGTGTCCTGTCACTCACCAGGTCTGGCCATTTTAACATAATATATGAGCCTGAGGGTGCATGTGGGAATTATATACAGGTGCGAAAGTATAAACTCCTAGAAATTTGGTGGGTTTTGATCAGAGATGTGCAGAAAAGATAGGCAGGGGAGGACTGCCTCACCTGCCATAAACTTTTTACTCCAGAGTTTTTACTATAAAAATGATTAGAATAATACAAAGAATATATTTCTAACTTATTCTTTGTATTTTTCATATACTTCATACAGTAAAAACTGGCTTATACATTAGTATGACAGGAAAGGCTCTGCCACACTTGCCTCACCCTACCACACATCACTGGTATGCATGCTGTCTGTATGTATGTGTGCATATGTATGCTTACTGTGAGTATGTATGGTGTGTGTGTGTGTGTGTGTGTGTGTGTGTGTGTGTGGTGTGTGTGTGTGTGTGTGTGTGTGTGTGTGTGTGTATGGTATGTGTGCATGTGTGTGTGTATAAATAAATAAATATATATATATATATATATATACCTGTTGCTGTTTATGTATATGTATGAATGGCCCACAAATGAAGTTTTAAATATCCAAACGGCCCTTGGCAGAGGTAAGGTTCCCCACTCCTGGTGTAGGGTAATGCAAAGCAGTACCTCTATTTCAAACAGATCCATAGGCAATTAGCTGAGTATGGGGAAGTCTAGTGTTAAGCTGGTTGCTCACACATGCAGCAAATACAGACCAACTCTAGAAACATCAACCCTTCTGACAGAGCCTTAACTAGACTTTTTGGTGCCCTGTGCCAGAAAGAGAATCCCACCCCGCATTTTTCCAGTAAGGACATAAGGTGCAAGCCTTGTGAGGAAGGGGTACAACAAACTTGATCCGAGAGAAAGCCCATACTATGATGCCCCTATATGTATGACACACATTTATAGAACACTGCAAGAAAATAGATCCTCTTTTTACTACACTCATACACCCTTTACTGAATAACAAATGTCTATATACTGCCATACCCATGATTCAAACCTATAATTTGTTGCTTTCCAGTCAAACACCTTACTCATTGAGCTATTTGATCCTGAATAAAAACTATAAGATTTCTAACTAAATGAAGCTACTTTTACTTTGCAAAAAATAAATAAATAAATAAATAAATAATAATAATCAGCATTGCAATTAAGCATATCTATGTAGTGTGCAGCCACACATCCAATCCCTTGCAGCCACACACTACAAAGATCTGCCCAGCTGCAAATGATGATAGTATTTTTCACAAGGTACCAGCTTCAAATAGTTAGAATCTAGCTTTCTATGCAGGGACAGATAGCTCAGTGAATAGAGTGTCTGACTGCAAAGCCACATGCAATGGGATTGAATCCCAGGCATGTCAGCATCTTGAAATGTAATGAAGGACAATGTGACTGAATAACAAAGAGCTATCAAGTTATGCTCATTAATGTTGTAAAGTTTTGAGCAATGGAATTGGTAAGGGTAGGAGACAGGGGTGGTCAGGAGATGCTGGCCTTCAAAAAGGGGAGAAGCGGCAAGTGAAAGTAATTAAAACAGATAATTGACAAGTGCCACCAACAGCGTCCCCTATCCTGAAGCGATATGGGCATTGGCACACTCCGCAGACACCTAATGACAGCCCTGCCCTCTGATGACCATGCATATCCAAGATCTTGCCTTAACTTTAAGGGCAAGATTGATAACATCAGACATGAAAAGGTATCCTTTTCCTCAGCCAGCTATCTGCTCATTTCTTTCGGTTCACCATCTGGCACAGTCTGTTCATTTCATCCCACAAAAAATGATGAAGTATATATTATCTTCTTATGTTCCTAATATGTTGTCTGTCCATTTTTCTAAATCCTAGGCAATACTACAGTACAGTATTTCCACATAGAACAGAAGCTTTTTATCTTATATCTTACAAAAAAACATATCAATCAACCTTGCTGCCTAAGCATTTTGGTTGACTCAGAATTGTCCCTTGCATCCCACATTCAATCTGTGGGACCAAATGAAATGTAGCTTGGGCCAACACAAGTAGGCAGGGAAAGCACACTATTATCTATAGCCAGATGTGGTTGACAAGGTCAAAACAACATGTAATGGCAGAAAGATTCACACAAAGGCAGGCATTTTAGAGGCCAATATGTAATACAGTGATAATGTCAGAGACCAATAAACAATGCACACAGATTTTAGTAAACAATATACAATATGGAGAGCAGATCAGAGGCCAATATATAATACAAACAGATTTCCAGAGAGTGATTTACAATACAACATCCTTGTAACCATTGTACAATTTTAAAAACATGTTGTGATACCTTAAAATACAGTGAACATCCATATGACCACCATATAATACAGAAAAAGGTATACTGGCGCTGGCTGAGTTTCAAATAATGAACGGATAAAAAGTTTTCATAAAAAAACTAATTCATAAATTTATTACAGAATAAACTATAAAATGGTTAAACATATGAAAGATAAAAGCTTCAGAACGGTGGAATTAAAAAGATTGAGAGTCTCTCAAGTAGTTAAGTTAGACCACTTCTATCCCCATTGAGACAACTAGCACTTGTTTCTGACTAGGGCTCATTCCTCCAAACAGTCCTCAGTAAGGTTTAATTGTGGATATTACCCAGTTTCTCAGTGCAAAGTCCCCTTGGTTCTCAATTGCAAGCCGAGATCCAGTAGCAGCAGGGGTGTGTCCAGGGTTTCCAGATACCAGCACTTGTGAGGATCCTGTAGGGGTATGGAAGTCTAATTGTTGTCAGATGAATAAAAATGGCAATGGGTGGAATGCCTGTGGTCAAGAATTAGGGGCTCAATGCGTTTCACTGGTCTTGGTTGCTGCCAGCTTCCTCAGGAGCATATGCTTACTGAGGACTTACTGAGGACTGTTTGGAGGAATGAGCCCTAGTCAGAAACAAGTGATAATTGTCTCAATGGGGATAGAAGTGGTCTAACTTAACTACTTGAGAGACTCTCAATCTTTTTAATTCCACCGTTCTGAATCTTTTATCTTTCATATGTTTAACCATTTTATAGTTTATTCTGTAATAAATTTATGAATTCGTTTTTTATGAAAACTTTTTATCCGTTCATTATTTGAAACTCAGCCGGCGCCAGTATACCTTTTTCTCAATTCTACATCCCTTTAGGGACTAACCATTCCTATACAGGATGCCGTTGACAGCTCACTCACTTATTTATATAATACAGAAAGCATTCTATTGATCATCATACATTATAGAGACTATTCATGTTACATACATAGATTACAAAAGCATCCTAGTGATTACCATAAAACACAGAGACCATGCTAATGAATTCCATTAATATGACCATCGTACAGTACAATCCATAGAGCTTGCCAGTGGCTACCATACAGTGCAGATTGAGACAATACAATACAGAGAACATACTAGTGACCTCCATCCAATATAGAGAGTATACAACCAAGGGATCCATGTGCACCGCACGCCCCGCACCCATTTTAGATTCGGCATTCTACCTGATCACCCACCTCTACACACTACAGACAAAACTTACATGTGTTCTCTTTTTATACATAAACAATCCTTTGAGCCCAGATTTATGTTGCTGTGTGACTGGATCATGTACCACATCGCAGACGTTTCCCGTGGACCAATAGATATGCAATATATGGCAAACCCATGTATCAAACTTTCATTGTCCTATAGAGTGTAAGTTTGTAAGCAGAACTCTCTGACCTCTCTGCGGCTGCCTATCTGTTAATACCCAGGGTTGTTCCCAACTGGAAAGTGTTACAGAATATGCAGGGCTGGCTCTATAATTACGCACGGTATGCAGCCGAGTAGGAGGACACACATAGAGGGCGCTCTGGCCGTGATGGTGTTTGTCTGTGTACATAACACAGCAGCTATCAGCCTGTTTAGTGCTGGCACTGCTGTTCTCCTTGTCCGTGGATGCAGCTCTTTTAGATGTAAATGAGTGGCGTGATGTCATGACGTCACTTCGCTCACTTCCAGAAGCGTGAACTGTGCTAGAGATGGATGCCGCCTGTGGAGGATGGAGACATGTTTCAGCATGCGGGGATTCACCTGTCCACTGTCTAGTGGGGCAGCCTAGCTGTCCATTGAGGCTGCAGACTTACAGAAGCAGGCTGGAGTGGGAGGCAGGGTAGAATATGCCCCCCGGGATGGTACAGTTAGTTGCTATTGCTGAGGGGGTTTCTCAGTATCCAGAAATCCCCTCCCCGATTGACCAAATTTTTTTTTTGAGAGGGAGACTGCTTTACCTTCCTCTCTATACTTACAGTGAATGGCAGTGCCGTGACTAGACATTTTAGCGCTGTGTGCAAGAAACAGCATCGGTTCCTCTCCCCTCCAGATACAGATCTGGGCACGTGCACGCCGTAGGCCCGTGCCAAAAATGTAGGGGCTTGGCTTCATGGGGAAGGGGAGTAGCCACAGAGCTTCCTTTTATACATTACGGCAGGCATAGCTCCCTTTTATACATTACGTCAGGCAGAATCCCCTTTTACACATTACGGCAGGTAGAGTCCCCTTTTACACATTACGGCAGGTAGAGCCTTCTTTTACGCATTAGGCAGGCAGAGTCCCCTTTTTTTTTACACATTAGGCAGGCAGAGTCCCCCTTTTATACACATTAGGCAGGCAGAGTCCCCCTTTTTTTTTACACATTATGACATCAGAGCCCCCCTTTTTTACACATTATGGCAGCAGAGTCCACTTTTTTACACATTAGGCAGGCAGAGTCGCCCTTTTTACACATTAAGCAGGCAGAGTCCCCTTTTTACACATTACAGCAACAGATGTTGCCATTGGTCCTGCTCCCCCAGCGCATATGCGCTGCCTAGTTACGGCCCTGATAATTGCATCCACTCAGCAAGAAATAAATCTTGATAGGATGACACTTTGCAGGGGGGACTAAATGCATCAGGTTACTACCCTGTAATCAGTATCATGCTAATGAGGAATATTGCTATTTACCGCCTGTACACTGAGCATGGTACAAGTCCAGCGGTTTAATAACACAGGGTGTCCTCAGCCCAGGACTGGGCTAATCAGTGATCTATTGTCCCAATAGTACATGAAGGGATAACACAGTGTTCACACAGTGTTCATGCCCGGCCAGCACAGCACTGATCAGGTGGGGACACAGCAGTGCGTCAGTGCCGCATGGCCGGCTGGCACAGAGCTGATCAGGTAGGGACAGAGGTGCGCTTCAGTGCCGCATGCCCGGCTGGCACAGTGCTTATTATGCAGGGACACAGCTGTGCTTCAGTGCCACATGCCCGGCCGGCACAGAGCTGAACAGGTAGGGACAGACTAGCGCTTCAGTGCCGCATGCCCGGCCAGCACAGTGCTGATCAAGTAGGGACAGAGCAGCGCTTCAGTGCCGCATGCCCGGCTGACACAGAGCTGATCAGGTAGGGACAGAGCAGCGCTTCAGTGCCGCATGCCCGGCTGGCACAGTGCTTATTATGCAGGGACACAGCAGTGCTTCAGTGCCACATGCCCGGCCGGCACAGAGCTGATCAGGTAGGGACACACCAGCGCTTCAGTGCCGCATGCCCAGCCAGCACAGCGCTGATCAAGTAGGGACAGAGCAGCGCTTCAGTGCCGCATGCCTGGCACAACGCTGATCACGCAGGGTCGCAGCAGCACATCCCGGGGTGTCAGTCATGGAGACAGATGCTGCTGGCGGCGCACCGGGAGAAGGATAGTGAGCCTACAGACACACAAGGAAGATCGCGGGTGGATGCAGTCGGTTGCGCCCACAGGGCAAATGCACTGTGGGCAAAGCACCATCTGCCCACACCTAGTTACGGCCCTAGTGAATGGCCACCGCGACTGTCCACGATTGTAGTTGTGACACGCGACACAGCAGCTCTGTAGATACAGCTTGGCTCTCTGTTCTCAACACTCAGGACATGAGTGACGGGGCCAATAGCTGTGTCCAGTGGAATCTCAAATGGCTGCAACTGCTCTAGTTCCCAGCAATCAGCAGATGGCTGACAGTGAGCTACATCAGCTCGTCACCACCAATTGTGACATGCAGTTGGGACAAGAAGGATGCATATATGTAAACTGTACAGATGTAGCCATGCTCATCTTTGCTGTATATCAATATACTGTAGGTGTGTGTTCTAACAGCCAATTATGCTGCCACTATCCAATAAAATGTTATTTTATGCACTGTACACTTTTATAACTGTGTGTCCTGATGAAGGGGATCCTTACCCCAAAATGTTGATATATTAAACACCACTTTTTCACTGATTACAAGTCTTGGAGTGCCGCTTATTTCCAGTTACTTAATTTGGGGTGTTCTCTATGCTGTCCCCTGGAGAGGGAACCAAGCTGGATACACATGGGGGGTCATTCCGAGTTGATCGCTAGCTGCTGTTGTTCGCTGCGTAGCGATCAGTGGAAAAAACAGCTAATCTGCGCATGCGTATGCACCGCAATGCACATGCACGACGTATGGGTACAAAGAGCATCGTGGTTTGCACAGGTTCTAGCGAAGCTTTCAGTCGCACGGCCGAAAGCAGGAACATTGACATGATGTGGGCGTTTCTGGGTGGCAACTGACTGTTTTCAGGGAGTGCTTAGAAAAACGCAGGCGTGCCGGGAAAACCGCTTCGTGGCTGGGCGAATGCTGGGCGTGTGTGTGATGTCAAAAGCCGTCCCTCCGTCATTAGAATCAATGCACACGAAGAGTAACTACAGGGCTGGTCTTGTTTTGCACAAAATGATTTTGCAGGCGCTCTGCTGCACACGCGTTCGTACTTCTGCAAAGCGAAAATACACTCCCCGGTGGGTGGCGACAATGCGTTTGCACAGCTGCTAAAAACTGCTAGCAAGCAAACAACTCGAAATGACCCCCATGATCAGCAGCCAGCAGAGTACTGGGGGATTTTTCATATAATAAATGACATACTCATATTTGGTATACCATTATGATAAACAGAAGAAGCTGTGCCTCATGATAATGTATGAAACGGAGTAAACTTGTCATGTGGTGTATTCGTTGTCCTTCGTACCACCTCATTGCATTCTATCTATATCTATATATATATATCTATATATCTATATATATATATATATATATATATATATACATATACTGTATATATATATATACCAATACCGGCTCTCTGGGATGGATTGCTGCTCCTCTCCTCACGGCAATAAGAACCAGGTGGCACTCCACGGGTTTTTATAAGCAAATCAACGTGTATTCAAAAACATATCTAATAGCCAGTGCGTGCATAGTAACAACCACAACGTTTCAACGCCTCTAGGACGTTTTTTTCAAGGTGCTATGCTGTGCAGTAGTTTGTCATACTATGCATGCACTGGATATTTGATATGTTTTTGAATACATGTTGATTTGCTTATAAAAACCCGTGGAGTGCTGCCTGGTTCTTATTGCATTGAGGAGAGGAGCAGCAATCCATCCCAGAGAGGTTGTCATCATGACAGTGAGTGCCATTATCATAGCTGGATATATATATATATGTGCAAATAGCTGGTGCGGCACTCCAGGCGACAAAGAAACTCAGAGCCAATGCATCACGTTTAGGACAACAATGTTTCAATGCCTTTATTACGCCATTTTCATCAGGTTAACAACTTATCTTAAACTACTCACCTATATACCAAGTGTGCTCACCCCGGTGTAGATTGGCGTCCGGAAGTCGGATCACCCGCCCGCTCCCTTCCGCCTATTCTGGTGACGTCAGCATATCCAGCGTCATCAGCCAGTGCCCATCACCATGGTGACCTGTTGACAACAACCTGCATAGTATCTATATTTGCAACGCTACAAAGTACAAGTTTAACAATGGTACAATAAGTGTATCCAATAACTAGACACAATAACTCTAAAGACATGTTACATATTAGAGCACTAACCATATAGATCAGACTCCTCTCCCAAGAAAAATTTATATTATCAAGATGGTAAAAAACCAATCAATATACCAAAAGACATCTGACATAATGGATATTTTAATAAATGTATGCCAGTAACTTGGCCTATATGGGCATTAACTAACCATATATGGTCTAGTTAGATTTTAATACATTAATATAAAAGGATATATGCACAGCTTAAATAGGCCACTGATAAACAAATAACAGAACAGGGGGTTTATAGCAATGGTAAAATATGTAGGCATATTAGATCAAACTATTTAAACCCAATTGCTCATTCAAACCCCTTGGGTGCATAGTCCCCAGACGGTGAATCCACTGTGTTTCTAACTGGCGTAATTTCAACCCACGGTCACCACCTCTGTGCAACACTGGAACCTGATCGATCATCCAGTATCGCACAGATACCAGTGGATGTCGTGCCTGGCAAAAATGCCTGGCCACCGGCTGGTCACTCGCACCCTTTGCAATGGCCATTTTAATAGCAGATCTGTGGGCTGCCATACGTTCCTTGAACATACGTTCAGTCTTCCCAACGTATGACAGCCCACAAGGACACATATGTGGGTATACAACATACCTAGAATTGCATGTTAATGTATGATTAATGCACATGATACGCCCTGTAAGGGGATGCTGAAAGGTATTCCCATTAACAAGAAATTGGCAGGTGGTACATGTACATCTAATACATCCCTTGGGAATAGTATTACTCTGTAAGACTGAATTGGCAGTCACATCAGTTTAAACAAGAAAATCTCTAAGATTTTTACGTCAAGTATAACACAACATCAATTTAGTTTGCTTTAAATTCAAATCAGGGTCGCTCTGTACAATGTGCCACAATTTCTTAGATATATGATTTATCACTGGACTTACAGGACTATACTGACCTACCCATGGGATGATATTGCCCTGAGTTGACTTTTTAGGTTGACTACATAACAACTGTGATCGAGCCATTTTAGGAGCTTTACTTTTAGCCTCTAAAAGAAGAGTAATAGGATAACCACGGGCTTGGACCTTAGCCACCATGGCATTCATTTGCACTTCAGTTTGTACTGGATCTGACGTTATTCTACGAATTCTCAATAATTGAGAATAAGGAAGTCCAAATTTGAGAGGAGATGGATGAAAGCTATGGAAATGAAGTAAATTGTTATGATCCGTAGGTTTGCTAAATAGCGACATTTGTATTATACCATCACAAATAGATATACATACATCCAAATAGTTGATAGACTTTTTGCTCATGGTATAAGTCAATTTAATAGGGTGATCACATTTGTTATAATTGTCTATAATCCCTGCCAATCGATCTTCTGATCCTTTCCAAATAATCAGAAGATCGTTGATATACCGACAATACATAACTATATCATCTGAGATAGTACTATCCTCAAAAAAATGTTTTGTTCAACCAAAAACATAAATATGTTTGAGTATGATGGGGCCACAGAGGACCCCATCGCACACCCTGTATGTTGAAGATAAATGCGACCATAGTACAAGAAGAAATTCCTAGTCAGAATTAACTGTAACAGTTCCACACAGAGAGAAACATCTGGACCTTGATAATCAGGGTGCCCACAAAGGAATTGAGATACTGCCTCAAGACCAAGATTATGAGGAATAACAGTGTATAAACTTTGAACATCTACACTGCATAATACAACTTCATCCTCAAATTTAGATAGCCTAGATAATTTAGATAGCAATGAACTGGTATCTAACAAAAATCTTGGGTGCGACTGAATGCATGGTTGGAAAAGGGAATCAAGATACAATGCTAACGGTTGAAATAATGCATTGGTTGCCGAAATTATTGGGTGTCTCGGAGGATCAATGATACTTTTATGTATCTTGGGCGTAGTATAAAGCACCGGGATGACCGGAAACTTCGGCACCAAGGCATCCCGTAATTCACTAGAAATATAACCTGATCTAACTGCAGCCTCCAGCTTACTTACTAAATCATCTTTAAATCTAGTAGTCGGATCAACTGAAAGACAACTATAGGTATTATGATCTGAAAGCTGCCTCTCAATTCTTTTTTATAGTCCGCAAGATTTTGTATAACAAGGGCACCCCCCTTGTCAGCGGGTCTGAATATAAGTTCTTTCTGAGATGATAAATTATCCAACGCTTTTTTTCCAATTTGGACATATTGTATCTCTGTACAGGCATAGACCCTATAAACTGATCGGTCTCCTCTTCCAACAGTCGCATAAATGTCCGTATCGACGCATTATGTGTTTGTGGCTCAAACGTCGATTTTGGCTGAATTTTTTGTAATTTCGGAGGAATCCCAGTGTCTTTATTAGACGTCCCCACATTTTTGGCAAAATGTTCTTTTAGCTTAAGTTGTCTATGTAGGCGGTACTTATCCACCTTCCACTGTAAAGGGTCCTGTCGGCAAGTTGGTATGAACGACAACCCGCGGGATAATACGTCAATCTCTGTCTGACTTAGTTCGTAAGTAGACAAAAAAATTATTATTGTCTCTGGGTTCTGGGGTTCTTGGGCGGACGACCCACCCTTCCCCTTCCTCTGCCACTGCCGACTGCGTCTGGTCTACCAACGGTGTCGCTTACGCCAGGGATTTGCGCCCTGGTATTGGTCCCTAAAGGGTGATGACTTTTAGGGTGTGCAGTACTGGGTTCCGAGTCACTAGTATTAGATGTGTTCTCATTGGAGGATTCAAGATCACGTGTTCTATGAGCTCTACATCGGAAAAAAGGTCTTTTAAATTCACGTTTGGGAGCTGGATCTGTCCATCTATATACATTGTGCTGTTCATAATCAATGTCCACTTTTTGTCGCTTCTGTGCCTTAAACTTAATAAGCTCCCATTTGTGTAACTGCAGCTGGTCATTCAGCTTGCTAAACCAGCTAACTGAAGTGTCTGCCTCAATAATGGCTCTATGTGTGGTTTCAAAGTCTGCTGCCTTTGTTTTATATGTATTCATCTCCTTGGTTCACTGCTCAATAATCAAGAGCATCAGGTCCATTGAACAGCGGTTCAAAATCCCCACCCACTTTCTACAAAAGACAGGGTCATTGCGTCCTATCGTGGGAGAATTCCTGATTCGCAGCCCACGGGGGATTTTTTTGGACCGGTAATAATCTGATAGTGCTAAGCAGTGATAATAATAGTCAATTTCTTTTCGTCTGATCTTTAATAGCTCATGATACAAATCCTCAGGAGATGCAGATTCATTTTGTTCACTCAACTTCTAAGTATATAAAATTGATTCCGCCTCAGCTTCAGAATATCTATGTATATCGCCAAGTGGATAATTCGTGAACAAAATACCACCAGAGTCATATTCAACAGTTTCCTCAGCCCTGTACCATGTGCATTAATCATACATTAACATGCAATTCTATGTATGTTGTATACCCACTTATGTGTCCCTGTGGGCTGTCATACGTTGGGAAGACTGAACGTATGTTCAAGGAACGTATGGCAGCCCACAGATCTGCTATTAAAATGGCCATTGCAAAGGGTGCGAGTGACCAGCCGGTGGCCAGGCATTTTTGCCAGGCACGACATCCACTGGTATCTGTGCGATACCGGATGATCGATCAGGTTCCAGTGTTGCACAGAGGTGGTGACCGTGGGTTGAAATTACGCCAGTTAGAAACACAGTGGATTCACCGTCTGGGGACTATGCACCCAAGGGGTTTGAATGAGCAATTGGGTTTAAATAGTTTGATCTAATATGCCTACATATTTTACCATTGCTATAAACCCCCTGTTCTGTTATTTGTTTATCAGTGGCCTATTTAAGCTGTGCATATTTCCCTTTTATATTAATGTATTAAAATCTAACTAGACCATATATGGTTAGTTGATGCCCATATAGGCCAAGTTACTGGCATACATTTATTAGAATATCCATTATGTCAGATGTCTTTTGGTATATTGATTGGTTTTTTACCATCTTGATAATATAAATTTTTCATGGGAGAGGAGTTTGATCTATATGCTTAGTGCTCTAATATGTAACATGTCTTTAGAGTTATTGTGTCTAGTTATTGGATACACTTATTGTACCATTGTTAAACTTGTACTTTGTAGCGTTGCAAATATAGATACTATGCAGGTTGTTGTCAACAGGTCACCATGGTGATGGGCACTGGCTGATGACGCTGGATATGCTGACGTCACCAGAATGGGCGGAAGGGAGCGGGCGGGTGATCCGAGTTCCGGACGCCAATCTACACCGGGGTGAGCTCACTTGGTATATAGGTGAGTGGTTTTAGATAAGTTGTTAACCTGATGAAAATGCCGTAATAAAGGCATTGAAACGTTGTTGTCCTAAACGTGATGCATTGGCTCTGAGTTTCTTTGTCGCCTGGAGTGCCGCACCAGCTATTTGCACATGTCTTTTACTTTGTGAAGGCACCCGGCGCAGCATCGACAATATTGGGAGAGTCGGACCTGCTGTGGGTTTTAAATATATATATATATATATATATATATACACCCCCCCATACAAATTCTGCATTTGCCCCTGAGTTTTAGTACATGCTCTGCATGTATGGGGCTGGCTACGGGAAGCGGGCAGAGGATGTTTGATTGACCACTCTGTGCACTACAACAGAATGGGAACAACTGAGCAGCATTGTCTGCCAGTATCTTCCTTCCAGCTGCAGCAGTGCGTACTGTGCTCTGTCTATTCTTCTGATCTCAAAAAGCCACCTTTCTGGCTCATATGCTCTACCCACCTCCTTTGACATGCCTTCTATTCTCCGTGCTGTCTCCCCTTCCTGGGCTCTGGCTTCTGCCTCCCATGCTATGTCCACTCTCTTCATCTCAGTGACCCTTCCTCTTCAGAGGGGCACAAAACAAATTCTGGAAGTGAGGGCAATTTGGGACACAGAAAAAAAAGTAATCTGGTAGATGGCACTATCTACACACAAGAAAAGCTCATATCTGGTGACTGTTATTGACAATGGACATTCCTTTAGAAACTAAGGGAGTAATTAGCAAGTGACTTTACTTGAATTGAATTGAACAGATCGCATTCTGGTTGTCTTTATAGAACAGGCACTTAATATGAATGTGAATATATGCTTGCATACTATATGGGTATGAGCTACTGAGATACAGTAGCATCCTATGTAATAAAAGCCTAACGCTGCTCCTCACCTCTAGTACTATGCATGCCAGGGACTAGTAGATGGCGTCCAATGGAGAAATTCAGTTGTTGATCTATTCGGTGTGCGCACAACTGCCTGCACTGACATCATTATTATGTTGTTAGCTAGTATGATATACTTGCTGATTTTTTTTTTCTATTAAATTGTTATTTTATTGAATAAGCTGTCTTCAGCTTCTGACTACTTTAATTGAACTGAAATATTGTGCGTGCTGCTTATATATTTTTATTTATGTAACTGGAACAGCCAAGCACTGGTGCACTAATCACCTTTTTTCTGTCTGCACAGCTTTTGTAGTGATGTGTTAGAGCTGACTGTAGTGTCAGACCCTACATCATTTATGCTTACCGCAGCCTCAGTTACATTTACATCTACTGTAGTTACATTTTCATATTTCCTCATTTCACCTCTCTGCCATACACACCTAAGGCTGTATCTGACCTTATTGGAACCCTTCTGAAAACCGAACTAATGTTCACGCTATGCTGTTTAAGCAGGGTGCCGCGCCCTGCCAGATTTGAAAATGCAAAAATGGGCCCAGCGGAAGGAGGGTTAGGCTGCAGGTGTGTGTGTGTGTGGGGAGGGTATTAGGTTTACACCAGTAGCGGATCTTGCCACGGGCAAGCAGGACTTTTGCCCGGGGCGCCGCCTTCCAGAGGGCGCCGGCGCCATCCAGAGGGCGCCGCACCATGGCAAGATCCGCTGCTGCTGTTCCCCACGCTGCCGTTGCCCGCTGTCCCGCTGCCCGCTGTGAAGGGAAACTAGACGCTACGCGTCTAGTTTCCCTTCGTTGGCTGCCCGCTGTGAAGGGAAACTAGACGCTACGCGTCTAGTTTCCCTTCGTGGAGAGGACCTTTACTGTAATGATGTGCGGTGCGCGTTGACGTCATCGCGCACCGCACAGCAAAGGTCCTCTCCACGAAGGGAACTAGACGCTTAGCGTCTAGTTTTCCTTCGTGGAGGGGACCTTTGCTGTGCGGTGCGCGATGACGTCATCATGCACCGCACATCCTTTCAGCGGCGCTACTACAGTACAGGGGGCGTAACTGACCATGCCCCCTGTATGAAGCCACGCCCCTAGTGCCGCCCGGGGCGCAAAAAGCCCATGAACCGGCCCTGGTTTTACACAACCAAAGATGAGCGTTACCTCAATTGCGCACTGCTAAAAAATGACAGAAATGATCATGTAGATGTTATATGTAACCACAAGCAATATTTTTATGGTAAAGAGGGGTTGCTAATACCCAACCGGATCTCCACTCAGTCCGTAAAAGTGGTCTTTTTATGTTGTCTCCTGGTGATATTCTTTAAATCTCCATATGTTTCATCGAAAATATGAAAAGGAAACCACAAAGATAAAGGAGTTCAGTTCCTCTTGTGCTCAGATTATTGAACAATGGGAGTTTTACTGCAGAAATTCTATTCCTTTTCCCATATGGGGGGTGGTTGTTCAATGAGTACTTCTATGGGTTCACCACCGTGTAGGATGTAAAGTGTGTGCTTACACTTTTCTTACATGAAATACGTGGATGTAAAACTCATAAAGGTTTCTTTATGTTTGTGTGACTAGGGTTTCGTCTTGTTCCACCACCAGAAAAAGGTGTTAAATTTAGGCTGTGAGATGGTGAGATTAGGGTTAAGCACCATTGGAGAGGGTTAGGATTAGGCTGCGGGGTGGGGGTGGAGGGGAGGAGACAGGTTCAGGCTGCAGGGAGGAGGGTTAGGAAGGTTAGGGATTAGTATACTTACAGTAATAAGTTGATGTCGGGATTCTGAGTGTCAGGATGCAGCTGTCCATATTATGACTGACGGCATCCCAAGAGCCTGGATACCGATACCATCCCGGAAACTATGCAATTGTTAACGTTAGTTATGCCAAAAATATAGGCCCAACATTTTTGGGTAATACTCGCACTTATTTGTATGCGCTCTAATGGTGTGTACACACGGTCAGATTTTTTCTTACGATTTTGACTATATAGTAAGAAAAGTTAGTGCAGATCGCAAGGTGAAAGTCACCTTGCGATCCCGATGCAATGCCGATGCGCGTACCTGCGCAGTCGGCATTGCAAGCCTAGATAGACTGTGCAGGGAAGTCAATTTTGACTATCTCGTAGAAATGATAGTCAAAATTGACACTTAACCAAAATCGCACATAGTTTCGCAAGCACAGTCATTATGTGCTTGCAATACCGACCTAAGAGGTCATTCCGAGTTGATCGCTAGCTGCCGTTGTTCGCAGCGTAGCGATCAGGCTAAAAATTGGCACTTCCGCGTATGGCACGCAGTGCGTATGTGCGATGTACTTTCACAAAAGCCAATGCAGTTTCACACAAGGTCTAGCGACGCTTTTCAGTCGCACTGCTGATCGGTGAGTGATTGACAGGAATGGGGCATTTCTGGGAGGTAACTGACCATTTTCCAGGAGTGTGCTGAAAAACGCAGGTGTGTCAGATTCAAACGCAGGCATGCCTGGGGAAACGGGGGAGTGGCTGGCCGAATGCAGGGCGTGTTTGTAACGTCAAAACAGGAACTAAACAGTCTGAAGTGATCGCTAGCTAGGAGTAAGTCTCGAGCTACTCTGAAACTGCACAATCTTTTTTTGCAGCAATGCTGCGATCCTTTCGTTCGCACTTCTGCTAAGCTAAGATACACTCCCAGAGGGCGGCGGCCTAGCATTTGAACTGCTGCTAAAAGCAGCTAGCGAGCGAACAACTCGGAATGAGGGCCCTAGTCCCTATTGCACAGTGAGAATTGGGGTTAGCCCGAATCTCACCGTGTGTACACACCTTAAGCTTTCCTTTCTGTATAATATAATGTATTCCACCATCTATCGCATTCAAAGATCCTAATTTTAGGCTAGGGCTGGCCCTGAGAATATGCTGGCATTATATAAATGTTAATGATAATAAGAGTACATAAAAAGATATTCTTTCAATAGATATACTTATAGTGAACCAAAATCTCTTACTAAATAATGATTTTGAAGACTGGGCTCAATTCTTACCAACATCTGTAGATTTACATCTAATGAGTAATCTCATTGCCTGAATTTAAATTTTTTATGAATTTGTATAGCTTCAATTTCATGTTGATTAATTGAGATACATTTAAAGTAATTAATTAAAATACTGCTGTTTTTTGTGTGATTTAAACTCCTGATCATTAGTCTACAAGCACTGTATCTCTTTCTGCTGCACTTAATGCCCCCTTGCATATTCTCACATTACAACTTTGCATTAGTCATTTTCCCAGCATGAAAATGAAATACATTACAAATAATCCTGCTGCACCTACTATAAGTTATTTATCTATTAAGATTTATTTATAAAGCATTAGCATTGTGCCACAGAGATTTACACTTCGGAAAACAAACAGTAATAAAACAAGACTGGGTATTATCAAACACACCAATACTGTATTTACTAAGTGACAGTTTTTCAAAGCCACTGATTGTTGGCGGTTATATTGGGATTTATGATGGCAATAATGTTAAATGCTAAATATGCTTGGTTTAATATAATATACTGTATTATTATAAATTATGTGGGCAGAAAAATCGACTTTCTTTGAATATTCACTGCTTAGTAAATATACCCCTAAGGTAATACTGAATTTCAGATCATAAACACTTTATTGAATATTGCCTCAGAGATACAACATTTACCCTTTTAAAGTTCCAAGCACATTGAGCTATTACAAAACTCTTGCATGTGTTGCCTTTACAGTATACTGTATCTACAATGAAGAGAAACTGTGCAAATTCTTTATACATTTTATAATATTGGAATGGTATGATCACAAATGCATAAATATTTTAAGAAACAATTTCAGTATTAATCATTTAGCCTTCTCTCTCTCTCTCTCTCTCTCTCTCTCTCTCTCTCTTTCCTTACATAGACCTCAGCAAAATCTTTGAACTACTGGCTGTCATGTGACTATTCTACAA
The DNA here is from genome assembly GCF_028390025.1 of Pseudophryne corroboree. NCBI lineage: Eukaryota > Metazoa > Chordata > Amphibia > Anura > Myobatrachidae > Pseudophryne > Pseudophryne corroboree. Next base: position 526,837,957 of record NC_086447.1, on the reverse strand, counting down.
ACCCCTGTGAAATAAGTATTCAACTTAAATAGGAAACTGAAAATGTAGAAGTCCTCCACTCCTCCCTCTACTTCACTACCCATATTTAGTCCCTCTACCAAACCTGCAAATTCTACCTTCTTAACAGGGGCACCACAACACCTTTAGGTTGGAGGGCAAGATAGTTGCTGGATTACCCATCACACCACCTTCCTGATGACAGAGATCTATCTATCTATCTATCTATCTATCTATCTATCTATCTATCTATCTATCTATCTATCTATCTAATATCTCTATCAATCTGGGGTGGGAGGAAGGCAGTGACAAACATGGAGATCAGGGGTAAGAGTGGAGGAACATATGAAGTGGAAGGTGAGAAGGGCGCAGAACTGGTCCCAGAGGAGGTGCCAGCCTACAGTTACTAGCCACACATTGTAGAGCCTGGAGCTGGGTGCACGGGTTAGAGGACCCTGGAGGTGGGAAGAGATGGTCAGTGGAATGGACTGGGGCATGAAGGGCCCACCAGGGGGATGCTGTTGTAGGGGCCTATGCTTAAGGGTGTGGCCAGGCTCCACTGGGGCATGGCCAGCCACCACAGAAGTTTGGCTAACCATTATAGAGTACATGTTCTGTTCCCCTTGGTAAATATATAATAAACCATATTCTTGTGAAGTATAATGTAACATACGTATAATGCATAATTCAAGTGCACAAGGATAGAGTCTGGAACCAGATCCCTAGAGGTGGAGGAGGGCCCACAGGCAGTGGGGCCCACCAGTGGTTTCCCTTGTTCCCCTGTGGGCCAGTCTGACCCTGAGTGAGAAAGGGGATTGTCTCCATCCTGACACTGCTTGTGGTAACTCTAGATCAGCGGTTCCCAACCTGTGGTACGCATACCCCCCCAGAGGTATGCTGTGGACTGCTTGGGGGTACTTTAAAACAAAGCCAGTAATAAAAGAAATCTCCAACGTCCCCCGGCACATGCACTGTCGTGCTTGGAGGACGCTGTGCAGTACTGAAAGTGTGGCGCCAAACACCTCCATTTCCCAGCCTGCTGGGAGTGTGACTGTGATGTAATCACGCTCCCGCGGCTGGTGCAGAGAGGACCCTGGGGGCTGGCTGGGCATGTTGTATAGGTTGCAGCATCTCTGTCACCGCTGCGTCTTGTTTTCTTCTTGCTAGCGGGGGGCAGGTAGAGACCAGATCGGCAGGAGTCAGGACTCGGAGGTAATTGTAAGAACTTTAATCACTCAGCATTGTGAGTTCAGTGGAATTGAACATATACCTAACAAAACAAACTTTTCTGGTGAAGATGGATGGGTGCGGGGGATTTATGAGACAAAAGGGTACTCATAAATGAAAAGCCTAATCAAGGGGTATGGGAGAGAAAAAAGATTGGGAACCGCTGCCCCAGATGATGGCTACACTGTGCCTTGTGACCCAGTACATTGACTGGTGTCTCTCAAATGTTCCCCCCCCCCCCATTCCAAACCTATGTTTCCCAACATTGAATAGAATATTCCTTAACCCTGATGTTACCATGCCCCTCTTCTACCCTCTCATTATCACTTATTGCATCCTTCTTCTGTATGACCTTCGTCTCACTTTCCTCTCTCCACTCCAACCATTCTGACTCCAACATCTGAAAATTGCTACATTATCTCCCTATATCCTATAGTGTCCTTTTAAAGCTTCTAACCTAAAAATCTCCTCCACCCCATCCCCCTTCTTCTTATAACTGCAAACTTTTCCCTTTCCACACTTCATTTCACTTTCTCCAATGACTGGTGCCGCCCCTCAGATCATCACTTCACATAATAAAAGACATCTCCCATGCTGCCTTTCACATATGGAACTGATGTCCACTTCCAAGAAGACTATCCACCATCCTCCAATACTTTAGACACTCCATAAAAACTAACCTATTCATCAGAGCCATCCAGTCCACCTCAGCTCTTGTATCACTGGACCCCCCTCACCTTATTTCTGTTATCCCATCCTCTCACATGCAGCAGGGCATTCATCTCTTGATCTCTGCTAGCTAGTATCTAATACCCCTTTCACCACGCACAATAATCGGGTATCGACTCGGCATATTGCCAGGTCAACATGGGTCAGCGTGCGGTGTGAAAGGGGCATAGCTGAAATCCTGGGTCGCCTGACCTGGCAATTCAACCCGGTAATAAAGCAGTGTTATTCCCGGGTTGAATACCAGGTCAATGGCAGCGTAAACGGGCTCCCGGGTCGATGTGACCCGGGACCCGTTCACTACAACAGTGAGAGGCAGCACAGAGATGATCTCATCTCCCAGCGCCACCTCCGCCTCCACCCCAGCTGCCGTCGCCACCATCTGCCGCTATGGCAACCCGCCCGGCATATTGCAGTGGCAGCGGCCAATGCCGGATCCCACCCGGGAAGGACCCGTTTCCAATTCCCGGGTGGGACCAGGCATTGGCAGTGGGAAAGGGGTATTACACACTATTGCAACCTTATCCTCATTTTATGCAAGTTATCAAGTTACCTTTACAGCATCTTACCCAATGCTTGTTAGTATGATGCTCCAGGTAAAGACTCACTTATGCTTTTACACCTTGTGTATGTCCGTATTGTGTTACCTGTTTTGTCTGATTATTATCCTTTATTTACATGTTGCTACAATGTGTCTAAAGCACGTAACATAATAGAACATTGTACACATTCTTAATTATGTTCTTCCCCAATTGTATAGCACTGTATAATTATATAGTGACCTATAAACAAATAGAGAGGCAGAAAAAAACAATGCAATTTGGGATGAAAGTTAATTTTATTTATTTATTAACAGTTTCTTATATAGCGCAGCATATTCCGTTGCGCTTAATTTGTTGTAAGTTCTATTTTGTGATTCATTATTTATATGAATGACTCAAATTACCAGATTACACTAGAAGAGGTACCAGTGATAACTGTATTGTATGTACAGTACAAGTGGCTTCTGAATGTATGAGGGGATGCAGACAATTCTTTCAAGAGCTGCATTTGTAACCCCCAGGAATATCCCTAAGCCTGAGAAGCACTAATCTTATTTCCTGTCTCTATTGCATACACCAAGACTGAAAAGGAGATAACACAGCCTTTTTACTCTCTCAGGAATACCAAGGGTTAATGTGTCTTCCAGGTAATACGATGTGGCTAGCTGCCTTGCCTGTTGCTTGCATCTGATTGGGTGCCCTAAGGATGGGAAACCCAGATATAGAATGCTACCCTGGATCTGCAACAAAGTTAAATATCTCCTGCACAGGGCAGGAGGTGCACAGAGTCAATGTGGAGTGTATCAGTGAGGAGTGCTGAGAAGGACAGTCAGCATGGAGCATTGGCCGGTGTGTGCAGCCGTGGCAAAAGCTCAGAGTGGAGCCTGTACTTCCTGCAGTAACAGTGAGTGGTATGTAGGAAGCTGAACCGAAGACTCGGGAAACAGAGTGTCATCCGCTTGCACCCAGAATAACAGCGCAGCAGCGCCAGCCCTGTAGCGGGAGACCAGAGAGAGAGAGATACCGGCAGGGTGAGATTGAGAGTTGAGTAACCCTGAGGTCTGCAGGATCGTGATGACCTAGGCAATTGATCGCACACTCAGAGAGAGGACCCAGCAGAAGTGGCAGAAGCAGCCCAGAAACCCGCTGGATAGCGATGGTCCAGGCAACTGCTGGGAAGATCGCATCTGCCCGTCCCGTGAAGCTGCACAAAGGAGCCATACAGCGACTGTCTGTGGACTTGGGTAAGACAATAACCCCTCTGCTTGTGATCACCCCTGTTGCCAAGGGACATTTTCCCCGTAGTTGCCATAGTAGCATAAACAGGAATGCAGGTTACTTGACTAGCACCCTGCCCGGTATAGACTTTAACCACGACAGCAGCCTGTGGACAGAAAAATTAGTGCTGGTAATCCAAATGTATTCTTTTGTTTGATGTGCTACTGAGATCCCAGCAGAGACTGTCCATTGACACATAAATTCCCGGTTAGTACCAACCTCCATTACTACCTTACTCGGGGAGTCACACATTTCCTTGGACATCTAATATACAGTAGAATTGGTTGATTCCAGCAGCTCTGTCAACTCTCTATTTTGTTTAATGTCAGCAAACTACTGTACATAGCTAGAGTGTATGCAAAGCCATAACAGTGGCAAATGCAGGATTTTTATATGATTAAATACACACACACACACACACACACACACACACACACACACACACACACACACACACACATCCCCCAACTCCCCAAGCGCAGGCTCAGCTGTGGGCAGGACAAGGCACCATTCTGTTAGGCTCCACCTCCTTGCAGCAAAATGCTGTGATTCGCAGGTCTTCAGTGAGGGGGCAGAACCAATAAGACCTGATTCCTATAGATTCATGGCTTTTTGACTTCTCCACCTTCCCATTGACCCGCAAATAGTGGCGGGGCAGGGCGAAGGCTAATAGGATGGTCGGCAAGTTTAAAAAAATAAAGAAAATATCTGTTAGTAGAGAGGGGTGTTTCTGGGCACCCAGAAACCCCTCCTGCATGTGACAATGCATAATTATAGCAGTGTGTTCATCATTACTTTATATATATATATTTCTATTTATTTATATGCCACCATATTACGCTGTGCTTTACAGATACTTTGTTATAGCATAACTATAATTAGTAGAAATTCCTTCCTTTTTCAGTATAAATCTTTAAAATTCAGATTTTTTTTTATTGAATAAAAGCAGCAGCATTTACATTAAAAACCTGTGCCATGAGAAAATGACCTCACCTTAAAGCTGTAATGGCCAATTCCATCTATGATTTAATAACATCCTCCTTAGCTATCTCAGAAGCACATAATGAAATGGGGCCTTCTGGTCAGTATGCCAAAATCAATAGCCATTAGGCGAATAAAGATGTTTACCTAGTGAGCACGTATATATTTCACAATAAAATACCTGCAAAGTTGTAAAAAAACAGGTACAACAAAACTACTGAAATAAAAACATTTATTATTACAAAACATTTTTAAGTAAGTAGATATCTTTCGATACAGCTTTCTTGTGTCAGCTGTAGGGATTTAGACAACACCATAAGCCATTATGTTAGTAGTTACTATAAGCAATTTTAAATATCTAGACAGGTGTTTCCAAAATGTTCTTGAGTCGCATGCCCTAGAATATCAGCATTTACTAGCACATGTTTGGCCTATCACTTTTGATAATAAATAATTTGATCACCAACCCAATGTACCCGTGAAAGAGCCTTGCGGCAAACCAGGGTTCCTAGGCACACTTCTAGACAAAGACATATTCAAAAATTGAAAGCTTTTCCTCTAGTGTGATCTAGGACAAACATAGTTGTAGATTTTTTTTTAACATGTTACATAATAATATCTATTATTTTGCCATGGTAATCCTGCAGCATTAGAAGCTGGATCGCTGTGGCTAGTTTTTAATCTGCCCTCTCATCACACTAATGGGAGCAGCAAGCTGCAGAGCACCAGCTGTGGCCGGTTATACCATAACACACTTAGGGCCGGACTCAGGGGGTCATTCCGAGTTGATCGCTAGCTGCCGTTGTTCGCAGCGCATCGGTCAGGCTAAAAATCGGCATTTCTACGCATGCGTATGGACCGCAGTGCACATGCGCGATGTACTTTCACACAAAACTATGCAGTTTCAAATAAGGTCGAGCGACGCTTTTCAGTCGCACTGCTGATCGGTGAGTGATTGACAGGAAGTGGGTGTTTCTGGGAGGTAACTGACCGTTTTCTGGGAGTGTGCTAACAAACGCAGGCGTGTCAGGTAAAAACGCAGGCGTGCCTGGGGAAACGGGGGAGTGGTTGGCCGAACGCAGGGCATGTTTCTGATGTCAAAACAGGAACTAAATAGACAGAAGTGATTGCAAGGAAGGAGTCGGTCTGCAGCTACTCTGAAACTGCTTGAAAAAATGTCAGCACTGTTCTGCTAACCTTTCATTCGCACTTCTACTATGCGAAGATACACTCCCAGAGGGCGGCGGCTTAGCGTTTGCACTGCTGCTAAAAGCAGCTAGCGAGCGATCAACTCGGAATGAGGGCCTCAGTTAGCTGCCCTAATTACCGTGCAAGGAAAAGTGCTAGTAGCCTTGTACTTTTACTCAAGAGCTATTCAATTGCAAGTCCTTTTCCTTGTAAGGTAAATCTATGGCTAATGAGTGTTAACCCATTGATTCCATGATAAGTGCCACGAGATATGGGTTAACACGTTCTCAGCACATGCGATAAGGGCATAAAGCCCTACTTACCATGGATTTCTGTTCGAGCCTCCCTCAGGCTTGAAAAGAGTAATAAGCATGGCTAATTGAATCTGGCCCTTAATAGTAAAGAGTTATTTATTGTGTCTTGATCCCCACACCTGTGCCACCAAATTTAGGTAATTGGTATTGTGCTTCCCATAGGGATGAGATTAATAATGGGGTGGATGGGACTACAGCTCCAGGCCTCTACATAAGAATAGGCCCATCAAAATGACAGCATAATAATCAAGTTGGCCACTTGGTCAGCCATAAATAATAAGTATTACATTTCTATTTTCCTCCCAAAGTGGTGCAATGTTTCTACTTTTAAGAAATTAGTTAGACATTGGGGTCATTAATTTATGGGGTGTGCATGTCCACATAGCACTGGCATCCAGGCCATTGTGGCCCATAATTCAGGTCTGGGTAAGGTATTGAGGCTCTGCCTGTGAAATTTGGTAACAACTATGAATAGGACCTGTTTATTTTTAAAACTAACCTTTTTAGCCTTGCTATGACAGGGATAATTCATAGGACAAGTATTTTTCTGCAATCTCTACTATGTTAGTGCTATAAACGGGTTCAAATCTCCATTCCACATATTACAGTCCTTATAAATATTAATTAAAATACCAACAAAATAAAAAAAAAAAAAAATACTGTACAGTACATTAAATATGGAGATCAAACTATGGGGTATATTTACTAAGCTCCCGATTTTGACCGAGATGCCGTTTTTTCATCAAAGTGTCATCTCGGTCAATCTCGGTCATTTACTAAACACTAATCACGGCAGTGATGAGGGCATTCGTAATTTTTTGCTAGTTCAGGTAAAAAATTACGAATGAATACACCATCGGTCAAATTACGCCTGTTTAGATACGAATCTCGGTCATTTACTAAGCAAAAAAACACAAAACACTGCCGTGAAAAATTACAATTCGCAAAAAAGTCCTAAAAAAAAACAGACCTGCTTTTTTTATTCGTGATTTGAGATGCATGCAGGGATCCATGAGATCCGTGCATGTATATCAATGGGAAGGGGTGGGAAAGTGTTTTTTGTTGTTAAAAAAAATTGCGTGGGGTCCCCCCTCCTAAGCATAACCAGCCTCGGGCTCTTTGAGCCGATCCTGGTTGCAGAAATATGGGGAAAAAAATGACAGGGGTTCCCCCATATTTAAGCAACCAGCATCGGGCTCTGCGCCTGGTCCTGGTCCCAAAAATACGGGGGACAAAAAGAGTAGGGGTCCCCCGTATTTTTAAAACCAGCACCGGGCTCCACTAGCTGGACAGATAATGCCACAGCCGGGGGTCACTTTTATACTGCGCCCTGCGGCCGTGGCATCAAAAATCCAACTAGTCACCCCTGGCCGGGGTACCCTGGGGGAGTGAGGACCCCTTCAATCAAGGGGTCCCCCCCCCCCAGCCACCCAAGGGCCAGGGGTGAAGCCCGAGGCTGTCCCCCCCCATCCAATGGGCTGCGGATGGGAGGGCTGATAGCCTTTGTTGAAAAATAAAAGATATTGTTTTTAGTAGCAGTACTACAAGTCCCAGCAAGCCTCCCCCGCATGCTGGTACTTGGAGAACCACAAGTACCAGCATGCGGCGGAAAAACTGGCCCACTGGTACCTGTAGTACTATTACTAAAAAAATACCCAAAAAAACACAAGACACACACACCGTGAAAGTATAATTTTATTACATACACACATACATACATACTTACCTTAAGTTCCCACGCAGGTCGGTCCTCTTGTCCAGTAGAATCCAAGGGGTACCTGTTGAAAAAATTATACTCACGAGATCCAGTGGTCCAGGCTCCTCGGCAAATCCAGGGTTAATCCACGTACTTGAATAAAATAAAAAAACGCTGTCACGACCACGAACTGAAAGGTGACCCATGTTTGCACATGGGTCACCTTGCCCCGAATGCCAGAAACCCACTTTGCCTTCTGGCTAAGTGGGTTTCTTCAGCCAATCAGGGAGTGGCACGTTGTAGCACTCTCCTGATCGGCTGTGTGCTCCTGTCCTCACTGACAGGCAGCACACGGCAGTGTTACAATGTAGCGCCTATGCGCTACATTGTAACCAATGATGGGAACTTTCTGCTCAGCGGTGACGTCACTTTAGGTCAACCGCAGGGCAGAAAGTTCCCATCATTGGTTACAATGTAGCGCATAGGCGCTACATTGTAACACTGCCGTGTGCCGCCTGTCAGTGAGGACAGGAGCACACAGCCGATCAGGAGAGTGCTACAACGTGCCACTCCCTGATTGGCTGAAGAAACCCACTTAGCCAGAAGGCAAAGTGGGTTTCTGGCATTCGGGGCAAGGTGACCCATGTGCAAACATGGGTCACCTTTCAGTTCGTGGTCGTGACAGCGTTTTTTTTATTTTATTCAAGTACGTGGATTAACCCTGGATTTGCCGAGGAGCCTGGACCACTGGATCTCGTGAGTATAATTTTTTCAACAGGTACCCCTTGGATTCTACTGGAGAAGAGGACCGACCTGCGTGGGAACTTAAGGTAAGTATGTATGTATGTGTGTATGTATTTAATAAAATTATACTTTCACGGTGTGTGTGTCTTGTGTTTTTTTGGGTATTTTTTTAGTAATAGTACTACAGGTACCAGCGGGCCAGTTTTTCCGCCGCATGCTGGTACTTGTGGTTCTCCAAGTACCAGCATGCGGGGGAGGCTTGCTGGGACTTGTAGTACTGCTACTAAAAACAATATCTTTTATTTTACAACAAAGGCTATCAGCCCTCCCATCCGCAGCCCATTGGATGGGGGGGACAGCCTCGGGCTTCACCCCTGGCCCTTGGGTGGCTGGGGGGGGGGACCCCTTGATTGAGGGGGTCCCCACTCCCCCAGGGTACCCCGGCCAGGGGTGACTAGTTGGATTTTTGATGCCACGGCCGCAGGGCACTATATAAAAGTGACCCCCGGCTGTGGCATTATCTGTCCAGCTAGTGGAGCCCGGTGCTGGTTTTAAAAATACGGGGGACCCCTACTCTTTTTGTCCCCCGTATTTTTGGGACCAGGACCAGGCGCAGAGCCCGATGCTGGTTGCTTAAATATGGGGGAACCCCTGTCATTTTTTTCCACATATTTCTGCAACCAGGATCGGCTCAAAGAGCCCGAGGCTGGTTATGCTTAGGAGGGGGGACCCCACGCATTTTTTTTTAACAAATTACATTGTTTACTTTAAAAAAAAACAAAAAAAAAACCCCAGCACGGATCACACAAATCCGGCCGAGATTGATTGTAAAAAAAAACGGCAGTGTTTTGCTAATCACTGCCGTTAAATTAGGTAAAAAAACACGAATGACATCGACATCGGAAGCAAAGAAAAACACGAATACGACAGCTTAGTAAATTAGTCGTAATCCATTCAAAAAGTTGCAGTTTTACACTGTCGATGTCATTCAAGATTGAACTTTGACCTTTTTTCGGAAATTACGAATCTTAGTAAATAAACCCCTATGACTATTGCAAGAGTAATTCCATATGAATTTTTGTCACCCATTGGTGGGGTTTCTTTTTAGAGTGAGTATATACTGTACAGTGTATAACATTTTACGAAAAACAAATAAACAAAATGGGCACACTTAAGATTTTAATCTAAAGTTCCAGTATCAACACAGTAATACAAAAACAAATACAGGAGTATACAGTATTCACATACCAACAGTTTCCATGGGCGTCTTGCTGACAAGTCATGGGCTGTCAGAGCCTCATATAAAGTAATACTGTACCTTGCAGCAAGGGGAGTAGCAAGAAATTTGTGGGCCCCATAGCTACATTTTGAAGGGGCCCATCCAAATACTTTCAGAGAGACACCTCTCCGCAGCAGTTATTAATGTTATGTCCCATAATAGTGCCCAAGTTTATATTATGCCACATAACAGTGTCTCTCCTTCACATTGTGCCACAGGGTGGTCTTCTGTTTGCCGGCGGTCGGGCTCCCGGCGCTCAGTATACCGGCGCCGGGAGCCCGACAGCCGGCATACCGACAATTATTTTCCCTCGTGGGGGTCCACGACCCCCATAGAGGGAGAATAAAATAGTGTGGCGCGCGTAGCGCGCCACCGTGCCCGTAGCGTGGCGAGCGCAGCGAGCCCGCAAGGGGCTCATTTGCGCTCGCCAAGCTGTCGGTAAGCCGGCGGTCGGGCTCCCGGCGCCGGGATGCTGGTCGCCGGGAGCCCGACCGCCGGCCAGCCGTAGTGAACCCGTGCCACACTATAGTGCCTCCATTTCATATTGTGCCACACTATAGTGCCTCCACTTCATATTGTGTCACATTACAGTGACCATAGTTCATATTATGTATCATAATGCCCTTCAATTTGTTTTATTCCACAATTAAAAGAGCTGTTCCAGGGGCTTAACTAGATGTAGAACAGGCCCCAAGGCAAAAGTTAGTAAGGGCCCTTTATACCACAGACTGGTGATAAATGTTTATAACATGTGACTGTGACAGGGAAGGTGGCCCCTCTTAGCTCTGGGCCCCACAGCAGCTGCACTCCCTGCACCTATGGTAGCTACACCCTTGTAGTGGTGTCGAGAGAGGGGGGGGAGAGGGTAAAAATTACCTGGGCCCAGGTCCACGCGTCCTTTGATTAGACTATACCCCCTGAAAAGTATTTGGGCCCAGACAGGCTCTCTACTGCCCTGGTTGGGAGGCATGCCATGCTCCTGTGAGTGGGTGCTTCTGATGGGCTAGACACGCCCCCAAAGAGGAGTAACCATGCCCTCAGCATGCTGTGGTCACACCCTCTCCAGTGGGGGCAAGGGGGCCCAGGAAATTGTTGTACCGGGGCCCAGAATTTCTCTTGGCAGCCCTGTGTATATAACACATGTAACTGTGTCAGGGAAACTGGCCCCTCTCAGCTCTGGGCCCCATAGCAGCTGCACTCCCTACACCTATGGTAGCTATGCCCTTGCTTGCAGCGATGGGGTGTTACATACAGTAGGAATCCAACTTACATACAGTAATTCATTGTCATATGTTTTTTTTACAGTTTTAAATGGCTTCGAGTTGATATAAACTACCTTCGTGTCCCAGGATATTGTGGTTACATTATTACAGTTTTGCATAATGGTAGGTAATGTGAAATACAATGAGCTATAATGCAACGTCTCAGGACACTGTTAGGTGTACTCTGGAGGCACCTCCACAGGGGTTTTGAGATTGGAGCCGGTGAATGTACACCTTGATGTATGTGAGCTTGTACTTAAAGATTTTACTTGTTACTCACGGATGCGCCTTCCTTTCTTTGTTTTCTCTCTCTCTCTCTCTCTCTCTCTCTCTATATATACATATAAATATATTTCTGTTTCATTAAATACATAGTTTTTCCTTTCTGACTGTTATTCCAACAACTTATTTTGCTTTATTTGTATATGTATTTGAAAATATAGACTGCTGTGTGTGAACATCAGTATTAAAGATGATTTCCTAATCCTTATTCTGTACTGACATATTATGACAATGTTTCTCTTTTCATGTCTTTTCATTCCTGATATCTCTATTTGGCTTTGTTCTTTCTCTTGTCTCTTTAAGAATCATAAAAGGTTATAGCATACTGTCATTTTCCTTGTTATGCATCCAATCCCTGGCAACCTGCTGAGTGAAAATACCTTGTCGCCTTGAGCTGTCATTTTGGTAGATGTCAGTTTTTTTGACCTGTATCTTAAATTTTAATACCACTGTGAGATGTAGCATTCCTTATGAATCTGACTTTTACAAAAAGCTGTGACAATATACAGTTATATTTTATAGTAGGCATATATCATTGTAAATGTTTCCAAACAAATCAGAGATAACACTCAAAAAAAATAAAAAATAAAAAATTCTATAGTCAAGGATATTTGAATGAATTTAGGGTTATTTGAGGGTGCTGATTCCAAATATGCTATTGGTTTTCCCAGATTGGCTCTATGTTGTTAGATATTGCATATACCCTGAAATTGTATTTTTCCCATAAGCGCTTTAGATCTGCTTGTCTTAGTAGTTGTGGTTTGATCTTCATTGTGTACTTACTGTATCTGATACTTTTAGTTACTTGTTTCTTCATTCACAAACATCATTAAAGAGCAAAATTTGTTGTTTTTCTTGTTTTACCATGTTTATATGTTGTTTCATGAAATAAATATTCATTTTGAGGGTCTCGAGTTTCTTTTGAATTGATTTGTAGTAATTTCTACATACTAAGCTACACAGTTCTGCATATCCAAAACTTAAAGGTGGTGATTCCGAGTTGTTCGCTCGCTAGCTACTTTTAGCAGCATTGCAAACACAAAGCCGCCACCCCCTGGGAGTGTATCTTAGCATAGCAGAATTGCTAACGAAAGATTAGCAATTCTGCTATTAAGTGTTTCCTTGCAGTTTTTGAGTAGCTCCAGACCTACTCCTAGATTGCAATCACCTCAGTCCGTTTAGTTCCTGGTTTGACGTCACAAACACGCCAAGCGTCCGGCCAGCCACTCCCCTGTTTCTCCAGCCACTCCTGCGTTTTCTGCTGGCATGCCTGCATTTTTTAGTACACTCCCGGAAAACGCTCAGTTAATACCCAGAAACACCCACTTCCTGTCAATCATTCTCCGATCAACAGAGCGACTGAAAAGCTTTGTTCGCCTGTGAGTAAAATAGCATAGCTTTGTGTAAAATTGCTTAGCGCGTGCACCCTGCAGTGCATACGCATGCGCAGAACTGCCGGATTTTAGCCTATTAGCAATTCTGCTAAAAATAGCAGCGAGCGAACAACTTGGAATGACCACCCATATGCGTTTTACTGTTTTTCATGGGGTACCCAATATTCTCAAAAAGTAGAGCCAATCTGGGAAAACCAATGTCATATTCAGAATAAGCACCCTCAAATAACCCTAAGAAGACTGAAAAATTCTTGACTATAGGCATAGTGTTGACCAGTGTAATTGATGCTTTATTTTCAAGATACTGTGTAACAGCAATGACTCCTAGAATGTCTCTGCTATGCAGTTCAATACATAACAGCCAAGATTACCTCAGGGTCTTTAATGTACAATTGCTTGTATATTCTGCATATTTTAAATTTTAATTTAATAAAGAACTAACTTCATGAGCGTTATCCTGCAGATTTCATGTTGGTGTAACCACATAGCAAATATCATATTGAATTTCAGTGCTGAAATATTATAGTTTAACATCCAGATGCATGTGTAATGGATTCAATAAGTCACCTTTGTACATAGATTATTCAATGGAATTTATGCTAAATCATAACATTTGTAAATATCCTCTCAGAGGGTAAAACCCTTGCACATGCACACTGAGGGATAGCAGCATCAGAGTGTCTGTATAAAAACACAAAACACCTCAGTACAGTGTTGTGGCAGGGGCCCATGTTTAGTGGTGTAGCTAGTCTCCAGAGGAGGTGTGGATAGGGACCACAATGGTTTGTGTAACCATTAGAGAGTGCATGGGCTAGGACCCTTGATAACTACTGTATGTATAGTAAATTATGCTAGTGCATGCATAATAATGTACCAGATTAATAACAGTTAACGTACTGTAGATAATACACCATACTCCTGTGTAGTAAAAGGTAACATATGTATAATGTATAATTCAAGTGCAGAGTATGAAACATGGTCCCTAGAGGAGGAGGAGGGCCCCCTCATATACCTCAGACCCTCCCCTCATATACCTCAGATGAGTCCCAGAAGTACCTCCCTGTCTTCCGTTCCCAGCCCCCACTGTCTGCGGAGGAGAGATGATCTGTGCTGATCATATGGTAGCTCATGCCTAGAACCTGATAGGAAACTACCCACAGCCTGCCACAGTGAAGGGACCGCAGCATGCCAATGAGTTAGACTGACTCATTATATATTGCTGCTGCCCCTCAGCCCCTGCTCCGCACTGCTGCTGGCCGCCATTACCCCAAATGAACATCTGAGTCTGAGCTGTTCACTGATATGATGAGATGAATGCTGCCCAGCCAGAGTGGGAGGAGGGGATGTGATCCCCCTCTCCTCTGCCTATTGCTTTGACCCTGGCTTCCTATCTAGTCCACTGCTGGAAGGCGGAGCCGCCTTTCATGAGCTGCACTTCTGGGCCTATGTAGCCAAATTATAATATATTGTTTACTGTTGCTGGTCACCAACTGCTTGTCACCCTCTCCTGCTCACATACTCCCTGTCACCCACTGCTTCTCTCCATCACCTACTGCCTGTCACCCACTGTTTCTCTCCATCATGCACTGCCTGTCACCCACTGCCTCTCTCCGTCACCCGCTCCATGTCACCCACTTCTTCTCTTCGTCATCCACTGCTTGTTACCCACTACCTCTCTCATCACACACTGCCTTTCTCTGTCATCCACTGCCTGTCTCCCACTGTATCTCTCTGTCGCCCTCTCTCCATCATCCATGTGCTGTCACCCACTGCCTCGCTATATCATCCTCTCCCTGTCACCCACTGACTCTCTCTATTACCCACTGCCTGTAACCCTCTCTTTGTGAGCTATTGTCTCTCTTATTCACCCACTGCCTGTCATCCACTGCTTTTCACCATCACCCACTGCCTATAACCCTCTCCCTGACAGTTACTGCCTCTCGAATTTACCCACTGCCTCTCCCTGTCACCAACCCCCCCTCACCCGCTGCCTCAATCCCTGCTGCTCACTGCCTCTCAGTATCCCTCAATCTCTCCTTGACACACATTGCCTCACCCTCTGCTTCTCCCATTCGTCACTCTCCCCATCACCCTCTTTCTCCTGTCACCCTCTGCCTCTCATACAACCCCCACCATGTACTGTCCCTATATACACTGTACCCCATCCTTTCCATATTCTACACCCCCCCACCATATACTGCTCCTATATGCACACTGCACCCCCATACCCCTCCATATAGTGCCCCTAATATACAGGGCACATCCATCCTCCATATACTGCTTCCACTATATACTGCAAACTGCAGCACCTCCTCCCTGTATTTTGCTGCAATCACAGGTTACTTGCCATCCTAGGACTTGGGAACAAGTAGGAGCAGTGACCAGGAAATAGATGCAAGAACCACCAGATGGTCCCACAGCACTGAAAGGACCACTTACTGGTTAGGGGAGAAGGTGAATCAGTCCAGCAGAAAGGGGTGAGTCCCTGTGTGGGGTGAGCAGTGCGTTGACTGAGAGGAGGAGGGGTCGGTGCTGGGGCTGCAGGTGATGTGGGTAAGGAAGAGGCAGAAACCCATCTCAGCTGCTTTATATATACTGTGTGCTGACAGAGGGGTGGGTTCCTATGCACACCCCTCTCTCACCCTGCACAGGCCATGACCAGACCTTTCCACCAGCTGCTGGTGGTTACTGGCCTCCTCTACCCCCAGGCTGGCTGGGAGCTGTGTGGGGACTGGAGAGCTTACACATGCCAGCACTGATATACATAGTGCAGCATTATTATAGCCTGCCTATTAAAGATACTCAGTATATAGCTCACAGCAGCAGGAGTTCCAAGAACCCGACAGCTCCTGTGTGAGTAGCGATCTGAGAAATCTGATCAAGACTGTTAAGTTGCGTATGCACAAGGATTTGTGTCTAGGTGGACTGCAGGTGGCAAATCAGTGTAGAAGTAAATGAGGTTGTGGTGAAAAAAGTGGTAAGACTAAGGAGGGTATCAAATTACCTGCGGTCAATGCTCCTCCTTCCAATGCCAGCATTTATCGTAGATTATGCTTCGGGGGCCTCAGGCACCCAAAGCATAATACGTGATATATATACAGAAAATACAAAGATAGTAAACCACTGCGCTCACTGCGGCTGCAGTTGTATAGAACCCTGGTGTCACTCAACACCATAAACCGTAACCATGAAAAACAAAGGGAACTATCGCAACTGCGCACTGCTAAGAATGATTAATAAAATTGTCAAAAAGTTTTTGAAACAATGTCTGTTTGGATAATGATGAGGGAGGTGTTGTTCAATCTTCTCCTTTCTCTTCCTTTTCTATTTCCAATCGATCTCCTTCAATTTCACCAAATGTCCCTCAAAAACAGTGAAAAAGAGCAATATTTTGTAGGGTGTCTTACATTTCAGGGGATTCTAGGTTGTATAGCTCAATAAGATGGTTCGTACCGTACTCACGTATAGTACGGAGAATTTCACACGTATAAAGGTTTCTTTATGGACCCAAGATTTCACCCAGCTGGATAGTTTGTTCTGTGTGTTCTTTCAAATTCTCACCAAATGGTGTCACAGCATGGGAGATACCGGGGGAAAGAATGTCCCAATTACTGAATATATCACAATTGGTTTTATCCAATTAATTATATAGGTAACCAGTGGGAATAAACTGGCGTACCGTACTCACACTCCAAAAATGTTAAATACACCCATAAAGGTATCTTTTACAGGTAATCCAAACTTCAGACAGATAAAAAAACGGGTATAGGAGAATAGAGGGTAAGCGTACCCCACTTACAGTCTTCAATGATGTTTTCAAGCACGTAGCGGTTTCTTTTTCCAGTTTCTTCCCATGAAGTGGACCTCCACTCCCAAGTACTTCCAATCTCGGTATAATGAGATATATATCAGGAGTGGAAGTTTGATAAAAAGTATTTTATTAAATGTAAACAATAAAATAGTAGCAATAGGGCAAAAAGACTCCTAACAAAACGACCAGAAGATGTTGAACCACTATCAAACAAGAGATGAAATAGATCCGGATTATCTCACCTCAGTCAATAATGGTCTGGATGGTTTGTAAGTAGTAAATGGCCCTCACACCAACGCGTTTCGACCGGGAGGTCTTTTTCAAGGTGTGTTATGAGGGCAACTGTACTTCTACTTATACCCCAAAACAGGAAACAGTCATAATGTGGGAGTGGTCAGTCACAATTAAAATCAATATATTAAAACACATATTTCATAGTTAAAAACCTTCAGATTCTGTAACTACTGGGTATCTGATAACATTGAGGGACATTTTATGTGCTAATAGATTGTGTTCCTTATTATATTTGTACATATATTGTGCTTTGCGTTCCACCTGTCCGTGGTGGAACGCACCATTTCCGCCGGAAATAGGCAGGGGAACAGGAGATGGTTCCCATTACATTCTGCCGATAGATGGTCCGCATTACGTGCTGCCGGAAGTGATGTGCGTTCCACTCGTTCACAGTGGAACGCACTCACTGAGATGGTTCCCATTGATGGTCCGCATTACGTGCCGCCGGAAGTGATGTGCGTTCCACTCGTTCACAGTGGAACGCACTCACTGATGGATGGTCCGCGTCACGTGCAGCTGGAAGTGATGTGCGTTCCACTCGTTCACAGTGGAACGCACTCACTAATGGATGGTCCGCGGCTTGTGTTTCCGGAAGTATTGTGCGTTCCACTCGTCTTTGATGGAACGCACTTCCTCCGGATGTGGCGGACTGTAATGAGTGATGCGCACAGTGGTGTGCGTTCCACTCGTTCTTAGTGGAACGCACAACCCGGAAATAGCGGGTCTTTTTCCATACCCGTAGTGATGGTCCAGTTTTAAGATCTGACAAGGGGAAAATTAGTTTGTGCATGAGAAGTAAAATCTTGTGAAAATAAAAAAATGATATAATGGTTAAAATGGATTACTTAATTGAAATTAATGGTAAAATATTTCCATATACTCCTATACAAGAATTTTTTGGGGTGATACAGGAAGGATTAGGTGAAGGGAAACTTTCTATTAAGAGGGCCTCTCATTCACAGGGTCGATTAATGGTGTACATACAATCTATGTTAGCTGGTATTTACATATATTTTATATATTCCTTTACTGGACCTGGTTAGATGGTACCGGAGGGATTAGGAGAGGGAAATCTACTGTAGGGAGGATTTCTTTTTTATTAGGTTTTCACAGGAACCATTTAATTTCAAAGTCCATATTCATTCCTTTCGGTTGTAGGGTTCCCAAATTAAAAATCGACCGCATCTCCGTCCTTGCTAATCTCTCCTCGATGTCCGTACTTCTCCAATTTTTTGGGGCTAACTGTATCCCACAAAATAGGGCAATCTCTGAGGGTTTGCACATATGGTCTTTCTTAAAGTGCATAGAGATTCCATGAGTTTCCACCCCTTTCTTAATATTTCTGAGGTGTTCACTCATCCTTTCTTTCAGTTTCCGTGTGGTCCTACCAACGTATTGCTTATTGCAAGTACATTGAACCAAGTACACCACATTTTTACTATCACAAGTGATGAAGTCCTTGATCTCGAAGTTTTTTTTATTCGATGTAGAGGTGTACTGGGTAATGGTAGAGTTTTTACTCTTGCAGTTTTTGCACATTTGGCACATACCGCATCTGTAAAATCCTTTTGAACGGATGGTTCTGAGATTTTTTGGTCCTTCTACTACACTGTTGACAACCTTTTTTCTAATATTGTCTGCTTTCCGGTAGACAAAATGTGGTTTTTCTGTAAGATATTCTTTTACAATAGGGTCGTGAAGTAGAAGGTTCCAGTTCTTCTTAATAATTTGTTCCACCTCCTTATACTGACTGTTAAATTTGGTTATGAACATAATCTTATTCTCTTCTTTCTTCTTGTTGTCCTTTTTTACTGTTGGTTTCAACATCATGTTTCTATCGATGGTTATGTATTCCTGATATGGCTCCTCTAGTCGTGTCTTACTGTAACCTTTTCCTTCCAACTGTTTCATCAGACTGTTTCCTTGTTCTTTATAGTCATCCAATTTAGAGCAGTTTTTCCGTAGTCGATGAAACTGGCTTTTTGGAACTGAGGTGAGCCAGTTAGGATGGTGGTTACTGGAAGAAGGGATATAGGAGTTGCAATCTGTGGGTTTAATATATGTACGTGTGTTCAGTTGGTTGTCTTCAATAAATATTAGTAGGTCTAGGAAATGGACGGATTCTTGACTGATATCAAATGTTAATTGAATATTCTTACTGTTATGGTTGAGATGTTCGCAGAAGGTACCCAGGCTCTCTGAATCCCCTTTCCAGATAAACAGAACGTCGTCAATATATCTTTTCCATAGCACCAGGTTCGCCCCGTATTCATGGCCACTGAGGACGGAATTTTCCTCCCAGTTTGCCATAAATAAATTGGCGTAACTTGGGGCGAACCTGGTGCCCATGGCTGTACCATGTTGTTGTAGATAGTAAGTCTCGTTGAACCAGAAGAAATTATTCGAGAGAATGAATCGTATACTTTCAATGATGAATGTTTTATAATCCCCTTCCATCTCCTCCTTTTCTAAAAACGATGTAACGGCATCTATACCATGTTGGTGATCAATTATTGTGTATAAGGAGGTTACATCGGCAGTTATTAGAAAATAATCTGGTTGCCATTCAATAGATTCTAATGCCAGGATGACCTCTGTTGAATCCCTTAAGTAGGATGGTGTTTTTTGTACTAGTGGTTGTAGTGCATGATCAACATACATAGATAAATTTGAAGTTATAGAATTAGTTCCCGCAACAATAGGTCTCCCTGGTGGGTGATCCTGATCTTTATGGATCTTAGGTAAAGTATAGATGACTGGGATAGATGAATGAGGAATAATGAGGAATTTTTTCTCTGTTTCAGTAATGACATTTTTCCGTACATATTTGTCAATATGATCTGACATCCTTTTACTGATGTTCTCTGATGGATTATTCCTTAGTTTTTTATAGGTGTTACTATCATCCAGTTGTCTTTCAATTTCGTTTTTATAATCATCCAGATTTTGAATAACCACTGCTCCGCCTTTATCTGCCGGTTTGATAACGATCTGTTTGTTTTCCTCCAATCCTCTTAGGGCTTCTTTCTCTTTCTTGGTCATATTGTGATGGACTTTCTTCTTAAATTCAGTATTTTCCAAATCCTTCTTTACCATTTTTTCAAAACTTTCGATATAACATCCCTTTTTGAAAGTGGGGTAGAAAATTGACTTTGGTTTAAAGGTGGTTGTAGAGGTGGTGGGTTCGTTTTCCCTTTGTTCTTGATCATGAAAGAATTTTTTAAGAGTAAGTTTCCTAATAAACCGCTGAAGGTCAATATATACCTCAAATTTGTCAAGATTACTGGATGGGGCATATTTTAAGCCTTTTTTCAAAACGTCTTCTTCTTCCTTTGTAAGGACATGACTACTCAGATTGTAGATTTTAGTAAATTCTTCATGATTTTCCTCAATATTTGTAATCGCCTTTATCTTTTTCTTTTTCTTTTTCTTCCGATTTCTGTTGTGTAGTTTTTGATGTTTTTTGGAGGAATTCAACCCCCTATGTCCTCTTCTAGTTATCTTCGATTTCTCCTTGATCCTGCCTGATCTAAAAAAGTCTCGTCGTCTCTTCCATAGATCGAAGGTTGGTACCTCCTTGAGGGTCTGTTCCATTCAATATCACTGGACTTCTCATCTCTATAATCCCTGTGTCTTAGTCTGTTGTCCCGAAATGGTCTTCTTTCTTCTTCCCAATCTCTTCTGTAGTCACGTCTGACGGTATTTCTATGGTCTTCTTCCCCTGATCTTTCATCATACTTCCTACCTCGATAGGATGTTCTTCGACCTTTGTTTCTTAATGATGGTTTTCTCCAGTCTGTATGGGATGGTGACCTTCTCTCTCTGTGATACTGTTCCCTTCTTTGTGAAGGGATTTGTGTTTGATGGAATCTCACCCCTTGGTTTTTCTTATTCAATTCTTTTCCTACAAAGAAATTCCTTTCTTTTTTCGTTATTCGATGTTGAGTTCCATCCTTGAAGTCATTTAGATCCCTGATATATTTCTTTTTCTTTTTTTGCATAAGTTCCTTTTCATTATCTGCAATTTTTTTAACAATATCACTTTCCATTTCTTTATAGTCCTGTAGGTCCTGGAAATGTTCTACTGATGATTTCAATGAGTCAATTTCAGTCTCTAATTCTTTAAGGTCTTTCCCTCTTTCCCGAACAATAAGTTTCATAAGTGACATTGAGCATGTATCAATGATTCTCAACCATTCTTCTTCGAAGGTTTGAGATCTGTTCGAGAAGGTGGGCATTTTATCTATCCTTAGACCTCTAGGAA
Organism: Pseudophryne corroboree; assembly: GCF_028390025.1. Taxonomy (NCBI): domain Eukaryota; kingdom Metazoa; phylum Chordata; class Amphibia; order Anura; family Myobatrachidae; genus Pseudophryne; species Pseudophryne corroboree. The sequence continues at coordinate 526,816,678 of NC_086447.1, read as the reverse complement.
TAATGTCCTCTGCTAGGTATCTTTCTAATGAGATAACCTCCCACCAAATCCTACCTTCCTTGAGTAAAGCTGTTTCTAATTTGGACATAATTCCTTCCAAATCGTCATCTGCTAAATCTACCGAATCTCGTCGGTTGTTAAATAATTCATCATATTTGTCCTTGCGGACATTTCTGTGTGCAAACATACTAAAGAGGGCAGCTGTGATCAGCTAAATGAGTGAGAAGCGAAATTTATACAGAAAATACAAAGATAGTAAACCACTGCGCTCACTGCGGCTGCAGTTGTATAGAACCCTGGTGTCACTCAACACCATAAACCGTAACCATGAAAAACAAAGGGAACTATCGCAACTGCGCACTGCTAAGAATGATTAATAAAATTGTCAAAAAGTTTTTGAAACAATGTCTGTTTGGATAATGATGAGGGAGGTGTTGTTCAATCTTCTCCTTTCTCTTCCTTTTCTATTTCCAATCGATCTCCTTCAATTTCACCAAATGTCCCTCAAAAACAGTGAAAAAGAGCAATATTTTGTAGGGTGTCTTAAATTTCAGGGGATTCTAGGTTGTATAGCTCAATAAGATGGTTCGTACCGTACTCACGTATAGTACGGAGAATTTCACACGTATAAAGGTTTCTTTATGGACCCAAGATTTCACCCAGCTGGATAGTTTGTTCTGTGTGTTCTTTCAAATTCTCACCAAATGGTGTCACAGCATGGGAGATACCGGGGGAAAGAATGTCCCAATTACTGAATATATCACAATTGGTTTTATCCAATTAATTATATAGGTAACCAGTGGGAATAAACTGGCGTACCGTACTCACACTCCAAAAATGTTAAATACACCCATAAAGGTATCTTTTACAGGTAATCCAAACTTCAGACAGATAAAAAAAACGGGTATAGGAGAATAGAGGGTAAGCGTACCCCACTTACAGTCTTCAATGATGTTTTCAAGCACGTAGCGGTTTCTTTTTCCAGTTTCTTCCCATGAAGTGGACCTCCACTCCCAAGTACTTCCAATCTCGGTATAATGAGATATATATCAGGAGTGGAAGTTTGATAAAAAGTATTTTATTAAATGTAAACAATAAAATAGTAGCAATAGGGCAAAAAGACTCCTAACAAAACGACCAGAAGATGTTGAACCACTATCAAACAAGAGATGAAATAGATCCGGATTATCTCACCTCAGTCAATAATGGTCTGGATGGTTTGTAAGTAGTAAATGGCCCTCACACCAACGCGTTTCGACCGGGAGGTCTTTTTCAAGGTGTGTTATGAGGGCAACTGTACTTCTACTTATACCCCAAAACAGGAAACAGTCATAATGTGGGAGTGGTCAGTCACAATTAAAATCAATATATTAAAACACATATTTCATAGTTAAAAACCTTCAGATTCTGTAACTACTGGGTATCTGATAACATTGAGGGACATTTTATGTGCTAATAGATTGTGTTCCTTATTATATTTGTACATATATTGTGCTTTGCGTTCCACCTGTCCGTGGTGGAACGCACCATTTCCGCCGGAAATAGGCAGGGGAACAGGAGATGGTTCCCATTACATTCTGCCGATAGATGGTCCGCATTACGTGCTGCCGGAAGTGATGTGCGTTCCACTCGTTCACAGTGGAACGCACTCACTGAGATGGTTCCCATTGATGGTCCGCATTACGTGCCGCCGGAAGTGATGTGCGTTCCACTCGTTCACAGTGGAACGCACTCACTGATGGATGGTCCGCGTCACGTGCAGCTGGAAGTGATGTGCGTTCCACTCGTTCACAGTGGAACGCACTCACTAATGGATGGTCCGCGGCTTGTGTTTCCGGAAGTATTGTGCGTTCCACTCGTCTTTGATGGAACGCACTTCCTCCGGATGTGGCGGACTGTAATGAGTGATGCGCACAGTGGTGTGCGTTCCACTCGTTCTTAGTGGAACGCACAACCCGGAAATAGCGGGTCTTTTTCCATACCCGTAGTGATGGTCCAGTTTTAAGATCTGACAAGGGGAAAATTAGTTTGTGCATGAGAAGTAAAATCTTGTGAAAATAAAAAAATGATATAATGGTTAAAATGGATTACTTAATTGAAATTAATGGTAAAATATTTCCATATACTCCTATACAAGAATTTTTTGGGGTGATACAGGAAGGATTAGGTGAAGGGAAACTTTCTATTAAGAGGGCCTCTCATTCACAGGGTCGATTAATGGTGTACATACAATCTATGTTAGCTGGTATTTACATATATTTTATATATTCCTTTACTGGACCTGGTTAGATGGTACCGGAGGGATTAGGAGAGGGAAATCTACTGTAGGGAGGATTTCTTTTTTATTAGGTTTTCACAGGAACCATTTAATTTCAAAGTCCATATTCATTCCTTTCGGTTGTAGGGTTCCCAAATTAAAAATCGACCGCATCTCCGTCCTTGCTAATCTCTCCTCGATGTCCGTACTTCTCCAATTTTTTGGGGCTAACTGTATCCCACAAAATAGGGCAATCTCTGAGGGTTTGCACATATGGTCTTTCTTAAAGTGCATAGAGATTCCATGAGTTTCCACCCCTTTCTTAATATTTCTGAGGTGTTCACTCATCCTTTCTTTCAGTTTCCGTGTGGTCCTACCAACGTATTGCTTATTGCAAGTACATTGAACCAAGTACACCACATTTTTACTATCACAAGTGATGAAGTCCTTGATCTCGAAGTTTTTTTTATTCGATGTAGAGGTGTACTGGGTAATGGTAGAGTTTTTACTCTTGCAGTTTTTGCACATTTGGCACATACCGCATCTGTAAAATCCTTTTGAACGGATGGTTCTGAGATTTTTTGGTCCTTCTACTACACTGTTGACAACCTTTTTTCTAATATTGTCTGCTTTCCGGTAGACAAAATGTGGTTTTTCTGTAAGATATTCTTTTACAATAGGGTCGTGAAGTAGAAGGTTCCAGTTCTTCTTAATAATTTGTTCCACCTCCTTATACTGACTGTTAAATTTGGTTATGAACATAATCTTATTCTCTTCTTTCTTCTTGTTGTCCTTTTTTACTGTTGGTTTCAACATCATGTTTCTATCGATGGTTATGTATTCCTGATATGGCTCCTCTAGTCGTGTCTTACTGTAACCTTTTCCTTCCAACTGTTTCATCAGACTGTTTCCTTGTTCTTTATAGTCATCCAATTTAGAGCAGTTTTTCCGTAGTCGATGAAACTGGCTTTTTGGAACTGAGGTGAGCCAGTTAGGATGGTGGTTACTGGAAGAAGGGATATAGGAGTTGCAATCTGTGGGTTTAATATATGTACGTGTGTTCAGTTGGTTGTCTTCAATAAATATTAGTAGGTCTAGGAAATGGACGGATTCTTGACTGATATCAAATGTTAATTGAATATTCTTACTGTTATGGTTGAGATGTTCGCAGAAGGTACCCAGGCTCTCTGAATCCCCTTTCCAGATAAACAGAACGTCGTCAATATATCTTTTCCATAGCACCAGGTTCGCCCCGTATTCATGGCCACTGAGGACGGAATTTTCCTCCCAGTTTGCCATAAATAAATTGGCGTAACTTGGGGCGAACCTGGTGCCCATGGCTGTACCATGTTGTTGTAGATAGTAAGTCTCGTTGAACCAGAAGAAATTATTCGAGAGAATGAATCGTATACTTTCAATGATGAATGTTTTATAATCCCCTTCCATCTCCTCCTTTTCTAAAAACGATGTAACGGCATCTATACCATGTTGGTGATCAATTATTGTGTATAAGGAGGTTACATCGGCAGTTATTAGAAAATAATCTGGTTGCCATTCAATAGATTCTAATGCCAGGATGACCTCTGTTGAATCCCTTAAGTAGGATGGTGTTTTTTGTACTAGTGGTTGTAGTGCATGATCAACATACATAGATAAATTTGAAGTTATAGAATTAGTTCCCGCAACAATAGGTCTCCCTGGTGGGTGATCCTGATCTTTATGGATCTTAGGTAAAGTATAGATGACTGGGATAGATGAATGAGGAATAATGAGGAATTTTTTCTCTGTTTCAGTAATGACATTTTTCCGTACATATTTGTCAATATGATCTGACATCCTTTTACTGATGTTCTCTGATGGATTATTCCTTAGTTTTTTATAGGTGTTACTATCATCCAGTTGTCTTTCAATTTCGTTTTTATAATCATCCAGATTTTGAATAACCACTGCTCCGCCTTTATCTGCCGGTTTGATAACGATCTGTTTGTTTTCCTCCAATCCTCTTAGGGCTTCTTTCTCTTTCTTGGTCATATTGTGATGGACTTTCTTCTTAAATTCAGTATTTTCCAAATCCTTCTTTACCATTTTTTCAAAACTTTCGATATAACATCCCTTTTTGAAAGTGGGGTAGAAAATTGACTTTGGTTTAAAGGTGGTTGTAGAGGTGGTGGGTTCGTTTTCCCTTTGTTCTTGATCATGAAAGAATTTTTTAAGAGTAAGTTTCCTAATAAACCGCTGAAGGTCAATATATACCTCAAATTTGTCAAGATTACTGGATGGGGCATATTTTAAGCCTTTTTTCAAAACGTCTTCTTCTTCCTTTGTAAGGACATGACTACTCAGATTGTAGATTTTAGTAAATTCTTCATGATTTTCCTCAATATTTGTAATCGCCTTTATCTTTTTCTTTTTCTTTTTCTTCCGATTTCTGTTGTGTAGTTTTTGATGTTTTTTGGAGGAATTCAACCCCCTATGTCCTCTTCTAGTTATCTTCGATTTCTCCTTGATCCTGCCTGATCTAAAAAAGTCTCGTCGTCTCTTCCATAGATCGAAGGTTGGTACCTCCTTGAGGGTCTGTTCCATTCAATATCACTGGACTTCTCATCTCTATAATCCCTGTGTCTTAGTCTGTTGTCCCGAAATGGTCTTCTTTCTTCTTCCCAATCTCTTCTGTAGTCACGTCTGACGGTATTTCTATGGTCTTCTTCCCCTGATCTTTCATCATACTTCCTACCTCGATAGGATGTTCTTCGACCTTTGTTTCTTAATGATGGTTTTCTCCAGTCTGTATGGGATGGTGACCTTCTCTCTCTGTGATACTGTTCCCTTCTTTGTGAAGGGATTTGTGTTTGATGGAATCTCACCCCTTGGTTTTTCTTATTCAATTCTTTTCCTACAAAGAAATTCCTTTCTTTTTTCGTTATTCGATGTTGAGTTCCATCCTTGAAGTCATTTAGATCCCTGATATATTTCTTTTTCTTTTTTTGCATAAGTTCCTTTTCATTATCTGCAATTTTTTTAACAATATCACTTTCCATTTCTTTATAGTCCTGTAGGTCCTGGAAATGTTCTACTGATGATTTCAATGAGTCAATTTCAGTCTCTAATTCTTTAAGGTCTTTCCCTCTTTCCCGAACAATAAGTTTCATAAGTGACATTGAGCATGTATCAATGATTCTCAACCATTCTTCTTCGAAGGTTTGAGATCTGTTCGAGAAGGTGGGCATTTTATCTATCCTTAGACCTCTAGGAATAATGTCCTCTGCTAGGTATCTTTCTAATGAGATAACCTCCCACCAAATCCTACCTTCCTTGAGTAAAGCTGTTTCTAATTTGGACATAATTCCTTCCAAATCGTCATCTGCTAAATCTACCGAATCTCGTCGGTTGTTAAATAATTCATCATATTTGTCCTTGCGGACATTTCTGTGTGCAAACATACTAAAGAGGGCAGCTGTGATCAGCTAAATGAGTGAGAAGCGAAATTTATACAGAAAATACAAAGATAGTAAACCACTGCGCTCACTGCGGCTGCAGTTGTATAGAACCCTGGTGTCACTCAACACCATAAACCGTAACCATGAAAAACAAAGGGAACTATCGCAACTGCGCACTGCTAAGAATGATTAATAAAATTGTCAAAAAGTTTTTGAAACAATGTCTGTTTGGATAATGATGAGGGAGGTGTTGTTCAATCTTCTCCTTTCTCTTCCTTTTCTATTTCCAATCGATCTCCTTCAATTTCACCAAATGTCCCTCAAAAACAGTGAAAAAGAGCAATATTTTGTAGGGTGTCTTAAATTTCAGGGGATTCTAGGTTGTATAGCTCAATAAGATGGTTCGTACCGTACTCACGTATAGTACGGAGAATTTCACACGTATAAAGGTTTCTTTATGGACCCAAGATTTCACCCAGCTGGATAGTTTGTTCTGTGTGTTCTTTCAAATTCTCACCAAATGGTGTCACAGCATGGGAGATACCGGGGGAAAGAATGTCCCAATTACTGAATATATCACAATTGGTTTTATCCAATTAATTATATAGGTAACCAGTGGGAATAAACTGGCGTACCGTACTCACACTCCAAAAATGTTAAATACACCCATAAAGGTATCTTTTACAGGTAATCCAAACTTCAGACAGATAAAAAAAACGGGTATAGGAGAATAGAGGGTAAGCGTACCCCACTTACAGTCTTCAATGATGTTTTCAAGCACGTAGCGGTTTCTTTTTCCAGTTTCTTCCCATGAAGTGGACCTCCACTCCCAAGTACTTCCAATCTCGGTATAATGAGATATATATCAGGAGTGGAAGTTTGATAAAAAGTATTTTATTAAATGTAAACAATAAAATAGTAGCAATAGGGCAAAAAGACTCCTAACAAAACGACCAGAAGATGTTGAACCACTATCAAACAAGAGATGAAATAGATCCGGATTATCTCACCTCAGTCAATAATGGTCTGGATGGTTTGTAAGTAGTAAATGGCCCTCACACCAACGCGTTTCGACCGGGAGGTCTTTTTCAAGGTGTGTTATGAGGGCAACTGTACTTCTACTTATACCCCAAAACAGGAAACAGTCATAATGTGGGAGTGGTCAGTCACAATTAAAATCAATATATTAAAACACATATTTCATAGTTAAAAACCTTCAGATTCTGTAACTACTGGGTATCTGATAACATTGAGGGACATTTTATGTGCTAATAGATTGTGTTCCTTATTATATTTGTACATATATTGTGCTTTGCGTTCCACCTGTCCGTGGTGGAACGCACCATTTCCGCCGGAAATAGGCAGGGGAACAGGAGATGGTTCCCATTACATTCTGCCGATAGATGGTCCGCATTACGTGCTGCCGGAAGTGATGTGCGTTCCACTCGTTCACAGTGGAACGCACTCACTGAGATGGTTCCCATTGATGGTCCGCATTACGTGCCGCCGGAAGTGATGTGCGTTCCACTCGTTCACAGTGGAACGCACTCACTGATGGATGGTCCGCGTCACGTGCAGCTGGAAGTGATGTGCGTTCCACTCGTTCACAGTGGAACGCACTCACTAATGGATGGTCCGCGGCTTGTGTTTCCGGAAGTATTGTGCGTTCCACTCGTCTTTGATGGAACGCACTTCCTCCGGATGTGGCGGACTGTAATGAGTGATGCGCACAGTGGTGTGCGTTCCACTCGTTCTTAGTGGAACGCACAACCCGGAAATAGCGGGTCTTTTTCCATACCCGTAGTGATGGTCCAGTTTTAAGATCTGACAAGGGGAAAATTAGTTTGTGCATGAGAAGTAAAATCTTGTGAAAATAAAAAAATGATATAATGGTTAAAATGGATTACTTAATTGAAATTAATGGTAAAATATTTCCATATACTCCTATACAAGAATTTTTTGGGGTGATACAGGAAGGATTAGGTGAAGGGAAACTTTCTATTAAGAGGGCCTCTCATTCACAGGGTCGATTAATGGTGTACATACAATCTATGTTAGCTGGTATTTACATATATTTTATATATTCCTTTACTGGACCTGGTTAGATGGTACCGGAGGGATTAGGAGAGGGAAATCTACTGTAGGGAGGATTTCTTTTTTATTAGGTTTTCACAGGAACCATTTAATTTCAAAGTCCATATTCATTCCTTTCGGTTGTAGGGTTCCCAAATTAAAAATCGACCGCATCTCCGTCCTTGCTAATCTCTCCTCGATGTCCGTACTTCTCCAATTTTTTGGGGCTAACTGTATCCCACAAAATAGGGCAATCTCTGAGGGTTTGCACATATGGTCTTTCTTAAAGTGCATAGAGATTCCATGAGTTTCCACCCCTTTCTTAATATTTCTGAGGTGTTCACTCATCCTTTCTTTCAGTTTCCGTGTGGTCCTACCAACGTATTGCTTATTGCAAGTACATTGAACCAAGTACACCACATTTTTACTATCACAAGTAGCACCAGGTTCGCCCCAAGTTACGCCAATTTATTTATGGCAAACTGGGAGGAAAATTCCGTCCTCAGTGGCCATGAATACGGGGCGAACCTGGTGCTATGGAAAAGATATATTGACGACGTTCTGTTTATCTGGAAAGGGGATTCAGAGAGCCTGGGTACCTTCTGCGAACATCTCAACCATAACAGTAAGAATATTCAATTAACATTTGATATCAGTCAAGAATCCGTCCATTTCCTAGACCTACTAATATTTATTGAAGACAACCAACTGAACACACGTACATATATTAAACCCACAGATTGCAACTCCTATATCCCTTCTTCCAGTAACCACCATCCTAACTGGCTCACCTCAGTTCCAAAAAGCCAGTTTCATCGACTACGGAAAAACTGCTCTAAATTGGATGACTATAAAGAACAAGGAAACAGTCTGATGAAACAGTTGGAAGGAAAAGGTTACAGTAAGACACGACTAGAGGAGCCATATCAGGAATACATAACCATCGATAGAAACATGATGTTGAAACCAACAGTAAAAAAGGACAACAAGAAGAAAGAAGAGAATAAGATTATGTTCATAACCAAATTTAACAGTCAGTATAAGGAGGTGGAACAAATTATTAAGAAGAACTGGAACCTTCTACTTCACGACCCTATTGTAAAAGAATATCTTACAGAAAAACCACATTTTGTCTACCGGAAAGCAGACAATATTAGAAAAAAGGTTGTCAACAGTGTAGTAGAAGGACCAAAAAATCTCAGAACCATCCGTTCAAAAGGATTTTACAGATGCGGTATGTGCCAAATGTGCAAAAACTGCAAGAGTAAAAACTCTACCATTACCCAGTACACCTCTACATCGAATAAAAAAAACTTCGAGATCAAGGACTTCATCACTTGTGATAGTAAAAATGTGGTGTACTTGGTTCAATGTACTTGCAATAAGCAATACGTTGGTAGGACCACACGGAAACTGAAAGAAAGGATGAGTGAACACCTCAGAAATATTAAGAAAGGGGTGGAAACTCATGGAATCTCTATGCACTTTAAGAAAGACCATATGTGCAAACCCTCAGAGATTGCCCTATTTTGTGGGATACAGTTAGCCCCAAAAAATTGGAGAAGTACGGACATCGAGGAGAGATTAGCAAGGACGGAGATGCGGTCGATTTTTAATTTGGGAACCCTACAACCGAAAGGAATGAATATGGACTTTGAAATTAAATGGTTCCTGTGAAAACCTAATAAAAAAGAAATCCTCCCTACAGTAGATTTCCCTCTCCTAATCCCTCCGGTACCATCTAACCAGGTCCAGTAAAGGAATATATAAAATATATGTAAATACCAGCTAACATAGATTGTATGTACACCATTAATCGACCCTGTGAATGAGAGGCCCTCTTAATAGAAAGTTTCCCTTCACCTAATCCTTCCTGTATCACCCCAAAAAATTCTTGTATAGGAGTATATGGAAATATTTTACCATTAATTTCAATTAAGTAATCCATTTTAACCATTATATCATTTTTTTATTTTCACAAGATTTTACTTCTCATGCACAAACTAATTTTCCCCTTGTCAGATCTTAAAACTGGACCATCACTACGGGTATGGAAAAAGACCCGCTATTTCCGGGTTGTGCGTTCCACTAAGAACGAGTGGAACGCACACCACTGTGCGCATCACTCATTACAGTCCGCCACATCCGGAGGAAGTGCGTTCCATCAAAGACGAGTGGAACGCACAATACTTCCGGAAACACAAGCCGCGGACCATCCATTAGTGAGTGCGTTCCACTGTGAACGAGTGGAACGCACATCACTTCCAGCTGCACGTGACGCGGACCATCCATCAGTGAGTGCGTTCCACTGTGAACGAGTGGAACGCACATCACTTCCGGCGGCACGTAATGCGGACCATCAATGGGAACCATCTCAGTGAGTGCGTTCCACTGTGAACGAGTGGAACGCACATCACTTCCGGCAGCACGTAATGCGGACCATCTATCGGCAGAATGTAATGGGAACCATCTCCTGTTCCCCTGCCTATTTCCGGCGGAAATGGTGCGTTCCACCACGGACAGGTGGAACGCAAAGCACAATATATGTACAAATATAATAAGGAACACAATCTATTAGCACATAAAATGTCCCTCAATGTTATCAGATACCCAGTAGTTACAGAATCTGAAGGTTTTTAACTATGAAATATGTGTTTTAATATATTGATTTTAATTGTGACTGACCACTCCCACATTATGACTGTTTCCTGTTTTGGGGTATAAGTAGAAGTACAGTTGCCCTCATAACACACCTTGAAAAAGACCTCCCGGTCGAAACGCGTTGGTGTGAGGGCCATTTACTACTTACAAACCATCCAGACCATTATTGACTGAGGTGAGATAATCCGGATCTATTTCATCTCTTGTTTGATAGTGGTTCAACATCTTCTGGTCGTTTTGTTAGGAGTCTTTTTGCCCTATTGCTACTATTTTATTGTTTACATTTAATAAAATACTTTTTATCAAACTTCCACTCCTGATATATATCTCATTATACCGAGATTGGAAGTACTTGGGAGTGGAGGTCCACTTCATGGGAAGAAACTGGAAAAAGAAACCGCTACGTGCTTGAAAACATCATTGAAGACTGTAAGTGGGGTACGCTTACCCTCTATTCTCCTATACCCGTTTTTTTATCTGTCTGAAGTTTGGATTACCTGTAAAAGATACCTTTATGGGTGTATTTAACATTTTTGGAGTGTGAGTACGGTACGCCAGTTTATTCCCACTGGTTACCTATATAATTAATTGGATAAAACCAATTGTGATATATTCAGTAATTGGGACATTCTTTCCCCCGGTATCTCCCATGCTGTGACACCATTTGGTGAGAATTTGAAAGAACACACAGAACAAACTATCCAGCTGGGTGAAATCTTGGGTCCATAAAGAAACCTTTATACGTGTGAAATTCTCCGTACTATACGTGAGTACGGTACGAACCATCTTATTGAGCTATACAACCTAGAATCCCCTGAAATGTAAGACACCCTACAAAATATTGCTCTTTTTCACTGTTTTTGAGGGACATTTGGTGAAATTGAAGGAGATCGATTGGAAATAGAAAAGGAAGAGAAAGGAGAAGATTGAACAACACCTCCCTCATCATTATCCAAACAGACATTGTTTCAAAAACTTTTTGACAATTTTATTAATCATTCTTAGCAGTGCGCAGTTGCGATAGTTCCCTTTGTTTTTCATAATACGTGATAAGCGGCTTCCGAAGCTGCAATAACACATGGGATCAGGGACTTTTCCCCAATCCCATGTGTTTTCATGTGATTGTGGATCCATTTTCAGCAGATGAAAATGACCTGTAATAAGATATCGTGATAATGATCATCGGTCATTATTCACGATATCCGGCCATTTGTACCTGGCGAAAACAGATTGTCTGTAATTGGATACCCCTTTTTGTCTGAAAAGCTGGAGATAGCACAGAGATGGGAGAACATGAGGTCCGGGGAGTGTCCATTCTGATGGGTGAGCACTGATGTCAACTGGGAGAGATCAGAGTAGGAGGTGTAAATATAAGGAGGATAGGGGTGTTAGTGCCAGAATGGTAATCAAGAGTGATGTTGATCTTTCCTTGAATGAGAGTGTGTAGGTCAATGGAAAGAAAGACAGGTGACGATAGATTACATTAATGCAAAGAGGGAGTAAAAAGAAGAGATACATAGGGTCGGATGTAATGATGCCCATTTCGGTGGTCAACATTTTTTTTAAAGGGGCAATCACTTACAAGGTATAGTTTTACCTTGTAAGTGATTGCCCCTTTAAAAAGATGTCTGAGTTCGGCTGGCATCACGCACAGCCGATGAACTCGGGCATCATAAAATCCGGCCCAATGTATTGAAGAGAAGGAAGGTTCATAGGTGATGACATGGAAGGTAGAACTAGGGGAAGAGTAATAAGGTGGTATGAGAAGAAAACATTACTATATATGGAAGTAACTGAAACTGTAAGTAGTAGTTGTATTAGTAGTAATAGTAGTAATAGTAGTAATAATAATAATAATAATAATAATAATAGCAAGACAAGAGTGACAGAAGGAATAAGTGATAAGAGCATGCATGAGTAACTGTATGAATGTTATTAGTAAATGAGTTATTAGAGGTGAAAAGGAGAAAGTGAGCATACAGTATGTGGGAGAGTAAGAGATAAGTTGCAAGTTGGTTCTAAGAGGATGTCACAAATGATAACAGACACTGAAGTTACAATATTCTTGTGATAATTGTTTCAGGCAAGGTTTGCAAACAGCACTTAGGAAACTTTGGGGTCTATTTACTTAGCCTTAGAGAAAGATAAAGTGGACAGAAATAAAGTAACAAATAATCAGCTGCTAAATGTCATTTTTCAAACCCAGCATATATTATAGCAGTTAGGAGCTGATTGACTGGCAATTTATCTCTGCCCACTTTATCTCCATCTAAGGTTTAGTAAATAGACCCCTTTATTTCCATCCACTTTATCTCCAAGGCTTAGAACTTAGACCTCTTTATTTATACAAACATGTACAGTTAGCTACTGATAATTAATCATTTGGCACTTCTTTTCCTATTACTGGGACAATTGTAGAAAATCAGGCTGTGCACACTGTTAAAACCAATGTAGAGAACAGAAGTAAAGCAATGTTTTCAGAATATAACAAGGGTCAGCCTGCTAAAAGCAGTACAATAAATAGTAATGATGGGAAACATCTATATAGAGACTCAAATTTAGAATTCATCAATTTCTTACAAAGTGAGAATCAGCAACACATACTGTTTGAGTCACTGGGATATATTTACTAATATTTGTATTTCTGCCGATTCAACCGAGATCAATCTCGGCTGACATCGGCAGTGTGAGATTGCAACTTTTTGAAGAAAAAAACACACAGTAATTTAATAAACTACCGGCTAACCGCAAGGTTAATTAATGTCACTCTTGTGGGTGACCTCAATCAACCTCGCGGTTAGCCGCAGACCACAATTTTCCTACCATAGACTATAATGGAGGACTGCGATCCTCCATTATAGCCAGTACGCTCCACCTGATTGACAGGTCAGGAGCACAAAGCCAATCAGGAAAGTGCTATGATGTGGCGCTCCCTTATTGGCTGCCCGGTCCTCTAGTGACAGTAGTCACAGGGGGTCCCGGCATTCGGTGAAAGGGGTTCCATGTGTAAACATGGATCCCCTTTAGTGGCATGTACCTTTTTTTTCTTTTCTTTTTTTAACCCATGGATGCTTACATGGAAAGAAGAGGACCAATCTTCACTGGATTATAGGTGAGTATATTGGTTTCTTTTTCACAGGTATGCCAATGGATTCTACTAGACATGGGGACCGATGGGCTCCGTGGGACAATAGGTACTGTAAGTATGTGTGAGTGTGTAAGTGTGCATGTACAGTATGTGTAAACAAACTAGTGATGTTCACCATAAATTTTTCGTGTTTTGTGCTTTGGTTTTGGATTCAGTTCTGCGGCCGTTTTTTGGATTCGGACGCGTTTTGGCAAAACCTCCCTTAAAATTTTTTGTCGGATTTGGGTGTTTTTTTCAAGAACCCCTCAAAAACACCTTAAATTATAGAATTTGGGGGTATTTTTGATCCTATAGTATTATTAACCTCAATAATCATAATTTCCACTCATTTCCAGTCTATTCTGAACATCTCACACCTCACAATATTATTTTTAGTCCTAAAATTTGCACCGAGGTCGCTGGATGACTAAGCTAAGCGACCAAAGTGGCCGGCACAAACACCTGGCCCATCTAGGAGTGGCACTGCAGTGTCAGACAGGATGGCACTTAAAAAAACTTGGCCCCAAACAGCACATGATGCAAAGAAAAGAGAAAAAGAGGTGCACTGTGGTCGCTTGATGGCTAAGCTAAGCCACACAAACACCTCAATATCACAGGAATTATTCGTTCTAATCAATGGTATTATTGGTCCAAATCACTGGAAGAAAATGACAAAATCCCAGGAATTAATCGTTCTAATCAATGGTATTATTGGTCCAAATCAATGGAAGAAAATGACAAAATTACTGGAATTAAATGGCAGTAATGTTGGGAATTATATCAAATGGCAGTACCACTGGACATATACGGAAGTGTCAGACAGGATGGCACTTAAAAAAATAGTCCCCAAACAGCACATGATGCAAAGAAAAGAGAAAAAGAGGTGCACTGTGGTCGCTGGATGGCTAAGCTAAGAGACACAAACACCTCAATATCACAGGAATTATTTGTTCTAATCAATAGTATTATTGGTCCAAATCACTGGAAGAAAATGACAAAATCACAGGAATTATTTGTTCTAATCAATGGTATTATTGGTCCAAATCACTGGAAGAAAATGACAAAATCACAGGAATTATTTGTTCTAATCAATCTTATTATTGATCCAAATCACTGGAAGAAAATGACTAAATCACAGGAATTATTCGTTCTAATCAATGGTATTATTGGTCCAAATAACTGGAAGAAAATGACAAAATCACTGGAATTATTTGGCAAGATCACTGTAATTAATTATTATAAATCACTGATATTAATTGGTAAAATCTCGTTATCGCCTGCCTAGTGAAGTGGAATCTAGATGGGATTTTGTATCGGGGACACAATAACTTCATCAATTGTCTAAATCCCAATGCACTAATAGTGGAAAACAGGTGCACGTCTAACAGCACACTGATTATACTGAGAACTGATTATACTGATCACTGATGATACTACGGAGAACTGACACTGAGCAGCGAGAACAGCACTGGACTATTGTACTGTAGTATACTGGTCACCACAATGCAGCACTGACACTGAGCACAGATATTAAGCACTGATCAGGATACTAGAAGTGACATGGTGCAGCAAGATAACGCTATGGCCTACTGTACTGTACTACTATATACTGGTGGTCACCACAATGCAGCACTGTACTACTATATACTGGTCCCCACAATGCAGCACAGATATTGAGCACTGATCCGGAGAATAGAACTGAGTGTGACACGGATCTGCAAGATACAGCAAAGGACAACTGTACTGTACTACTATATACTGGTGGTCACCACAATGCAGCACTGTACTACTATATACTGGTTCCCACAATGCAGCACAGATATTGAGCACTAATCAGGAGAATAGAACTGAGTCTGACACGGAGCTGCAAGATACAGCAATGGACAACTGTAATGTACTACTATATACTGGTGGTCACCACAATGCAGCACTGTACTACTATATACTGGTCCCCACAATGCAGCACAGATATTGAGCACTGATCCAGAGAATAGAACTGAGTCTGACACGGAGCTGCAAGATACAGCAATGGACAACTGTACTGTACTACTATATACTGGTGGTCACCACAAGGCAGAACTGTACTACTATATACTGGTCCCCACAATGCAGCACACTGAGCACAGATATTGAGCTTTTCAGGCAGAGAACGTAGCCACGTCCTCTCCGCTCAATCGACAATGCACGAGTGAAAATGGCGGCGACGCGCGGCTCTTTATATGGAATCCGAATCTCGCGAGAATCCGACATCGGGATGATAACGTTTTCCCCCGTTCGGGTTTTGCGTGTTAGGCGGGAAGAACCGAGGCTGCCTCGGACCCGTGTAAACCACGTGAAGTTCGGGGGGGTTTGGATCTCAACGAACCGAACCCGCTCATCTCTAAAATAAACGTGTACTTTCACGGTGTGTGTGTTGTATTTTTTTGGGGGTATTTCTTTTGTTGTGGAACTACAGGTACCAGTGGGCACGTAATTTCCCCACATGCTGGTACTTGTAGTTCTCCAAGTACCAGCATGCAGGGGAGGCTTTCAGGGACTTGTAGTTCCACAGCAAAGGACAATATATATTTTTTACACTTTTAAAGGCTATCAGCCAGGGATGGGGGATGGGATGAGACAGCCTTGGGCTTCACCCCTGGCCCTTGGGTGCCTGGTGGGGGAAGAACCCTTGATTTAAGGGGTCCTCACTACCCCCAGGGAAGCCTGGCCAGGTGTGACTAGTTTGGGGGGGGGGGGGTAATGCCACAACCACAGGGACCTACATAAATGTGTTTCCCGGCTGTGGCATTATCCCCCTGGCTAGTGGTGCCCAGTGCTGCTTTCATAAATACAGGGGACCCCTATGTCTTTTGTCCCCAATATTTTTGGAACCAGTACCGGCGCAAGAGCCCAGTGCTGGTTGTATAAATACTGAGAACCTCTACACAATTCCCTCCCACCTCGTATTTTAACAACCAGGACCGGTTCAAAGAGCCAGAGACTGGTTATGCTTAGGAGGGGGTACCCCACGCACATTTATTTCTTATTTTTAATACTTTAAGACACTTTTACACAGAGAAGCATTCACGGATCTCACTGGTCCATGTATGACTATCTAAACACGTCAGCCTGAAGCTGGTCTATTTAAAAGTTCAATTTTTGTATGAATTCTATGCTTTCCTGACAGTGTTTGGCTATTGTTGGCAGTGATTGAGAATACGAATTCTTAGTAAATTACCGTGTTGTATAAAATAACAGCCGTGTATGACCGATGGTCTATTGATTCATATTTGTGTGGTCGGCAGTTTATCTCAATTTGAATAGCCCCAACACTGCCGAGATTTGAGTTTAGTAAATTCCCGAGATGACACTTAGAAAAAAAAAGCAAACTAAAATGGATTCGGGAGCTTAGTAGATTTCCACCACTGTGTGTAATGCTCTCCATTGTGCTACTGATGTGTTCACTGTAGCAGCTTACCACTTATCCATACTTTTTTTTAGCCTTCAACATTGGTAGTTTGTGATGCATGAGGAAGCCAATTTATCATTAACAGCTGAGGTAAATTATTATTTTTATTTATTTCTATTTATTATTATTATTTGATCTGTTACTGGAAGCTGAATTCCGGCTTACAGATCCAGAGTGCATGTGAGAGGCAGCAACCCAGGTCATGTAACAGCAAACTGACCAGTGGGACTACTACACTCTAAACACTTTGGCCAAGGTCTCAGTGTGCAGAGCTCAGTTGCCCCAGTTCACTGTTTAATAACTGGGCCTGAAAAATAGATTTTATTGCCACCATGTGGCTTTTTTGATCTACTGTACAGTACTTGATAGACAGACCACCAAAGTTTTAAAAAAAATATTAAAAACCACAGACGTAACAGTAATCGGCTGACTGTTACGGTTTAGGTATGGAATCCCGGTGGCCAGGATCCCGGCGGTCAGAATACCAACTAGAAAGCCCCTTGTGGGCTCACTGCGGTCTCCACGCTTCGGCCTCGGTGGCTCGCTGCGCTAGCCACAGGTTCATTTACCACTCTATGGGTGTCGTTGACACCCAAGAGAGACAGTGACACAACTGTCTGCATTCTCAGCAGTTGGGATTCCGGCGTCGGTATTCTAACCGCCGGGATATTAATTACATCCCGTCTGTGTAATTAGTGTGTTAGTGTGGGCACAAAGCCATATAAACATTGTTAATAAAATCCTTTACTTTAAAATATTTAGCAAATAAATGTTACTAAAATGCTTTCTTCAAAACAATGTCGCACGTAAATGTAACAATAAATGTTCTCAGCTACTTTGTACAAATGTGGTATATCCAAGACCTTGTCCAGTGCTTAGTTTCTGAGGCCGATGCGGGGAGTCTTTCCGAGTTGTTCGCTAGCTGCATTCGTTCACTGTGCAGCGATGAAGCAAAAAAAGGCACTTCTGCGCATGTGTATGTGGCGCAATGCGCATGCGCGGCGTACTATTACAACGAACAATGTAGTTTTACACAGGGTCTAGCAATGCTTTTCAGTCACACAGGCAGCCGCAGAGTGATTGACTGGAAGACGGCATTTCTGGGTGTCAACTGACCGTTTTCAGGGAGTGTTCAGAAAAATGCAGGCGTGCAAGGAAAAACGCAGGCGTGCAAGGAAAAACGCAGGGCCTGTTTGTGACGTCAAATCAGGAACTGAATGGTTTGAAGTGATCGCAAGCGCTGAGTAGGTCTGAAGCTACTCAGAAACTGCACAAAATTATTTTGTAGCCGCTCTGCGATCCTTTTGTTCACACTTCTGCTAAGCTAAAATACACTCCCAGTGGGCGTAGCGTTTGCACGGCTGCTAAAAACTGCTAGCGAGCGATCAAATCGGAATGACCACCACAGAGAGGTAAGTATTGCCGGTTTTGACTTTCCCTATCCTTTCCCTACCATTACCTGTTATGATTTTTAAGTAAAGCACTTTAGCAGCAATGTTTTATATGGTTATGTGCCCACACTGATACACTAATTAGCCATTTCTCAGAGTGCTCATTTACATTTCACAGAAACGTAACACTATACTGAGCTACTATAAGACAAACTTTAGCGCAGTAGACACAGAATTACCTTCATGCTCCGGAGACTCTTGCTGCCACTGCCAGCTCCTTTCCAGTGACAGGAGTCAGGCACTGAATAAGAATGTCACAGTGTAGCATCCCCCGACTGTCTGTCACTGTGGTGGAGACAGCATTTTGGTGTTACCCCCTGGAAGGGTGACACCCGGGTGTGGTCTGCACCACCCTTGTGAAGCCTCTGGCCCTGATTCTGAGTTAGGAGTAAAGCAAAAACAGAGCAAGTAACTGTATACCTGGGCAATCCATGCTGCACTGCAAGAGGTGCAAAGACATCTGTTATGTATGCAGGGTAAATACTGTCTGTTTTTACCCAGCTTTATTTTTATACACATTTAGATTTGTGTTTTGATACGCCCTTCCTAACTCTAAATCTCTCTGCAAATATTAAATCTGCCCCCTGCAGTTCAACCTGGCTTTGACAGGTGCACAGTTACTTTCAGTGGCACACGCAGGGGGGTTTCCGAGTACCTGGAAACCGCCCTGATGACCCCCAAAAAATGTTTTGAGATGGAGACACAGCAAAAGTGGACAGGGAGCTGTAGCAACAGCAGAGAGCTATGCAGCTCTCTGCTTAGAGATTGTCCCGGCTGCCGGGGGAGCTGCCGGCTGCGCATGCTCAGCCACAGCAGCTCCCTTCGTCATCACTCTGCCTCACACTGCCACGGCCGCCCCTCTGCTCCCAGCCTTGTATACCGTATGTAAGTTTTTTATGTGTTTTTTTGTATGATATGTATGTGGGTTTGTGTGTGTGCTTGTGTATGTACAGTATGTATGTATGTATGTATGTATGTATGTGTGTTTACATGTGTGAGTTTGTGTATGTATATATAATTGTGTGTTTTATATATATATATATATATATATATATATATATACATATAACTGGTAATCCTCCTTGGGTCCTCTCATAGGACCTCTATTGAAGAAAAATAGGTGGCACTCCAAGGACTTAAATAAAGTCAAGCTGTTTTCCAAATTTTTTTTCCATGGTGTAAAAAACGTTTCAAGACTCTTTCATCTGGTTATGCATCACAGGTGAGGTGAAAAACAATAAACAAAATACTTTTTTTTTTCACCTCACCTATGATGCATAGCTGATGTTAAGGCCGAAGAGCCTTGAAACATTATTTTGCACCATGAAATTTTTTTTTAAAATACAGTTTGACTTTATTTAAGTCCGTGGAGTGCCGCCTATTTTCCTTCAATAGAGGTCCTATCACAGGACCCAAGGTGGATTACCAGTTATATATATATTAATTTCAGGAGGGCACACCAGCATCTTTGCTTTTTATCATCCAGAGTGCCAGACGACAACACAAATAAATATATATATATATATATATATGCAAATGATGAATGCCTGTCAGATTCAGATAATATGCATGGAAGCAGGACGGCACTCATAGAGGCTGGTAAACCATAGAAAATCAGCACAGAACGCTGTAGCTGTACGTCAACGTTTCAGAGTTAGACTCTTTTAAAGGAGTCTAACTCTGAAATGTTGACAAACAGCTTCAGCGTCCTGTGCTGATTTTCTATGGTCTAGCAGTCTCTATGAGTGTGGTCCTGCCTCCATACATAAATATGTATGTGTGTGTGTGTGTGTGTGTGTGTGTATATATATATGTATTACACATACCTGCACATTTACAGACACACCCACCCACGGAAACCCCCTCGCTAAATCCTGCATTTGCCCCTGGCTTTCTCTGTTTTGCTTTGCTCACAACTCATTACCATACACTCATTGCTGACCGGAACACACTTTAAGAGGGATCTGGTCAAGATGCCAGCTGTTGGGATCCTGGCAGCTGGAATCCCGACAACTGTCAGAATACCAACACTGGGATCCTGAAAATGTTAGGACAACGGCTCTGGCATCCCGACCATAAGTATAGTGGGAGGCTTAGGTTTAGGGCCGGGGATGGGGGGGTTAGGTTTAGGTGCCACCCCGAGTGGTTACGGATAGGCTGTGGGTGGATAGAGGTTAGGGTTAGGCTGCGGGGAGGGGGTGTTTGGGTTAGGTACCGCCGGGGGAGGTTAAGTTTAGGCACTAAGGGGGGAGGGCTGCAGGAAAAGGGGGTTAGGGTTAGGCAACAATGGGGGAGGTTAGGGTTAGGCTGTGGGAAGGGAGGGTTAGGGGGTAGGGGAGAGGGGAGAACATAGGTAGATCACCCCTGTCGGGATTTCAATTGTCATTATGCCGATGTCGGTATACTGAACGTCGGCATCCCGACCACGGTAACTCATACCCAACCCCCTTAACATAGTTACCAGTTTGCATGAGCAGACAATTGCAGAATTTGTAATCACATTGGGTCTGTCATTTGGGGCATGGTTGTTATGAAACATGCATTAGCCCCAATATGTTTCAATGTTTTCCTGTTTTTTCCCTATGCTGATAAATAAAAGTTAGTTATTGCAATATGCTGTCAAAAGAAATCATATAAAACCTCTTAGACTAAGAAATTAAAAGTTAATTCTAAAACCGAGAAAGCTTGTCTGGTGATGGTAAAGACCCTCTAGTCTTGAAGTGCTTATAAAAATTGTAATCCTTCCAAACAGATTGAGGAACACTTTCTACCAGAAGTGTTATTTCTAAGCAAGTATTCACAGGGAATAATATTGACCTCATGTGATTTCCCTTTTAACATGAATCTGCATCTTTGTACAGATTTGCATTTATAATAGCTGGGTCTCTCGACAATCTTCTCTAATTGCCAGAATGTGAATCAGCACTGTAAAATAGGAGTAAAAACAATAACTATGTAAATAAGTTCACCACATTATACATACTCTTCACACTTGTAAAATGTCAAATTTAGCAGATCTTAATTATCCATGTTAATTAATATTGAACCACAGGGGTTTTCATTTTAATATAGGCTATTTTTTGTTTAATTCGTATTTCCTTCTCGAGAGGATAAATAAAATAGCTAGATGAAAAGACATATGTTACAGCAAAAAGGCTTATTTATAGAGAGATTTATATAAGAGGAGTGAATATTGGTTTAGCGAAATTAACCTAAAGGTTTCCTTCCATAGTTGCAAATAATACCAGCTGCTATGGTTACATCGGATGTGGATCATAGGGTCGACAGTAACTAGGTCGACAGTCATTAGGTCAACCACTATTGGTCAACAGTAACTAGGTCGACACCTGAAATAGGTCGACACAGTCATTAGGTCGACGTGGACAAGGTCAACATGGAAAAAGGTCGACATGAGTTTTTTTTATATTTTTTGGGTGTCGTTTTCTTTGTAAAGTGAATCCCAGGCACTGTATCCATGCTTTGGGCAAGGTGCCTCGCTCTGTTACCGCTGCGCTCGGCACAGGTTACTATTCCCTATTGTAGTCCATGTGGATCGTACAGTATGAAAAGTAAAAAAATATATATTTTTGAAAAACTCATGTCGACATTTTCATGTATCAACCTTTGCCATGTTGACCTAGTGACCATGTCGGCCTAATGCATGTTGACCAATAGTGGTCGACCTAATGAGTGTCAATCTAAGTGCTGTCACCCTAAAGACCGGATACCGGTTACATCAAGGTCAGGGTGTACAAAGTTGAGGAAGAATTTGGACAAATCAGACTTCATTTTTAAGACATGGGAATCTTACTGTGCCATAACATGCAATGGCCATCATGGACTATTCTAAAAATGATAGTCTAGAAACAGCAGATGACAGTGTAAGTTCAATCAGCTCTATGGTGTTTTTAATTAAACATTTTTAATAACTAAAATGATATTGGTAATATAGTCCCAAATTGTGCGTGCAAAAACATGCAATATTTCATACCCAAATGCAGACCGAGGCGAGCATTCTGTGGACAAGTTTTGTAAATGTAACATATTTCTAGTCAGTATCCTATGTGCTGAGATTAGTGTATCACTTGTATCAGTTATATATAGAAGTATATTTGTGGAAAAATGCAGGTTGCTAAAAACTGTGGTATTTTTTTATAATATCATAAAGAATTAAGGAAGACAGTTCAATGATCATTTGACTGTTTACATCGAAATAGATGATTTGATTAAGTGTGGCATCCTATGTGCACCAAAGGGAGTTGTGCTCAATTCTCTGTATTCAAAGGATAAATGCTTTCAACAGATTGCTGTCAAGTCAGTTCCAATCCAATGTTGGAAGGCATCATTTCTTCACAGCAAATATTCAATGTGAATATGTGTAAAAACTTTATGCAGATTAGTGAACTAATCTTAATTGGTTTAAAGAGACATGGGCAGTGTCGGACTGGGTCATGTAGGGCCCACTGGGGAAATGCAGTGGTAGGGGCCCATGTTAGGGGCGGCGCCAGTCTGCTGAATGGGTGTGGCCTGCCACCTCATTGGTTTGACTAACCATTAGAGGGTGCAACGTCTGGGCCCCTTCATAAATATATACAGTAAATTGAGCTGCTGCATGCATGATAATGTGCCAGAATAATAACAGATTAATAACAGCAATGCACTGTAGAAAATACACCATAGTCCAGTATAAGGTACCATATGTATAATGTATAATTCAAGTACATAGAACCTGATCCTTAGAGCAGGAGGTGGGCCTCCAGGCAGTGGGGCCCGCCGGTGGTTTCCCCAGTACCCCTGTGGACCAGTCCAAGCCTGGACATGGGGTTGGTTTTGCTTCATGCGTCATATAAAGGGGCTCTGTGAACTCACTCAGAAATTGTATACCATACGAGCTTCTAAGGAACTCATATGCTGTGTGCTCCTTACACCCTTAATGAGACGTTTTATTGGAGCTACTGTAATGTTTCTCCAGAACACTCTCCCGCTAAGTTTTTAGAAATGCGGCACATACAGTAGGCTACAGTGGGTAACGTTAGCTGACGAGACTAAGGGGGAGATGTACTAAGTCTTTGAGAATGATAAAGTGGAGAGAGATAAAGCACCATCCAATCAGTTCCCAACTGTCATGTTACAGGCTGTGCTTGAAAAATGACAGTTAGGGGCTCATTGGTTGGTACTTTATCTCTCTCCACTTTATCACTCTCACTTTGATACATATGCCCTAAACTCTGGAATGCTTTACAATCCGGAACTTTGCAGCTTTACAGACCCTAACAAAACCTATGGGGACTGCGGCTACTGTCGGAGATGCAAGGACCGCAGCAGATATGGAGATGCTGTGGTGTCTCCTTCATACACTTATGGGATCCTTAATATTTGTGGGTATCCCCACCAAAATGGTTGTTTTTTGGGGGGATATGCCACAAATATTCAAAGATAAATGTGGTCTGTACACATTTCCGGACATGGAAAGCTGTTTTCTGTTTGCATGTTTTATGCCTAATGTTTCATAAATTAAACTTTGCAGTCAGTGCATGAATTTATGTTATGTGGGAATTTACCTGAATGCAAAATTATACCACAGCATGCATTACATACAGTATACGGAGGACAGACCATAGCTATGGTAGAATGTATAAAACCAAGGATGTGCACATTTATTTAACACATACAGCACGATATGGCACAAGATGGCATGGAGAAAATGTGACATGCCACATTAGCTGTAGTATGTCAACTTTATATATTGTCAGGGTCGGACTGGCCCACAGGGGTACAGGGGAAACCACCGGGGGGCCCTACTGCTTGGGGGCCCACCTTCTGCTCTAGGCATCAGGATCCAGACTGTGCACTGGAGTAATACATTACACATATGTTACTATATACTGCACAGGACTTGCTGTTATTAATCTGGTACATTGTCATACATGCACTAGCAGTATTACTATTTATATATTTATTAAGGGGCCCAGTACATGCACTCGCGCCAAGCCTCTAAGCATGGGCCCTACCACTGCATTCCCCCGGTGGGCCCTTCATGCCCCAGTCCGACACTATATATTGTGCAAGTGAATGTGTTGCATCATATTTGGTTTATATGTGCTGTGTGACCACATTGTGTTGTGGAAGTTGTGCTACATTTCTCAGTAGCACCAAGCTCTGGAATTTATCTGGAGCTTGGTGCTTATAAAAAAATGCTACCAAAACCGGTATGCAGCACCATCTGTGGAATGTCAGGGGTCTATTAACAGAGGAGAAGGCCTGTGTGATATCTCCTCCATCAGTACCTCCTCCTCCTCCTCTTCCAATAGTTTGAGCACAAGGGGACAAAAACTCTATTGTGCATGCACAGATCTACGGGGAAATGGCACAGTGGCCATTGTCCCAGAGATTCCCTTACTGCACATGTGCAAAATGCTGAGAATATAGTCACCACACCATTTGATTTGAGGAGAGAGGCTGCCACCGATGGAGGACTCTGGCGAGGTGAGTATTGAAAAAATGGGCAATGTGGCCTTTCCTGGACCCAGAGGGCCCATGTGCACTGCACACACTACACCCATTATAGATACACCACTGCCTATTGGCTTCCTAATGCATTTTCCTCTGTGACATGGAGCCCAGTTGGATCCCTCTTATTGGGAGCTGTCCTTTGCGATTTTATTCAAGCATCCGATGTTAAAAGTCTTTCTGATTGTGATGAGTGGCGGGATTCATCCAACCCTCTGTCATGTGTCTCAAATAAATGTGCTACTTCTATAATTGTAAGGCTTTATTAATCATGTATCAGTACTTTTTTATTGATACGTGTTTCGCTTCACAGTTGACAATTTAATTGCTTGTGTGTCAGTGACAATTCCTGAGGCTTCAAAATGTTATACACTTGATTACAGCAGGAATGTCACAGTCAAGTGAATATATAGTAGTTACCATATCAGCCCTGGAAATCAGGACATGTGATTACTACACATTTCTTGACTTTATTGTAATTTAATTAATGTCATGCTTGCTGGCTGCTTTTATAAAGAATGGCAGACATTCAACATGCATGTAAACTAAATGCATTTTATATGAATGTTAATTTACATAAGTAAAACAATAGTACTATGTGGCTGGTACTAAATATGAGCACTGAGCAGTAACATGGAATATTTGTTTCATTCCATGGAATCTTTATGTTGTGCTACAGAACATTACATGTCTCAGAGGCAGAATTTAACCTTAACTATTACTTATGGAGATCCCCCTGTAAGTTGCAATTCAAATCTCACTACAGAAGAGAATCATTCGAGCTCTTTTCATAGATTATAAAATCCACAAAACATACTGTATAGACCTATTTCTTCTGAAAGTGGACTGCATGCTAAACAGTCCTAGTTAGCTGCTACAAGTTGTCTGCTTTGATGTCTAACTGCCTGAATCAGTACACAGTGATTTTGTGAAAATACACAAATGTCACAGCTGCTGGGATCTGGACTGAGACACCCACAGTGCATACATGCCAACATTCTGGTTGTCCCCTCCAGGAGATGGCAGCCAGGTCAGTGCAGCGGTGGGAGGGGGGGGGGGGTTATTAGGCTTAATGGTGGGGTGGTGTCAAGGGACATGATGGGGACATGATGCCGAATAGGGGTGGGACAGGTGGAGTAACAGCATGACCATGTCATCGTAGCCCCGTTCCCGTAACACAATGCATAGATTTCCGGCATTGTGAGGCAAGGGAATGGGGCCAAGATGACACGTTTCAGCACAAATCACACCATCGAAGCCACCGGATCAAGGGAGTTGCGGGGAACTGCGGTGGAAGGGCCATCCAGCTGGGAGACTTGCCCACTCTTCCAGGAGGCCAGGAGTGCCACCCAATATTTGGGAACCTCCCAGCCATTCCGTGAGGGTAGGCAAGTATGCCACAGTGAGCTTCTCAGATCCACCTCTTGTGTACAATGCAGGTACGTCACTCAACTTGCTGACATCTTGTACAGTTTGTAGATGTGTGCCACTTAAAAGGGGCATTGCTTTATGGGAAGAGGAGTGCCTTCATGGGTGGAGAGCGGTGTGGCCTCATGGTCCTACCCCCATTTCCATCACTCCAGGGAACCTGGAGATGCCCGCTGTGCCGAGAGACTGTTTCGTCTGCAGTACCGGCTCCTACACGTGACATGTAATGTTACAATGCAGCACCCGGCCTCTGTCACTGAAGAGGAGCGGCATTTTGGTGTCACTCCTCGGCAGGGGATGCCACTAGTACAAATACACACCATCAGTTGCACAATCAATCTGCTGAGAATCCCTATGGTTGCTCAAAATGTCTGTCAAAACCAAGATGCTGGAACCATTTTGACAGTGTATTGCGATGCAGTTGCAGATTCTGGCACGTCCCCAGTGGCATAACAAGAAATTTGCCCCACCAAGTTTCAGGCAGGCTACCCCCCCCCCCCCCCCATTGCCATTTAAAAATTAAATAATTTTTAAGTGCCTAAGGCGTGCGCGCTCCAAAAGAGGGTGTCGCCTCACTGGAAAGGGCATGGCCCCAGTGCAAGGAGCGTGGCATTGCAGGAAAAGACTTAATTATACCCCAGTTTCACAAACTGCATGCCCAGACATTGGCCACCACAGAAAAAATTATCCTTATTCATGCCCTTTACATTATTTGTCATTACACATAAGGCCACACACTATGCCCGTGATACAGTATGCCACACACTGTAATGCCAGTGACACATTATGCCACACACCACAATGCCCCTGACACATTATGCCACACAACCACAATTCCATTGACACATTATGCCCCAGAGTAAGACTTCTAATTACTTTTAAATTACCTGCTTGTTACCAGAGGTTTCATGCTCTGAGTTCCATGCTCATTGCCAGGGGTTTCATGCTCTGGGTGTCATGATCATTATCAGGGGTGTAATGCTCATTGCCAGTTGTTTCATGCACTGGGTGTCATGCTCATTGCTAGCGGTATAATGCTCATTGCCAGTTGTTT
Organism: Pseudophryne corroboree; assembly: GCF_028390025.1. NCBI lineage: Eukaryota > Metazoa > Chordata > Amphibia > Anura > Myobatrachidae > Pseudophryne > Pseudophryne corroboree. Next base: position 526,789,232 of record NC_086447.1, on the reverse strand, counting down.
CATGCACTGGGTGTCATGCTCGTTGCCAGGAGTGTAATGCTCATTACTAGAGGATTTTATGCTCTGGGTGTCATGCTCATTGCCAGGGGTGGATGCTCATTGCCAGGGGAGAATGCTTGTTGCTGGGGGTGTAACATGTTGGCGGCGGGTAGTGGCTGGCATCACCTCCAGTGCTGAGTGCTCCCAGCACTTCTGGGCAATGCTGCAGTGCTGAGCAGGGACAGGGGTGTCTGATGCTAGAGGTCAAGTATGACCTCTAGCATTTGTCTCCTCCAAGGCAGTGGACATTTTTGGAGGGACAGATTCCCATGTGGACAGCTAGTCGGCATGCCTGCTGCAACTTACCCCCCCCCCCCACTTCCACCCCCCAAGCCCGGTGCCTCCAAGCTGCGGGGGCTGTAGTTACACAAGTGAGTGTCCTCTCTAATCCATGGCGGTGCGTACGCAATGTGTCTTAGTACATTGTGCAGTATGTAAAATTTGCTCAACTGTGCAAACATTGGCATTGCTTCTACCTCTGAATCAGGCCTATAGTTATATTGAGAGCACATTGTTATACCCAAACCTATGATAAAATCGATGAAGACATTGTTCAATTCCAATTTAAGTATTTGTAATTCCCTTATGAGATGAGTGGGCACCAATATTAATATACCACCTATATTAATAGGTTGAAAAATGCAATAATATACTTGTCATAATCCTGTATTTAATTATTGTTTCTTTAACTAAAAATCTGTTTGTCCAATAACGTAACTTAATTTTTAAACTCTTAGGAGCTGATTTATCAACGAGTCATCATTCTATATGCAACGAGTTTTAAAACTTGTTGCAGATAATACAACTCATTAATAAATCAGCCCTTTAATATAATAAAAGTTATATTTTAAAAGTTATTTGTTAAGAGTTCATGCAAAATAAGTTTTTCAACTTATCCTTGCTCAATAGCCATAACAAGTAAAACTTACCAGTAACTGCAATCTCTCAAAAATGATTATGAAAACAGAAACAGCTGGAGTTCTATAGCTTTACTTTTAATAAATGTATTTATTCCTAGACCATTTTACTGTTATTTCAAATAACTGTTATTTCAAAGCATAAAGATTTGTTTTGCATACGTAATTATCAGTTATAAGAGCTGCCATTATGGTGAAGATTAAAGGCTCGATACAGACCTGATCGCTGCCGTGTGTTTTCGCACAGCAGCCGATTATCGATTGACTGAGCATACATATGCACCGCAATGCACACGTGCATCACCAAACAGCGACAAGCTGGTAAGAAAATATAGATCACACAGCTATTCTCAAGCCGATTGACAGGAATAGGCCGTTTGTGGGTGGCAACTGTCCTTTTCTGGGAGTGTCAGTGAAAACGCAAGCGTTTTCTGGGAGGGTGTGTGACATCAGCTCCGGACCCGATCAGCCTGTTCTCATCGCACTGTAGGAGTAAGTCCTGGACTGCGCACACACTGCACACACTGAAAAACCATTAGATGGTGAGTGAGTTGCGAACGGATTTGCAGCTGTCCGCTGACTGAGGGACATTTTAGCATGGTGTACACATGCGATCGTACACTTGCACGGGACAAATTTACACTCCCCCTTGGGCGGCGACTTTCTGATCGCAGAACAGCAAAATTAGCAGCACAGCGATCAGGTCTGAATTAGGTCCTAAATTAAGTTGGAGGTTCTGTGAAAACCTCACATAGTGCACACTGTGTGGTCTACTTAGATTTTGCCAAAGCCTTTGACACTGTGACACTGATTTTAAATTCTACAGAGCTTGTTTTAGGAAACACTATTTGTACTTGGATAAGTAATTGGCTGGATAACAGGGAAACGGTGTGTGGTGGTAAATGGGATGTTTTCCAACTGGGTCTCAGTTTTCAGTGGAATACCTCAGGGGTCCATACTCGGGCCACTACTGTTCAACATATTTATTAATGCCCTAGGAGTAGATCTGGAAAGCACAGTGTCAATTTTTGCAGATGATATCAAACTGTGAAGGGTAATTAACTCAGACATAGATGTTGAGTTACTACAGAACGACTTATTTAAACTAGACGTTTGGGCAGACAAATGGAGAATGAGATTCAACACAGAAAAATGTATAAACATGCAACTTATAAAATAAATAGAGAAATTCTAGGGGAAACGGTAGTTGAAAAAGATTTGGGGGGTGCTTATTGATAATAGACTTAGTAGCATTACCCAATGTCAAAGTGCAGCAACAAAGGCAAATAAGCTGTTATCATGCATAAAATGGGGAATTGAAACAAGGGATGAAAGTGTAATCCTGCCACTGTATAAATCATTGGTACGACCACACCTTGAATATTGTGTACAGTTTTGGGCACCACACTATAAAATAGATATTTTGGAACTTGAAAGGGTACAGAGGGCGAGCTACAAAATTGATAAAGGGGTTAGAGGCACTGGATTGTGAGGAAAGACTTACTAGGTTATGTATGTTTACACTAGAAAAAAGGCGCCTAAGAGGAGACATTATTATACAAATATTATTTATTATAAATATTATTTACAAATATATAAAGGGACAACACATGGAGTTATCAGGTGATTTGTTCACTGAGAGATCTCTACATAGGACACGCGGACATACTCTGAGGTTAGAGGAGAGAAAATTTCATACTCATCAAAGGAAAGAGTTCTTTACTGTAAGGGCAGTAAAGATTTTGAATTCTCTGCCAGAGAAGGTAGTAATTGCGGACTTATTAAATACATTTAATAATGGATTAGACAAATTTCTAACAGAAAAAGATATCGAAGGATATACCAGTTAGAATGAATGTATTTTTAGAAACTGCATTAATGGTTGTTAGTTTGACTTAAAATATAACTTCATCTGGGTCACTATAGTTGAGCTATAGTATATACAGAATAGTAAAAGAGTTATAATACAGGTTGAACTTGATGGACAAATTGTCTTTTTCTAACCTCATTAACTATGTTACTATGTATCTGTACGGGAAGGGCAGCTTCCTTGTTTTTACTCTGGGGTGCAATAAAAAACAAATAAGGTTATTTTTCTATAAACCATCTTATAGTAGGCTCTGTTGGTCCTCTTTGCTAATTGAATCTGCCCCTATGAGTACAGAGTAGGGCCGACAACTTTTGGCATAGGGAACACACACAGTCTAAGAGATGTATAGTTCTGCACCAATGTGTTAAACTATATTGACAAGAGTAGGCTTTGATGTCATTTATACAGAGCCGGCCGTAACCAATATGATGCCCTAGGCAAGATTTTGGCTGGTGCCCCCTAGCACCACCGCTGGTTCCGCCTCTGACCTTGCACCTCTTTCCCAGCACCATCACCCCTCACCCATAGCAGTCCTTATTTTGGTGTTTGTACCCCCTATATTCTAAATAGGAACAGTTTGCACATTTGGCGCACAGCCCAAACAGGGTGTGTGTTTTTGCTGGCAAGAGGCATGGCCACACAATAGTAACCCCAATTCCATTTACGCCACACAGTACTGCACCTTTATTCACATTTGATCATGTGATAGTGTCCATAATTCATATTACATCCGACAGTAGTATCACTTTACCTTAAAAGTTACTCCTCACAGTAGAGCCCCTTATTCACATTGCATCACACTGAATTGCTCCTTATTCACATTACACCACACCTTATTGCTCTTTATTCACATTAGATGACACAGTAGTGCCCTTTCTATATGCAACACCACATAGTAGAGCACCTTATACACATAATGCCACAAATTAGTAATGCATTTATACACATAATTCCACACAGTAATGCACCTTACACATATGACACACATTATTAATGTCCTTATAAACATAATGTGCCTTACACATTATGACAACCTTTATTAATGCCCTTTTACACATAATGTCCCTTACACATATGCCATACATTATTAATGCCCTTATACACATAATGACACACATAGTGCCCCCTACACATTTGCTGCACATTATTAGTGCCCCTATACACATAATGACACACATAGTGCCCCCTACACATATGTTGCACATTAATGCATTTTTACATGACACACATGCTCCTTACACATATTCCGAACACTACTGCATGCACAACCAACCCACTCACATGCACACAGCACTCACACTGCCACTAACACTGTGACCTCTGCCTCTGCTTGGATACAGATGTATCCAATCAAATCTTGCCTCAATGCTAACGTCGGGCACCTTTTTTTTATGAAAATGCATCCTATTTGCATTGCTATGTGGCTAGGATGCACACGCAGCTTCCGTTGATTAAAATGATATGCAGCATGCCTATATACTGTGTGAGACTGTGGCTGTATCTGCATATAAAATGCTACACACAGAATATAGGCATGCCGCATATCATTTTAATCAGCAGAATCTTCTGATGCCCCTAGGCATATCAAATGCCCTAGGCAATTGCCTAGTTTGCCTATACCTATGGCCGGCTCTGCATTTATAGAATTATTTATTTATTTATTGAATGTGTAGAAAATGGTAGCATGTAGATCCATTCACCGTAGCCATGTTCCCCAATAGAATGATTATGACTGTACTTAGTTCAGAAAGAACAGAAGTGGTTTAATGCTGGAATTGCTATTACGAACAAGATAACATTAATGATCACTCATTGTGTTTGCCAATTCCAAATCTGTTCCCTGCGCTTTCATCTTCCCATAATGTTTATTTTATATGCAGGAAGAAGCAGAGAGTAGACATTATTAGGAAAGGAGGCAGAGTACAATGATACTGAAGTACAGGGAAACTGGACTTGAAAGAAGTCCAAATGACTACATTAAAATGTTATGTTTATTACTGTGGAAAGTGAATACAAAGCACCTCTTGCCACATGCATTGGGATGTAGCTGGTACTGTTTTACAGAAATGATCCTGTAACTGAAAAACAGAAAAATCAGTTGATGATGGCAATAATGCCTTAACATGGGTATTTTCTTTGCTAATTAAAGTCACAGTTGAAGGCATGTACTAGCAGCATAATAACCGTAGCAGAGCTACACGAACAAGCCAAAGACAAGGGCTGAGGTTATGCAGTATTGGCAGGGTAATTATCAACCTGGTGCATGCTCATTACAAAAGCTTTACATTGCAATTATCAGATTAATGAAGTACTGCATTATCTGAATGAAAATCTGTTTTTGTGGGTGACACAGCTTTAAAATAGTTTATCATTAAGTAAAAGATCCAAGAAGAGACTTGTGTGAGATTTACATTTTCAGATGTTTACAAACTAAGATAAAAATTACAATTTAGTTGCCCCAGTGCCCCCACAAGCCTAAATTTGGCCCTGCCAGTACTCAAAAGTTGCCTTGATTAAATACAATTTAGTATAACAATTAGCCATATTCTAATTTTAGCCATCACATGCAAATACAGTTACCATACAATTATATAAACTCTATGTAGCTCAAAATGCATCACGGGCCCATTTTCATGGAATTGTTTTTTACTTTTTTAGTGTCTTTATCAGTATGCACTATTACATCATAATTGTTTCACATATAATTTAAAATTTCACATAATTTCTTTAATTTTTTGCAACATTTAATACATTTTTTCAGACACAAGAAGGGTATATCTTTACATGTCAGAAAAAAACAAAATAATTTGACTTACTGCAAAAAAGATCTGAAGAGAGCTGTGTGCCACTTCTATATACTGGTATTCTAGCAAGCACGCAGAAATAGTAATATAGCGATGATCTTCTGGTGCCCAATCTGGAGCAGGAGTTACTGAGGTTACCATGCATCCTGGCCCATTTTCCATCCACCAGGAACGATGCATTGATACGTTAAATGTCAAGATAAGGTCTCTTTCCTAAAAGAAATGATACAGATGTGGGCAATTTCATGAAAATATGGACACAGACTCTAAAACATAAAAGTCAGCACAGCTACAAGAAATTGGCGTTATTAATCAATTTATGTGGTCTATTTTACTAATAAAGGAACATTATTGTGATATGTGATCTATTACTTCATATTAAGGGGGACATCCAATTACATGTGATCTGTTTTTGGTTGATAAAAACGGCCTGATGGTCATTATCTCAGTATCCAATTAGAGGCCATTTTTGTTGTCCAAAAAAAGACCCACGATAGCACGATAACACACGGGATCCAGGTTAGCTCCCTATCCCATGGGTTAGCGCAGAACCGAGGGTCGGCTTTTCACATATTATATTTTGGGTGCCTGAGGCAATTCTTGATAAGTGCTGGCATTGGTGGGAGTAGGGAGGCCAATCCAGTTCCATTTTTTCAATCCTGGGTATCGGGATTGAAAAATGGTCAATCCTGGGATTCCCTGGATACCTGGGATTGGCATTTCCCGGTGTGGCTGCCCCCCTCACCCTACCTCGCCCCACACACATAACTAACCATACACCAGGTGCGGGTGGGTGAGAAACTTCAGCTTCTCTCTCCTGGCAGAGTGTGATGGCGCACTGTGATCTCTCACTGCACGTCACACTGCGCCGGGGAGCCAGGAGAAGACTGGGCAGCGTCTGAGCGTCCTGAGGATGCTCAACGCTGATCCCTCAATCCCTGGTTTTGGAGCTTCCAATCCCGGCTGTTTTTGGGCCGAAATCCCGGGATCGATGGGATCCTGGGATTTCGGCCCAAAAACAGCCGGGATTGGCCTCCATAGGTGGGAGCTATTAGCAAAGCTATTAGCAATGGTAAATTACAACTGCTAATAGGATACCCCCCTAAGACTCTTTAAACTATCACAGCAGGATGTAATGGAGTCCAAAATCGCCGGAGGAGTTGGATGCCGGTCGTTCTCTCACTTTTTTTAAAGGGGAAAACACATACCATGTCTTATAAGTGTTTACCCCTTTAAAAAAAGTCTGAGATCAGCCAGCATCCCACACGTCTGTCGATCTTGGACTCAATTATATACCGCCAACAGTATACAGTAAAAAAGATCTTAAATTGTGCAAACTTGCTGGATGCAGCCTGTGGTGCAGAAATACAGAGCCTTCACCGACACTCAGAAGATACCAAATGTAATTACACAGAACGGCCACGCAATGGTGCCACCAACAATTAATAGGGATAAAATACAAATTTCTTACACTTTAAACAGAATTTCCAGTGGAAAGAGAGAGAAGTTGCACCTTTGGCAACCCTTTATATGCTGGACAATCTGTACCCGGTTCTTTGCTGTGAATACTCTGCTCTTTTGAACTGCTGTCTCATGTAAACTGGACTATTGTGCCTGAACTTTTGTTGGCACCTTGTGTTTGAAGCCATTGCACTGGCTCTGCATTTCAGCCTGGAATAAAAGCTTACTTGCTTGAAACACCTCAGTCTTCCATTGGTTGTCTGGAACTTACCCACCACAGTAGATATGCATTCTAGTAAAAAAGGAAAGATAAGCAACTGCAGTGGAGTTTGGAGATATTGCTACACCAATATGATGTGATACGCATACTTGATCTATTGAAAATGTGAATGTGGCTCTGTAAATAAATAAGAGTCTCTTTTAAAACATTACTGCACTATAGGGGTCAATCCGGCCTGACGCACGCTGCCGTTTTTCGCAGCGCAACGATCAGGTCACTACTGCACATGCGTACTCACCGCAATGCGCAGGCGCGTCGTACGGGTACAAAGAGGATTGTTGCTGGGTGATAGATTTAACGAAGAATCCATTTGCACAGCCGTTTGCAAGAAGATTGACAGGAAGAAGGCGTTTATGGGTGTCAACTGACCGTTTTCAGGGAGTGGTTGGAAAAACGCAGGCGTGTCCAAGCGTTTGCAGGGCGGGTGTCTGACGTCAATTCCGGGACTGGACAGGCTGACGTGATCGCAGCGGCTGAGTAAGTTCAAACCTACTCAGAAACTGCACAAACTGATTTTGTACTGCTCAGCTGCACAGGCGTTTGCACGCTTGCAAAGCTAAAATACGCTCCCCAGTGGGCAGTAACTATGCGTTTGCACGGCTGCAAAAAGTAGCTAGCGAGCGATTAACTCGGAATGACTCCCAATGTTTTATTTCCTTGAGTTTCAGCAACAAGGAAACCAAAGCATTCGTTCCACTGGAAATTCTGTTTAAAGTGTAAGAAATTCGTATTTTATCCCTATTAATTGTTGGTGGTGCCATGTGGTCGTCCTGTGTAATTACATACCGTCAACAGTGTTCACTGAATGAAAACAATATCATGGATGGGATATTATACATTTGAATATAAAGCAATGATATGTGTTTGATCAACTTATCACATAATATCTCAATATCAGGGTTAATATAATGGAAATAAGGCAACTTAACAGCTATAAATAATTGTCTCTCCATGATATGATTACATTAAAATGTACAATAGTAGAGTTGATTCCATTACCAAAAAATATACAGTAGTTTGATCATTTATTCAACTTTTGAGACATCCTCAAAATTCAGTTTTGTATTAAAGTTTACCATGCTCATTACCACTTGATGATTCCGTTACCACAGTATGGTGATTCCGTTACTTTATTAAAAAAATGTGCCCGGGTGAAACAAATTGTCATACTTTTACCAAAATTTATGTAGCGGTATCCCCAGGATGTCCCCATCTTGCAGTAAAATTGTGAAAATCAAGAGCTAATTCCGGAAGCTAAATGTATTCAATTTTCTGTGCACACACATACTGTAGTAACATGTCTCATGAATGTTGATTCCATTAGCGACTTTGAAAGTAGGCTGATTTATCAAGGATAATAAAAAAAAATACATGAGGAAATATTTACATACACACTTGTACGTAACATGAACATATCTTAAAGAACCTCACATGATCTTAGGAGATCAGAGAAAATTCACTGCATACAAACTCCAAATGTCTGCTTATAGTACTCAGATCAGCATCAGATCAGAAGACACTACTGCAAAGCACAGTATCTGAATAAATATTGCGTATAGATTATTCCTTGTCAGAATGTTTATACATAAACTACTAAACAACTTAAATCAGCAATGATAAATGTAAACCCAATTACATACATTGTGCACTGTGTACTAGTGCAACATTTTGGGCATTATTCCACCCTTCATTAAGCACAAAAAGGCCCCAATTCAATTCTTTGTGCTTGACAAAGGTTTATAGATTGTAAAAAGAATGATCTTTTACGCTGTTTACACTCTCTTCAATTGCTTGTGCTGGCTATTTATTATTGTTTGCGCGTTGATGGTCTTTTGATGGTGAAATAGTGCCTTGAGCAAAGTACAGCACAATTATTATAATGACAATCTTTAAGCACCTAACAACATTAAGGCATGGGAATCATCAGGGCAGTGGAACATAAATAACTGAGGGAGACACAGCTTGAAGTATTAGGGTTCAGTGACTCCTATTATCAGTTGAGTAGAACTTATGACACTTGGCGAGATAATAAACATGGTAATATTGATGTTGCCATAAGTTATTATCAGGGCCGGATTTAAGGGTGAGGGCGCCCTAGGCACAACAGTAATGGAACCCCCCCCCCCCCATCCCCTTGCCTAATTTTATTTTTTTCATTGATTAATTATAAGCTCTCATTTGATGATAGACAATTTAATAGAATAATAAAAAAGCCACCATTTTTTTTATTTGTAATTACTGTATGTATACATATTTACCAAGTAGGACAGCTGCATGTCCTAACCATTTACACTCCAATCCAGTTGGCATATGGTACAGTACAGTGGAAATATTTTGAAGTTATTGGTACATTTCAGGCTGCCAGTACCAAAACTAGCATCCAAGTGCCGCCTCCAAACAAGTGCTGCCCCTAGGCATGTGCATCATGTGCCTAATGGGAAATTCGCCACTGGTTATTATGATCCAGGCACATACTGTATAAACAATACAGGAATTACTGCACAAATCAGTAGCAAAAAACAACAGATAAGCAATATATGCTGCATAGTAGAAAGTTGCTCAGATGATGATTCCATTATATACACACACTAAAAAGTTTATTCTATTGCAGTTTTGCCCTGTCATGTTATGTCTGTTATAGCCTCTATTCACAGCAATAACATATGATTTTTAGAAGCAAATTAACAACAAATTTCTGCTGGAAGAGTGGCTGCAATAGTGGAATGTCCCGGCAAAGTAGCTCTTTACTTGGGAGATGTGGTCAAAATACCGACACTTGGGCTTCCAACAAATTCTGTAGGTAAGAACCAATGGCGGCTCCTACCTTTTTTAGGTAAGGGGCTGTCGCTACCCATGAGCCTGCGCATTGGAGCTGACAGGCGTTGGGACTGGCACAAGCACACAAGCAGCAGCTTGTCCAGCTACTGTGGACTGCATTGATTGCAGCCCATAGAAGCCAGCTAGGGCTGACGAGGTAGCGAGTTGCTTACTACAGGAAGCCAGCTCTCTGCTAATCGCAACATGGTCTGGCAGTCCCAGAGGGAGGAAACACCTCCCAATGGAACAGCCTTTTGTGTCTGTGACTGACAGGTAGGACTTCCAATAGGAAGTCAATACCAGTCACAGTGAAGCCAATGCAGTCACGGACTGCATCTGGCTTTCCCTGACACTGAACTGGGTGGCAGATTTTACCTGGGGTTGCTGCAATCCTGCCAATGGTAAGTACTAGGGTTAGGGCTTAAGTTAGGACCTAGAGGGATGATTAGGAGTAGGCTGTAGGAGTGGAGGAATGAAAGAGGTTAGGGTTAGGCTACAGAAAGGGGTGGGTTAAGGCAGGGCCGGCCCAAGCCTAATTTTTTTGATAATCAAATATATATTTTGCCACCCTCAGTGGAATATATGGCTTCATGGGAAAGTGGCGTGGCCACAGCACAGTACCATACCAATTCACATTACCACACAGTAGTGTCCTTTAGTCACATTACATCACCTTTAGTTGTTGTACCATGGCCCAGGATTTCTCTTGGCAGCCCTGTTTATGGCTGTGCCATGATCACGTATCCCAGAGTGCAAGTTTATCCAGTTAATTGCCCAAAAAGGTTGTTCTTTATTATACAACTTCTCTGTTGATCAAACTCTAGATCTGAGCTAATTTCTCCAGAGACGGTATATTCAGAGAGCACTAATTGCCAGCAGATGGATCTTTTACCTAATGCAGAACTATTGATACTAGCGGTTAATAAACCCCTTGACATTTCAGTGATCACCAATGCCCAAAACATTTACCGTTCTGCTATAGGTTTACATCCACAAAAATGGTATAGTATCCACTTCAGGAAATATTATCTAAATGACATGTTTGTCGGTCAATTTACAAATGTTATCAAACCTGGCACCAATGTTTTACTACATCTTAAAATGGATAATATGCTAGTAAAAGTATGATGTGTGTCCAGAACTCTAGAAAAAATAGCAGTTTAGAATCCATGGGGGGGGGAGTAAAATATGTAAAGTACTATGAACTGAAGAGACCGTAAATCAGGATTATAAACCCCATTCAATACACCTTTCAAATAATTAATTGAATTTAAAGCAAGATTGAGTTATTTTATATTCTTAGGGGTTTATATACGAAAGTGCTGGTTTATAGAAGTGGACATGTTGCTCATAGCAACCAATCAGATTCTAGCTGTTATCTTCTAGAAGGATGCTAGATTAGTGATAATTAGAATCTCATTAGTTGATATGGGCAACATCTCCACTCCAAAAAACTTGTACTTTAGTAAATATACCCCTTTGAATATGCCCAGCTTTCAAAAAAAAAGTACACAATGCTATCTACTGTAGCGTACCCACTGGCTGCAACAGGTCTTTTCTGAAAAGAGGATTTAAGTATCACTGCTGAACTAATTATAGTTTATTGGGGGTTATCCAGGTCACATTACTATTCGATGTGACTGCAATAACCCCGGCGGCAGTGGAAGTACGCACAAGCAGGTCCCATCCTGCGTGTGCGCTAGCAGTCAATGTGATCTGATCGCATTGGCTGAGAAGGGTCAGGCGGGGGGTGGCAACTGAGCGCTGCGGGGGGCGGTGCGTCAAAATCAGCATGGGTCAGTTGTGTCTTCGGGGTGGCTGCGTGACATCACGCGCAGTGACTCCAATCAAGAAAATGGTGGCGGACCACCTTGATATGCAGCCTAGCTGCAGCTGCAGGGGGTCATCCACAGTTGCTGCGACCGCAATTAAATTGTGGTTGCAGCCACAGGGCAGGCCATTTAGCATGCTGGGTGGTTTTGCCCTGCAATGGGCAGTCCCCACTCCCCAGCAACCTGAATAACCCCCATAGTCCATCCTAAGCTATAGAAACATCATCATTTATTGTCTTTTGTAAAATAAAGGGATTGAGGCCAAGCTTTACTTTTTGTAATATGTGAAAAATATTGTAAACTGGTTAACAGGGCCAGGGTGATAAACATTCAGTCATTTTATTTATGGGGTAGTGTAAATATGACATTGTGTATACCATAATATGGTCTATTCATGAAACAGTGCAAAGTGTGGAGAAGTGAACCAGTGGAGAAGTTGCCCATGGCAATCAATCAGCATTGATGTAACATTTATAATTTGCATACTATAAAATTACACAGAGCAGCTGATTGGTTGCCATGTGCAACTTCTCCACTCTTTTCATTGCTTCATGAATAGACCCCTATGGGGGATATGTACTAAGCAGTGATAAAAGTAGAGATGTGCACTTGAAATTTTTCGGGTTTTGTGTTTTGGTTTTGGGTTCGGTTCCGCGGCCGTGTTTTGGGTTCGACCGCGTTTTGGCAAAACCTCACCGAATTTTTTTTGTCGGATTCGGGTGTGTTTTGGATTCGGGTGTTTTTTTCAAAAAACACTAAAAAACAGCTTAAATCATAGAATTTGGGGGTCATTTTGATCCCATAGTATTATTAACCTCAATAACCATAATTTCCACTCATTTTCAGTCTATTCTGAATACCTCACACCTCACAATATTATTTTTAGTCCTAAAATTTGCACCGAGGTCGCTGGATGACTAAGCTAAGCGACCCTAGTGGCCGACACAAACACCTGGCCCATCTAGGAGTGGCACTGCAGTGTCAGACAGGATGGCCCTTCCAAAAAACCCTCCCCAAACAGCACATGACGCAAAGAAAAAAAGAGGCGCAATGAGGTAGCTGTGTGAGTAAGATAAGCGACCCTAGTGGCCGACACAAACACCTGGCCCATCTAGGAGTGGCACTGCAGTGTCACGCAGGATGGCCCTTCCAAAAAACCCTCCCCAAACAGCACACGACGCAAAGAAAAAAAGAGGCGCAATGAGGTAGCTGACTGTGTGAGTAAGCTAAGCGACCCTAGTGGCCGACACAAACACCTGGCCCATCTAGGAGTGGCACTGCAGTGTCACGCAGGATGGCCCTTCCAAAAAACCCTCCCCAAACAGCACATGACGCAAAGAAAAAAAGAGGCGCAATGAGGTAGCTGTGTGAGTAAGATAAGCGACCCTAGTGGCCGACACAAACACCTGGCCCATCTAGGAGTGGCACTGCAGTGTCACGCAGGATGGCCCTTCCAAAAAACCCTCCCCAAACAGCACATGACGCAAAGAAAAAAAGAGGCGCAATGAGGTAGCTGTGTGAGTAAGATAAGCGACCCTAGTGGCCGACACAAACACCTGGCCCATCTAGGAGTGGCACTGCAGTGTCACGCAGGATGTCCCTTCCAAAAAACCCTCCCCAAACAGCACATGACGCAAAGAAAAAAAGAGGCGCAATGAGGTAGCTGTGTGAGTAAGATAAGCGACCCTAGTGGCCGACACAAACACCTGGCCCATCTAGGAGTGGCACTGCAGTGTCACGCAGGATGGCCCTTCCAAAAAACACTCCCCAAACAGCACATGACGCAAAGAAAAAAAGAGGCGCAATGAGGTAGCTGTGTGAGTAAGATAAGCGACCCTAGTGGCCGACACAAACACCGGGCCCATCTAGGAGTGGCACTGCAGTGTCACGCAGGATGGCCCTTCCAAAAAACACTCACCAAACTGCACATGACGCAAAGAAAAATTAAAGAAAAAAGAGGTGCAAGATGGAATTGTCCTTGGGCCCTCCCACCCACCCTTATGTTGTATAAACAGGACATGCACACTTTAACCAACCCATCATTTCAGTGACAGGGTCTGCCACACGACTGTGACTGAAATGACGGGTTGGTTTGGACCCCCACCAAAAAAGAAGCAATCAATCTCTCCTTGCACAAACTGGCTCTACAGAGGCAAGATGTCCACCTCATCATCATCCTCCGATATATCACCGTGTACATCCCCCTCCTCACAGATTATCAATTCGTCCCCACTGGAATCCACCATCTCAGCTCCCTGTGTACTTTGTGGAGGCAATTGCTGCTGGTCAATGTCTCCACGGAGGAATTGATTATAATTCATTTTAATGAACATCATCTTCTCCACATTTTCTGGAAGTAACCTCGTACGCCGATTGCTGACAAGGTGAGCGGCGGCACTAAACACTCTTTCGGAGTACACACTTGTGGGAGGGCAACTTAGGTAGAATAAAGCCAGTTTGTGCAAGGGCCTCCAAATTGCCTCTTTTTCCTGCCAGTATAAGTACGGACTGTGTGACGTGCCTACTTGGATGCGGTCACTCATATAATCCTCCACCATTCTTTCAATGGGGAGAGAATCATATGCAGTGACAGTAGACGACATGTCCGTAATCGTTGTCAGGTCCTTCAGTCCGGACCAGATGTCAGCATCAGCAGTCGCTCCAGACTGCCCTGCATCACCGCCAGCGGGTGGGCTCGGAATTCTGAGCCTTTTCCTCGCACCCCCAGTTGCGGGAGAATGTGAAGGAGGAGATGTTGACAGGTCGCGTTCCGCTTGACTTGACAATTTTCTCACCAGCAGGTCTTTGAACCCCAGCAGACTTGTGTCTGCTGGAAAGAGAGATCCAAGGTAGGTTTTAAATCTAGGATCGAGCACGGTGGCCAAAATGTAGTGCTCTGATTTCAACAGATTGACCACCCGTGAATCCTTGTTAAGCGAATTAAGGGCTCCATCAACAAGTCCCACATGCCTAGCGGAATCGCTCCGTGTTAGCTCCTCCTTCAATGTCTCCAGCTTCTTCTGCAAAAGCCTGATGAGGGGAATGACCTGACTCAGGCTGGCAGTGTCTGAACTGACTTCACGTGTGGCAAGTTCAAAGGGCAGCAGAACCTTGCACAACGTTGAAATCATTCTCAACTGCGCTTGAGTCAGGTGCATTCCACCTCCTATATCGTGCTGAATTGTATAGGCTTGAATGGCCTTTTGCTGCTCCTCCAACCTCTGAAGCATATATAGGGTTGAATTCCACCTCGTTACCACTTCTTGCTTCAGATGATGGCAGGGCAGGTTCAGGCGTTTTTGGTGTTGCTCCAGTCTTCAGTACGTGGTGCCTGTACGCCGAAAGTGTCCCGCAATTCTTCTGGCCACCGACAGCATCTCTTGCACGCCCCTCTCGTTTTTAAAAAAATTCTGCACCACCAAATTCAAGGTATGTGCAAAACATGGGACGTGCTGGAATTTGCCCATATTTAATGCACACACAATATTGCTGGCGTTGTCCGATGCCACAAATCCACAGGAGAGTCCAATTTGGGTAAGCCATTCCGCGATGATCTTCCTCAGTTGCCGTAAGAGGTTTTCAGCTGTGTGCGTATTCTGGAAACCGGTGATACAAAGCGTAGCCTGCCTAGGAAAGAGTTGGCGTTTGCGAGATGCTGCTACTGGTGCCGCCGCTGCTGTTCTTGCGGCGGGAGTCCATACATCTACCCAGTGGGCTGTCACAGTCATATAGTCCTGACCCTGCCCTGCTCCACTTGTCCACATGTCCGTGGTTAAGTGGACATTGGGTACAGCTGCATTTTTTAGGACACTGGTGACTCTAGTTGGCTCTGCAGTAATGATGGATACCGGAACCACGTTTCTCACCACCCAGGATGCCAAGGCCTCAGTTATCCGCTTTTCAGCAGGATGACTGCTGTGATATTTCATCTTCCTCGCAAAGGACTGTTGGACAGTCAATTGCTTGGTGGAAGTAGTGAAAGTGGTCTTACGATTTCCCCTCTGGGATGACCATCGACTCCCAGCAGCAACAACAGCAGCGCCAGCAGCAGTAGGCGTTACACGCAAGGATGCATCGGAGGAATCCCAGGCAGGAGAGGAATCGTCAGAATTGCCAGTGACATGGCCTGCAGGACTATTGGCATTCCTGGGGAAGGAGGAAATTGACACTGAGGGAGTTGGTGGGGTGGTTTGCGTGAGCTTGGTTACAAGAGGAAGGGATTTACTGGTCAGTGGACCAAGGTAGCGCACAGCACTGCAGCTGTGTGCCATTGCTCCTCATGCACACCACACACTCCGGTCACTGATGGGTGCAGGGCGCTGGGGGGGGGGCGCCCTGAGCAGCAATATAAACACCTTGGCTGGCAAAAATACATCACATATAACCCCCAGGGCTATATGGATGTATATTAACCCCTGCCAGATTCCAGAAAAAAGCGGGAGAAAAGTCCGCCGAGAAGGGGCGGAGCCTATCTCCTCAGCACACTGGCGCCATTTTCCCTCACAGCTCCGTTGGAGGGAAGCTCCCTGGCTCTCCCCTGCAGTTAATACACTACAGAAAGGGTTAAAAAGAGAGGGGGGGCACAATTTAGGCGCAGTATACAAATATATGCAGCTATAAGGGAAAACACTTTTTTATAGGTGCTATCCCTGTGATATATAGCGCCCTGGTGTGTGCTGGCATACTCTCCCTCTGTCTCCCCAAAGGGCTTTGTGGGGTCCTGTCCTCTATCAGAGCATTTCCTGTGTGTGTGCTGTGTGTCGGTACGGCTGTGTCGACAGGTATGTGGAGGATAATGAGGTGGAGGCGGAGCGAATGCCTGTAAATATGTTGTCACCCCCTGCGGGGTCGACACCGGGGTGGTTGAACTTATGGAAGGATTACGTGAAAGTGTCAACTCCTTACATAAAAGGTCGACGACACGGAACAGCCGGCTACTCAGCTTGTGCCTGTTCCAGCGTCTCAAATGTCATGGGGGGCTTTAAAATCGCCCGCTACCTCAGATAACAGACACAGATGTCGACACGGATACTGACTCCAGTGTCGACATCGATGAGACTGGTGTACCCTCCAAATAGGTCCACCCATTACAGGATTGAGGCAATGAAAAATGTATTACACATTTATGATTATACCCCAGGTACCACATAAAAGGGTATTGTGTTTGGTGAGAGAAAACTATTAGTAGTTTTTCCTGCATCTGAGAAATTAAATGAGGTGTGTGAGGAAGAGTGGTCTTCCCCCGGTAAGAAATTGATAATTTTTACAACGGTTATTGGCAGCGTACCCTTTCCCGCCAGAGGATAGGTCACGCGGGGAAACACCCCATAGGGTAGATACAGCGCTTACACGCTTATCAGAAAAGGTGGCACTACCGTCTCCGGATACGGCCGCCCTGAAGGAACCTGCTGATAGAAAGCAGGAGGGTACCCTATAAGATATGGTCACACACTAGGGCATTATATTGCGACCAGCCGTTGCTTCGGCATGGATGTGCAGTGCTCCCGCTGCGTGGTCAGATTCCCTGTCGGAAAATAACTATGGATAGGGACAATATTTTGCTGAAAATAGAGCATATAAAAGACGTGGTCTTATACATGCGTGATGCACAGAGGGATATTTGCCGGCTGGCATCAAAAATAAGCGCTAGGTCCATTGCCGCCAGACGGGGGTTATAGACTTGACAATGGTCAGGCGATGCCGACTCGAATCGGCACATGGAAGTTGCCCTATAAGGGGGTAAAACTTTTTGGGGATAGTTTTTCATACCTCGTTTCCACAGCTACTGCTGGGAAATCGATTTTTTTGCCACAGGCTACCCCACAACAAAAGAAAGCACCGTATCATCAAGTACAGTCCTTTCGGCCCCAGAAAAGCAAGAGGGCTAGAGGCTCATCCTTTCTGCCGAGAGACAAGGGTAGAGGAAAAAGCTGCAACACACAGCTAGTTCCCAAGAGCAGAAGTCCTCCCTGCGTCCGGTAGGTCCACAGCATGGTGCTGGGGATGCTCAGGCGGACCCGGGTACGGTGGGGGCCCGTCTCAGATATTTCAGCGGACAGTGGGCTCTCTTACATGGATCCCTGGGTCCTTCAAGCAGGATCTCAGGGGTACAGGCTGGAGTTCGAGACGTTCTTCCCCGCGCCGTTTCCTAAAATCTGCCTTACCGGCACCTCCCTCTGACAGGGAGACGGTGTTGGTGGATATTCAACACTATAATCACAACAAGTGATTGTCAAGGTACCCCTCCTTCAGCAAGGAAGGGGTTACTATTCCACAGTGGTTGTGGTACCGAAACGGTTCGGTGAGACCCATCTTGAAATTAAAATACTTGAACTTTTATATCAGAAGATTCAAGTTCAAGATGGAATCGCTCAGGGCGGTTATTACGAGCCTGGACGAGGGGGATTACAGGGTCTCCCTGGACATCAAGGATGCGTACCTGCATGTCCCCATTTACCCCCCTCACCAGGAGTACCTCAGATATGTGGTACAGGACTGTCACTATCAGTTCCAGACGCGGCCGTTGGAGTTGTCCACGGCACCGAAGGTCTTTACCTAGGTAATGGCCGAAGTGACGATACTCCTTCGCAAGAAGGAAGTTTTTATTATCCCGTACTTGGACGATCTCCTGATAAAGGCGAGGTCCAAAGAACAGTTGGTAGTGGGGGTAGCAGAAGTGCTACAACAGCACGACTGGATTCTCAATATTCCAAAGTCACAGCTGGTCCCGACGACACGTCTTCTGTTCCTGGGAATGTTTCTGAACGCAGACCAGAAAAGAGTGTTTTTTCCAGTGGAAAAAGCCGAGGAGTTGTCATCTCTAGTCAGAGACATCCTAAAACCAGGACAGGTGTCGGTACATCAATGCACACGAGTCCTGGGAAGAATGGTAGCTTCGTACGAAGCATAATTCCATTCGGAAGACTCCACGCAAGGACGTTCCAGTGGGACCTGTGGGACTAATGGTCCGGGTCCCATCTACAGATACAACAGCGGATAACCCTGTCAGCAAGAAACAGGGTGTCGCTGCTGTGGTGGCTGCAGAGGGCTCATCTACTAGAGGGCCGCAGATTCGGAATACAGGACTGGGTCCTGGTGACCACAGATGCCAGCCTTCCGGGCTGGGGTGCAGTCACACAGGGAAGAAATTTTCCAAGGAGATTTCACTTCACATAAATATTCTGCAGCTAAGGGCCATTTACAATGCCCTAAGCCAAGCAAGGCCCCTGCTTCAGAACCAGCCGGTACTGATCCAATCAGACGACATCACGGCGGTCGCCCATGTAAACAGACAGGGCGGCACAAGAAGCAGGATGGCGATGGCAGAAGCCACAAGGATTCTCCGATGGGCGACCTACACCCAGGAGAATGGGGACTTCATCCAGATGTTTTCCAAATGCGGGTAAACCGTTGGGAATGACCACGGGTGGACATGATGGCGTCCCGCCTCAACAAGAAGTTGAAAAGATATTGCGCCAGGTCAAGGCGATCGCTGGGGACGCTCTAGTGACACCGTGGGTGTACCAGTCGGTTTATGTGTCTCCTCCTCTACCTCTCATACCCAAGGTACTGAGAATAATAAGAAGGCGAGGAGTGAAAACCATACTCGGGGTTCCGGATTGGCCATGAAGAGCTTGGTACCCGGAACTTCAAGAGATGCTGGCAGAGGACCCTTGGCCTCTGCCGCTCAGACAAGACCTGCTGCAGCAGGGACCCTGTCTGTTCCAAGACTTACCGCGGCTGCGTTTGACGGCATGGCGGTAGAACACCGGATCCTAAAGGAAAAGGGTATTCCGAAGGAAGTCATCCCTACCCTGATCATAGCCAGGAAGGATGTCACCGCAAGACATTATCGCCGCGTTTGGCGAAAATTTGTTGCTTGGTGGGAGGCCATGAAGGCCCCGACGGAGGAATTTCAACTATGTCGATTCCTGCACTTCCTGCAAGCAGGGGTGACGTTTGGGCCTCAAATTGGGGTCAATCAAGGTCCAGATTTCGGCTCTGTCGATTTTCTTCCAGAAAGAACTGGCTTCACTGCCTGAAGTTCAGACTTTGGTTAAAGGAGTACTACATATTCAGCCTCCTTTTGTGCCTCCTGTGTCACTTTTTGGATCTCAACGTGGTGTTGGATTTCCTAAAGTCGCATTGGTTGAGCCACTTAAAACCATGGAGCTAAAGTATCTCGCGTGGAAAGTGGTCATGCTGTTGGCCTTGGCCTTGGCCGGGCGTGTGTCAGAATTGGCGGCTTTGTCATGTAAAAGGCCTTATCTGATTTTCTATAGGGATAGGGCAGAGTTGAGGACTCGTCCTCAGTTTCTCCCGAAGGTGGTCTCAGGTTTTCACTCGAAACAACCTATTGTGCTGCCTGCGGCTACTGGGGACTTGGAGGATTCCAAGTTGCTGGACGTAGTCAGGGCCCTGAAAATTTTATTTTTCCAGGACGGCTGGAGTCAGGAAAACTGACTCGCTGTTTATCCTGATGGCACCCAACAAGCTGGGTGCTCCTGCTTCTAAGCAGTCTATTGCGCGCTGGATTTGTAGCACTATTCAGCTGGCGCATTCTGCGGTAGGATTACCGCAGCCTAAATCAATAAAAGCCCATTCCACAAGGACGGTGGGCTCATCTTGGGCGGCTGCCCGAGGGGTCTCGGCTTTACAACTTGCCGAGCAGCTACTTGGTCAGGGGCAAACACGTTTGCAAAATTCTACGAATTTGATACCCTGGCTGAGGAGGACCTGGAGTTCTCTCATTCGGTGCTGCAGAGTCATCCGCACTCTCCCGCCCGTTTGGGAGCTTTGGTATAATCCCCATGGTCCTTACGGAGTTCCCAGCATCCACTAGGACGTCAGAGAAAATAAGAATTTACTTACCGATAATTCTATTTCTCGTAGTCCGTAGTGGATGCTGGGCGCCCATCCCAAGTGCGGATTGTCTGCAATACTTGTACATAGTTATTGTTAACTAATCGGGTTCTTGTTGTGAGCCATCTATTCAGAAGCTCCTCTGTTATCATGCTGTTAACTGGGTTTCATATCACAAGTTGTACGGTGTGATTGGTGTGGCTGGTATGAGTCTTACCCGGGATTCAAAATCCTTCCTTATTGTGTACGCTCGTCCGGGCACAGTATCCTAACTGAGGCTTGGAGGAGGGTCATAGGGGGAGGAGCCAGTGCACACCAGATAGTCCTAAAGCTTTCTTTAGATGTGCCCAGTCTCCTGCGGAGCCGCTATTCCCCATGGTCCTTACGGAGTTCCCAGCATCCACTACGGACTACGAGAAATAGAATTATCGGTAAGTAAATTCTTATTTTAACAGTGCACACTTTTGCTGCCAGAGTGCCACTGCCAGTGTGACTGACCAGTGACCAGTGACCACCAGTATATTGTGATTGTCTGCCTGAAAAAGTTAAACACTCGTCGTGTGGTGTTTTTATTCTATAAACGCATTCTGCTGACAGTGTCCAGCAGGTCCGTCATTATATAATATATACCTGTCCTGCAGTAGTGATATATATATATTTTTTATATCATTATCATCCAGTCTATACTAGCAGCAGACGCAGTACGGTAGTCCACGGCTGTAGCTACCTCTGTGTCGGCAGTCGCTCGTCCATAATTGTATACCTACCTGTGGTGGTTTTTTTTTTTTTCTATCTTCTTCATACTAGTAGTTTACTTTAGGAGTCTGCAGTGCTGACAGTGTCCAGCAGGTCCGTCATTATATAATATATACCTGTCCGGCTGCAGTAGTGATATATATATATTTTTAATATCATTATCATCAAGTCTATATTAGCAGCAGACGCAGTACGGTAGTCCACGGCTGTAGCTACCTCTGTGTCGGCAGTCGCTCGTCCATCCATAATTGTATACCACCTACCTGTTGTGTTTTTTTTTTTTTCTATCTTCTTGATACTAGTAGCTTACTTTAGGAGTCTGCAGTGCTGACAGTGTCCAGCAGGTCCGTCATTATATAATATATACCTGTCCGGCTGCAGTAGTGATATATATATATTTTTTATATCATTATCATCCAGTCTATATTAGCAGCAGACGCAGTACGGTAGTCCACGGCTGTAGCTACCTCTGTGTCGGCAGTCGCTCGTCCATCCATAATTGTATACCACCTACCTGTTGTGTTTTTTTTTTTTCTATCTTCTTGATACTAGTAGCTTACTTTAGGAGTCTGCAGTGCTGACAGTGTCCAGCAGGTCCGTCATTATATAATATATACCTGTCCGGCTGCAGTAGTGATATATATATATTTTTTATATCATTATCATCCAGTCTATATTAGCAGCAGACGCAGTACGGTAGTCCACGGCTGTAGCTACCTCTGTGTCGGCAGTCGCTCGTCCATCCATAATTGTATACCACCTACCTGTGGTGTTTTTTTTTTTTTTTATCTTCTTGATACTAGTAGCTTACTTTAGGAGTCTGCAGTGCTGACAGTGTCCAGCAGGTCCGTCATTATATAATATATACCTGTCCGGCTGCAGTTGTGATATATATATATTTTTTATATCATTATCATCCAGTCTATATTAGCAGCAGACGCAGTACGGTAGTCCACGGCTGTAGCTACCTCTGTGTCGGCAGTCGCTCGTCCATCCATAATTGTATACCACCTACCTGTGGTGTTTTTTTTTTTTTTCTATCTTCTTGATACTAGTAGCTTACTTTAGGAGTCTGCAGTGCTGACAGTGTCCAGCAGGTCCGTCATTATATAATATATACCTCTGTGTCGGCAGTCGCTCGTCCATCCATAAGTATACTTGTATCCATCCATCTCCATTGTTTACCTGAGGTGCCTTTTAGTTGTGCCTATTAAAATATGGAGAACAAAAATGTTGAGGTTCCAAAAATAGGGAAAGATGAAGATCGACTTCCACCTCGTGCTGAAGCTGCTGCCACTAATCATGGCCGAGACGATGAAATGCCATCAAAGTCGTCTGCCAAGGCCGATGCCCAATGTCATAGTACAGAGCATGTAAAATCCAAAACACCAAATATCAGTAAAAAAAGGACTCAAAAATCTAAAATAAAATTGTCGGAGGAGAAGCGTAAACTTGCCAATATGCCATTTACCACACGGAGTGGCAAGGAACGGCTGAGGCCCTGGCCTATGTTCATGGCTAGTGGTTCAGCTTCACATGAGGATGGAAGCACTCAGCCTCTCGCTAGAAAAATGAAAAGACTCAAGCTGGCAAAAGCACAGCAAAGAACTGTGCGTTTTTCGAAATCACAAATCCACAAGGAGAGTCCAATTGTGTCGTTTGCGATGCCTGACCTTCCCAACACTGGACGTGAAGAGCATGCGCCTTCCACCATTTGCACGCCCCCTGCAAGTGCTGGAAGGAGCACCCGCAGTCCAGTTCCTGATAGTCAGATTGAAGATGTCAGTGTTGAAGTACACCAGGATGAGGAGGATATGGGTGTTGCTGGCGCTGGGGAGGAAATTGACCAGGAGGATTCTGATGGTGAGGTGGTTTGTTTAAGTCAGGCACCCGGGGAGACACCTGTTGTCCGTGGGAGGAATAGGGCCATTGACATGCCTGGTGAAAATACCAAAAAAATCAGCTCTTCGGTGTGGAAGTATTTCAACAGAAATGCGGACAACATTTGTCAAGCCGTGTGTTGCCTTTGTCAAGCTGTAATAAGTAGGGGTAAGGACGTTAACCACCTCGGAACATCCTCCCTTATACGTCACCTGCAGCGCATTCATCATAAGTCAGTGACAAGTTCAAAAACTTTGGGCGACAGCGGAAGCAGTCCACTGACCAGTAAATCCCTTCCTCTTGTAACCAAGCTCACGCAAACCACCCCACCAACTCCCTCAGTGTCAATTTCCTCCTTCCCCAGGAATGCCAATAGTCCTGCAGGCCATGTCACTGGCAATTCTGACGAGTCCTCTCCTGCCTGGGATTCCTCTGATGCATCCTTGCGTGTAACGCCTACTGCTGCTGGCGCTGCTGTTGTTGCTGCTGGGAGTCGATGGTCATCCCAGAGGGGAAGTCGTACTCGTAAGACCGCTTTTACTACTTCCACCAAGCAATTGACTGTCCAACAGTCCTTTGCGAGGAAGATGAAATATCACAGCAGTCATCCTGCTGCAAAGCGGATAACTGAGGCCTTGGCATCCTGGGCGGTGAGAAACGTGGTTCCGGTATCCATCATTACTGCAGAGCCAACTAGAGACTTGTTGGAGGTACTGTGTCCCCGGTACCAAATACCATCTAGGTTCCATTTCTCTAGGCAGGCGATACCGAAAATATACACAGACCTCAGAAAAAGACTCACCAGTGTCCTAAAAAATGCAGTTGTACCCAATGTCCACTTAACCACGGACATGTGGACAAGTGGAGCAGGGCAGGCTCAGGACTATATGACTGTGACAGCCCACTGGGTAGATGTATGGACTCCCGCCACAAGAACAGCAGCGGCGGCACCAGTAGCAGCATCTCGCAAACGCCAACTCTTTCCTAGGCAGGCTACGCTTTGTATCACCGCTTTCCAGAATACGCACACAGCTAAAAACCTCTTACGGCAACTGAGGAAGATCATCGCAGAATGGCTTACCCCAATTGGACTCTCCTGTTGATTTGTGGAATCGGACAACGCCAGCAATATTGTGTGTGCATTAAATATGGGCAAATTCCAGCATGTCCCATGTTTTGCACATACCTTGATTTTGGTGGTGCAGAATTATTTAAAAAACGAGAGGGGCATGCAAGAGATGCTGTCGGTGGCCAGAAGAATTGCGGGACACTTTCGGCGTACAGGCACCACGTACAGAAGACTGGAGCACCACCAAAAACGCCTGAACCTGCCCTGCCATCATCTGAAGCAAGAAGTGGTAACGAGGTGGAATTCAACCCTCTATATGCTTCAGAGGTTGGAGGAGCAGCAAAAGGCCATTCAAGCCTATACAACTGAGCACGATATAGGAGGTGGAATGCACCTGTCTCAAGCGCAGTGGAGAATGATTTCAACATTGTGCAAGGTTCTGCAACCTTTTGAACTTGCCACACGTGAAGTCAGTTCAGACACTGCCAGCCTGAGTCAGGTCATTCCCCTCATCAGGCTTTTGCAGAAGAAGCTGGAGACATTGAAGGAGGAGCTAACACAGAGCGATTCCGCTAGGCATGTGGGACTTGTGGATGGAGCCCTTAATTCGCTTAACAAGGATTCACGGGTGGTCAATCTGTTGAAATCAGAGCACTACATTTTGTCCACCGTGCTCGATCCTAGATTTAAAACCTACCTTGGATCTCTCTTTCCGGCAGACACAAGTCTGCTGGGGTTCAAAGAACTGCTGGTGACAAAATTGTCAAGTCAAGCGGAACGCGACCTGTCAACATCTCCTCCTTCACATTCTCCCGCAACTGGGGGTGCGAGGAAAAGGCTCAGAATTCCGAGCCCACCCGCTGGCGGTGATGCAGGGCAGTCTGGAGCGACTGCTGATGCTGACATCTGGTCCGGACTGAAAGACCTGACAACGATTACGGACATGTCGTCTACTGTCACTGCATATGATTCTCTCCCCATTGAAAGAATGGTGGAGGATTATATGAGTGACCGCATCCAAGTAGGCACGTCAGACAGTCCGTACTTATACTGGCAGGAAAAAGAGGCAATTTGGAGGCCCTTGCACAAACTGGCTTTATTCTACCTAAGTTGCCCTCCCACAAGTGTGTACTCCGAAAGAGTGTTTAGTGCCGCCGCTCACCTTGTCAGCAATCGGCGTACGAGGTTAAATCCAGAAAATGTGGAGAAGATGATGTTCATTAAAATGAATTATAATCAATTCCTCCGTGGAGACATTGACCAGCAGCAATTGCCTCCACAAAGTACACAGGGAGCTGAGATGGTGGATTCCAGTGGGGACGAATTGATAATCTGTGAGGAGGGGGATGTACACGGTGATATATCGGAGGATGATGATGAGGTGGACATCTTGCCTCTGTAGAGCCAGTTTGTGCAAGGAGAGATTAATTGCTTCTTTTTTGGTGGGGGTCCAAACCAACCCGTCATTTCAGTCACAGTCGTGTGGCAGACCCTGTCACTGAAATGATGGGTTGGTTAAAGTGTGCATGTCCTGTTTATACAACATAAGGGTGGGTGGGAGGGCCCAAGGACAATTCCATCTTGCACCTCTTTTTTCTTTCATTTTTCTTTGCGTCATGTGCTGTTTGGGGAGTAGTTTTTGGAAGGGCCATCCTGCGTGACACTGCAGTGCCACTCCTAGATGGGCCAGGTGTTTGTGTCGGCCACTTGGGTCGCTTATCTTAGTCACACAGCTACCTCATTGCGCCTCTTTTTTCTTTGCGTCATGTGCTGTTTGGGGGGTGTTTTTTGGAAGGGCCATCCTGCGTGACATTGCAGTGCCACTCCTAGATGGGCCAGGTGTTTGTGTCGGCCACTTGGGTCGCTTATCTTAGTCACACAGCTACCTCATTGCGCCTCTTTTTTTCTTTGCGTCATGTGCTGTTTGGGGGGTGTTTTTTGGAAGGGCCATCCTGCGTGACACTGCAGTGCCACTCCTAGATGGGCCAGGTGTTTGTGTCGGCCACTTTGGTCGCTTATCTTAGTCACACAGCTACCTCATTGCGCCTCTTTTTTTCTTTGCGTCATGTGCTGTTTGGGGGGTGTTTTTTGGAAGGGCCATCCTGCGTGACACTGCAGTGCCACTCCTAGATGGGCCAGGTGTTTGTGTCGGCCACTAGGGTCGCTTATCTTAGTCACACAGCTACCTCATTGCGCCTCTTTTTTTTCTTCTTTGCGTCATGTGCTGTTTGGGGAGTAGTTTTTTGAAGGGCCATCCTGCGTGACACTGCAGTGCCACTCCTAGATGGGCCAGGTGTTTGTGTCGGCCACTTGGGTCGCTGAGCTTAGTCATCCAGCGACCTCGGTGCAAATTTTAGGACTAAAAATAATATTGTGAGGTGTGAGGTGTTCAGAATAGACTGAAAATGAGTGGAAATTATGGTTATTGAGGTTAATAATACTTTGGGATCAAAATGACCCCCAAATTCTATGATTTAAGCTGTTTTTTAGGGTTTTTTGAAAAAAACACCCGAATCCAAAACACACCCGAATCCGACAAAAAAAATTCGGTGAGGTTTTGCCAAAACGCGTTCGAACCCAAAACACGGCCGCGGAACCGAACCCAAAACCAAAACACAAAACCCGAAAAATTTCCGGTGCTCATCACTAAGCTGTATGTGGAAGCCTATCCTGCCCACTGTTCTTTTACGTTCACAGCTGTAATCATTGGTATCAGGACTTATTCCAGCCTCATGCATGGCTGAAACAAACATCCCATTTCTGTCTGCACTCCACGATCAGGTAAGGAAGATGGCTTATGCCCCCATTAGGCAGAACAGTTTTGTGTGACCACCCATCTACAGCCCAGAAATGCCAATGTCATGGAAATCTTAGTACCTCAACAGATGGATCAATCCATACACACTAGCGATCTCCACTCATATGCAGATACATGATCCAGTGTATGAGCTGATGCATATTTCTTTCTTTGGAGCAAGCCCAGCATGCTGAAATCTGCAATATCTGTGTGCATTGCAACTTGAGTAGGACTCAGAATCAGTCCCTGTATATCTTGGATTGCTGTCAAGTCCCCTGGACCGAACACAGGCCAGTGTGTGTTCACCTGATCGGGGATGCTAGCCCTGCCACTTTTGGACTGCCATCAGGTCCGTCTGCATGACAATGATTTCCATGAACTGCTGCATTGTGTCCAGTTTACAGCTACAGGAGATACAGCTTATGGCCTGTAGCTGCACATTTAATGGAGTCCTCAATGATGAGAAATACATACAGGTACTTATCCAACAAGGAGTACCATCAAGGAGGTGTCTGATAGGCTCCAAATTTATTCTGCAGCAGGACAACGACCCCAAGTATACAGCCAATGTCATTAAGAACTATCTTCAGTGTAAAGAAGAAAAAGGAGTCCTGGAAGTGATGATATTACATTATTGAGTCTGTCTGGGATTACATGAAGAGGTAGAAGTTTTTGAACAAGCCTACAGCTACATAAGATCTGTGGTTGGATCTCCAAGATGTCTGGAGCAACCTCCTTGCTGGGTTTCTTCAAAAATTGTGTGCTAGCATACCTAGAAGAATTTATGCTGTTTTGAAGGCAAAGGGTGGTCACATCAAATATTTATTTGATTAAGATTTCTTTTCAATTCATCCACTTTTCAAATAAACTATTAACACTTCTATTTTTGAAAGCATTCATACTTTGTAGCATTTTTCCACATATTCCTAAAACTTTTGCACAGTACTGTACATCTCTAAAGTACGCCCTTTGTCCAGAAGTTACGGAATTAATTCTCAACCATACCAGTGAAAAACATTTGGGTGTTGTGTTAAAGGTTCACAGACACCTAGGGACTAAAGTGTTTATTACAGGAAATTACATTTTCATCTTTATCTGCAATCTACAAAATGTTATTTAATGTAGAAAGATGGAATTGCTTTTCTATTTGACTTCACTTCTTTCTGCATTTTTAAGTTTAATTTTTCCTGTTTCTGCCTGTGCCAGAGGCTATTTAGAATTAAACAAATGTTTTTCGTTTTCATTTGTAATACATTATGCATGTCATACTGCTGATTCTATGTAATCATGGAAATGTATCACAGTGTTGTTGTTGTTGTTATTATTATTATTACAGAACAGTGATAGCAAGCACTGTATGCACTGCTTTGAAAACTGTATTTTTTCACACTTTTAAAATATTTTTTTTATATAAACGTGTAAATAAATATTGATTTTTAAGCTTTATCACAATGTATTATTTAAAAATGAAGGGCCTGATCCTGAGTTGCACGCAATCTATGCGCAATGCCAATGTTTACATAGTTTAGTGATTATTTTCAGCTGTGCATGCCCAAATTTCTGACAACCCCTGTGGCGCATACATTACACCAAGCACAAAGGTACTTTTGCAATTGGGTCAGGTGCTAGCAAAAATGTAACAGAAAAGTGATGGCCATTCCTGGGCAGTGGCTGGTAGGTGGCTAGTAGTGCACGCATAAATGGCCTGTTCAGTGGGTGTGTAATGGAAGTGTTGGGGGTATGTGAATGTAAGCTGCACAGCCGCAAGCGTAGAAGGCCATTGTCATATAGGGAAACTGCAGCTGCCATAGGGCCACAACTGCAGACTAAGGGGGTTATTCCGAGATGAACGCAGATTGCTGCATATGCAGCCGGATCTCCGTTTATCTCTGCACATGCTAAGGGCCACCCAGCACAGGGCAAGGCCGCCCAGCATATGTGAGGCCGCGTTACGATGCATTAGCAATCTAATTGTGAACGCATCAGATCTAGGGTTGACCTCTGGCAGCTAGACGGTCAACGCCCATGTTTTAAATTGGAAATGGTCCCAGCCCACCCCCATTCATACCACCACGCCTCCCATGCCGCACCGCCACCGAAAAATGCCCACTGCTGTCAATCACATAGTGATAGGCATCCATCAGGCATAGCGAAATGTGTATGCCCACAGAGCTGCTGTGCGACTGCTGTGCATGTGCAGTTTGCCGTCACTGGCAAACTGCGCTGTGCGTCGCAATAGCGTCGGAGTCTGAATGACTCCCCAAATTACCAATGTAAAATGTGTGCACTAAAAAAGCTGCAACTTACTATCACAAGTTGCATACCAGCCTGCACCAGTGGTATATGCCCCACTATATGTCTGGCATTCCTTATTCATCATAATAAGAGTAAGGAAAATAAATAATTTACATGCAGGAAATGAGGCTCTCCTTCCAAACATTCCTAGGGCCTTGGTTGTCTTTCATTTGTCCATACAGGTTATAATGAAAAGACACAGTCAACAAACTGGTAAAATATTTTCTTTTTCCTTTTCCTAATGGTCAAAAACATATTTTTCTTAAGTTACCCGAGGGATCCAATTACTTTGAGTTTAAAGTGAAAAGCATTCTTCGCACTGTGGAGATTAAAGGGAAAAGATACACAAATTACATTTCAAAAATATTATGTCTATTTTTTTAAAGAAATTACCAAACCAAGCGGAAAATCGACTTATTACGTTGTTTAAGAAAATATCTAAATGATAAATCCTTGAACTGATGTAAGCAATTAAAACTATATTTCAACTACTGAGGAAAGCATTTGACGGAACTAGGTCATCTTTATGTGTTTCTACTGTATGTTTTCCTACTTCTGGAAAATTGTACTCTAGCACTGAAGGTGTGATAAAAGTTCCTCTTTACCTTTGTGAAGACAACGTGGGCACTGCTAAACCTGCTGCAATCTGAAGGAATCCAGTATTTCTACAATGTGGGTCAGGGTATCACAGGGAACATGTTTACAATATAGTATAGATTATATAGATTAAACTACTGTGAAATGGAGGAATGTGTATGAAAATCTATTTTATTTCTAAATGTGATTGCAGGCACTGGGGAAATGTTACATGTGACCATTTGTGATCAGGTGTGAATCCTCCGGGTGAGGATTATTAGATTTACACTAAAAATGCCTACAGTCAACAGGTTCTTCCACTAATGGTAGACATGCATTAAACTGGTCAAAAGGTCGATAGGGTCAAAAGGCTGACATAGAATAGGTTGACAGTAGAGAATGTCAATAAGAGTCAAAAGGTTGTCATGGAAATGGTCAACACAAAAAAGGTAGACAATTGTTTTTTGTCTGTTTTGTCACTTTTCTACCACAAACAAGCCCCATTAGTGTACCACGCCCCCTCGAATGGCTTGATTTGGTCGCCATGCTTTGGGGAAGGTGCCTCACTCTGCTACCGCTGCGCAGGTTACTATTCCCAATCATAGTCCATGTGGATGGTAAAGTAGGAAAAAAAAAAAATGGTGTCAACCATATGTGTGGTGACCATTGTTATGTTGACCTTTTGACCCTGTCAGCCTTTTGAACTTTCTACATTTTACATGTAAACCATTTGACCCTGTCGACCTTTTAATCCTGTCGATCTATTTGCACACTGCCCATCCAGCATATTCATATATCTTGCCCTGCAACACAGAATCTTGTTTGGCATTTACAGTAGGTACACAGTCAGCATTAACCACACTGACTTTCTTCTGTTCCATCAGAAGGTACACAAGTTTTCACCCCAAATGTGCCGCCATCTTGGTGCACTAAGCCATGCAAGTAACAAAACATATGTAGTAGCTCACTAACTGTAATGTTAGGTCTTTATATGAATTTGTGGCCACCAACAACCAAAGACACTTGAGCAGACCATTTGATTCAATTGATTCATTGCCCAAGGGTTCAGGGCTTTTGCATGGAGTTACACAGAGCTACATCAGATACTAAAAATTAAGTCAATTAGAGAATTTTAATCAAAACAAGGGGCTGGATGTAATGCATCCAGCATGGTAGCTGAACTTGAACGTTTTTTAAAGGGGCAATCACTTACAAGGCAAAACCATGCCTTGTAAATGATTACCCTTTAAAAAAATGTCTGAATTCATCTGGCATCCTGCATGGTCGCCGAACTTGGACAGTATTACATCCGGCCCCATGTTTAAGAACCACATTAGTAACACAGTAATAGTACACAAACGGCAGACCCAGGTAACTCCAGACTCAGTACATGGCATAATAATAATATATAAAGCACCCAGAAAAGAGTAGATTAGTGTAGAGCAGGCAATGTGCAAAATGCGGGAACAACTATTCATGGGTTCAGTATGATTTCCTGATGGATGGGATGCCGGCGGTCAGAATCCCGCCAGCCCCCCAGTAATCCCCCTAACCCTCACCTGCAGGGCCGGTGCTAGGGTGTTCAGCGCCCCCCCCCCCCCCCCCTGCAAACTATAAATTTGCGCCCTGCCACTTATATACATACTAAACCCAGTAGTGGCACCACCTATACACATAATGCACCAGTAGTGGCGCCTCTTATAAGTAATACCCCCAGTAGTGGCACCGCTTATACATTATGCTCCCAGTAGTGGCACTGCTTATACACACAACGCCTCCTGTAGCAGTGCCGCTTATACATACAATGCCCTCTGTAGCAGTGACACTTACACACACAATGCACCCTGTAGCAGTGATGCTTACACACATAATGCCCCCTGTAGCAGTGACGCTTACACACACACAAAGCCCTCTGTAACAGTGATCCTTAAACACAACGCCCCCTGTAGCAGTGACGCTTACACACACAACATCTCTTGTAACAGTGATGCTTACACGCACAACGCCCCCTGTAGCAGTGACACTTACACATATGCCACTGTAGCAGTGATGCTTTCACATATAACACCCCCTGTAGCAGTGACACTTACACATATAACGCCCCATAGCAGGGATGCTTTCACATATAATAATGCCCCTGTAGCAGTGATGCTTACACATATAACGCCCCCATAGCATGACGCTTACACATATAACGCCCCCTTGTAGCAGTGACGCTAAAGGTGTGGACTAACAAGGAAGAGGCATTGCCACACAATAGTATCCCCATTTCAAATTACGCCACACAGTAGCACAATATTATTCACATTACACTGCACGTAGTAGTGCTGCTTATACATATAATGCCCCCAGTAGTAGTGATGCTAATACATAATGCTCCCAGTAGTGGCACCACTTATACACATAATACACCCAGTAGCGACACTTGCTTATACACATAATGCACCCAGTAGTGCAGCAGTGATACTTACACACACAACGCACCCTGTAGCAGTGACGCTTACACACACAATGCCCTCTGTAACAATGACGCTTACACACACAGCGCCCTCTGTAGCAGTGATGCTTACACACACAACGCACCCTGTAGCAGTGACACATAAACATATAATGTCCCCTGGAGCAGTAAAGCTTGCACATATAACGCCCTCTGTAGCAGTGACACT
Source organism: Pseudophryne corroboree (assembly GCF_028390025.1). Classification (NCBI taxonomy): domain Eukaryota; kingdom Metazoa; phylum Chordata; class Amphibia; order Anura; family Myobatrachidae; genus Pseudophryne; species Pseudophryne corroboree. The sequence continues at coordinate 526,756,310 of NC_086447.1, read as the reverse complement.
TACACATATAACAACCCCCTGTAGCAGTGACACTAAACATATAATGCCATCTATAGCAGTGATGCTTACACATATAACGCCCATAGCAGTGATGCTTAGACATAAAGCCCCCATAGCAGTGACGCTTCCACATATAACGCCCCCATAGCATTGATGCTAAACATATTATGCCCTCTGTAGCAGTGATACATAAACATATAACACCCCGTAGCAGTGACGCTTACACACATAACGCCCCCTGTAGCAGTGACACTTACACATATAATGCCCCCTGTAGCAGTGCGCTAAACATATAATGTCCCCTGTAGCAGTGACACATAAAAATATAACACCCCCATGGTAGTGATGCTTACACATATAATGCCCCCTGTAGCAGTGACACATAAACATATAATACCCCCGTAGCAGGGACGCTTACACATATAATGCCACCTGTAGTAGTTATGCTAAACATATAACTCCCCCTTTAGCAGTGACACAAACATATAATGCCCCCTGTAGCAGTGAAGCTTTATGCCCACACAGTCAAACATACATATACAGATACACACACACACACACACACACACACACACACACACACACACACACACACACACACACACACACACACCTACATACATACTGTACACACACAGATACTCACACACTTTCACTCACCAATTCTCTTTCCATCCACACTTACCTAAGGAAGCCTGGCTGCTTCTGTGTCCCATGTAGCTCCGCCCCTTTTTAAGGTCCCGCAGCTCTGAACTATCACAGACTTACAGGGGAGGAGAGGGGAGGGGAGGGGAGAGGAGACTTCAAGCTGCCGGCACTGCTGCCTGTCCTACAGTGTGACAGGCGCAGCAGCTGGCAGCAGCACAGAAATCAGCTCAGCACAGGGATGCAGAGCAGGGAGAGTGCCTCTCCAGTCTGGTGCCTCCCTGCACTGCATCCCTTTGGTGAGCGGGTAGCGCTGGGCCTGCACACCTGTTCCCTACCTTAACCCTCCCCTGTGGGTGCCTAACCCTAATCCTCCCCGCTTGGTGCCTAACCCTAGCCTTTCCTTCCCTGCTGCCTACACCTAACATTCCCTGCTAAGTGCCTAACCCTAACCCTCTCTCCCCGGTATTTAACCCTAACTTTCCCATCCCTGAACCCTAACCCCCTTCTAATGGCTACACCTAACTCCCCTCACGGCGGGCGGGATCCCGGGTGTCGGTATTTAGATGCCGGGATTCCGAGACCTGTCGGGCATTAGACGCAGTTGTTTCTGTGGCGGATGGGATTCTGGCATCAATATTTAAAGTGCCGGGATCCCGTCCATCAGTAAGCTGTCTGCTTTCCTTATTCATATGCAGCATGCACGTATGGATCAGGTTACTGAGTGCCTTTATGGTAGCATCTACCCGTCAACTCATGTGTGACCATGGAGACACACTGGCCAGAAGACAGTTAAGACTCTCACAATGAAGATGTTGAATTTCTCACAATTTAGAGATTAGTTTCTGAAGTATCTAACTAAACTTTGGCTAATAAGAAAATAATAAATGTAGCCCTTTTTTTTACCAGTCTGAATGAGCTTTCTTCTACAGTACCACTTTTTGTTTAGGATGTAACAGTCAGCAACTCTGTTTCATGTAGATGTTGTTTGATAACTGCCTTCATGCTGAGAAGAGAGCCCTTAAACTCATCATGGTGGTTGGTGAGTTTGGACTCTTTCAAGCACATTGCCCCTTTTTTCTCTTCCTGTTAACATTATATATTTAGATCAACAAGCAGCACCACCGCCACACAATTGTGTTGAAATATTGGTTTGATCAGCACAAAATGTTAGATTACAAATATTTCCTGTAAAATTATTATCTATCCATATTCTGGTGCGGGAGTCTCTTTAATTGAAAATCAATACACATTTACCATGCACATTACAGTATGTACTGCTCAAGTATGATTGGTTTGTGGTTAGTCATGGCAGACAAGTATGCTAGGTATTTCTATTCACACAAGTCTAACAAATAGAAAATGTGGTAAATGATAAGAATCAATGTAAAAAAATGCTTTTATAAACTTGAGGTGAAGAATGAGCAAAATGACATTTGTTCCTAAAAGGATGGTAGAGAAATTAATATACCTTGGCCATGCCACTTATATCTTGAATATTTGTTTGGCATATACTTTAGTGGTTTATTGGTATTAAACCATGTTCTCCTTTATTACAAATCTTATGTTATGCTTCTTAAATATATACATTTATCATATTACCCTTTTTATAATAAAAAAAACATTAAAACTAAACTACTGTAAGAAATAACTGCTGTTTGTACAACGAACTTGAATATAATTTCATATACTTCTAGATGTGTAGCTCATGAAATTAAATATACTTATGTCAGTTATGACATAATGTATTTTTTTGCATTGGACACATAGTTATCATTACTTTTATTTTCACATCATTCTTTTTATCACTATGTGCTGGAATTTAAATACTTCATCAAAGGGTCTGTACTAATAAAATAATATTTGGGATGAAATCTGTTGCAATAAGAACTACAGTATTGTATGATTCCCCTCTGTGAATTGCTAGAAGTAGCATCACCATCTGGAATCACATATGTTTTGTACTCATTAAGTCAAAAATGCACCCATAAACAGTATGTATGTTGTTTTCTTATGCTATCTTCCTTTTTGGTGAGATCTAGTTTTTATTTTGCAGCATGTACACAGATTTCTGTATATTTATAAAGTACATAGCAAATACCATTTTGTGATGTCACAACTCTACTTCTGGTCAATTTGACACATATATTTCAACACCACCAAGATACCATATGTAAGATGTAGAGTACAGTATCTTTTACTGGATGGGAGAAGTTGGATGAATCAGGCACATATCATGAAGATTTGGAACACGCCTAATTTTTCTATGTATCTGTTCTGTGTCAGCATAGCCACTCTGCAACCTGGTTCACTGGCTCCATATCACTCTCAGAATTCCGTTCAAATTCCTGACCCTGATTTACAAAAGACTCATCCTACATCCTGTTGGTGGGAGTAGTGCATAACATAAGCTATGAAAACTTTCCATATCTAAGTACTTGGTTAAATGAAGAAATAGTCTGGGAAAGACTAAGTAAAATGAAGATAAACAAATCTCCTGGTCTGGATTGACTGCACCCAAGTGTTCTTATGGAGCTTAACTCAGAATTAGTAAGGCCCTTATATTTGATTTTCTATGATTCAATTACATCAGCAATGATACCGGAGGACTGGCGTATAGCAGGGGTAGTCTCAATATTTAAAAAGGGAATTAAAACTCTTCCCGGTAACTATAGACCAGTAAGTTTGACATCTATAGTGGGGAAAATACTGGAAGGTATAATAAGGGATAGCATAGAAGGGTACTTGGATAACTCCAAGGTTATTAATAGAAATCAGCATGGCTTTGTGAGGGACAGGTCATGTCAAAGTAACTTAATTAGCTTCTATGAGAAAGTGAGTGATAATCTTGAAAAGGGAAACACAGTGGACGTGGTCTATTTAGATTTTGCTAAAGCCTTTGACACAGTGCCACATAAGAGACTGATCTTCAAATTAAGAGAGCTTGGTTTAGGAAACACTATTTGTACTTGGGTAAGTAATTGGCTGGATAACAGGGAACAGCAAGTAGTGGTTAATGGGATGTTTTCTGACTGGGCCTCAGTGCTCGGGCCATTACTGTTTAACATATATATTAATGACCTACAGATGGAGCCACACTAATCGTGGCTCCATCTGTGCCTGGGTACGCCCGCCCGAGGGGCCTGTCGCTCGCTGGACCATCTCTGTCTGCCTCCGTCCATGTGCCCGTGATGGAGTTGCACCCCATTCACTAGAAAGGGATAGCGTCTCTGTGCACTCCGCTGTGATGGAGATGTGCCCCATTCATAGAATGGGAGCGTCTCTGTGCACTCCCTGCATGACAAGGCGGATGGATCACCTAGTCATGCCGGGAGTGCACATATGCGATGGAGCGCGGCTCCATCTGTAGGAGAGGGTCTAGAAAGCACAGTGTCAATTTTACGCAGAAGATACTAAACAGTGTAGAGTAATTAATTCAGACATGGATGTTGAGTCTCTACAGAACGATTTATTTAAACTGAAGGTTTGGGCAGACAAATGGAGAATGATGTTCAATATAGAAAAATGTAAACTTATGCACCTTGGGACTAGGAACAATCGGGCAGCATATAAATTAAATGGGGAAAATGTAGGGGAAGCGGTAGTTAAAAAACATTTGGGGGTGGTCATTGATAATAGACTTAGTAGCAGTTCCCAATGTCAAAGCGCAGCAACAAAAGCAAATAAGGTGTTAGGATGCATAAAGTGGGGAATTGAGACAAGGGACGAGAGTATAATGCTGCCACTGTACAAATCAATGGTATGGCCACACCTTGAATATTGTGTACAGTTATGGGCACCGCACTATAAAAAGATCTCTTGGAAATTTAAAAGGGTTCAGAGGCGAGCCAATAAACCGATCAAGGGGTTAGTGACACTGGACTATGAGGAAAGGCTTACTAGGCTAGATATGTTTACACTCAAAAAGAGGCAGCTGAGAGGGGACATTATTAGATGAGAAGATGAAGAGAATGTTAGAAAAAGCATGAATTATAGCTGTTATGTAGACTTATAAACAAAACTTAATCAGGGTCATTATAGTTAACTAGTTATATACAGAGTAGTGTAAGAATTATAATACAGGTTGAACTCGATGGACATTTTGTCTTTTTTTTTACTTCATCTACTATGTTACTATGGTACTATCTCCAACCTCATTTTTATTCACACTACCTCCTCCCGCTCTTCCACCAACCGCACCTTAACTTCACCCATGTTACTGTACCACTTTTCATGCTTGCCACCAAATTTTTTCCTGCTCTGCTCCCCTTCATTGGATCTCACTCCCTCTTTAATCTCACTAGCTTTAAACATTTACTCAAAACTTACTTTTTCTTCAAAGCTTACAAACCCTTCTCTTAAATTTCCATTTTCCTCACTCTCTCCTTCACTTCTTCTCTGTTCACCCTACAACTGGTCTACTCTCCCTTTAGCATGGTAGCTCTCATGGGCAGAACCTTCTATCATCATGTTCCTCCCCAGCACTATCCATGCTGCCATTGCTCCTGCCCCTTACCTCCCTTTCAGCTACTCTGACCTTCATTGGGTACACTCACTGAGTGCTGAACCGTCTTCCGACCCTTTGACCAGGGGCGCATCAAGAGACGAGGAGGCCCGTGTGCAGTCTCTGTCCGGGTCTCCTTCTCTCTAGCAGGCAGAGCAATAGGCTCTGGGCACTAGGGTCACTAGATGATGCTACTGTCCTAGAGTCTAGTGCGCATGCGCAGGTCTCTACAAAAATGGCACTGTGGCCATTTTACTGGTAATTTTCCTACTGCGTATGCACAAAATGCCAGGAAAATGGCCACCGTGTCATTTTCCCTGTGGTTTCTGCAGGATTGCTGCTGCCAATGCCTGACTCCGGAGGGTAAGTATTGAAAAAATGGGTGCAGGAGGTGCATTTTAGGCTCCCTGGATCCCATGGGCTCATGAGCACCACACACACTGCACCGATTATACTGTAGATATGCCAGTGCCTTTGACTTAACTCAACTTGCTTTCTAAGTTACAGTGACTCTTCATCCCTTGTCTCTAGTATGCATACATCCTATTTTGTTAGATCACTGCCCTGTATTGTCCAATGATACTGATGTAAATTTATATTTATTGTACGGTAGAGATGTGCCCTGGACCATTTTTGCTGGTTTTGGTTCTAATGCGTTCTCGTCTTTGGGTTTTGCAAAAATGCTGTGACAGGTTTTGATTTTGTGTATTTTTTAAAAAATTGACAAAAAGCTAAAATTTTTATAATTTGCACTTTTTTTTAATTCTACAGTATTATTAACCTCAATTACATTAATCTCCAGTCACTTCCATAAATTTTGACCACCTCACGGCTCACAATATTATTTTCATCCAGTTTAGGCCACAGGCTGCAGCGATTTGGCTGGCTACTAAGCGGCAATTTATAGAACATCTTTGAAACATTGGCACACAGCAATATTACATTCACAGTTTACCAATCCAATCACTTCAGCTACTTTTGTGGCTGTAGTCAGAGGCGTCACCGGATGTGGTGAAACCCGGTGCACACCACTGATCTCCCAGCGTGGTTGCGGCAAAAAGCGGTATGGTCTTATATACAGGGGGCGTGGCCTCGCTGGGGTGCCAGAATCATCACTCTGATGGCATGCCCAGCATCTCCGTAGATACTGGGCTGCCTCCTCTTCTGTGACAGGAGCCGGGTGCTGTAGGAGACTTTCACGCTGCAGCACCTGGCTCCTGTCACTGTGGAGAAGCTGACATTTGGTGTCACCTCCCTCCAGATGTCACACCCGGGTGCGGACCGCACCCCCCGATCCCGCAATGTACGCCACTGGCTGCAGTGCTTCATTTGTTTGGGCCCCCACAAAACAAGCTACTAATGGGCTCAAGGCAGCTGACATAATAGCTCTGCAGTCGCATGATGTCATTGTTACTACCATCCTTAAATTCATCCTCATCAGTGTGTACATCATTCTCACACAATATCAATTCATCCCCGCTGGAATACACCATTACAGAAGTCCCTGTACTTTGATGTCTCCTATGCCGATTGGTGACAAGGTTTCTGGCTGTGCTGAAACCTGTTTCTGAGTGCACACTGGAAGATGGGCAGCTTAAGCAAAGCTTAAGTAATGCAACGCCAATTTGTACAGGGCCCCCCGAATTGCCTTTTTTCTTTACAGTATTCAAAGGGACCATGGGGTAGATGTATTAAGCTGTTACCTAAACATGGTTGGTGTGACACTTCACTACTTTTTCGCTGTGATATGTAGTCATACATCACCAGAATGTATGTACCCCCGGCTCACATTATCCCAATGCTCTTTCCGGTGTTTGTTGTTTAGCGCATGCGCGGAAAAGCCATAAAGATACCCTGGGCATTCAATAAAGATTTATAATAAAAAAAAACACAAAAAAATCACATTGAAGCAGCTACAGTGCTGGCGCGCCAGCCTCGACCTGGCAATGTGACCTACTATTAACGTGAGGCGAAGAGCCACCTCGCTGTCATGCATAAGGTAGCCAGCACCTTCCTATGCACACAGCATGGCAGGCAGTATTGTTGTATGCACTGTGTGCATTCGTTAAAAGCCCAATGTGAGCAGCTTATTACATTCAGGGGATGCAGTAACAGTGGTATACAGTATATCATAATGCACATAGCGCACGTTCTTACATCTGCCCCCCAGTTCCATGCCTGTTTGTACACTGTCATTAAAATAACACTCCACCATTCTTTGGATGGTGACCGTATTAGATGTAGTTACGGTAGAAGTGGCACTAATTTTGGGCAATTCCTTTAGACTAGTGATGAGCGGGTTCGGTTAGTCGGAATCCGTACCCCCACGAACTTCACCCATTTTACACGGTTCCGAGGCAGATTCGAATCTTCCCGCCTTGCTCGGTTAACCCAAGCGCGCCCGAACGTCATCATCCCGCTGTCGGATTCTCGCGAGATTCGGATTCTATATAAGGAGCCGAGCGTCGCCGCCATTTTTCACTCGTGCATTGGAAATGATAGTGAGAGGACGTTGCTGGCGTCCTCTCAGTTTTATTCAGGTGGCTGCAAATATCTGTGCTCACTGCTTTATTGTGGGGACTGGGGACCACCAGTATAATATAGGAGGAGTACAGTGCAGAGTTTTGCTGACCAGTGACCACCAGTATTATACGTTCTCTGCCTGAAAAACACTCCATATCTGTGCTCAGTGTGGTGCATATATCTGTGCTCACACTGCTTTATTGTGGGGACTGGGGACCATCAGTATTATATAGGAGGAGTACAGTGCAGAGTTTTGCTGACCAGTGACCAGTGACCACCAGTATTATACGTTCTCTGCCTGAAAAACGCTCCATATCTGTGCTCAGTGTGCTGCATATATCTGTGCTCACACTGCTTTATTGTGGGGACTGGGGACCATCAGTATTATATAGGAGGAGTACAGTGCAGAGTTTTGCTGACCAGTGACCAGTGACCACCAGTATTATACGTTCTCTGCCTGAAAAATGCTCCATATCTGTGCTCAGTGTGCTGCATATATCTGTGCTCACACTGCTTTATTGTGGGGACTGGGGACCACCAGTATTATATAGGAGGAGTACAGTGCAGAGTTTTGCTGACCAGTGACCAGTGACCACCAGTATTATATGTTCTCTGCCTGAAAAACGCTCCATATCTGTGCTCAGTGTGCTGCATATATCTGTGCTCACACTGCTTTATTGTGGGGACTGGGGATCACCAGTATTATATAGGAGGAGTACAGTGCAGAGTTTTGCTGACCAGTGACCAGTGACCACCAGTATTATACGTTCTCTGCCCGAAAAACGCTCCATATCTGTGCTCAGTGTGCTGCATATATCAGTGCTCACACTGCTTTATTGTGGGGACTGGGGACCACCAGTATTATATAGGAGGAGTACAGTGCAGAGTTTTGCTGACCAGTGACCAGTGACCACCAGTATTATACGTTCTCTGCCTGAAAAACGCTCCATATCTGTGCTCAGTGTGCTGCATATATCTGTGCTCACACTGCTTTTTTTGTGGGGACTGGAGACCACCAGTATTATATAGGAGGAGTACAGTGCAGAGTTTTGCTGACCAGTGACCACCAGTATTATACGTTCTCTGCCTGAAAAACTCTCCATATCTGTGCTCAGTGTGCTGCATATATCTGTGCTCACACTGCTTTTTTTGTGGGGACTGGAGACCACCAGTATTATATAGGAGGAGTACAGTGCAGAGTTTTGCTGACCAGTGACCACCAGTATTATACGTTCTCTGCCTGAAAAACTCTCCATATCTGTGCTCAGTGTGCTGCATATATCTGTGCTCACACTGCTTTATTGTGGGGACTGGGGACCACCAGTATTATATAGGAGGAGTATAGTGCAGAGTTTTGCTGACCAGTGACCAGTGACCACCAGTATTATACGTTCTCTGCCTGAAAAACACTCCATATCTGTGCTCAGTGTGCTGCATATATATGTGCTCACACTGCTTTATTGTGGGGACTGGGGACCACCAGTATTATATAGGAGGAGTACAGTGCAGAGTTTTGCTGACCAGTGACCACCAGTATTATACGTTTTCTGCCTGAGAAACGCTCCATATCTGTGCTCAGTGTGCTGCATATATCTGTGCTAACACTGTTTATTGTGGGACTGGAGACCACCAGTATTATATAGGAGGAGTACAGTGCAGAGTTTTGCTGACCAGTGACCAGTGACCACCAGTATTATACGTTCTCTGCCTGAAAAACGCTCCATATTCGTGCTCAGTGTGCTGCATATATCTGTGATCACACTGCTTTTTTGTGGGGACTGGAGACCACCAGTATTATATAGGAGGAGTACAGTGCAGAGTTTTGCTGACCAGTGACCGCCAGTATTATACGTTCTCTGCCTGAAAAACTCTCCATATCTGTGCTCAGTGTGCTGCATATATCTGTGCTCACACTGCTTTATTGTGGGGACTGGGGACCACCAGTATTATATAGGAGGAGTACAGTGCAGAGTTTTGCTGACCAGTGACCAGTGACCACCAGTATTATACGTTCTCTGCCTGAAAAACGCTCCATATCTGTGCTCAGTGTGCTGCATATATATGTGCTCACACTGCTTTATTGTGGGGACTGGGGACCACCAGTATTATATAGGAGGAGTACAGTGCAGAGTTTTGCTGACCAGTGACCACCAGTATTATACGTTCTCTGCCTGAAAAACGCTCCATATCTGTGCTCAGTGTGCTGCATATATCTGTGCTCACACTGTTTATTGTGGGGACTGGAGACCACCAGTATTATATAGGAGGAGTACAGTGCAGAGTTTTGCTGACCAGTGACCACCAGTATTATACATTCTCTGCCTGAAAAACGCTCCATATCTGTGCTCAGTGTGCTGCATATATCTGTGCTCACACTGCTTTATTGTAGGGACTGGGGACCATCAGTATTATATAGGAGGAGTACAGTGCAGAGTTTTGCTGACCAGTGACCAGTGACCACCAGTATTATACGTTCTCTGCCTGAAAAACACTCCATATCTGTGCCGCATTGTAGTATATAGTAGGAGTACAGTGCATAATTTTGCTGACCACAAGTAAATAATATATAGCAGTACGGTACAGAAGGCCACTGCTCTACCTACCTCTGTGTCGTCAATTATACTATCCATCCATACCTGTGGTGCATTTCAGTTTTGCACAGTTTGCTGACCACCAGTATATAATATATAGCAGTACGGTACAGTAGGCCACTGTACCGCTTTCCAGAAAGAAATCACCGCTTTCCAGAAGAGGCACACAGCTGACAACCTCTTACGGAAACTGAGGAACATCATCGCAGAATGGCTTACCCCAATTGGACTCTCCTGGGGATTTGTGACATCGGACAACGCCACCAATATTGTGCGTGCATTACATCTGGGCAAATTCCAGCATGTCCCATGTTTTGCACATACATTGAATTTGGTGTTGCAGAATTATTTAAAAAACAACAGGGGCGTGCAAGAGATGCTGTCGGTGGCCCGAAGAATTGCGGGCCACTTTCGGCATTCAGCCACCATGTGCCAAAGACTGGAGCACAAGCAAACACTTCTGAACCTGCCCTGCCATCATCTGAAGCAAGAGGTGGTAACGAGGTTGAATTCAACCCTCTATATGCTTCAGAGGATGGAGGAGCAGCAAAAGGCCATTCAAGCCTATACATCTGCCTACGATATAGGCAAAGGAGGGGGAATGCACCTGACTGAAGCGCAGTGGAGAATGATTTCAACGTTGTGCAAGGTTCTGCAACCCTTTGAACTTGCCACACGTGAAGTCAGTTCAGACACTGCCAGCCTGAGTCAGGTCGTTTCCCTCATCAGGCTTTTGCAGAAGAAGCTGGAAACATTGAAGGAGGAGCTAAAACAGAGCGATTCCGCTAGGCATGTGGGACTTGTGGATGGAGCCCTTAATTTGCTTAACCAGGATTCACGGGTGGTCAATCTGTTGAAATAAGAGCACTATATTTTGGCCACCGTGCTCGATCCTAGGTTTAAAGCCTACGTTGTATCTCTCTTTCCGGCAGACACAAGTCTGCAGAGGTTCAAAGACCTGCTGGTGAGAAAATTGTCAAGTCAAGCGGAACGTGACCCATCAACAGCTCCTCCTTCACATTCTCCCGCAACTGGGGGTGCAAGGAAAAGGCTAAGAATTTCGAGCCCACCCGCTGGCGGTGATGCAGGGCAGTCTGGAGCGAGTGCTGACATCTGGTCCGGACTGAAGGACCTGACAACGATTACTGACATGTCGTCTACTGTCACTGCATATGATTCTGTCACCATTGAAAGAATGGTGGAGGATTATATGAGTGACCGCATCCAAGTAGGCATGTCAGACAGTCCGTACGTATACTGGCAGGAAAAAGAGGCAATTTGGAGGCCCTTGCAGAAACTGGCTTTATTTTACCTTAGTTGCCCCCCCCTCCAGTGTGTACTCCGAAAGAGTGTTTAGTGCAGCCGCTCACCTTGTCAGCAATCGGCGTACGAGGTTACTTCCAGAAAATGTGGAGAAGATGATATTCATCAAAATGAATTATAATCAATTCCTCCGTGGAGACATTCACCAGCAGCAATTGCCTCCAGAAAGTACACAGGGACCTGAGATGGTGGATTCCAGTGGGGACGAATTAATAATCTGTGAGGAGGGGGATGTACACAGTGAAAGGGTTGAGGAATCGGACGATGAGGAGGAGGTGGACATCTTGCCTCTGTAGAGCCAGTGTGCAAGGAGAGATTGGTTGCTTCTTTTTTGGTGGGGGCCCAAACCAACCAGTCATTTCAGTCACAGTCGTGTGGCAGACCCTGTGGCTGAAATGATGGGTTTGTTAAAGTGTGCATGTCCTGTTTAAACAACATAAGGGTGGGTGGGAGGGCCCAAGGACAATTCCATCTTACACCTCTTTTTTCTTTCATTTTACTTTGCATCATGTGCTGTTTGGGGACTTATTTTTTGAAGTGCCATCCTGTCTGACACTGCAGAGCCACTCCTAGATGGGCCAGGTGTTTGTGTCGGCCACTTGGGTCGCTTAGCTTAGTCACACAGCTACCTCATTGCGCCTCTTTTTTTCTTTGCATCATGTGCTGTTTGGGGACAATTTTTTTAATCTGCCATCCTGTCTGACACTGCAGTGCCACTCCTAGATGGGCCAGGTGTTTGTGTCGGCCACTTGGGTCGTTTAGCTTAGTCATCCAGCGACCTCGGTGCAAATTTTAGGACTAAAAATAATAGTGTGAGGTGTTCAGAATAGACTGGAAATGAGTGGAAATTATGGTTATTGAGGTTAATAATACTATGGGATCAAAATGACCCCCAAATTCTATGATTTAAGCTGTTTTTGAGGGTTTTTTGTAAAAAAACACCCGAATCCAAAACACACCCGAATCCGACAAAAAATTTCCAGGGAGGTTTTGCCAAAACGCGTCCGAATCCTAAACACGGCCGCGGAACCGAATCCAAAACCAAAACACAAAACCTGAAAAATGTCCGGTGCACATCACTACTTTAGACCCGACCAGATGTCATAATGTTGTTTTGCCTTCACTGCAGCACCACTGGGTCTTTTTGGAAAGTTTTGTTTTTTCCCAGACTGCAACATTTGCCAGAAAAACTGAAGAAGGAGACATTGTAGTGCCATGTGTCATTTGAGCTTCCAACTACCTCACGAGGATCTCCTTGCATGTCTTGATCTGGATTTGTCAGAAAGAAAGGCACATGGTATTACTTAGACCTAGGATCAAGCATGGTCGCCAAAATATAGTGATCTGATTTCAAGATATTGACAACTCTTGGATCCTGGCAAAGCAAAATTAGTGTGTCGGACTACATGTCTGACATACTTAGTGAAATTGCTTCATTTCTTCTCCTCCATCAATTTCACAAGCTAATTTTCCAGAAGTTTAATTAGGGGAATCATCTGAATCAAGCTAGCAGTGTTGGAACTCAATTCACAGGTGTCGTCTTTGAAGGGTTTCAGCATCTTGCACAAAATGGACAGTGCTTCCTACTGTGATGTAGTAAGGTACATTCCCCATCCTCTCCCAATGCCATGGCTTGTTGTGTAGTTGTAGATGACATTTTGTTGTTTCTCCATTCACTTAAGCCTGTAAAGTGTGGAATTCCACCTTGTGTCATTACCAAAAATCACCAATCCTGAGGAGAGTCCAAATGGGGTAAGCCATTTTGCTATGAGATCCCTTAGTTTTTCTAAGATGTTGCCAATGGTATTCCTCTTAGCAAAGCCTGTGATACACAGAGTAGCCTTCCTCTGAATAAGCTGGTGTTGTATGTTAGAGATGGCTGCTGCTGCTGCTGAAGGTGATTCACCCACTCAGTGGGCTTTCACAGTCATGGAATCTTTAGTTTGCCAGCTACTGCTTCACCACATATCTGTGGTTAAGTGGACAGTGAGTATAATGGCATTTTGTAGGCCAATAATAAGATTTTACTCACCGGTAAATCTATTTCTCCTAGTCCATAGTGGATGCTGGGGACTCCGTAAGGACCATGGGGAATAGACGGGCTCTGCAGGAGACTGGGCACTCTAACAAAGATTTAGTACTACTGGTGTGCACTGGCTCCTCCCTCTATGCCCCTCCTCCAGACCTCAGTTAAGGAAACTGTGCCCGGAAGAGCTGACATTACAAGGAAAGGATTTTGGAATCCAGGGTAAGACTCATACCAGCCACACCAATCACACCGTATAACTTGTGATAAACTTACCCAGTCAACAGTATGAACAACAGAGCATCAAACAATGGATGCCAACATAGCTATATACAAGTATTGCAGAAGCGTCCACTACGGACTACGAGAAATAGATTTACCGGTGAGTAAAATCTTATTTTCTCTAACGTCCTAGTGGATGCTGGGGACTCCGTAAGGACCATGGGGATTATACCAAAGCTCCCTAACGGGTGGGAGAGTGTGGATGACTCTGCAGCACCGAATTGGCAAACACAAGGTCCTCCTCAGCCAGGGTATCAAACTTGTAGAACTTAGCCTGAGGGTCTCTTGACCTGGCGCAATACCTTTGTAGCTTTTTGTTGAGACGGGATGCCATCATGTCCACCTCTGGCAGTTCCCATCGATTTGTAATCTGAGTGAAGAATTCGTGATGAAGTCCCCACTCTCCCGGGTGGAGGTCGTGCCTGCTGAGGAAGTCTGCTTCCCAGTTGTCCACTCCCGGAATGAACACTGCTGACAGTGCTTGCACGTGATTCTCCGCCCAACGAAGAATCCTGGTGGCTTCCGCCATCGCCACTCTGCTTCTTGTGCCGCCCTGGCGGTTTACATGAGCCACTGCGGTGATGTTGTCTGACTGAATCAGCACCGGTTGGTTGCGAAGCAGAGGCTCCGCTTGACTCAGGGCATTGTATATGGCCCTTAGTTCCAGGATATTTATGTGCAGACAAGCATCCTGACTTGACCACAACCCTTGGAAGTTTCTTCCCTGAGTGACTGCCCCCCATCCTCGGAGGCTCGCATCCGTGGTCACCAGGACCCAGTCCTGTATGCCGAACCTGCGGCCCTCGAGAAGGTGAGCACTCTGCAGCCACCACAGAAGAGACACCCTGGCCCTGGGGGACAGGGTGATCAGCCGATGCATCTGAAGATGCGATCCGGACCACTTGTCCAACAGATCCCACTGAAAGATCCTCGCATGGAAGCTGTCGAAGGGAATGGCTTCGTACGATGCCACCATCTTTCCCAGGACTCGCGTGCAGTGATGCACCGATACCTGTTTTGGTTTTAAGAGGTCTCTGACTAGAGTCACGAGCTCCTGAGCCTTCTCCGCCAGGAGAAACACCTTCTTCTGGTCTGTGTCCAGAATCATGCCCAGAAAGGGCAGACGCGTCGTAGGAATCAGCTGCGACTTTGGGATATTCAGAATCCAGCCATGCTGCTGCAACACTTCCTGAGAGTGTGCTACGCTGATCCGCAACTGCTCTCTGGACCTCGCCTTTATGAGGAGATCGTCCAAGTATGGGATAACTGTGACTCCTTGCTTTCTCAGGATCACCATCATTTCCGCCATTACCTTGGTAAATATTCTCGGTGCCGTGGAGAGCCCAAACGGCAACGTCTGGAATTGGTAATGACAGTCCTGTACCACAAATCTGAGGTACTCTTGATGAGGTGGATAAATGGGGACATGCAAGTAAGCATCCTTGATGTCCAGAGACACCATAAAATCCCCCTCTTCCAGGCTTGCAATGACCGCTCTGAGCGATTCCATTTTGAACTTGAATCTTTTCAGATAAATGTTCAGGGACTTTAAATTCAATATGGGTCTGACCGAACCGTCTGGTTTCGGTACCACAAACATTGTGGAATAGTATCCCCTTCCCTGTTGAAGGAGGGGAACCTTTACCACCACCTGCTGGAGATATAACTTGTGAATTGCCGCTAACACTACTTCCCTTTCCATGGGGGAAGCTGGCAGGGCCGACTTGAGGTAACGGTGAGGGGGCATCACTTCGAATTCCAGCTTGTATCCCTGAGACACAATCTGTATAACCCAGGGATCCACCTGTGAGCGAACCCACTGGTGGCTGAAATTTCGGAGACGCGCCCCCACCGCTACTGGCTCCACCTGTGGAGCCCCAGCGTCATGCGGTGGATTTAGTGGAAGCCGGGGAGGGCTTCTGTTCCTGGGAACTAGCTGTATGGTGCAGCTTCTTTCCTCTACCCCTGCCTCTGGCAAGAAAGGTTGCACCTCTGATCTTCTTGCTTCTTTGTGATCGAAAGGACTGCATTTTGTAATACGGTGCTTTATTAGGCTGTGAGGGAATATATGGCAAAAAAATTTGACTTCCCAGCCGTAGCTGTGGAAACTAGGTCCGAGAGACCGTCCCCAAACAATTCCTCACCCTTGTAAGGTAAAACCTCCATGTGCTTTTTGGAGTCGGCATCACCTGTCCATTGCCGAATCCACAGGACCCTTCTGGCAGAAATTGACATTGCATTTATTCTAGAGCCCAGTAGGCAAATGTCCCTCTGGGCATCCCTCATATATAGGACAGCGTCTTTTATATGCCCCAGGGTCAGTAAAATGGTATCCTTGTCTAAGGTATCCAGTTCCTCAGTCAGATTATCTGTCCATGCTGCTACAGCACTACACATCCAGGCCGACGCAATTGCCGGCCTCAGTAGAGTACCTGAATGTGTATAAACAGACTTCAGGATACTTTCCTGCTTCCTATCGACAGGATCCTTTAGGGAGGCCGTATCCTGTGACGGCAGGGCCACCTTCTTAGATAAGCGTCTCAGAGCTTTATCTACCCTAGGGGAGGATTCCCAGCGTAACCTGTCCGTTGGCGGGAAAGGGTACGCCATAAGTAACCTTTTGGAAATCAGCACTTTCCTATCGGGGGAATCCCACGCTTTTTCACATAACTCATTTAACTCATGTGAAGGGGGAAAAGTCACCTCTTGCTTTTTCTCCCCATACATATAAACCCTCTTGTCAGGGACAGGGTTTACCTCTGATATGTGCAATACATCCTTCATTGCTATAATCATGTAGCGGATGGCTTTAGCCATTTTAGGCTGCAATTTTGCATCATCGTCATCGACACTGGAGTCAGAATCCGTGTCGATATCTGTGTCAATAATTTTGGATAGTGGGCGCTTCTGAGACCCTGACGGCCCCTGCGCTGTAGGATCAGGCATGGGCTGAGACCCCGACTGTCCCAAGGCATCAGCTTTATCCAACCTTTTATGCAAGGAGTTTACATTATCATTTAACACCTTCCACATATCCATCCAATCGGGTGTCGGCGCCGTCGGAGGAGACACGTCATTCATCTGCACCTGCTCTGCCTCCACATAGCCCTCCTCGTCAAACATGTCGACACATGCGTACCGACACACCACACACACAGGGGATGCTCTATATGAGCACAGGACCCCCACAAGGCCTTTTGGAGAGACAGAGAGAGAGTATGCCAGCACACACCCCAGCGCTATATGACCCAGGAATCACACAGTAACTTAGAGTTTACCCAGTAGCTGCTGTATATATGATTAATGCGCTAAATTTTTGTGCCCCCCCTCTCTTTTTACCCTCTTTCTACCGTGAGTCTGCAGGGGAGAGCCCGGGGAGCTTCCTCTCAGCGGAGCTGTGGAGAGAAAATGGCGCTGGTGAGTGCTGAGGAGGAAGGCCCAGCCCCCTCAGCGGCGGGCTTCTGTCCCGCGATTTTGTGTATAATTAATGGCGGGGGCTCACGCATATTACAGTGCCCAGCTGTATATATGCTGCTTTATTGCCAGGAGGTAATCAACTGCTGCCCAGGGCGCCCCCCCCCCTGCGCCCTGCACCCTACAGTGACCGGAATGTGTGGGTTAGTGTGGGCGCAATGGCGCACAGCTGCAGTGCTGTGCGCTACCTCATATGAAGACAGGAGTATTCTGCCGCCGATTTTGACGTCTTCTTGCTTCAACCCGCCGGCTTCTGTCTTCTTGCTCTGCGAGGAGGACGGCGGCGCTGCTCCGGGAACGGACGATCAAGGTTAGGTTCCTGTGTTCGATCCCTCTGGAGCTAATGGTGTCCAGTAGCCTAAGAAGCGCAACCTATCCGCAGTTAGTAGGTTTGCTTCTCTCCCCTCAGTCCCACGTAGCAGAGAGTCTGTTGCCAGCAGAAGCTCTCTGAAAAAAAAAAAACCTAACTAAAATACTTTCTTATTAGCAAGCTCAGGAGAGCTCACTAAAATGCACCCAGCTCTGTCCGGGCACAGATTCTAACTGAGGTCTGGAGGAGGGGCATAGAGGGAGGAGCCAGTGCACACCAGTAGTACTAAATCTTTGTTAGAGTGCCCAGTCTCCTGCGGAACCCGTCTATTCCCCATGGTCCTTACGGAGTCCCCAGCATCCACTAGGACGTTAGAGAAAATTTGTTGTTATTTTTTTAATGACCTAGTACAGCTATTGCTAGTCTAGTAAAACAGAAATGAGATGGAATTTGGTACCGGGTCACAGGGCCTCAATTACCTTTCTAAACCGCACAGCATTAATTGTGGATACTGGTCGCAGATCTAATACTAGCACAGCCTTCATGGCATCAGTGATCCACTGTTTGACTGGGTAACCGTTGTCATGCTTGCTTCCCCTTGGAATGTTTAACAGTCAATTGTTGTTTGAAATACTAATCTTCTTGGTACCATTCTGTGATGAAGATCTATCCCCAGCAGCAGCAGGCTTAGCAATGAAGGTTTCTTTTGAAGAATCTTGGATAGGGGAGGAGAATTGATAATATCCCATAATATCCCATTATCATCACTTCATCACTTCATTATATGAGTCACAGTGTGTGTTTACACATTTGTATATCACAGCGTCGGGACCTGGTCGTACAGCGTCTGGTCGCCAGGGGAACCAGGTCACCATGACTATCCGCTAACTCGTATGCACGACGCGATTAATATGAGCCGGGACGGAAGAGGCTTCCACCCCCAGACTCCTACACGTTTCCCGCTGGTGGGTCTTCTTCCTTTTAAAAGGTATGTTTTATCACAATTTTTTCACTTTATCACCTTGATAAAGGGGCGTTAGTTTTTACACTTGTTACTATTCAAAGCCGTCTCCTGAGTGCTGTGTTTGGCTATACATCCATCTATGGGGATGGCACCGGAGCAAGCTGTACAACGTGGGTGAGTGCCGATTCAAGTCATATATATATATATATATATATATAAAAAATAAACCTGCAGACCAGCACTCAGTATGCTCCAGTGACAATTGCCAGGGTGTCTTCTGTAGTAGAGAAGATATCCAAGCAGAAAGGAATCGGCGGCAGTCCATGTCTTGTTTCAAAAGATTATATTCGTCACAAACATATAACATGTTTGGTGATGTACCTTACATGTTTGTCACGAATATAATCTTTTGAAACAAGATCTGGAGTGCCGCTGATTCCTTTCTACACACACACACACACACACACACACACACACACACACACACACACACACACACACACACACATATACACATTATATATAAACAAACAATGTGGGTGGCACTCAGAGTGAAATAACAGACGACATCCAAACTGGTTCCAGTCAGACTGGAACCAGTTTGGATGTCGTCTGTTATTTCACTCTGAGTGCCACCCACATTGTTTGTTTACATGCTCCACGGAGAGGTTGTGCACCGGACCAGTATACATCTCATAAGCGTGAGTGCCGGACATTTGTTTGTTCTTCTATCTATATATATATATATATATATATATATATATATATATATATATAAAATCTGCATAGCTGTCTGACTAATAAACCATTCTGTTGGTTAACATTTTTCCATGATATCTATTTGTATTGATTCAACTAAAATTCTATGCATAATCCTCATTTTCAGTACAATGAAGGTGCTGAAGTGTGCAAACCAGAAGAGCTTCCAGATCCAGTCCACTTGGCAGATTAAAACTATTATTACTACACGCTATGACCCTATTCCTTTATGTCCTGATTGTCCTATAACTCTAGGGATTATTAAATTGAGTATCCTGTTGCTTTCCCTATCTCTCCTTGACAACAGCCACTATATAAGAGTTCCACATATAGATAATGTATTGTACTGTAAATGCATTTGTGCTACAAAATTACCAAGGAGTCTAGAAAGTCCGGAGCTGGTGTGTAGAATTGAGGAAACATAGTATCGGATTTGTAAATACATGAAGCTTTTACTACTGGGCTGGTCCAAACACTTTTAATGGAATTTGTATAACACAATTGTACTTTAAAATTTTTAGGCATATTTTGAGCAATGTAATAAATGTACAACACAAAAGTGTTTTATAAAAATACATTTTCCATCTAAGGGTAGAAACATAACAATTAGTTGATTTGTGAGTCAAATATCATTGTATTAAATTTTTAAAATGTTACTCAACCATTTTTTCTGTGTAACATTGTTGATGTAAAGTTATTTATACACTATATATATATATATATGATATATATATATAAATATATATATATATATATTGAGAGAGAGAGAGAGAGAGAGAGAGCGAGAGCAGGGAATCCTGGGAGATGTAATTCCACAGGTTGCCCTCTCCTGTTTTAAAATATATGCTCCTTTGGAATACACACATGATACCGGCAGACAGGATACCAACAGCGTCATCCCGCCAGCCTGAATCTCGGCAGCAACAGCAGCGAGTCCCCTTGCAGGCTCGCGCAGCTTCGGGCCCAGTGGTGCCACAGCTTATATTCCCACTCAGGTGGTGGTGTGGACCCACCACCCGAATGGGAATACTGGGCTGCGGTATTCTGAATGCCGGGATCCCTACAGCTGGTATATTAACTGCATTCTGGTATATTAACTGCTCCTTTATCCTCAGCTAGAGAACTACTTCAGCACCTTGGACAGCTCAAACAGCTGTGCTACAGTAAATTTTAGTTTTAGTGGGCAATATTGCAAAGGTCTCTATTTAAAACAGAATAAGTACTGGATTTAGGGGGTAATTCAGAGTTGATTGTAGATGTGCTAAATTTAGCACATCTACGATCATTTACTCTGTCATGCGAGGGGACGCTCAGCACAGGGCTAGTCCGCCCCGCATGTCAGCCCCCCCCCCCCCCCACCCGCACTAGTTCAAAAGCATCGCACAGCGGCGGTGCTTTTGTACCTGACGAGCAGCTCCCTGCCAGTGCAGCTGGCAGTGAGCTGCTGGCCGCATCCCGGGTCGCAGCGGCTGCATGTGACATCATGCAGCTGCCGCAGCCCGCCCACCCATTGATCTGGACACGCCTCTGTTGTCCGGACCACGCCCCACCAACGGCATTTTAATGCAGTTGGCACACCCCCTCCCGCCACGCGACCACCTCTGCCTGTCAATCAGCTCTTAGCATCTCACTGGGCTCCCGGGGTGCGCACGTGCAGTGCGGCCGCTGCATGTGCGCACTCCATAAAAAGATTCAGACTGTGATTGCTGCCGCTGCAGTAATCCAATCTGAATTAGCCCCCTAGTACCACAAAAGGCACTGAATTATAATGATCTAAGTTCCTCAGTGTGTATTATGCATAATTTCCATCTTTAAATTTCCATTCCCTTGTCCTGAATTTTAAACTAAATATTTTTAAAAATGTCATTGTAAGATTGCAGCTTGGTGCTAACAGAACAAACCTTGAAAAAAAAAATCTGCATCTTAAAATAACGTATTTATTCACATACATACAGTATTTTATAAGCATTGCTTTTCATAGAGAAACATAATAACTATTAGCTAAGAGCGTCTCTGCCCGGGTGGGTGCGCGCACCCATGATGGAGACGCACCCCATTAATTAAAATGTGCCTTATTCACTAGGCTCATGGATCGCCTAGTCACGCCGGGAGTGCACGCCTGCGATAGAGCTGCACTGGATGAATGTAGCTCAATCTGTACAAATACAAAACCAAAACACAAAACCCGTAAAATGGCCTTGCACAGACCCCTAGTCTCTATGAGGTATGCATCAGTTCGCAATTATGTGAAAATGCCCTCAGTACAGTCAGATTCTATTAGACCAACCATTCTTGGGATTGGGTAAAAAACCGAATGGTCTGGACCCTGGAACACTCTTTAGCTTGTAGTGCACATCCTTGTTCATCCCTGTCTAGGGGGGCACCCATGGGGGAAGGATGGTGTCTGTGACAGCTGTCACCGGGAAGATGGGGAGGGAGATATTGTAACCTCCATGTATGGATAGTGGAGGCTGTAATCCACCTGCTTACAGCACTATAGTGTAAATCTACCACTGCCAACCCACAGTGGCATGACTATACATTTTGATCGCCCCTGCCCAAAAACTTTGTGGACCCCCCCTCCCCCCCATGTCATTTTGGTAAAACAAACATGGCTTTTTCCAGGCAATTTGGTTCCCAGTGTGAACAGTTACAAATGCTCCCCAACACTCAAATAAATCATTTGCATGTGCCTTAGGTGCTTGCATTTCAAAAGGGGGCATGGCTTCACTGCAAGCGATGTGGCCTTGCAGGAAAATACTACCTTATACCCCAGTATTGCAACCTGCATGCCCAGACGTTGGCCACCACAGGATAAACAAATTCCTGATTCATGCCCATTACATTATTTGTAATTTTTCCTCCTTATAGTAATGCACCTTACACATTATGCTGCACACCATAATGCCCATTGCACATTATGCCACACACTGTAATGCCCCTTACACATTATGCCACAGACAGTTATGCCCCTGAGACCATTTTATGCCCCACACTCAAAAATGTCCCTTACAAATTATGGACCACAGTGAGGCTTTTAATTACTTTTAAATTACCTGCTCAATGTCAGTAAGCTCATGCTCATTGTCAGGAGTTTCATGCTCTGTGTTCCATGATTGTTGTCAGGGGTTTAATGTTCTGGGTTCCATGTTTGTTTTCAGGGGTTTCATGCTTGTTGCAAGGGGTTTCATGCTCATTGCAGGTGTTTCATGCACTGGGTTCCATGCTCATTGCCCAGGGTTTGCCAGTGGTTCCACAGCAGAAGATTCAGCTTTCTGCATCTTCTGCTGGTGTTGCAAGCATTTCCAGCACTTCCAGCTAACACTATACTGCTGTGCTTCCCTGACAGATGCTAGAGGTCAAGTAGGACCTCTAGCATCTGTCTGCTTCTAGGCAGTGGCCATTTGTGGAGGGTCATTGTTAGCAAATCCCATGCGGATGTCTAGACCAAATGGAATTTGCATAAACACTGGTGGAACCATAAGCACTGACACTCTCAAGCCGTCACAGGGTCTGCGGGGGCTGATGCTATGCCATATTCAAAATTGTGAAATATGCAGAAGATAACTGTCTTTTTAGTTTCACAGTTCTGACTGTATACTGTAGTTATGAGGTAAAGGAATGTTTATTGCTAGTATACCTTGTCACTTCTACTACTTCATGTGTTCTAGCCTTCAAAGTGATTACCTTTAGTTTGGTGAAGTCAGAATTGCTGCATGAATTGATGCAGAACCTGTTACCAGCTACAGTATCATCATTTTTCTACAAAGACAATTCCAGCCTTTGGCCATTCTGCATCCCAGCCCTATGAATGGTTTCATTGCAGATGTGACTACTGTACATTCACCTTTTCCCACAGACTTTGTGACTTAGCTGTGCCAAGCAACCTGCCTAATACTTTTTCTTAAAATGTATGTTTTATTCAAATCACTAATAGAACAAAAGTACAATGCAAGTGTACCCTGAATACTGAGGCTGTCACTCACTCAGCTAAGTGAGCCAAACATTTATTCATTAAGCTTAATGAGGCTACAATGTGAATAAGAAAATTGAGCACAAAGGGGGTCATTCAGACCTTGCTGTTGATTCGGCCGCAGCCCAGTTCGTCAGTGGTGGCAAACTACGCATGCACGGCGGCCGCATCGCGACTGCACGGACATACATGAAGGATGTGGCCGCAATGTGATTGACAGCAGCGGTTGCAGCGAGGGCAGAGTTAAAAATTCTGAATAAGAAATGTACAAAAATCTATTAAAACTGTAATTGAAATCATGATTATGACAACCCCATACTATCCATCATGACGTTTTCCATTGCTGTCACCCACTCATGTAGAAATTCATCAATGTCATGCAAAAAGTGATATCCAAACCTACAAAAACTTAAACCTCAAAAGTGCAATATTTATGCTAGGGTTAATTGTGAAAGTATACTTAAATTTATTAGAAAAAGACATGAAAAGCACAATTAGAATAACCCAATGCATGCTTATCCTGATGGAAGTTGGTGTCTATAAGATAATAGAACATTTAATATGTTTATGCTGGAAACAGTGTCGGACTGGGGCATGTAAGGCCCACTGGTGGAATGCAGTGGTAGGGGCCCTTGTTTAGGGGTGTGGCCTGTCTGCAGAGGGGTGTGTGGTCTGCCACCTTATTGATTTGACTAACCATTAGAGAGTACAACGCCTGGGCCCCTTCATAAATGTATACAGTAAATTCAGCTGCTGCATGCATGATAATGTACCAGATTAATAACAGATTAACAACAGCAATGCACTGTAGAAAATACACCATAGTCCAGTATAAGGTAACATATTTATAATGTATAATTCAAGTGCACAGTCTAGAACCTGATACTTAGAGCAGGAGGTGGGGCCCCAGACAATGGGGCTCACCGGTGGATTCCCCTGTACCCCTGTTGGCCAGTCCAAGCCTGGCTGGAGACATTGGGTGGAGGAGATGAAGGAGGAAAAGTCTAATAATGCCTGTACCCAGCGCCTAGTGGAGAAAGGTACAGATTTAATCAAGCTCATCGTGGCTTTGCCTATACGCATTTGCAAGAATCGTGGATACATCTGTATTTTCAAAGTTTCAGCAAATTAAAATAAATTACATGATCCTATTGTAATGTTCATATACTGTATGTGTCACTACAAATAATCTATCCTCGGCACCACGCCAAAGACATTGAACATTACGGCTCCAAATAAAACAAGCGTCTTTTCAGAGGTTTTTATTTTTTATTTTTGTTACCATAAGTAACAATTTAAGAATCTGTAGCCAAATAACAATAACAATAATAGCTGTAAAACAAAGATTCAAGAAATGTGCTTCCTGTCAGAGAAACACAGATCAGCAATGACTTTCAGGTCATGTTTATGTTTATTATATACTACTGAGACTAATTTGTGCCATTTCTTTCTTGTCATGTTCTGTTCAGAGCATCTGTTTTCTACAAGGAAATAGTTAGCTTTCTAACTAATGTCATAGTTCATAAAAAACCGTATAAGCTCTAATAAATGACACCATCATGTTTATATGGGATGCATTTAATTTACCAGCTGTCAGGATCCCGGTGGTCAGGATACCGATGCCGAAATCCCGACAGCCGACAATTCCGCCAGCAAGAATCCTGGTGCATCAGGATTATTCCCACTCATGGGAATATATCCTGTGGCGTGCACAGCGAGCCACTGAGCCCGCAAGGGGACTTTTTGCATTTCCCCAGCTGCCGGCATTCTAGCAGGCGGAATGCCGCTGTCAGTATATGGACAGCTGGCATCCCATTTGCCGATTAATTATACTGAATCCGTTTATAAAATAGTATATTTTCAACCCTTACACACTATCTTAGATTTGTATATACAGTATATATATATATATATATATATATATATACATATATATATATATTTTATATATATATATATATATATATATATGTATAGTCTTCAGGCTAGGTCATTTTAGTAGGGTGCTACCCTGCCCTTTTACTCGATGCACTGCTGGCACATCCCCATTAGTAACGTTGATGGCTGGGCACATCCCCATTTGTGGCACTAAAGGGGGCCGTTCCACCACCATTTTGTGTGTGCATATGCCTTGGGTGTGTGCATGCTACCACCGCACCCCTGTGCACCTTTGCACCCTGCCTGCATCCTAGCGGGAACACTATATATATATATATATATATATATATACTGTATATTGTATGTGTATAAATATATACAGTGTAATGACTTGCCCAGATGTCCTTCCAATAGACAATAAATGAAGCAAGGTAATCAGGACTAAGAAGTCTTGGACTTAATTGAGCAGTCGAATTACAGCCAGCATTTCAAAGTTTAATCTTCCCCTCTTCCTTTTATACATTATAGCATTTTGCACAATTAAATCCTGTTATTGTATCTGTCACATGGTCCTGACTGTGCATATGTACTTGTCATATTCTCCATAGTCTGTAACAGTTGGAGGCTTACTTACCTTAATCCATTAACAGTTTATCCAGAACAATGTGTTGCCTCAGGATTTTGGAGCGTACCATTATTTGAGGCTTTATTTTCCTTGTAAGCTTCCAATATTGTTACATAGTTCCATTATACAGCTCCAGTCTGTTCAGTAAGTTATTATGTTTACTGAATTGAAATGCCTACATTAGCTGCAGAGGTGGTAGCTTCCCTAATATATTAGCCTGGGAAAAGTGATTTCAAGATCTTAAATTAAATGTAACTTGGATGTAAGTCACTATTTTCAATGCATTCTCTGCTTTTACTAATGGAAACTTTTTGTACCATACTAAGCTATTAGCCTACTGTGTATCAGTATATACAATATATGATTATTTATGTTGCTTGCTCACTCCATGTTTCTATATTTCTCTGTTTGTACCTATGGATATGCAATATAGCTTGGCTTTATTTTAATTTTATTTATTTTTCTTATTGTTAGTTTCAGGCCCCTATGGATGCAAACTTACATATAAAATAAAATCAACGGTGAAACTATAACAGTAACAGGAGGTAACTACTGTAATAGCTGCTATGGGGAAGGTGAGAAGAGCCCTGCTTCCCTGTCTAAGCCCTATGAATGCATGCTTTTCATCATTGGGTATTACATTGGAGCCCATATTGTAATGTTGTGCCACAAATGTCTAGTCAAGGGCGTAGCTACCATAGGTGCAGGGAATGCAGCTGCTATGGGGCCCAGAGCTGAGAGGGTCCCACCTTCCCTGTCAAAGTTACATGTGTAATATACATTTTCCACCATTGGGTGGTACTTAGGGGTCCTTTCAAACTTTTTACTTGGGGTCTACAATATATCTAGGTATGCCCCTGGACCTGCTCATTGTAGTGTGGTATAAATTAACTGGAGGGCATTTTCATGTTATATAATATGAACCGGGGCACTGTAATGAGGCACAATATGAACGGGGAGAACTATATATCATAATGTGAATTGGGGGTACAGTGCGGCATAATGTGCACCGGCAGCTCTGAAATCTGATATAGGGTGAACTTAAGCACTACTGCGATTCATAAAAGAAACTAGGGCACTACTATGGGGCATAACATTAATTAAGGCTCTACTATGGTTCAGAAAGTATACTACGGCACTATTATAGGACATAAAATTAACAATTGCTGCAGAAAACTTACTATGGGGCCCACAAAGTTCTCGCTACGCCCCTGTGTCTAGTTATGTACCTGATCCTGCAGTAATGCAGATGATGGTTGATTTTTCTATCTAGAACAACAATGCAATCAATAACCATACATGCAGACACACACATGCACAACTATACACCCCCCAACTAACACACATAAATTAACTTCAAATAAAAGCCACCTACATTAGTCACAGCTCTGGAAGCATTACATGTCACTGGGCTCTCACAAGCAGCATGACTGGAGTAGGTATGTACATACCCACAGAAATTCTATCTGCAACAATTTGCAGAAATTCAAATGCAAATTCCTGAACTGCACCAAATTTTTCAAATTACAGTATCCCCTGACTTATATAAAATCCTGTTCCCCTCCTCAGTCGAACTGTTGAAATGTAATTCACTTTAACCGGTTTTCAAAATAAACATTTTCAGAGCAAAGAACTTCTGTAAATATATATATATATATATGGGTTATTCCCCTTTACTACAGTTTAATAATCCTATTTTGTGCAGGTTTGCAAAACTAGGCACAGTCTGAACATAGCAAGCAATGTTCTCGTTTCACTCAGCTCCTCCCAACATAGGGGGTAATGTAGAGTTGAGCGCAGCAGCAAATTTGTTAGCAGTTCAGCAAAACCATGGGGGTAATTCCAAGTTGATCGCAGCAGGAATTTTGTTAGCAGTTGGGCAAAACCATGTGCATTGCAGGGGAGGCAGATACAACATTTGCAGAGAGAGTTAGATTAGGGTGGTTTATTTTGTTTCTGTGCAGGGTAAATACTGGCAGCTTTATTTTCACACTGCAATTTAGATTTCAGTTTGAACACACCCCACCCAAACCTAACTCTCTCTGCACGTGTTATATCTGCCCCCCTTGCAGTGCACATGGTTTTGTCCAACTGCTAACAAATTTGCTGCAGAGATCATCTCTGAATTAGGCCCATGATGTCCCACAAATCCGCAATGCACTATGGCAGAGAACTACTCTAGGGGGGTAATTCAGAGTTAATCACAGCAGAAGGGGCATTGGGCTGAATGTAGGGGCCCTGGTACATAACTTACAGGGTGGCAGGGCATGGTTTAATACACAGGGGAAGGGTGGATAGTGGAGTGGGCATAATATTCATAATTTTCTGGTGGAAGGATAGCTTGCTTGACTGACGATATATCCAGTTCCTGGAAATAGATTTCTTAGCTTTCAATGGGATTAAGCACTAGAGAATCCCACCTTTCAGAAGGTACTGGGGACTTGGAGATCAGAGTTCAGGAGCCAGAACAATCTAACTATGAAAATATAAAACTGCATATTAGGTGTGTATAGCTGGAGCAGGGACCAGCTGCTGGAAGACTGATATGTCTGGTTCTGGGCATAATAGAGAAAAGCTGCCATGTCCACTAAAAGGGGGGAGTCCCAGCTTTTGTATTATACCCTCAGAAAAACTCTAAATCAGACAGAACCCGAGATATATGGCTGGGAAGAGCAATTAACAGGCTTGGAAGGGGACCACTGCTTAGAAGTCAGATATCTCAGGTTCCCCAGGGTCGGCTTTCACAAATGTGGTACCCCTGGAAAGAGGGGACCCTCAGCGATCAGCCTTGGGCCCTTAGACATCTGGGGCCCTTGGGCAAGTGCCCATTGAGCTCATACGAAAATACGGCCCTGCATGAGGTTATGAACACACTGACTCGCTTTTCTTTTACATATTCCTATTCTTGTATAAATGACTGAGGACTTTGTGAAAGCATTTCTTGCCAAAGAGATGTGGCAAACATTGGTTTGCCATTTTCAACTTGTTGCATTTTAACAGATACCATTGGTTGAAATCACAGTGAGCTGCCTGTAATTCTACACCTAGGTAATGAGGCTAATGACAGAAACAGAAAAAGGTGTTTTGTACCAGTATACAATATATACTGCAGTGAGATGTTACAAACCTTCAAGACATACTGTATACAGTAATAGAAAAGTTGACCATAGCAACCAATGAGCTTATAACTGTCATTTTATAGACTGTGCTAGATAAATTATAGAAGCGGGTTGGTTGATGTAGGCAACTTTTCCACTTTATCTCTCTCCAAGGTTTGATACATCTCCCCCTGGTTGGCATAACATATAATTATCTGTGTCATGCACATAAATATTACAGGCAACCAGAGATCAATGTTACAGTACTATTTACGCTACAGTATACAGTATATGGCACATGTAGTGTGTACCCGGAGTGCACAGCAGTCTGGGATACTAATAGCCAAAGTCATAGTAAAGGATTAGTGTCCTAAAGGCTGTTAGCTCCTTTTATTTTACTTATTGTGATATATTTTTAAAGCATGTCAACAATAAGCAAATATACTTATGAAAATAGTACCAGGTGCAGAGAACATCAATGCATTGTGGGGGTCATTCAGACCTGATTGTTTGCTAGCTGTTTTTTTGCATCCTGCGTTCGTATAGTTGCCGCCCACTGGGGAGTGTATTTTAGCTGTGCAAGTGTGCGATCGCATGTGCAGCCGAGCGGTACAAAAAACTTTGGGCAGTTTCTGAGTTGCCCAGAACTTACCCAGCCGCTGAGGTCATTTCAGCCTGTCCGGGGCCGGAATTGACGTCAGACACCCGCCCTGCAAATGCTTGGACACGCCTGCGTTTTTCCAACCACTCCCTGGAAACGGTCAGTTGCCACCCACAAATGCCTTCTTCCTGTCAATCTCCTTGCGATCTGCTGTGCGAATGGATTCTTCGTAAAACCCATCACACAGCAACGATCCACTTTGTACCTGTGTGATGCGCCTGCGCATTGCGGTGCATACGCATGCACAGTTCTGACCTGATCGCAGCGCTGCAAAAAACGCTAGCGAGTGATCAGGTCATAATGTTTCCCTATATTCAAGTTAAGAGAGAAAAGACTAATTTTTGGGGACTCTGTTCATCTAAATAATGTATATGTTAAAATATAGCTTTTAAATACATGTATTTAAAATAAATTGTCAAAAATCCTGTGACCCAATAGGATGTAACAAAAAGGTACATACAGTAATAGGCACAACATTTATAAAAATTAATTAAACAAATGCACACTGTACATATCAATAAATGTTGTAGTGGATGATTTCTCATGGATAGGGGACTATACTATAAACCATCTTAACAGATGGTCAAATTATATCAGTAGAAGGAGGAGAATTCCTTCATCATAACAAAAGTATCACACAGATGCCAGAAATGGGCAAAAATACTTAGGGCATACTTGCCTACTCTCCCGGAATGGCCGGGAGGCTCCCGAAAATCGGGTGACCCTCCCGGCCCCACGGAAGAGCAGGCAAGTCTCCCGGTTTTTCAGTACCCCCCTGCCCGGCCGCCCACTTTGAGAGTAAAGTGGGCGGTCCGGACAGTAGATGACGCGATTCTTGTTGAATCGCATCCTCATAGTCACGCCCCCTGCTGTAAAATGCCGGTTATAGCGGCATTACAGAGCGGGGGGCGTGGCTTAAGCAGTGTCCCGCTGTAACCCCGCCCTCGTTCTGCCTCTGCCCCTCCTCCGCCACACCCCGTTACGCCTCCTCCTCTCATCATTGTTCAGCCTAGCCCCTCCACCGAGCCGTCCTGGCAGCTCTCTCCTGGAGAGAGCTGCCAAAAAGTAGGTAAGTATGACTTAGGGGCAAACACAGGATTTAGTGAGGGGGGTTTCCGTATTGCACAGCTATGCATTGCACACTACACACACACTTTCACATAACATACACATACAGTACATAGCATACCACACACACATACACATTAAACAAACAAACACACACAAACATACATACATACATACACATACACACACATACATAGCACACCACACACACATTGCAGACACACACATACAGTATACATAGTACACCACACACATTGCACACACACATACTGTGTATACACACACACATGCTGTATACACACCACACACACACACACACACACACACACACACACACACACACACATAGCAGACCACAAATACACGCACATAGCTCACCACACACATTAAACACACATGCATAGTACAAAACACACATACACAGCATACCACACACACATACATACTGTAGCTCACCACACACATTGCATACATACACATACAAAGTACACACACACAAACACAGCATACCACATATACATACATTCTGTAGCTCACCACACACATTGTATACACACACACACACACACACACACACACACACACACACACACACTATACATAGTACACCACACACATATTGCATACACACATACTGTATACACAGCACACCACACACACACATATACAAAGCACACCACACATACACACACACACATACATAGCTCACCATACACATTGCACACACATACATAGTACAAGACACACATACACAGCATACCACACAAACATACACATTACGCACACCACACATACATAGCTCACTACAAACATTGCACACATATACATAGTACACCGCACACATACATAGCACAGCGTACACACATACACATTGCAAAATCATACAAAGCATATCACACATACACATACTGTACATACATACATACATACATACACAAAAACATACCTAAGGCTGAGAGGAGGAGACTGGCGGTCCCTGCATTTCAAAATGTGAGGATGAAGGAGCAGCTGTGGGATGAGCATGCCCAGCAACTCCCCAGCTCTCCCATCCATGATATTCTGTAAGTTGAGAGCTCTGCTGGCCAAAGCTCTCTGTTGTGGTCGTGGTCGTAATTGCGATCACAGTTTATTTTGAGATGGAGGCACAGCTATCTGCGTCTCGCAAAAAATAATTTGATCCACCACAAGAGTGACCTCAACTAACCTTGCTGTCTGCGGTAGATGGCAGGTTCAAACACATAGACTTCAATGGGGATTTTTCTCTCCATTGAAGTCTATGGGCTATGCTTGAGTGACAGGCCAGGAGCACACAGCCAATCAGGAGAGCACTATGACATGACAATCCCTGATCGGCTGGCGGGTCTCCAAGTGACAGATGTCACAAGGAGGCCAAACATTCGGGAAAAGTGGATCCATGTGTACACATGGATCCCCCTTACATCCAGCTGGTACGTGTTAATGTGTTTTAAAGCCACGCATGCTGGTACTTGTGGTTTTCCAAGTACCAGCATGCGTGGGAGGCTTGCTGGGACTTGAATTTCCACAGGTAAAAAGACAATATTTATTCTTAATTTTGTAAAAAGGCTATCAGGCCGGCACTCACCGCTCACGGGTGCTCGGGACAGACTCTAGCTTCAACCCTGGTCCTTGGATGCCTGGAGCCCCCCTTTATTGGGGGGTTGCCCCAGGGAACATCAGCCAGGGCTGAGTATTTGGTAGGGGTAATGCCACTGCCGCAGGGACCTGTATAAATGTGTCCCTCGGCTGTGACATTGGGGGTAATTCTGAGTTGATCGCAGCAGCAAGTTTGTTAGCAATTGGGCAAAACCATGTGCACTGCAGAGGGGGCAGATATAACATTTGCAGAGAGAGTTGGATTTGGGTGGGTTATATTGTTTCTGTGCAGGGTAAATACTGGCTGCTTTATTTTTACACTGCAATTTAGATTTCAGTTTGAACACACCCCACCCAAATCTAACTCTCTCTGCACGTGTTATATCTGCCCCCCCTGCAGTGCACATGGTTTTGCGCAACTGCTAACAAATTTGCTGCTGCGATCAACTCAGAATTAGGCCCATTATCTCCTTGACTCGTGGAGCCTGGTGCTGGTGCCAATCATCTGGTTGTTAAAGTACGGAGGACCTCTAATCATTTTTTTCCCTGTTATTTAGCAACCAGGACCGTCTTTTTGATAATATTTTAGATGCATATTTTAGTTGTAAACACGCATACTATTACATTGTCCAAGTTGTATGTTTGCAATGGCAAAACATCTGTATGTGAGTTTTACCATTGCGCATTTTGGGATTGTGGGGAACATGTTCCGGCACCCAATTACATTTGCAAGTTGGTCATAATGTGCAAGTTTAGCGCTAAACTCGCACTTTTGACCAAATCACATCCCATTATATTCCCCCCATTATTAGAGTTTCAGTGCAAAATCTCTCCCCTTTTTCCTTTTGCATCAATGTACTGTAAGGTGACACTATAGAATGAGCTTGTATGGAGAATACAAGCATAACAAAGTGGGAACAGAAGGAGGTAAATAATCATACATAGCTAAATTTTATCAAGTAATCTTGGCAGGAAAAAATATGGGGCCAAGAGGAGATATCCGGACAAAAATACGAACTCGGTCATCCATTTAAATAAGTGTCTCATACCAAGTAGTGGCATGGAAGCATTGTTTAACTGGTTCAGAAAGGATAATGAGTAAACTTTCTCAGTTATTATGTAGGCGTTGGGTGCCAGAACCAGAACCGTGGGTGGGCAAGTGGTGCCACTGCTTAGGACACATTTTTGCCATGCAACCCCCCACCATCAAGATCCCTTATTCCATCAGACTATACCCCAGCCTTCACTGCTTCAAAGAGGCGCTGAAAATCCACCTGTTCATAAAAGCATATCCATCCACCACTTAACCATGTTACCATGTAGACTACCTCATCTTCTTGCACCCTCCTGTTCTCCCACTCCTGCTTCCCACCTTTAGCTCCACTTGCATTGGCTCACTCCTTTTGTCTTCTATTTGAATCCCCCTTTATTTAGATTGCAAGCTCCATGAACAGGCCCCTCCTCCCTTCTCATTACCTACTTGTTTTGCACACCAGCTACACTCTACACTCCTCATTGGGTTCTCTGCCCCCAGAATCCACTTTTTCATTATTTTTCTTTCTTCAGACAGCCTAGACCCATTATCTGAGCCCACACTAATAGGTACAGGTTTCAGCTTATGCTGAATTCTTCCATTGCACCCCTTGCATCAACGGCTGTGTTGAGAGTTTTAGTCCTACTCATTATTTTTTGCCTGTATTATTTGTACTGTACTGTTTAACCCTGTACTGTCTCATTGTTTTGCCCTCTATACAGCACTGCGGACCACTTGGGATGCCCTATAGATAAAATGTAATAATTTAACAATACCTTATAATCCTTTTCCCACTAGTTCATGAAGAGGTGTCTTATCTTGATATGCTTTGACCTCCTATGGCTCTTGGTGCTGCGTGATAGAGCAATAGCATCTCTATTATTGCAGTTGATGTTGATGGTACAGATGCAGCCATGCTCATCTTGGCTACATCTAGGTGCATTCACGCCTCACTTGCCATGACCACTTTCCTGTCTAAAGTGCACGTGCCTTAGTTGCGCATGGGCCGCATTCACAGTGAAAGCGGCAGCAAAAGACATAGCCCGACGCGGCACAGGCACTGTGTAGCCACTATGTGAAAATATATTAATGTCGCAGCCACCAGGGTATTATAGAGATGCCCATAATCAGCATCTCTCATCCGCTGCTTGCTTGCAAAGATGCAATCATCGGACACACATCAGGCAAACATTGACCATCTAAATAGCCCTACTGTCGCGCGTCATGAACGCCTAAAGTATGACACTGGAGCCATTGTAACTGTACAGGATCACAGTCACAAGCTCCGACACACCCCAGAAAGGGACACAACACACCTATTTGTTTGCTGCCGCTCCACCATCACCTACAACAAACAGTCCCTGCCTGTTAATCACTTTGCAAATAAATACTCTCTATGACCGCCATCGCAAGACCATCATGCCATGGACGGTATGTACTAAGCATCACATCCACGATGTGGTACATCCAGCCGGACATCATGTACATACCATTTGCAGATCACCACTTAATTGCTGAAAATCAGGTTTGCTTTCCTCTCTGATTCAGGCCCACAGATAACAGTTTTACAGTAACCCTCCAACCTACTGAATGGTAAAGCTGGTGATTTGGTAGTCAAAACCTCTGGTTATTAGTGACAGATGCCAACCACTTCAATACATTTTCAGTCAACTGCATACCTCCCAACTGTCCTGATTTTCATGGGACAGTCCCATTTTTGTGGGACTGTCCCGCTGTCCCACCTGCGGACCGCAGTATTCTGCGCGCGGGGGGGGGGGGAGAATGCGGGGGCAGTTAGGAGGCTCACTGTTACTCTCTGCTCTGCTGTAGAGCAGCGGTTATAGATGCTGTGTGCGTCTATGGGGGTGTGGCTCATGATCGCGGCATTACCATGAAGCCATACCCCTTCCCCCAAAGTCACGCCCACTTTTCCAGCGGGCACGGCATCACCGCACAGGAGTCCCTCTTCATACTTCATCAAAGTTGGGAGGTATGCAACTGCAATCTGTATAATTTTTTAAAGATATTCCAGGCACCCTTCAAAATACTACTTGTTGGGTTAAACTTCTCTTTGGATCACGGGCATCACTATGGTCTGTGACACCTGGTGTGGAGTAAATGCCCCAGTGCACGCCTTTGACATAAAGGAGGCATGGCTTTTTTCACTACTCCAGGGGTCCCAGAAATGCTGGGCTGCCCCCGAGACTGTCTGGTTGCAGTGTCCGCTCCTACACTGTGACAGGAGCTGAATGCTGCACTTAATGTTGTACCCAGCTCCTGTCACTGGCGAGGAGCCATTTTCTTGCCATCGCCCTCCGGAGGGTGCCACCCACACCACACCTCCCCCAGTGATGCCACTGCTTGAGATGTTCTACTTAGTAAAACTTACTCATCCTATCTTCATGAAATATTTACGTTTTGAGCAAAAGGCTGAAATGGAGCATTTACTATGAAAGATTTCCATTGTAATACTTTCTGCCTTAGAGAACATTGTAGATACTTGCAATAAGCAGTTTACCATTCCCTGATGCATACACAGTCTACACATTTTCAGTTACATTTAACAAGAGAATAGAATATATGAAATGCATTTTATATCTATTTTCAGGTTACATGGGAGTGTGTCCTAGCTCTTGCAGTACAGTTATAAATGAAAGGAAGAAGCAGAAGGTGTAAGAAACCTCTGAGCTGTAAATATCTTCCTCCTCCACATCTCCTAAGCACGAATCAACAACTCTGGCTTAAAGGAACAAGTGAATCATTACAGATTGCATTTCTGTATAGCGAAACAGGGAACCACACCTGCAGCTGCTCTATGCAGAGTGTCTGTGAATTTCTCATTGCCACAGGTCAGGGAACCGGGGCAATGGCCATGGAACTGATTACTGTAACACAACATGAAGAAGGATACTGCAGCCTGGAGATAAAACATACCATATCCAATATTATCTACCATCAAATGTTCATAATGTAAAGCACAAAGCCTGTGAATTGTTTGCAGTGAAGAAGAATAAATGTTCTTTTGAAGACTAAACTAGTGTTGAGTAAACTGAAAAACAGTTAGGAAATAAAATATCTTGATCTAAAATTATATAAAATTAGTACATTAAAGCAAGCTGATAAAAACAAAGAGATTGCAGCAGTCTAATAAACGGACCAAAATATGGATGGACCAAAATACCACAACCCACACAATGTCCATTCTATGCTTTAAATAGTGTCAGCGGGGACTGGCAATCGATGGCATCTATGATTACATCCGTTCAAGCTGTGTTAGATGAATGGTGTCGATCCTATGAGAAGCTTGATGCAAAATATATCTTAGTTTTATGTAAAAATAATTTCGGTATGGAAGCATAGGCACTTAAGGGAAGATTTATCAAGCATTCTAAAGATGATAAGTGAAGCTGTTGCCCTTAGCAACCATTCAAATTTTAGATATAAATTTAAAGTTATTACTAGCATTGATATTGCCTATTGGGATGGTCGTCACAATAGGTGCACAGCGGATGTTAAATTGATTGTTATGCCACACAGAGAGACCTTCGGGGATGTGTAGTCAGGGGAGGCAGTGCCTCTCCTGTCATTAATGATTAAAAGAATACAAAGAAGATACTTATGACATATATTCTGTGTCATAAGTATATCCTTTATATTATTCTAATTATTTTTGCAATATTAAAAAAAGTGTTACATTTGTTTTGGAGGCACCCCGCCAATAGTAAAGGGGAGGAAGTGGGGGGCGGGGCCAAGCCATGGGCAATTAATTCTCATTCACCTCTTCAGGGATATTGGCACATATGTGTACATTTACCGTTACTTAAAAATAACGGTTCTTTTTAATTGCAAAGCTTTTTGAAGTTCGAATATCTATTTATAACTAAATTGGTCAATATAATCAATATTTAAAATCTATTAACAGACAATACATTTATAATTTCTGTGCATTTGATTGGGACACATCACAAGTATTCAACAACAATTTGCAACAGTGTAAATGTTTGTGCAATAAAAAACAGATACATACTCTAGATATGTTTAGGAACTGTGATTGTATTAATCAAACAGGTTTTTTCTATTGGGTCTATTTAATTCAATGTGGACATTTAGCGCACGTGAGTATTTTTGTGTCAGTGTATATCTTTATGTATTTTATGTGCCACTGCTCATGCAGGCATCTGACTGAGTGTGGGACTATGACAAGTCTGTGTGTGATTTCATAGCTAGCTGCTGCTGCAGGTTAAGGCTGTACTCTGATTGGCCCTATGAGAAAGTGACAAAGGCAATCAAAGCTACCAATGGTCTCTATTGCCTAGCAGCAGCCTAGAGACAGGAGTGAACCAGCCAATCTCATCTGAGGCCGAGAGAGACAGCCTCCATCACATACAAGTATATCGCCTGATCTCTACATACACTATGCAGGAATAGCACCGCAAGATGTCTTCTCCAAGATAGGACAGATCTCAAAAGAAATATCCCCAAGTAACAAGGCCATTTGCTATCAAACAGTACAATACGTTTATGGGGGGAGTAGATATATGCAGCAGGATGATTTCTCACTATACTCATTCAATAAAACATTTTTGTAGAGGATTGCGTTGCCATTTTCTTAATGTTTCCATAGTAAACGCATGGAAACCTTTCCAAATATGGCAAGAAAACAAGCATCAGTTTAACAGAAATCAAAGCAGGAATTGCAGCAACATGAATTTAAATGGTCGAAAACACAAAAAAAAGGGGGAAGGCCTTCTAACGCTAATGTGGAAACACCAAAACAAAAAGCAAAAAGTTGGATGAAGGTTGTACTTGAAACAAGATTGGATGGAGTTGGACATTATCCCCCCAAAAATGGATCTTAAGAATCCTCCACGATGCCATGACAAACCATACCAAAAACTGTACCAGACGATCTCGATAAATTTGTGAAAAATGCAAAGTTTCAGTGTATGCAGAAGGTATGGAATCATTTCATACTTAACAACCACCAAATACCAAAGTACACATATGTGGATAGTTCAGTTTTCCGGCTTTTCACGGCTTATATAAAAAAAAAGTTGTTAACTTGTTATTTATGATATGTTCAATAAAATGTATTAAAAAAAAATATTATATACAGTAGCTCTAACATTTAAAAATTTGTCCCTGAAGAAGTTAAAAAAAAGTAGAAGTTGCACCTATAGAAGTGCCTCGTTGACAGGACGTGCTTTCAAACCATATGAAAGCACACCTGTCAGTGAGGCAGATATGATTGTCCAGCAGATCCATTACTGGATCCGCTGTCATCATGGGTGGGTAGCAGACATATGTAGTGGGGGTGCAGAGGCAGTGCGGGCGTTAGCGCAAGGGTATGTTGCAGTGGTGCGGGTGTTAGCGGCAGACATGGATCTAGTCCCTGCCTTCCATTTTGCAGCATTTGGCAGCAGTTCAATTTCAAAAATGGCACCTCAGCATCATTTTTGAAATGCAAGTTTGCTGCCGTGAGCAATCCATGGAAATTAGCCTCGGCACAAGTGTTGGTGGCCATCGGTACAATTACCAAATAAAAAATGAATCGGAGATAGTGGACATCTCTGTCGGGTGCCATTAAGATATTTCTTAAGGTGAACAGAATTGTAAATGTATATGTTTTACTGCTGCCCATTGCCTTTGGTGCTTTCTGCAACCGAACAGACATTAATTTATATAATCAAATTCACAGCAATTTGTTAGATGCATACTTTGCATATCAATGTATGCACATTGCTGTCACAGAGCACTCAGAATATATAACAAGTGATTTTTATGTATCAGTAAAAGTCGGAGACAGCATTCATTGATGCTAGGCATACTGAGATTTATATATTTTCAGAAAACAGGTATTTAAAGTGTCATAATAAGTCTACACCAAATGCTACATTACTAAAGGTCAAACAGCCCTTGCACAATTCTCCAATATTTTGCATCATTAAGGAGTATGTCTTAGAGTATGTGTATCTGGTTGTATTTAATATTCTGCCAATAATCTTAATGTCAGTAAAACAATACACAATTGCATGATCCCTCTTCTTGCACCTTATAACCTGCTTATCTATATTAACAATGTTTTATTTAAGTGTAGCAGTATTGTGATATGTAAATGTGTCTTCCCTGACACCTGCTTGGCAATACCCTTAAGTCAAATGCCTAGCTACTGTATATCACAGACTCTATGGGCGGTATTCAAATGATATATCACGCCCAATCTCCTTTCTAAAGTGATCCCTGTTATCGCTCATATCACACCCATAGTAATCAGGTTTAGCTGCGTAAAGGGCTGGGTGCCCTCGCTACCCCATGGGAAGTGAGCTGAAATTATTACACCACGCCCGTTAGCAGAAACAGAACGGATGTGTAAAGGGGTGAAAAGAATTGAATACCGCCCTCTGTCTCATTGTGGTTTAACAGAGGTCCCTGCACATGCAGATGAGGCAGGGTTGATGTGGCATTGACATAAATATTGATTATAGTGGTCATCAACCTCTTGAATAGTTAAGGGATATGCATTTATTTATTTATTTACTGTTTTTACAATAAAGTCTCTTTTCTTCAAATCTCATAACTATTTTCAGCGTAAATAGCTTCAGATCTGAAATTGACAGTTTAATTATCCCACCCATCACTTGGTTGTAACTGTCACTATGGGGGTCATTCCGAGTTGTTCGCTCATTGCCGATTTTCGCTATACTGCGATTAGTCGCTTACTGCGCATGCGCAAGGTTTGCAGCGCGAATGCGCTTAGTTATTTTACACAAAAGTTAGGTATTTTACTCACGGCATAACAAAGCTTTTTCATCGCTGTGCTGATCGTAGTGTGATTGACAGGAAGTGGGTGTTTCTGGGCGGAAACTGGCCATTTTATGGGAGTGTGCGGAAAAACGCAGGCGTTCCAGTTGCAAAACGCAGGAGTGGCTGGAGAAACGGGGGAGTGGTTGGGCAAATGCTGGGTGTGTTTGTGACGTCAAACCAGGAACGAAAAGGACTGAGCTGGTCGCAATGGCTGACTAAGTCTGGAGCTACTCAGAAACTGCTAAGAAATTTCTATTCGCAATTCTGCTAATCTTTCGTTCGCACTTCTGCTAAGATACACTCCCAGAGGGCGGCGGCTTAGCGTGTGCAATGCTGCTAAAAGCAGCTAGCGAGCGAACAACTCGGAATCACCCCCTATATACATCTCTCTTCCTGAGCTAGGAGTGGTTACTTGGTACTTTATCTCCATCCACTTTATCTCTTTCCAAGGCTTAGTAAATAGAACCCACAGTCTGTAAAATGATAGTTACAGGTACAGGGAGAGGGGGAGTTGTGTATGTATAACACACAGTCACATACCCACTGTTTGTTTACAGTTTTCCCACCCACCCATGTCTCCTGCAAGATCTGTATCAGTAGGCTAATTTAATAGTTAATTATAGCTTTTTTTATATATCACTTTATATAAAAAAACAATAACAGTAGGATTAGGGAGACTATATAACTTTTATATATATATTTTTTGTTTCTAACACAATACTTACTATATGCTAATCACCATTCATTTATTCATGTACTGTACGTTAACTATGCAGGCAGATATTAGATCATTTATGATCATAATGGCCAAGCTGCAAATTAATTTGCATATTGTAATATGGTTGTAGGCAAACAGGCAGGCTAGCTGTCTGACTGTCACCCTGTGCCTAGAGGTGCAGCATATGTCTGTGTTTTATGTAGTGATCACTCACACTGCTGCCACTGGTGAATGCCTGCCCCTGCACTGAATACTGCATGGCATGGCGGGATTGGGGGGAGATCTAGCTACACCCCTGCTTATAATGTGTTAAGCCTTCTCATATGCT
Source organism: Pseudophryne corroboree (assembly GCF_028390025.1). Classification (NCBI taxonomy): domain Eukaryota; kingdom Metazoa; phylum Chordata; class Amphibia; order Anura; family Myobatrachidae; genus Pseudophryne; species Pseudophryne corroboree. Next base: position 526,715,109 of record NC_086447.1, on the reverse strand, counting down.
GATAGGGTAGATAGCTCAACTAGCATGCACTGTGCTCTATCTCCCCTTTCACACACAGGATGCAGTTAATTTGCTGTCTGCCGGGATCCCGGCGATCGGGATACTGACACCGGAATCCCGACAGCTGACAACGCCGACAGCCTGAATCCCGGCTCACAGGGGCTATTCCCACTTGTGGGTGTCCACAACACCCATAGAGTGGGAATAGAACCTGTGGCGAGCGCAGCATGGCGAGCCCGCAAGGAGACTGTTTGTGCTTGTCACCCTGCTGTCATACTAGTGGCCAGGATGCCGCTTTCGGTATACTGGCGGCTGGCATCCCAGACGCCGGTAAATCAAACTCCTCTTTCATAAACACTTATTTTGCTTGATGGGTTTTTCCAGTGATTTTTCAATGGTTTACAAAACTGATGCCTGATACTGTAAATACAGTGATTTATGTTCTGTGCATGTGAAAAATTAGTAAGGTGATGTGTAGTGTAGTGTAGTGTGGGGTTTTAAAAATTGTGGTTTTGCGGCCATTCTGCCATTAGTAAATCTACCAATTTTAAAGCCACGGGAAAAACGACTAAATCAGTGGTTTGAAAAACTTCTAAAAACAAAATAAGTATAGTGGTAGAAAAAAGATGTCCAGAATCAGTGCAGTGCAATAAATCATGACAAACTAAGAACTACATGCATTGCAGGTGAACCAAGGTGCCCAAACACAAATCAAAGACAAAGGTATAATACTTGACTTCCCACTCAGTAGGGTGATGGTGCTGCCCCCATCAGGGTGGTACAACCAACAAACCTGTCATTCTAAACAGATCCAAGAAATAACATCATTACTCCATCAGTTAAGTAAACGCCATTGTTCATGTACAAACAATGGTGTCAAAAATGAATAACGGAACATGTACCCACAAAACCAGCATCCACTAAAACAAGTTTTGCTAAAGCTGAATTAATCTTTTTTCTTGTCTACTATATACCTATACCACTCTTTGCTCCCTGTCAATGAGCCTAGGAACAATAAAAGACTAAACAAGTGTACAGGAAGGCCAGGCCGTTAACGTTACGTTCTAGCAAGGTAGTTGACAATGGAACACCTCAAATCCAATGCATTTCTTCTACCTAAATATTTTTGCTCAAATGGATGACCAATAATTAAAGAGCAATACCAGCAATACGTCTAGGACAGGGCCCGCGATCAGAATCTTCCAGTGGCATGTGCCCAAAGTGAGGGCATCCAGATAGCTAGCTTAGATAGATAGATAGATAGATAGATAGATAGATAGATAGATAGATAGATAGATAGATAGATAGATAGATAGATTAGATTTACATGGTGGCCATAATTAAACTTTTCCCGTTCAGAGCTGTCTGTAGCTTGATCCAACTTTAGAATGTCATCAAATTTGGTAAGGATACTAACCAAGAACATGGGAAGCAGGTTTCTGAAAACAGTTTTTAAGGGAAAAAAGTCACTGGTAGGAGGCATATGGCACTGTACAATGTAAAAGCAGTGTAAAAATGGGCGTGTGAATGGTCATTGCTATCCTTAGAGAATCAGTGATACCTTTTTAAAGTCTTATTTGAACTGCACTGAAAACAATGCATCAGCATATAGTACAGTATTTTTAAAAAAAAAATTGTTTTATTTATATTTACATGGTTACATAAATACAAACCAGAAAGAGTGAAATAAGATAGGTCCATCATATGAAACTTTTCATAAATTCTAATTCATAGATTAAACAAATGAAAAAAATGTTCTGTTAAATAGCCAATGGATTCTAAAATGGAATTTTAGGAACTTCCTAGGAGAAAAGTAATCTATGCTTTCTAGTTACAGATAACATTACTTTGCACTTCTTATCTATATAAACTGCTAACTCTCTTTTTTTATATCAGATCTGGTCTTCAGATTGAGTAAATACAGGGATGTTTCCCTTGGTTTGTCTCAATACATTGCTGGAAAACAAAACAAAGGGCCTAATTCAGACCTGATCGCTAGCAAGAGATTTTTGCACTGCTGCGATCAGATAGTCGCCGCCCACAGGGAAGTGTATCTTAGCTGTGCAAGTGTGCGATCACATGTGTAGCAGAGCTGTACAAACAGATCTTGTGCAGTCTCTGCGCAGCCCAGGACTTACTCAGCCGCTGCGATCACATCAGCCTGTCCAGGACCGGTATTGACGTCAGGAACCCTCCCTGCAAACGCATGGACATGCCTGCGTTTTTCCAGACACTCCCTGAAAATGGTTAGTTGACACCCACAAACGCCTTCTTCCTGTCAATCTCCTTGCGATCACCTGTGCGAACGGATCCGTTGCTCAAACCCTTAACTAAGCGGTGATCCGCTTTGTACCCATGTGACGCGCCTGCGCATTGCGGTGCATATGCATGCGCAATTTGGACCTGATAGTCCGCTGTGCGAAAACGCAGCCTAGCGATCAGGTCTGAATTACCCCCAAAGTGCTATGTTGCCAGTTACTGATGCTTGTATTTAAGGATTAATTGCAAGTTAGAAAAAGGGCTTGCTGACAAAATATATCTGAATTATTTGTGTAGTTTTCTGTACACTGCTACCCTCTTAATTATACCTTTTACTCCTAATTAAAGTGTCATTGTAATGAAGAAAAATTGCATTTTTTGAAAACAATGTAGATTTTATTTTATTTCAGTGAACAAAGGTTCTCTGATTCCCGAGAGATGCCTTGTTCAAAGGCAATTGCTTGGTAATGTAACAAAGTGCAAGCTAACTTTGACTTTATGTGCTTGTAATCCTGGGTTTGCAGTTAGATGTTTGATAGCTTCAGTCCTGTTTTGGGAAAATAAACGTGGCAAACCATTCATTTCCACAGTTTATCGATAGCAAACAAAGCAACGTCCTGGTGCCCTTTCTCCAATCCACTAACAAGCAATGCAAGCAATGTAAACCAGTTGTTAAAACATCTAGAATTTAATTAAAAATCTCCAGTTCTCCTAGTCATTGTGCTCCTAGTCTTTAATAGTAATTACTGTAGCAGAATAACCAAGTTAGAATGGTGTATATTTAATATTAGTCATAACCATTACAGACATTCACAAAACATATAGTATATTTATCAGTCAATATATGTGGCATATCCCTTGTAAAATAAAAAAAAAAGCCTGGGGGATACCTGCAAATGTACAGTATCACCCCAATGTACGAAGGAAGGACCAAACCAGATACTGTACCTTCTGTGTTCCCTCTATTTCTAACAGCAGACGCAGTGCCCATACATTTCTATGGGGGCTGCAAAGATTTACCAAGCTCCAGGATGCTAAACATTCCAGAGTTTGGCCCCTACATTTAACGTCATCTACAGATAGCATTAGCCGCTAAAGACTACTGGCTACATTTGGTAAATAATCCCAGGAGAGGATTCCTCTAGAACCTTCACCGGAAATGGCTGCCGCACATATGTGGTCAGTAGACTGAAAATGCGCAGTATTGCTCAGGAATACCGATAGAGGAAAGAAGAGTATACTGATCACTTCACTTCATTGCAGGGATGGGCTCCATTCAGAGCATCTGTCCTTGCATGTGGTATATGATACATTTGGTCGGAATATCATTTCTTATTGCCACAAATAACAGCGAGAACAAATTACAATTATTGGATCTGAAAGCAGATAATTGACACATATGCCACATAAACTTGGCAGGAGCTTGACTATGGAGAGGACATATAACATCACCTTGGTGCAGAATATGCCCCTTTATTCAATGATCAACATGCAAAAAAAAAAGATTTTGGGATAATGACTATACGGGTAAACTTTCTAACAGGGATGAACATGAATAGTAGATGGTTTGCAATGTTAGGGATTTTTCCATTTGATGTGGTTTTGATGCATCGCCATGGAAGGGTGCAGAATTAATAGTCGCCAAGTGGTAAAAAAAAATCTGATTACAGCTGTTAAATGTAGCCTGGCCACAGCACAAATGAGGGTCTCATTATGCATGCTCATAGCAGGTTTTTCTGCACATGGTAAAGGTAAACCATTGCAATGTTTCTTGCACAGAATGATTTTAATGCAATGGTTAATTGCAATTACATCCCAAAATCCAGTTTTGGAAGACTGAGCACCATTCGATGACAATAGCTGATGTCCTTCTCTACTTTGTAGCAGTAGTTTACAAAAGTTGCTGCTTTGTAAAATAAAACCCTACAAGAGAATACACTATCATAGCAAAGAAGATATTACATAGTGACAATTTATGGTACAACGTCATCTACTATTTTTCCAGGATAGTGTCTTAAGCTGAGGTTTCTTAGCCTGTTAACCCATTTCTTTAAAATAACTTGTTATATCTTTGCCAAGGTAGTGGCTTTGTAAAGATGTCTGCAATGTAAGTTTAGAAGACATTCTTCATATTTCACATCAATACATGTATGTACTTGACTCTTGGGTTAACTTGATATGTCTTTAACATTGATATGTCTGTATGTTTAGCAAAACGACAACTCATGCTGAATTTGGATTACTCACATTGACTGCTGATTTCACTGGAAGATTGCTTGTTGCTTGTATTCTGCTTTTGTACTGTGTTTGTGCCCATTGTATTCATGTGGGACAAACCCACACCTTCTCACACATTAAAAGGTGCGAGTTTGCTGCAAAACTTGCCCAATGTAATAGTCTGCGAGTTTTTTAAGTTTGAGGCTATTACACTGTCATACCTCCCATCTTAATAAAGTTGTGAGGACGGACACAGGTGTGCGCCTACTGCGCATGCCAGGAAATAGGGGGCATGGCCTCATGGGTAGGGGGCATAGCCTTGTAGAAGTGCTGCAATCGCAGGTCATGTCCCCGTTTTTCGCGGCTGTGGGGGGCATGCCAAGTGCTTTGTGAGCTGCTGGCATGCCCACTGTCCCTCTCTCCCAGTGAACAGACGCTGTGCGCATGCAGCGAGTGAGAGAGGGTCTCCCAATTGCCCCCCCACCACGGGACACTGTGAACCAGGACAGTTGGGAGGTATCCATTGTGCGAGTGTGAATTAGTTTTCTCGAATATAAACTCGCCTTGTAATGTACATTTCGTTACATTGTGTGAGTTTGACAGAAACATGCAGAGATTAGAGAGTTCTGTGCAAGCTACTCTCAGGAAAAGTGCTTATATAGTAAGAAAAAAAAGGAGCAGTTACCCTCCCCCCAAAAAAAGAAAAGAAAAAAGCATAACCAGCCCCGGACTCTTTAAGCCGGTCCTTGTTGCTAAAATACAGGGGGGGAAATTGAGTGGAGATTCTTCGATTTTTACATCCAGCATGGGGCTCTTGGACTGGTCCTGGTTCCAAAAATACAGGGGAAAAAAAGATGTAGGGGTCCTCCGTATTTTTGGAATTTTAGGAACCAGCACCAGGCTCCACTAGTTTGGGAGATAATGCCACAGCCGGGGGACACATTTACACAGGTTCCTGCGGCCGTAGGATTAAATCCTCAACTAGTCAGCCCTGGCTGTTGTTCCCTGGGGGATGGGGGACCCCACCAATAAAGGGCCCCTCACCCAAAGGCCAGGGCTGAAGTCCAAGGCAGTCTCCAGCCCCCCAGTGGTGGTTGCCAGGCTGATAGTGATTGTGTAAAAAAAATATAAAATATTGTATTTTACTTGTAGAACAACAGGTCCCAACAAATCTCCCCCACATGCTGGTACTTGGAGAACCACAAGTACCAGCATGTGGGGCATTAAAGGGCCTGCTGGTACCTGTAGTTCCACCTGTAAAGAAATATTAAAATAAACACAGGACACATACACCTTGATAGTATAACTTTAATAAAACATACTTAGACATGTATGGGGGAAAGGGACTGCACGTCTTTGACATTTTTTTTTTACTATTTAAACACTTTTGCAGACAGAAGCATGCATGGATCTTACTCATCAGTGCATGCTTCTGTGAAACTCAACAGCCAGAAGGTGGTCCATTTTTTTGCGAGATATTGGTAATGTTTTAGCTGTGACTAGCACCCTATTACATTGCCCAAGTTGTATGTTTGCAATGGCAAAAACATATGGATGTGAGTTTTGCCATTGTGAGTTTTGGGATTGCAAGAAACAGCAAATGTTCCTGCACCCCATTACATAGGTCGAATTTTCTAAATGTGCAAGTTTAGTGCTATTCTTCTCATACATTTGTACAAACTCACACCCCATTACATCCCGCCACTAATTTCATTGCAAAATATGTTTCTGGGCTAAAAGAAATTACAAAGGCACTTGAGAGACCTAAGCAGCCTGCTTTAATCCCTTCCATGATTGGTATGAGTAGGCATTATTGGACTAGGGCATGAAGAGGGGGTGCAGTGGTAGGCAGTGACGCACGCAGGGGGGGTTTCCGAGTACATGGAAACCCCCCCTGATGAGACAATTTTTTAATTTTTTAGACGGAGACAGCAGTGTCTGATGTATTTAAATAAATGTCATTTTTATTGACATATGACCGACATGTTTCGGAGGATAACCTCCGTCCTCAGGGTCAAAACGTTTAATACATTTAAACGTTTAATACATCAATTGGAGTCTGGTGAGTGCCGCCTGAAATACCCTCTCCCTTATATATATATATATATATATATATATATATATATTAGATTGCAATGGCAGCTGCACTCACAGTCATAAAAGAAACGTAGTTTTAAATGCTAACTTTACATATTTACATATTTTCACATACATTCACATTTAAGGTAAAACCTTTTTATTGTTTGGATTCCTGAATATAATTTTTTAATAAAACCAAACCATAGAAACATTTAATATGACGTTTCTTATATGACCTTGAGTGCCATCGTCATTGCAATCTACTTTAAATTTACATCGGAAGGCACCGGGCAACTTAATATATATATATATATATATATATATATATATACACACACAGCATGGAACTCTCCTGGCAGAGAGAGTAAAACGCGGCACTGCAGGCTTTCTGAAATGCTTTGAAGTAAAGTTTTGCATTTCAGAAAGCCTGCAGTGCCGCGGTTTACTCTCTCTGCCAGGAGAGTTCCATGCTGTGTATTGATTATTACGAAGGCACGCAGGTACTGTTTTGTCGATGGTGAAGAGTGCCGATCCAGCTGCATACCTACCTATATATATATATATATATATATATGTTATATGCACACACTATACGTGGAATACCCCCTTACTAAATCCTGTGTTTGCGCTTGCAGGGGCGCATCTAGATAGAAAGAATGAGGCCCATGTGCAGGCTCCATCTGGGCCCCCACCACTCTAGCCCACAGTGCCCCACAGGGCACTACTTGGCATAACGTGTATAAGTGACTCAACCTGGCGTAACGTGTATAATGGTCTCTACCTGACATAACATGTATAAACAGCTCTAGCTGACATAACGTGTATAAGGGGCTCTACTGTGGCGTAATGTGTATAAGGGGCTCTTTTGAGTGGTGTGACATGTATAAGGGTACTATTGTTTGGTGTAATGTGAATAATGGATACTACTGTGCAGTGAAATATGAGTTGGTACTATTCTGTCACCACGCACCTTCCCCACATGCCTATATTTTTGACGCGCGCCCTCTGAGCGCACTGTCCCTATTTTCAGCATGGCAGGCGCCAAAGGAAACTTTTGCCATGAGCTTCACAAGGTCTAGAACCAGCCCTGTCACCAGTTTAGGATTTTTTAATATTTTTTTCTCTTCAACTGTAACATGCCCCCAATTTAGTACAGAGAAAGGAGCAGGGCAGCCACCAGGAGGGACTGTGGGGACTGGTTTCCCGGGCCCTTACAGAGAGTGGGGCTCACCCCTGGCTCCTACCGCCAATACCTGTAGAGCAGAGCTGCACTGGTCTGTGATTTAACAGCAGGCTAATGCACAGGGAGCATATCTTAAAACAATCCTTCCCTGTTTATCAGCTATCTGTGAACCGTTCCTGTAGGTCAGGGATGGGGAGCCTTCGGTCTTCCAGCTGTTGTTGAACTACACATCCCAGCATGCCCTGCAACAGTTTTAGCATGGCCAAATAGCAAAACTGTAGCAAGGCATGCTGGTAAGTGTAGTTCAACAACAGCTGGAGGGCCGAAGGTTCCCCATCCCTGCTGTAGGTACATAACACTCCACCTATCTATAATGTCACAATGTATGACATCACATAGGGGTGGAGCAGTGTGGCAGAATCTTTTTTTGGGGGGAGAGAGGGGACCAGTCTATTTTGTTAGTCCAGGTCCCCACAATTTCTGATGGCAGCCCTGGGAAGACGCACCGAAACATACCCTTGCTCCGGGCACCATGGCACCTAGCTACACCTTTGTTTCTAATAGATAGACTGAATCTCAAACACTATGCAGCTTAAAGTCGCACAATAGTAATTACCACACTACAGAGAATTCTGCTAATTAATGCTGCTCTGTATCAGATATGTTTACGGACCATGGGGGTAATTCAGACCTGATCGTAGCAGCAAATTTGTTAGCTGTTGGGCAAAACCATGTGCTCTAAAGGGGGAGGGGGGGGGGGTTTGGGGGCAGATATAACATGTGCAGTGATAGTTAGGTTTGGGTGGGGTGTGTTTGAACTTAAATCTAAATTGCAGTGTAGAGATAAAGCAGCCAGTATTTACCCTGCACAGAAACAAAATAACCCACCCAGATCTAACTCTCTCTGCACATGTTATATCTGCCCAATCTGCAGTGCACATGGTTTTGCCCAACTGCTAACAAATTTGCTGCTATGATCAGGTCTGAATTACCTCCTATGCTTGCTCATAGGTGTGCACAGAACATTTTATTAAGCGGTGCACCGTCGGAGAGGCATGCCTAGCACCACCTACTTACTGGGCATGTCTAGCACCGCCTATTGGCACTCACTGCAGTATAAATCACATACCACAAGGGGCGTGGCTACTGCAAATGAGGGCATGTTAACATGACACACCAACTATTCCTCATCACTCTGGGAACATTCCTTATTATTCCATGTGCACTTTAACCTACAGGCTATGGTGGTTTCTCACAATGGGGAACCTCTGAAGAAATGTATCCTACCTGGGCAGACAGCATCTTCAGTCAGTAATCACTATTCATATAGGAAATTACATGGTCCAAAAGATGCCTTGTTGTGTAGGAATATAACCAAGATCATCATAATGCAACACCTCCTGCACCCTGTATCTCTCAGCCACGCCATCATCTCCTGTCTGCATCTTGCAGCTATACCATCTCCGCCCGCCCCTGTGTCATCTCTCAGCCACACCACCATCCCTTCCTTGCATCTCTCTTATCCACACCATCATCTCCTACCTACGCCATCATCTTCCGCCAGCATCTCTCACCATCCACCTCACTTTGTGTCTCTGAGTTTCCCCCTCGACTCTGTGCCTCTCAGTCTCCCACCCTTCATTCTGTGTCTTTCAGCCTCCAACCCTTCCCTCTGTGTCTCTCAGCCTGCCCCCTTCACTGTGTCTTTCAGCCTCCACCTCCCTTTATTCCATGTCTACTGCCGCTTACACACAATGCCCACAATAGTAGTGCCCCTTACACAATGCCCACAGCAGTATTACTCCTTAAACAATGCCCATTGTTGTGTCCCTTACAAAATGCCCACAGTAATAGTGCCCCTTAGACAATGCTCATAGTAGTAGTGCCCCTTACATAATGCCCATAGTAGTAGTGTCCCTTGCACAATGTCCATAGTATTAGTGCCCTTTACACAATGCCCATAGTAGTTATGCTCCTTGCACAAAATCCACAGTAGTAGTGCCCCTTACACAATGCCCATAGTAGTAGTGTCCCTTACACAATCCCCTGGTTGCTGTGCAGCCTGAAAGGGGCCAGTTGAACTAATCCGGGTTGAGCAACCTGGTATTTCAACTCTGGTAGTGAACACGGCTTCAACGCAGGTCGTGGTGCGGTGTGAATGAGAAAGCCGGGTCGATGTGACCAGCACCTGTTAACACTATAGGAAGAGGCAGCGTGTTGAAATCATCTCATCTCCAAGCACCACCTCTGCACGCATCACCAACCTGGCAATATTCCAGGTCAGGCCACCGCATGAAAGGGGTCTCTTGTCCAGTTGTACCTGGGATGTTCGCGTGTACAAATCCTGGGTGTGACCTGGTATATGCAGTCTGAAAGGGGTATGAGCAGGAGCCATGAACCAGATCAATTAAAGATATTAACGTAAAACTACTACAATTATAGGGCTCAATCAAATTAGCCATGATGATCTTGTGAATGTGAGTTATTGCAGCAGTGGCCTCACTTTACAGCGTGCCAAACTCGCACAAAAGTGCTCGCCACCACATAGGGCTCCAGGCAATTTTATACAATTTCGTACAAGTCAGCGAAAAATGTGAACTCGGGTGCCATTGCTGCCATTGAAAAGTCACAACGGCACATTGCACCCTTCGCAGCTAATTGGATTAACCCCATAGTGTGACAAAATAAAAAATCATGGCCTCTGAGAACCATTAATAAAAAGTGGTAAAAGTAAATGTGCATATATATTATTATTATTATTATAAGCTATATATATATATATATATATATATATATATATATATATATATATACAGGTTGAGTATCCCTTATCCAAAATGCTTGGGACCAGAAGTAATTTGGATATCGGATTTTTCCGTATTTTATAATAACTGCATACCATAATGAGATATCATGGTGATGGGACCTAAAGCTAAGCACAGAATGCATTTATGTTACATATACACCTTATACACACAGCCTGAAGGTCATTTAATACAATACTTTTTATAACTTTGTGCATTAAACAAAGTGTGTCTACATTCACACAATTCATTTATGTTTCATATACACCTTATACACACAGTCTGAAGGTCATTTAATACAATATTTTTCATAGCTTTGTGTATTAAACAAAGTTTGTGTACATTGAGCCATCAAAAAACAAAGGTTTCACTATTTCACTCTCACTCAAAAAAGTCCGTATTTCGGAATATTCCGTATTTCGGAATATTTGGATATGGGATACTCAACCTGCATAAAAGAGTGGTTATTTTTGGGGAGTGCTCTATCACTAACCTATGGAACTGATTTCTCAAACTTAGTTTTTTAGAGAGAGGTGATTACCTTGTATGTGTGATGAGTATATTATTGATTCCTAAAACCTTGCTTTTCAGTGCATCCAATAATTTTTCTACATACAGTATGTATACAATTAAAACAATTTAATAACAATAAAACAATTTAACAATGTAAAATAATCCACAAGTAATGTACAAAAAGATACATATAAATATTATACATATAGACATGCTTCACCCTTAAGTGTTAATATACAACAAGTTAAGCATGTTATCAGATAGTTTTGCTTAAGTTTTCACCCAACACTTTTCGTCTTTGGTGACTTCTTCAGTGGTATCTTAGGTGTGGAAAAAATGAAAAGTAAAAGGGTGTTTCAATGCACGAAACAAAGATGACATTTTGTCAATGTTTCAAATATCAACATAATCGTTACAGTTATCTCTGGTCAGTCTGAATTTCACTTAATATGATGCAGTGATTCCAACACAATACCTGTATTAGATTAATAATTTGTTAGTGATGCAGTAATTCCAACACAATATTAGAGTAATAATTTATTAATGATAATCAAATGAAAGACTCCTATTGGTTGGTATTTGTTATTAGGTAATTCCAATTGGTTTATAGACAGGCACCTAATAGCAAATACCAACCAATAGGATTTTAGAATTGATAAGTTTGATCTTTATCCTAGGCCTTGGTGACCAGTTATATCCTTAACACTAAACATCTAAAGTCTTTCATTTGATTATCATTAACAAATTATTAATGTAATATTGTATTGGAATTACTGCATCAGATTAAATGAAATTGTAAGCAAAACTATCTGATAACAGGCTTAACTGATTGTATATCGACACCTAAGGGTGAAGCATATCTATATGTATAAAATTTGTATGCATTTTTTTTTGTACATTACTTGTGAATTATTTTAAATTGTTAACTTGTTTTATTTTTATTAAATTGTTTTAATTGTATACATATGTATACAAATTATTGGGTGTACTCAAAAACAAGGTTTTAGTAATCAATAATATACTAATCACACATACAAGGTAATCACCTTTCTCTAAAAAAAACAATTAATGAGAAATCAGTTCCATAGGTTAGTATTAGATCCCTCCCCAAAAATGACAGTTAAGAGCTGATTGGTGCGTTATCACCTTCCACTTATCACTGCTTTATCACTTCATAAAGCAGTGATAAGTGGAAGGTAATAACAAACCAGCCAATCAGCTCCTATCTGTCATTTTTCAAATGCATCACTGCTTTATCACTTCTCCAGACTTAATAGATGATCTGCCTCATTGAATCATTTATATCAGTCTCTGTTACAGTGGATCCTACTGTATGTAGTCTCTACCAAAGAAAAACAAAACTATAGTCCATTCTGTCAGCAACCAAATAATCTTTTGGAATGTTTTAGGAAATCTATGAAAAAAACAATTACATACAAACTCTGTACAGATACTGCCCTTTTTAGAACTGAACCCATGGACCCAGTGATATAAGGCAGCAATGTGCTACTGTGATACCTACTGTAGTCATGTAATGTACTGTAACTGCTCATGTGTATTTCTCTACTATTTGGACTTATTTTACTAGGAAGATATGCTATATATAATGTACAGTGTATATTTGTGTAGTTCTAGATAGGCACTGTTACTGCTAGCATTATGTCTTTGCATTACTATAAGTGGTGGTATTACATTTGATGGGCCCAATAACAGTGAGCATACTGTTTAGATTGCACTGTAACTGCTGCATAATGTTTGTTGGCTATAGGACCTGGAATAGTATTTGCTGGCACTGCACTTGCTGAGGTAATGTTTGTTGGACCTTATAAATGCTATTATTGCTGCCAAAATCATTATGAGCAGTACGTATTCAATGGTTTTTGGGTATTGTCCTGTTTGTGTAATGCTTTAGCCAGCACTGTAACTGCTGCTATCATATCTAAATGGGCCTGCAACTTGATGGTGTAATATTTTAAGGGCATATTACTGTAAATAAAGGTATACTGTTTGTGAGCCACCATAGCTGCAGGCATTAATGCTGTACACAACTAAGGAGGAAGTCATTATTTAGATACAGGGGGTTTAGGTTTGGAATGGAGGACATTTTTATATTTAGTGTAGTTCTGGAAACCAAATTTTTTGGAGCAAAAATACCATTATTTCTCCTTGTAGCCATGTTTCTGATGGACATGGCTACAAGGAGAAATAATGGTATTTATTTTGTGTTCCGGCCAATGGATATACAGTGTCTAGTTAGACAGTCAATAGGTCTAACTAGACACATCCTATCCATTGATTGGATAGACTTGCAATAGGTGCACATTCAATAGGTCGACATGGTCAAAAGGTCGATAGGTAAAAGGTTGACTATGTCTAAAGTTGTCTCAGACCCCAGCCGCCCCACTCTCTGGATACACCAATCCGAGAGTTGCGCCAGCACCGTGCAAATCTCCACTGCCACCATCAAAGACTTTTCAACGTATTACGGATGTTGCAGGTGTCTTTAGCTTCACCTGTAACCACCAATCTTAATATCTCATGAAAACAATAGGTAACGTACTTCACTTGGCTTGACTTGGGTTCAAGAACACAGCAGTCAGATCTAATTATATGTTTATTATAATTAAGAAATATCTTCGGGTTTACAAGGGTAAAAAGATTACAAAGATTATAAAGAGTTTTAGAAAAGATATACAGGTTACTAGCAGTCTCAATAAACAAAAAGGGAATAAAGAAAATCAGAATGTAATTACACTTACGTAGTGTATCAAGATCTGTGGGAGGACGTTTCCCAGGAATATAGACATTCATCCAGGCAGGCAGCCACTTCCATCAGAATGAACAAAACAGTGTGTGTGTGAGGGGCAGATATAACCCCCTCATAGCTGCAGGCCACCACCCTTTCCTTAACTCTCTCAATGCTGTGTACCTGGGCAGTAAGAACCCAGATTTAATTTGGTTTCACTTTCAACAGCTGTCTTTCTTTTAAGTTTCAAGAGGTCAGGTTTATTGGCCTGGCCTGGCTTTTTGTAATGTCGTTTATAGCTTCTTAGACAAGGTAAGAGCCATAAACTAACCTCTAACTCTCCCACTATACATCAGTGTCCTCTACTCCCATATCTATGTAGTTATGGGTTCACTTAAAAGACGGGTTGGAAACCATTTTGTGTCGCAGACTCCATTACAATATACACATAGACATTACATACAAGTCTTATATCGCTGGATACAAATTAATGTCCCATTTGCCACATCGACATGGTCAAAAGGTCGATAGGTAAAAGGTTGACTGTGTCTAAGGTCATAGGGACGAAAGGACAATGATCAACACACAAATGATTAACACAATTTAAAAAAATATTTGTATCTTTTGCTTCATTTACCATCCACGTGGACTATGATTGGGAATAGTAACCTGTGGTGTGTGTAGCAGTAGCACGCCAGCCACCTTGCCTGAAGCATGGTGAGTGATATGAGCTTTGCGAGGCTACACAGGGGCTAATTCAGACCTGATCGCTGCTCTTTTCGCACAGCAGCGATCAGGTGTGAACTGCACATGCGCCGGCTGTCTTATCCCTGCGATCGCCTTTGCCTGATTGACAGGCAGAGGCAAACGCTGGGCGGGAGGGGGCAGACCAGCAGCGTTTGCCCCCAATTTAGGGGTGCATTAGGGGGGCAGTCCATGGCAGCTGCGTGACGTCACACGCAGCCGCTGTGTCCCGGGCAGCGACGAGTAGCTCCCTGCCAGAGTGCAGTAGCTGTGCTGGCTGGGAGCTACTCTTGTAGTACAGAAGCATTGCCGCTGTGCGATGCTTTTATACTTGTGCGGGGGGGCAGGGGGGGAGGGTCGGGCCTGACATGCGGGACGGAATAGCCCTGTGCTGGGCTATTCCGTCCCGCATGTTAGCAATCAGCACCTCTACAATCAGGTCTGAATTAAGCCCACAGTACACTAATTGTGTAACATCTCCCATATATTAGCCCAGATCTGTGACTCTGTGCCTGTGTGTCTAATGCTGGGCGGAGTCAACTGCATCTGCAGGGAGACACACCATGCCCTGTCCCAGTGGCAGCGTAAGGTACAAAATGCCCAGTGACACTACCTACAGTATAAAGAGGGGGCCATGGCCAGCGGTAGCTTACCATGGCCAGCAGCAGCAGTAGACACAGCTCCTGCCAGCAGTAGCAGGGAGGGGAACCCAGGCTATATGGAGGGTACATGAAAGCAGCAGGTGGACGCCTGCCACACCTCTCCCCATTAGACACCATGCTTGGCGCCTTACACCCACACCCCATACCGATGACCCCTCCCTCATGCACCCCCATATCACCACCTGCCGCATACAGCCAGGGGGGTGTCAAGCTGGGTGACAGGCGACGAAGGACATGTTCAGAGGGACGGTGCATGGACCACACACTCAGTGGAGCTGAGAGAGGGGGGAAGAGGGTACAAATTATCTGGGCCCAGGTTTAATGTAGGGGCCCAGCGGGGGCCAAGGCCCCCCTTACCTGGAAGCAGCAGCTGCAGCTTTTCTTCTCAGCCCAGCACACGCTGCTGTGTGCTGGGCTGCAGTGTGCTGGGCTTCAGTGTAGCAAGGGAAGTGCTTAATATAAAATTAAAAATATCTGTATTTTTTTCTAAGGGTGAATGGTCATGCCTCCTGTGATTAGGCCATACCCCCTGAAAAGTACCTGGGCCCAGCCAGGCTCTCTACTGCCCTGGCAGGGAGGCATGCCATGCTCCTGTGAGTGGGTGCTTTTTTTGTGCTAGACTTACCCACAAAGGGGTGTGGTCATGCCAACAGCATGCTGTGGTCACACCCACTCCAGGGGGGGGGGGGGGGCACGGGGGTCCAGAATTTCTCTTGGCAGCCCTGCACACACTCACCAATCCCCATTGCTGCTCTGACGGTGCTCCCTCTGACTGCAACCTTGGGTCGCACCATGCTCCTCTCCGGCTTTAAAAACACAAAGGGCCGCGTGATCCCTCAATCCTCGGGATTGGAGCTTCCAATCCCAGGATTGAATCCCGGACAATTTTTGGCTTAAATCACGGGATCACTCTGATCCCGATCCCTGGATTGGCCCCCCTAACACCCATGTATTTTTTTTTCTTGGTTTTTTTTTTTTCTAGTTCTAGTATAAGCTAATTTACTGGCTGAGTATCTCATCATTTCCCTTTTCACACATAATGAGTAAAATGTTTTCTTAATTACTTAATTTGTATATGTCCATTGTATGAAGTATGGGCCTTATTCAGGTTTGTTAGCAAACCAAAAAAACACCCTAATGCACTGCAGGTGGGACAGATGTAACATGTACAGAGAGATTTAGTTTTGGGTGGAGTATGTTCAAACTGTATTTACCCTGCACAAAAAACAATATAAACCCACCCAAATGTAAATATCTCTGCACGATATATCTGCCCCACCTGCAGTACAACATGGTTTTGACAATTATTGTGCTTTTTTGGTTTGCTAACAAACCTGAATAACCCCATATACACCAAATGTAAAAACACTAAACTGGTGGTCTTATAAAGACTGATACAGTAAAACAGGAGAATAGATAATGTGCTGCTCTATCAAACCTCCCAATACATATTGGATGACTAGAAAGCAAGATAAAAACATACCTGTTAACATTTAGTTACATGGTTAAACACTACAAATTGTCTCTTAACTGAGGATTGTTATCATGTATGACTCATCAGCCACATTAACATAACATGACTGAGTCACCATACAAAAATGTCAGGCTGAGTAGAAAGCAGGTACATATTGTTTACTTGTCTCCATAAAAGGGTCTGCATATGCCCAAGCCTGTCACTGTGTTATTAGAGCATCACAGTGCTGTACCGTTGTACAGTACTTAACCCAGGAGTGATTGATACCTTATTATAAGGATTGCTGTTTATCTTCTTTCACTTGTATCCTATTATCTTCAAACAAACCTAATCTGGTTTGAAGTCACCATGTGGACTAACCTCCCTGCTCACATCTGCTATGCACCTACCAACGTGTATGCATCAGCCAATAATTCCCACAGATATTCTTGCCCATGTCTGTTGGGTGTTTTTTCAGAGTTCTTTTTCATGCCACACATCATGGAGACAAGTGCATCCACAGCATGTTGTAGTGCAACACCTCCCAATTCTCTGCAAATTAGAATTAACTCCCTGATCTCAGGGTGGTTGACGGTATTTCAAAAATTGAGACCGTCCAGGGTTGGACTGGCACACAGGGGTACAGGGAAAACCCTGTGTGGGCCCTACTTCCTGGGTGCCCCACCTCCTTTTCTAGTGACAAGGTTCCAGACTTTGCACATGAATTATACATTATACATATGTTGCCTTATAATGCACGTGACAATGGTGTATGCTCTGCAGTGCATTGCTGTTTTTAATCTGATACATTATCATGCATGGACTAGCAGTATTTAACATATATTGATCAAGAGGCCCAGACCACTCTCTAATGGTTAGCCAAGCCTCTGTTGCAGCTGGCCACACCCCCTCGAGAGACTGGCCACACCCCTATACATGGGCCCTTACCACTACTTTACCTTCATGTCCCAGTACGACACTAAAACTGTCCCACCGATTACAGGTATGGCTACAGTCAATGCAAAGTGATCAAGCTGGTCATCGAGTACAGATGAGGGGTCAGCATGCATGTGTTAAAGGGTACTGATATACCCATCCTCAGTTTTGAGTGTTAAAAGTGTCAGAGACTACTTGTTCCTTTGGGACAACTGTCACTACTTTGTTCCTGTGAACAACAAATTATAATCTATACTCTGTCTTGAATAGAGATTGCACTGTCAGATGCTCTGTAGTACCAAACAGGAAGGATTGAGCCAGAACAACCAACAATGAGGTGCAACAGCAGCCAGTGTTGGACTCTGGCATGAAGAGCCGACTGGGGAAATGCAGTGGTAGGGGCCCATGTATAGGGGATTTGCCAGTCTCCACAGAGATTTGGATAATCATTAGAGAGTGCATGGGCTAGGCCCCTTGATAAGTATATATAGTAAATACCGATAGTGCATGCAATGTACCAGATTAATAACACAAATGCATTATAGAAAATACACCATAGTCCTGTGCAGTATAAGGTAACATATTTATTATGTGTAATACAAATGCACAGCCTGGAATCTTATCCTTAGAGGAGATGGTGGGAGCCCAGACAGTGGGACCCACTGGCGGTTTCCCTTTTACCCTTGTTGGCCAGTCAAACCCTGACAGCAGCTACATAATGGGAATAAGAGCATGCAGTTCCAGGTGCTGGGAAAAGATCCTGTATGTATCCAGGTCCAAGTACGCTCCAAGTACTAGGATACCAATAGGTGAAAACTTGTTGCTGACAGTTAAACCCCATAAATCCTGGTGCTAAAGTTAGCCTCTTCCATGCTTCATAATTGGTTTGAATGAAAAAAGTGTCATCAACATCATATATATAAGCATTAAACGTGGATAATTGCAATTTAAATAAATAGCATACATTTTGTATGGTAATGCTGCTAATGAATCATTAAACCATTAACAATAAAAATAAAAAAAATCTCAAAAACTCTATAATATTAAATCCAACAAAACACATCAGTAGAGAGGGTAATACTACATCAATATTGGTGCTAAGTTTATTTCAGACACTGGCATATACAGTAAGAATGATTTCACTGCTTTCATCTTGAAGAGCTGCAGTTCTGTAAACATAATTCATTGCTGGACAAATGTTCTCTTAATCAGAGATTCTCTTAATCAGAGAAATGTGTCAATATTTCAATGACAGGGGACTTTGCAGCAGAGAAAACAATATGTTTGACATAAACATCAGCTTCTAATGGCATGAATAATGACAGCAGCCAACGGGTGCCTGAAAAAGAAGTCAACAGGGCCATTATCATTCTTATGGCTGCTGTGAGATAAATCTGGTAGTCTGCAGACTCAGGATGCAAAACTTTTGCAGATGATGAATTTTTCTATATTCTCAGGACTTGATAATATAGGGATGCATTCAATATCCCAGCTGTCAGGATCCCAGTGCTCAGCATACCGGTGCCGGGATCCCGACCGCCGGGATACCGACACCTATTCCCCCTCTTGGGGTGTCCACGACACCCCTGGAGGAAGAATAAATAGTGTAATGTGCCACCTTGCCCGCAGGGGGCTCTTTTGCTCTCGCCTCGCTGCCGGCATTCCGGTGCCCAGCATCCCACGGTCGGTATTCTAACCGCCGGGATAATGGCGGCGGTATATAGATACTAACCCAATAATATATACTGTATATATATATATATATATATATATATATATATAGTCCAGTATAGAAGTTGCACTCACAAGTAAACAGAAATCCACATCAGCTGGAGTGTCAATCCAGAGGAAAATCTGTATCAGCAGAATCCCCAAATATATGCATGTAGAAAAGGATGCACTCACCAGACTTCTTAATAATGAAAGTAATTTTAATCCAACCTCATATCAGTGATGACAGCATGTTCAGGGTCAACATTTCGGTACCCCACAGGACCTTTGTCAAGACCAGTGTATCAGCAGCCAAAGTCACAACCAAAGGTAAAAGGTCCTGTGGGGGACCGAAACGTTGACCCTGAACATGCTGTCATCCCTGATATGAGGTTGGATTAAAATTACTTTCATTATTAAGAAGTCTGGTGAGTGCATCCTCATCTACATGTATATATATATATATATATATATATATATATATATTGCTCCAAGTGCTCTCATAACCAGAACTGATCATAGATAAAAAAAAAGTCATGCGGCACTCCAGGCTATATAGTAAAGGAATAAAATGATACAACCCACAAGTGAAGATCAATGTTTCAATTTGAAAATTGTCATCAGGATATCCTGATATCCTGATGAAGAGGGGCCATAACAAACAACAATAGTGGGCACGTGCTAAAAACAGCTGGAAATATTTCCTATTCTCCCTGTGCTATGGGCAAGGGCGTATCTACCCCTTGGCCAGGATGGCACTCGCCAGGGGCGCAGGCAGTAGAGGGGTGCCATCGAAAAAAGAATTTTAATATAACATATAAAAGACAAATGGTAAAATTGCAAGCGTACAGAATAAAAGGAAATTCAAGCTTATCAGTCCATATAAGCAATCGGGTACATCCTGTTTCCCATAAATTTCCAAGAAATTGTAAAAATGCAAACGTACAGAAATGTAAATTAAAAAGGCTTATCTGTCCATAAAGAGGTTCAGGTGCAGCAGTCCCCTAGTATATATATGTTCAGCACTTCAAATGCTATGCAGCTGGGACCAAGTGCAAACCTGTACTACACTTTTAAAAAAATGACAAAAACAATAGGGGAGTGGTCCCATGCAATTCTACCAGTGTAATAATTATGCATATATTAAATACATATCAAATGTTCACTTATGTGTTTCCCTTTCCAGTTAGATATTTTTTATCTTTATTCTATTATCCTTTTTAGTGGGTGTAGGAAAACACTGAAGGGCATAAGGAGGGACCTGACCGGACCAATTTAGTGCGGGAACGCAACTACGACTACTGTTAAAATACCACAAGTCGCAGGAACCAGCGTGTCCCACAATAAGGGTTTTTTACCACTATATTATTATGTTTCCCTACACTAAAAAGAATAATAGAATAAAGATTTAAAAAAAAGATCTAACAAATACAAAAGTGGACCCATCAATGGCAGTCCTGGAAGGGGGATAAATAGATCCTCCAGCCCAGTACACCTTGATAAAGGCCTTTCTGAGCTGAAACATGTTGGTGGTTAGGACACACAGCATGACAG
Organism: Pseudophryne corroboree; assembly: GCF_028390025.1. Taxonomy (NCBI): domain Eukaryota; kingdom Metazoa; phylum Chordata; class Amphibia; order Anura; family Myobatrachidae; genus Pseudophryne; species Pseudophryne corroboree. The sequence goes on along the minus strand of NC_086447.1, from coordinate 526,694,249 downwards.
CCTACCAGAACCAGGACTCTGGTGGTGAATTTATTTTCCTGGGAGGTACCTACAATTTGTTATTTGTATATGCCTGACTTGGTGTACACTATACACCATTATTCATTGTTTGCTGCTATAAATTGTGTCTATTTTTAACTCCTTTTAAATACACTATTACCCTTATCTTGTCTTCATATATGCACCTGTCCGATTGGTCGAGGATTGGAGGAGTCTAGAAATATAAGTGTGACAACTGTTTTAATAATGGATTGAAGAACACTGGGCTAATTTGAAGGATCTACAGAGAACATTTTAATTAATCTTATCCATTCAAATAAACATTTGGATATAACTTTTCAATTCAGAGGTTGGACTGGGGAGGGAAACACATAAGTGAACATTTGACGTGTATTTGATATATTCATAATAATTACCCTAATAGAATTGCACGGGACCACTACCCTATTGTTTTTGTCATTTTAATTGTTGTATAAGAAACATTTCCAAAAGTGTTAAGAAGGTCAAAAATATATTTTCATGCACATATAATAGATCTTCTCAGTTAAGGTTTATAGGCTTCAAGTTTAGTATGAGAACAATATGACCTGAGTACCCTGTGATTCTGAGGGCAAAATTCAATTAGCACTAAAAACAGCTTTTTCCCAGAAAAGAAGACTTTTCAATTATTTAGTGAAAACTGTTCAACTTATTCAATTGTCTGCTTTTCTAAAAAAATAAATGGAAAAAAAAACCTTGTAAAGTTTTTGGTGGTCAGCTTTTCGAAAGTTGAAAATTGTCTTTTGCAGCAAACCTATACAATTGCAGATCTGCGCAAAGTTTTCGAGGGGTTTCACCTGCTATTTTCGGATGTTTCATTTCATCTACTTTGAGGTGGTGAAAGTGAAAACCAACTTTGAAAATGTGTATTATTATTTATTTCCTGGTTTCTACAAGCAATATTGTTTATCATCCATATCTTTTTATTTATTTTTTTAGGGGTTTTCTGACCCACAGTTATTTATTTATTTTTTACTGAGATGCATTTATTTTAAACAATGATCCACTTTTTTACCTATGATACACTTCACTCCTGCAGGAAATTGTCACTCCTATCTTGGGACTTCAAGGAGCTCCAACTTTTACAATAAGATGCTTTACAACATTGTTTTTTGCAATATAACATTTTTTTCTTTCAAATTTTTTTTATTTTTTAACACTGCCTACAATAATGGAGCCTTTTACTGACATTATTTGGCTTTTCATGGAGGCTAGTGTGGAGGAAGAGCAGGACCAGGCAGATGAAGATGGTGCTCAGACAATTGCTCCATGTGGTGAGTCAGTGCACATCTTAATTCCATGTCCTTGCCAGTATCGTACTAGGCATGTACTGGAGAGTCTCTCCGAGGTGGAGGTGATAAAATATCGCTTATCCTCTCGTGCAATCTATTCACACTATGATCTGATGGAGCTAGACCTGGAACCTCGGGTGCCCACTAATCATGAAGTCAGTGGTTTCCAGAAACAGCTGGCTCCATTACATTTTTTGACATCAGGCACATTTCAGCCTACTTTGTCCCAAATATGCGGTTTTTCACAATCCACCCTTTTTCATTGTTTATTCCAGGTAAGGCTTTCCCCAAATTAATGACCCAGTTTATTAAATTTCAAGACAACGACAGCAAATGGAGGGAGACTATGGGCCAAATGTAATAGAGTGAGAGTTTCAGAAAGTGAGAGATTTGGTAAGGTTTTTCAGGGTTTTTTTAAGTGGCAATTATTTACACTGCAAAACCAGGCTGATCTTGCTGTGTAAATTATTGCCAATTAAAAAAAACTGCAAAACCTTATCAAATCTGTCACTTTTTGAAATCTCACACTGTTACATTTGGCCCTATATTTGGCTTTTTCTAAAATGCCAATTTCCCAATGTTCTGGGCACGATAGACTGTACTCATGTGCTATTCACACCATCAAGGCAATCAAAAGAATGTTTTTGAAACAGAAAATACTTCCATTCCATGAATGTTCAGGTGATGTGAAATCTACTTAATGGTCATTACAGCTTAACTTTATTACTATATTACTGTCATTTAAAAATTTTATATTTGTATTTTTCAGTTAAAGTTTTGTAGTTATGTTTCTTCTAAGCTGTTGACTCTGGCACGTGTGACACCTGTCTTCTCAACTCCCTAATAAAACCTCCTCTGTGGTATGCTGTGACCCTCCAAGGCCGACTTTACTGAAATGTACCCTTTTGACTGCTAGGCCAGCTGACTAATTGTTTAACAGACAATGGAGGGGACCACTGGATTCTGGAAAAGCTTATCTGACACCGGTTGGAGTGGCACAGGTGAGAAGGCCATCTAGTAGGATAGCTTGAAACCTGTTATTTTACCAAATAAAGTTTCCAACACTTTTCTTTTCCTACAGGATTCCCTGTCTGCACAACTCCCTAAGAAAGGCTCCTCTGTGCACCCTCCAAGGCCTACTTTACTGGAATGTACCGTTTGGACTGCTAGGCTGGCTGACCCCTTGCTTTCTGGACAATGGAAGGGACCCCTGGACCCTGGTTAGGCTTATCTGATGCAGGTTGGAGTGATATAGGTGGATATTTTGAGGTTATTTCCCTTCTTCCATGTGTCCAAATTTCACTAGGCAGTTGTATTATACAAATAGGGTTCTTTTAGGGGCACTTTCTCATGGTGTGTTACCTGGGTTAGTGATATCTTTAGGGAAGGTATAGTGTATCAGGTTTCCACAGTGTGTAGAGATGTTATTTTAAATATACAAACCATATATAACCCATTACCACAACTTTGAATAGTTTTCATCTGACCTTTTGTACCCCATTTTTCTAAAGAAAACCGCTGTGTGATAAACTTTGAACTCCTTTTCCATTGAGCTGTATTAGCACCACTTTACCATGATCAACTTTAAAACATTTTACATCTTAACAGTAGAACTTCGTTTCCAAATGAACACCTTTACCTTTTTAATTTTGCAAAGCCCCTAACCTTATTACTAAATTATTTTTCTTAACCACCTCTTTGAGCCCCTATTACCAAATCAACATCTTTTCATATTTTTAAACTCCTTCAACTCTTAATAATCCAACATTTTACCATTAGTTACCCCTAGCAACTGTAAACCACTAATCACCTTTTTCCTTATTATAACCCCACTACCATCATTATTTTTACATATTTTTCTAATTGTTTAAAAAATTTGATTTTTTTTTTTTAAATCCCTGCAGTGTCCCAAAATGGAGATTGTCATCTCTGTACTACAGAGGATTTATGCTACTGGAAAACCCACCCAGAATGGACTGATTTTGTAAATTTGGGAATTTGGGGATGTGGACTTTGATATGCTAGTGTCACATAAGACACAGTTCTCATTTATCTGCCTCAGTGATGTGGCAGTGTTGCTGGAGCTAGCAGCCGTCTATCTGTAACTATATGATATGTTACTGAGGCTTTCAGCTTGACAAGAGGTATTCTCCACCAGCATGTTCAGAGAAATTACCATAATGTCCAGCTTCTTCATCACTTCCCTTGTTTGCTCTTGCTCCTGCTGTCTCATCTTCTGTTTTCACTAAGAGTGTCCACAGCGTGACCAGGGTTTTGTCCATCTGGTCAAGGCATTGGTCAAATACTCAACAAAATGTATCCTGGCATTGCTCCATTTTGGAAGCCATGTCATGGATCCTTTTGCACTCTTGAAGTCAATTGCCCTTGCTGAATGTCCTGAGTTACTTGAAATTGGGAATCCAATGCCACAGTCACCACTCCACCACCCATGCACGCAAAAAGTCAAGTCTGCATCCCCTGTATATCCTCTAAGCAAAACACAAACACCCACAATAGCAAATATAACAGCTTATATACTGTGATACTGTATACTACATTGTCCCAAAAAATTATCTAAAGCAATATTTCTGTAATAGGATGTGATACCTTTCTAAACATGGAAAAAAAATTAAATGACATAAACATCACTTGGAACCCCAATATTTGACCTCTTAGGTGTAGCACATTACTTTTAGACAAAACACAAGCCAAGCCTCCTGTGCTGCTGATAATGTGCTTGAGCCTTTCTTGTAAAAAGCAGTAAGAAAGGCTCATTTATGAAAAGTTTACATAAAGGAAGGCAGTGGTATAAAAGTGGTTCTAGGTTCTTCAAGGCAATATTTCACACGTTCCTCCACAAATATTTTCAGATGTGTGAAATAAGCTGCAGAGCTAACCATCAGGAGCAGTCCCACATCACTGTTCCACATAAAGAAGCAGTCCAAAGTCTGCATTTTATATTACTCATAAACAATGCTTACACTGCTACTCTGAGTCTGGGTAAACTCTACTTATACTTTTACTTTAATGTAAGTTTCTATTTATTTGTACTCTTGCCTTTTAATATACAGCATGTTTTACTCATAGAAAGCCCAGAGCCAACACCCACCACAGACACAGCAAACACGGAGCACCAGGTTGCCATGTTACTGTAGGAAGGAGGCTGCCACATCCAGCATCTTTTGTTATGTAATATGTTGGACGTCTCTTGACGTATGTAATGTACTGTATCAATTAACTTGTATAATGTTTCTGTGATATGTGGTGGATCCAGGCCTCCCATGAGTGAAACGGGTGTGGTATGACTCGTCCACATTCAGAAGATGAACACTTCAATGTTGACATGTTCTGAAAATCGACGATCATTAGGTTGACAATCATATGTAGACATGCATTTAGGTCGATACGGTTAAATTGTCGGCACATTCAGAATGTCAACATTTAACATGTCAACACCAAAATGTCAAAATATGATTTATTTTGTATTATATTAGATTAAATCTATCCTTGAACCTTAGCATAACCCTAAACCTAATCCTAAACCTAACACTAAAAATAACCCTAAAAAAACACAGATTGACATTTTGGTTTCAACATTTTCAAAATAGACATTCTGAATGTGTCAACATTTTAACTGTGTCAACCTAAATGCATGTCAACATATTCATTGTCAACCTAATGACCATTTTGACATACTGACTGTCGATATTCAGAACCTAGTGGTGACCTTTTGAATGTCGTCCTTTTTAATGTTGACAAGTGAAATATTCATTTATTTTCGCATTATTTTGTAAAATTATATTTAGATCACATTTATAGGAAATGTTATTACAGCTTACATAACTACTTGAGCATTTATAAATGGAATATTTTCAAACTATTTCAAAGGTATTTTCTTTCATTAGGACACTAAACAGAGCACCGACTAGTGACTAGTGTTAAATCAGGATACCAGGTGACCTTGATATTTGTGATGCAGTATATTCAGTACATGTATGTACAAATATTATAAACAACAATGAACAAGGGATAGTTTAACTATTTAGACCAGAATCTAAACTACAAACGTTTTAGATATAATTAATTGGAGTGGATTGATTTTCCTACTCAACAATTTGCTGCAAGGCCATATGTTTGTGTTTAGGTTCAATAACAGTTGTAAGTTAATTTAAATAGCCTTGAAATTTTCTTGCTAATTCTTAAAATAATAAATAAATAAGCAAACAAACACGAGTACAAAGAATAAAATGTAACTCTTCACATCTCACTTCTTTATGTGTATCACCTCTCTTGCCTGAAGCTTTCATGAGATAGAAATCACTATTATAATACCTTCATGATTTTATTATGCTTGACATTATTGTGAATACTAATTCTATAACAATATCTAACAAGAACAGTAAATACATAAACAATGTTTTCCAGAAACAATGGTCTTATTTAACCAATCTGCAGTTTTGTGTGAATGAAGTACTCATTCTCGTGTGTGTGTGTGTGTGTGTGTGTGTGTGTGTGTATTTATACGTGTGTGTGTGTGTGTGTGTGTGTGTGTGTGTGTGTGTGTGTGTGTGTTACCTTTTATTGCTAAGTGATAGAAAGGAGTTTATCTCTTAACAGGGCTAAATTGCTTATTCCAATATGGATTAATCTCCAATCAATGCCCTTAGTAACTAATCTATCTATGGGTTCTAGACTTGAACCTTTATCAACACCCAATATATTCAGGCCTGTGGCCACAAGATAATATAAAGAAATAATTTATAGAAAAAAATTACAATTTCACACAATACAAAACTAATACAAGGGTGCTGCCATTCAATTGTGGCTTCTCATGATAGATATTATAGCTTCTTTTACATTACGCAATTCTCCTCCACATGAGACTTCATCAGGGGTATCAAGAGTACAAAATGGGAAAAAATGTTGAGGTGTTGGGACAGATAAATCAAGCTGGTAGTCCACCAGATAATCAAATTTAGCTTTCAATTTCAGAAAACGTTGACCTCAAACTTGTGTACTATTTCAAATACAAATGAATTAATGTATCTGAATGGTAGCCAGATGAACCGTATACAACAATATCCACTTTTCTACATGGATTTGGTCAGAGTACATCTGTATGAAATCAAATCCATGTGAAAAAGTGGATATCACCCCCTTTGTGACACCTCTGGATATAAGTACCAAGAATTATTTTTACAATATATCCTAAAAGAAAGAATGTAATGACATCACCTAAGCAACTTTGCATTCAGAGATATGTGACCGTTCCTAATTAGCTGTCTGTTTATTTAGTAGACTGGTTATAGACTAATTTTGAATTGGAAGCATCTTAAGAGCAGGTTGCTTTGGATCATGACTGAACTACACCACTGAACTACAGAATAAAAGGGGCCATTACCCTTTTTTTCCTGTAGTTCAGTGGTGTAGTTCATGGTGAAAATAGTTATTTACTATTATAAAGGTACATAATTATATACTATTATATATAAGGGACACAAGGGCAGATGTATTAACCTGGAGAAGGCATAAGGAAGTGATAAACCAGTGATATGTGCAAGGTGATATAGGCACCAGACAATCAGATCCTAAGTGTTAATTTACATAATGGAGCTGATTGGCTGGTGCCTTTATCACCTTGCACATATCACTGGTTTATCACTTCCTTATGCCTTCTACAGGTTAATACATCTGCCCCAATGTATGCTATTGATTGCTTAGATAGGTCCAGCTACACATGTCACTGATATAGCTAATGTTAAAATTAAGATTAGCTTAGCTTTCATATTATGGATCCTGATAAATAGGATTGATTGGAATATGCAAATTTGCTTATGTGACTTTTCCCAACACACCTCCTTCCAAGGTTTGGCCACTGGAAAGGTCCGATGACACCTATCAATCATAAGAAAGTAATTACATGCCCTACAGCTATTTTTAGCTGCCCACAGAGCAGGAGGCTGTTGAGCCTTTGTCATACTCAGCAGGTGTGGCATAAACAGCCTGCTACGGTATTTATAATAACTCCAAGAATGGATGGAAATGATTTACTGCAGCATCCAGATCTATTAGATTTGTAGATAACCCACAAATGATCAATATCCTAGTTTCCACTTTCATGTACCATGTAGTATAAACAGTATATATCATAATATTGGTAATGAGAGCTGTCATATTTCCAACATGAAGACTGCATTGATTTTGCAGCTGGGATACTCTAATTCATAGCCCTGTAGAGAGAGCCAGCTTTTCCGTGTGTGCGGCTTGTCTCTTTGTTTGACTATTGCTGGGTAATGATACAAGCAATCTCATTATTATTTTCTCCAGCACATGTTTAGCACCGCTCATCAGTGTTTAGTAGAGTGCATAGGATAGTTTGTAATTAGTTGCATTAATCAACTTTTGCATTTGGAAAGCGTAAAGCTGGCTTATTACAGAGGTGTCAGTGTTTGCATTTAGACATACAAATATTCAGCAGTGTATTACTTCACTCATAAGAGAGAAGCAATACAGACAGTCTGAAAGCTGTTATATAAAATACACTACATCTGTATAGAGGGATTTTTTCTGTTTTAATATCCTATATACAAAGATGTTAAAAATATTTCTGTGAAGGGTTAACTGCTGGTAGAAATAGAGGTAGTAGCAGCGCTGCAACTAGCTGCATGCAATATGTCTAGAACCAGAGCGTGCGTACAGCAAAGGGTATATGTGTCATGGACCCCTGAGTGTCAGGGATAAAAATAAATGTGATGTACTGTAGGCGTTCCATACAAAATGCAAATGCGGCCATGTGATGACAAATTAAACAACTGTATTGTTGTACAGCCCGGAGTCACAGTGCTCCTATACACAATAAAGGGGTGTCAACAGAACATTGTGCCAAATAGGAAAGTGATACAGGTTCTTTAGAGAGCCTCTCTCCGCATAGTTATACTACCTACGTTACCATATACACCAGTAGTGTGACAACTGAGGTGATGATGTGGTTACTTGCATAGGTGTGCGCAGGGGGGGTGCCTGGTGCGCACAGTCACCCCCTAATGTCCGGCACCCCGATCTCACATGCCTGATGCAGCGATCGCCCGAGCAGGCTGATTACTGTACCCTCTGCGCTGCACCCTGTCAGGACTGCATTACTGACCGGGTGCCTGGGTTAATCAAGAGTGCCACTGCCACCGGCTTTCAAACTCCCGGCTCCACCTCCATGTACAAAAACAGCATGATGTGACGTGATTACGTCATGCTGCTCGCACGCCCACCCGTCATACCCGCTACACACCCACCTCGCTCCTTCTATGCTATGTCAATGCCAGCTACTGATGAGCTGCAGCATGCAGCCAGCGTTCCTCTTAGGAAGACAAATTCAATACTGGCAGGCGGTCAGTAGCAGCATTGACACGTCACTCGTTTTTTCCAGCAGCAGCTGCAGTACTAGTCTGCGACTGTGAGTGTCAGTGAGTAACTGACTTGTAAGTAAGCTGCTGCAGCTTGCAGGGGAAAGAGAGGGGCAGCCAGACCAGGCTGAGGAGGAGCACTGTAATTGCAGTGAGTGCCATCAGGGGTGTTTGTTTGGTGCACACCACAACATCTGACAATGTACCTGCTTTATTAGGATTGATACAAGTATGGGTATTTTATATTGCGTTGACCGTCAATAGATGGCGTTAGACACGCCCAAAAGACGGTGCTAGACACACCCCTCTGACGGTGCACCCCCTAATAAAATGTGCTGCGCACGCCTATGGTTACTTGGGATGTCAGCCAGCCCTTTCAGGGGGCCATTTTCCTTATGGCTGGCCCCATATGTCTCCCTGTGCACTATGCACAGAGTCAACATACTGTAGATGTAGTACAATTTGTGTGTCTCAGAAATATTGAAACAGCGGCATCCCATCTTCAAAAGATCTTACTGCTAAGCCTCAGGGCCCCTAGGTCTGTGGGCTGACCATGGTATGCAGGTCGCCTAATGGTGACGTTTGCTCCTCCCATTGTAAGGGTAACCTCACTGTAACTCAATAGTCCTGGCAGAGGCAGGAGTCAACAAACTGGTATCCTGCTCCTGTTATAATCGTGCTGATATAGATTGTGTAAAAGGTAGCAAAGTCTGTGAAGAATGAGTAGATGATGGGACAGCGTATGTGCAGGCAATGTAGTGTGTGGAAGGGAATACATACATATTCCCAGCAGATGGGATGACAGCTATCCGTATCCTGACAGCAGCATCCCACCTGCCACAATGCCATCAGCGGGGCGAGAGCAAAGAGTCTCCTTGCAGGGTCACTGCGCTCGTCACGCTGCGGACTTGGTGGCTCTCTGTGCTTGCCATAGGTGCTATTCCCACTCTATAGGTGTAGAGTGGGAATAGCCCCTGTGCGCCAGAATTCCGGCTTTCGGCATTGTCAGCTGTCTGCATTTTGGCGTCAGTATACTGACCGCCGGGATCCCGACAGCTCGCAAATTAACTGCATACCCGTGGAAGTGTGCCCATTGCATTTCAGTCAATCACAGCCTTTCTCAAGGAGGTAACTGCTCTTAAAAATGATTTTGCCTCCATAAAATCATCATGCTGCGTATGAATTTATTAGCATAACTCTTGATATTTGAAACCTGTTCAGTCATCAGTTGAAATCTCAGCTATTGTACAGTATGGCTGTTGTCCGGTTTTCATTTTCTAACTTTCAATATCAACAATTCTAAGTTTAAAACAATTATAGCAGTCCAAAATTGTTTACATGCTGTCAGATGTTGCTTTGTAAGATATATTTTATACTCTGGTTTCAGTCAAATGACAGCAGTGTGTGTCTGAGCTTTCAATTGACAACTTCAGAAAAAAGTACAGTTTAAAGTACAATACCAGACATTATTTAAGCATTTTGTACTACTTAGAATATTAATTGTAACTGTGCAGATTAGGGGCAGATTGAATCAGCTAATTGTCAGCCCTTGACAATTCAATTAGGGGCAAGACTGACAGAGCAGGATTGAGGGTATTTCTGTGCTCTGGGGGCCTGCCCTGAAGGAGGAAAGCAGGAAAATTGGTGGCCACTAGTGCTGGGGATTATGGGAGCAGTATGTGTGTGTGCAGGGGTGTATCTAGCTGCCCGAGCGCCCATGACAAAATAAGGGACTGTCCCCCCTCCGGGACACAGAGGGGAAGTTACAGGGGAGGAGAGGGACACTGAGGGGGAGTTGCAGGGAGGCTGAGAGCAGGAACACTGAGGGGGAGTTTTAGGGAGGGTGAGGGCAGGAACACTGAGGGGTAGTTACAGGGAGGGTGAGAGCAGGGACACTGAGGGGTAGTTATAGGGAGGGTGAGATCAGGGACACTACACTGACGGGGAGTTACAGGGAGGGTGAGAGCAGGGACACTGAGGGGGAGTTATGGCGAGGGTGAGGGCAGGAACACTGAGGGGTAGTTATAGGGAGGGTGAGGGCCAGAACACTGAGGGGGAGTTATAGGGAGGGTGAGAGCAGGGACACTGAGGGGGAGTTATAGGGAGGGTGAGAGCAGGGACACTGAGGGGGAGTTATAGGGAGGGTGAGGGCAGGGACACTGAGTGGGAGTTATAGGGAGGGTGAGGGCAGGAACACTGAGAGGGAGTTACAGGGAGGGTGAGGGCAGGAACACTGAGAGGGAGTTACAGGGATGGTGAGGGCAGGGATACTGAGGGGAAGTTACAGGGAGGGTGAGGGCAGGGATACTGAGGGGGAGTTACAGGGAGGGTGAGGGGCACTGAGGGGGAGTTACAGGAGAGGGTGAGGGCAGGGACACTGAGGGGGAGTTATAGGGTGGGTGAGGGCAGGGATACTGAGGGGGAGCCTGCAATACACACTTCCCCTCCCTTTCCTCCCCACATAGTAACACCCAGTGCAGCACTCACTTGAGTCAAGCTCCCAGACAGGGCCGGTGCTAGGGTGTCCGGCGCCCCCCTGCAAACTATAAATTTGCGCCCTCCCATACTTTACAAAGGGACAGCGCACACAATGCTTTTACACATAATTCTCCCTGTAGTAGTGACGCTTACACACATAACGCCCCCTGTGGTAGTTCCACTTATACACAACGTCCACTGTAGTAGTGGCACTTACACACGTAACTCCCCCTACAGCAGTGACGCTTACACACGTAACACCCCCTGCAACAGTGACGCTTACATACGTAACGCCTACTGTACCAGTAACACTTACACACGCAACGCCCCTTGAACCAGTGCCGCTTACACACGTAACGCCCCCTGTACCAGTGCCACTTACACACGTAATGCCCCGTGTACCAGTGCCGCTTACACGCGTAACGCCCCCTGTATCAGTGCCGCTTACACACGTAACGCCCCCTGTACCAGTGCCACTTACACACGTAACGCCCCCTGTACCAGTGCCGCTTACACGCGTAACGCCCCCTGTACCAGTGTCGCTTACACACGTAACGCCCCCTGTACCAGTAACACTTACACACGCAACGCCCCTTGAACCAGTGCCGCTTACACACGTAACGCCCCCTGTACCAGTGCCACTTACACACGTAATGCCCCGTGTACCAGTGCCGCTTACACGCGTAACGCCCCCTGTATCAGTGCCGCTTACACACGTAACGCCCCCTGTACCAGTGCCACTTACACACGTAACGCCCCCTGTACCAGTGCCGCTTACACGCGTAACGCCCCCTGTACCAGTGTCGCTTACACACGTAACGCCCCCTGTACCAGTGACGCTTACACACGTAACGCACCCTGTAGCAGTGACGCTTACACTCGCAACGCCCCTTGTACCAGTGACGCTTGCACATGTAACGCCCCCTGTAGCAGTGACGCTTATAGAAGATGCAACGCCCCCTGTACCAGTGACGCTTACACATATACACAGTGCCCCCCACATTACACCCAGCACATGACATTACACCCAGCACATGACATTATACACAGCCCCCCCCCCATATTGCACCCAGCACATGACATTATACACAGCCCCCCCATATTACACCCAGCACATGGCATTAGACACAGCCCCCCCCATATTACACCCTACACATGACACTATACACAGCACACATACCCCCCTCCCCTATATTACACTCTGTACCAGCTTACATATTCTTATACACAGCCCCCCCCCTTCCATATTACACCCAGTGCCACAGTACATAGAGCTGACCTGAGGACAGTGTGGGAGGGAACACCCAGTGAGAGCCGAGGAGCTGCTGCTGCTGGGCTGATGATAGTTACACACTGCTGAGTGTGGTGGGAGGGGCCAGCCACAGGGAAGCAAAGCCCTGCTTCAGACGGCATCTCAGTGTGCACACAGGCTGCCTTGAAGTCTCCCGTGAAGGCCCCGCCCCCCGGCCTCTCCGGACTTGTAGCGAGAGGGCTGACAAGGTTTGCGACACACACCTACTGTCAGGGGGGAAGCACAGCAGCCGGCAGCAGCAGTAGGGGCCCAGGCGCAGCAGCGGGGATGCAAAGCAGGTAGGCGCCTCTCCAACCCTGGCGCCTACCTGCTTTGCATCCCTTTGCTGAGCGGGTAGCGCCGGGCCTGCTCCCAGACCAAGACCAGTTCTCACGCAACACACGAGCTGCTTCCCTGTCCGAGACACAGTCCCCGCATTGCCCCAACCGGGAGACCAGCGGCAGCTGAAAATACCTTAACACGACTCTCTCTCTCCTTCTGTACAGGGCTCTTACACAGCAGCTAAACGAGCGGGAGGTACTGGTGGACGGGCAGGCATAGAGGAAGCAGTCTGACAGACCAGTGAAACAGGCAGCAGCAGGAGGTGGCGCTATACGTGGCTGCATACAGGGGCGGATAGGGATGGAAAACCAGCCCGGGAAATTTCTGGAAGCAGCCTTAGTAGAGGAAATACCATAAATAAATGCATGTACCCCCTCAGACAGAGTACCCTGAAACCTCCAATACCTACATATATCCAACAGAAACACAATACTAGCAGAGACAGGCAGATGGGAGAAAGAGACAGATAGGGAAGAGAGATAGACAGATGATGTGAAAGGACAGTGGGAAAAGAGACCCAGATCAAAGAGACTGACAGGAAGAAGAAAGATACAGAGAGCAGAGTGACAGAGGGCGGGATGTACTAAGCGGAAAATGCGGTAAACCCCCTGTTTACAGCATTTTCCTGATGTACTATCCCCCGGCCGCCAGGTCAGCGCCGCGGCGGGGTTCGCCAGCTTTAGCTGGCGATAGTTCATAGAAGCCTATGGGTTTCTCTCCGTGGCGCTGTGTGAGGGATCCGATTGGATCCCTCCCAGCATGCCCTGCGGCCGCCCCCGTCACCCCGCGCATGCGCAGATTGACTTCTGGGGCTGAATCCCGGAAGTCAGGCTGCCGCTGTGCATTGCGGAGGACAGCTCTTATCGGAAGAGCTGTCCTCCGCAATGCTGATCGCATATGTTAGTACATATGCGATCAGCATCGTGGCGCAGGGCGGCGATGGGCGGCGATGTACATTAGTACATCCCGCCCAGAGGGAGGAGAGACAGATGGACAGTAAAGATGCAGATGGAAGTGAGGGACAGTCAGACAGAAGATACAGACAGAGGGAAGAGATAGAACCATGCCTGGTCATATCACTCGGGCAGTGCTGGAAATGGGGTACAGACAACTTGAAGTTCTGCATGCAGTGGCAGAAAGGAAGATGCACTGCGCATATGCCAATCTATGAAGAAGAAAAAAACAGCTTTGTCTTCATTCGTCAGCACTGTTTCAATGTGACAAACAGTGCTGCTGGGTATTTTAGGCAGCAGCTTCAATACTGAATTCACGTAAAAAAAACGTGGCGGGCGGCAATGTTAATTAACATAATTAAAAAGTAATGTTGATAAATAGGGGACATGGTGAGGGAAAGAAGGTGTCAGAGAGACATGGGGTGATAGAAACAGACACGGGTGGGGGGGCAGAGAGACAGAGGGGTAATGGATACAGACACGGAGGGTTGGGGGTTGGTGTCAGAGAGACAGAGGGGTAATGGATACAGACACGGGGGGGGGGTTGGTGTCAGAGAGACAGAGGGGTAATGGATACAGACACAGGGCGGGGGCTGTCACAGAGACAGAGGGGTCATGGAGATAGCCACGGGGGGGGGGGGGGGTTGGTGTCAGAGAGACGGAGGGGTAAAAGAGACAGACACAGGTGGAGGGGTGTCAGAGAGATAGACACAGGTGGAGGGGTGTGTCAGAAAGACAGGGGGTGATAGGCACAGACACGGGAGGGGCAGAGAAACAGAGGGTTAATAGGGACAGACACGTGGCGGGGGGGTGTCAGAGAGACAGAGGGGTAATGGATACAGACACAGGGGGGTGGGGTGTCAGAGAGACAGATGGGTCATGGAGATAGGCATTGGGGGGTTGGTGTCAGAGAGACAGAGGGGTAATAGAGATAGACACAGGGGTGTCAGAGAGACGGAGGGATAATAGAGACAGACACGTGGCGGGGGGGGGGTGTCAGAGAGACAGAGGGGTAATGGATACAGAGTCGGGGGGGGGGGGGTTGGTGTCAGAGAGACAGAGGAGTAATGGAGACAGACACGGGGGGGGGTGTTGGTGTCAGAGAGACAGAGGGGTAACAGAGATGGACACCGGTGGAGGGGTGTCAGAGAGTCAGAGGGGTAATAGAGATAGACACGGAAGGGGGGGGCAGTGTCAGAGAGACAGAGGGTGATAGAGTCATGGTGAGGAAAAGTAGGAATCAGAGAGACAGCCAACATAGGGTAGAGGAAGAAGTAAGGGGTGGGCTGGAGAAATAGGGCAGACAGACTTGTCTCTGATCACCTACCCCCTCTTCTACTGCCACTGGCCGTTCCCAGTGCACTCCACAAGGCTCCACATCAGACATCTGCAGACTCCGTGGCCGTGCTGCAGCTTCAGTGATCATAGCAAGTGTAGAGGCAGGGGTGGGGCAACAGCCACACATACACAGTACAGTGCACTACAAATGCTGCCTGCTGTTAAAGACTGTAAGCTGCCTTACTATTTAAAAAGGCAGCATGCAGCACAAGTTCTCATGGCACACAGATTTACTAACGGCGTGCATCTCGCATCGGCACGGCAGGAGCAGACATCAGGGAGACCAGAGCTCTCGCTCCACCCACGTTACACCTCCAATTGCCGTGAGTTACATGTCCTCTGATGATAACTGCTCCGATGGATTTAAAGTCCCACCCCGCTGATTTAACATAAGCTGGCAGCAGCTCGCCGTTTTCTGAGCAGAAACCGCCTCTAGTGACCAGCAGCCATTGGCCAAATCTGAGAGCTCCGATCACGGTAGTGGCAGTCCCAGGCTCAGCGCAGAGCACACTATGTGCATTGGCCCAGCAGAAGTGGGGTAGGGCCGGCTCACCGGTGACTTGCATGGTGGGGTACCTGGCTGCATACGGCGCCATCTGTTGCCGCTTCTCGCATTCACTGTCAGGTTGTTTCACATGCGGATCCATTCCCTACCCACCAGTGTCTCCTTGTCCCCGTGCTCTGTAATCCACTGCTGCGCTGCTATTAAGGTGAGCCGGCTGGGTCCCACCCCACCCCCGCTTAATACAGCTCTGGGCCGCCGCGGGTGGCAGAGCCAGGCAGCGCCCCCCTCTCGGCCAGCTGGCGAGTGCCATCCTTGCCAAGCAGTAGATACGCCCCTGTGTGTGTGTACAGCTATTGGACAGTGTGTGTACAGCTAATGAGCAGTGTGTGTGCATGTTTGCGTGTGTGTGTGAGTGTGTGCGGCTATGGGTCAGTGTGTGTGGGTGGTTTGTGGCCATGGGTCAGTGTGTGTGTGTTGCTAGGGGAGTGTGTGTATGTGTGTATGTATGTATGTATGTATGTATGACTATGGGGCCAGTGTATGATGTGCAGCTATGGGGGCAGTATTTGTATGCGACTGTGGGGGCAGTGTTTGTATGTGTGTGTGTGGCTATGGGAGCAATGTGTATCAGGTTTTGGGGCAGTGTGTGTGTGCTCGGTTATGGAGGCAGGGTGTGTGTGCATGCCTAAGGGGGCAGTGTGTGTGGCTATGGGAGCAGTGAGTATGAGGCTATGGGGAAGTGTGTGTGTGTGTGCAGCTATAGGGGCAGTTTGTGTGTTCCGTTATGGGGGCAGTATGTGTGTGTATGACTTTGGGGGCTCTGTGTGTGTGTGTGTGTGTGTGTGTGTGTGTGAGTGTGTATGGCTATAGGAGCAGTGGTTGTGATGCTATGGGACAGTGTGTGCATGCGGCTATGGGGGAAGTGTGTTTGTGGTCGGTTATGGGAGTAATATGTGTGTTTGGGTGAGTGTGTAGCTATGGGGCAGTTTATGTATGGTTATGGACCAATGTGTGTACAGCTATGGGGCAGTGTGCGTATGCGGCTATGGGACAGAGTATGTGGGTGGGTTTGTGGCCATGGGGCAGTGTGTGTGTGTGTGTGTGTGTGTGTGTGTGTGTGTGTGTGTGTGTGTGTGTGTGTGTGCTGCTATGGGGCAGTGTGTTGGTGGCTATTGGGCTGTTTGTGTACAGCTAATGTTGAACTAATCCTACTAGGGTGCAATTTAGAACTACATGTGGCTCAAACTGCGTTTAAAAAAAATGAGGCAAAAAGAAGAAGCTAGATGAGATCATCTCCAGGTGCTGCCTATTCCAATGCAGTGAACCAGTGCTGGGTCACACTGAGGTTCTAATTACTGTACCTGTTACCACCAGAAAGTAGGTAACCCACCCGCATCCCGCCCACTTCCTAGTGAAGTGGGTAGAATTTGGGAGATAAATACCTTGAATACCCAGTTGATGGGGAAGGGGGCGGGGCTAATGATGCGATTCTATTGTAATTGTATCATTTTAGGCCCACCCCAATGCAAATCATGGCATAGCTCCGCCCTATCACTGCCCACCTTCTACTCCAGAGAAAAATTCAAAGCAAGTATGAGTACCCTGTGCTCAAGCATGGATATCACTAGAACCTGGACTTTTAGTGTGCCTTGAGTGCCGAGGTAAGGAATACCTGTTCTAAAACATGTTTCAAACTTTGATGGACAGCTGCCTACACAAAATCAGTTTAATTATAATGTCATTGGTTTTGCTCTCTTATTCCAAAATGACACAGACTAAATTAAACTGATTACTGTTTAAAGTTCCTGCTATTCTGCTGCTAAATGTATAATGTACACTAAGATAGAGCTTTAATTATATTTAAAGCAGTGTAAATCTGTACTTTATGAAAAGCTTTAGATGTGCATGACAAGTACAATTTCCTCATTTGTTATTTACAAATAAATATTATATTGCCTGAAGGACATTGGTTGCTCATTTTTCTGGCCAATTAATTACAGAAGAAACTAGTGAGCCTTTTGCAGAATGGATTTTATATGTTTGATGCTTAATTGGAAAGTATCAACCAATAGCTACGAGCACTGTAAAAGCACATTCGGCTGTTATCATAAACACACTCCCATATTTATCATGTTGTAATTAAAGTGAATTGAATTCAGTAAGAAAAGATAAGATACACACACAAATATCACATAATAAGAAGGCGTCACAGTGGAACTAACTGTTTAGTTTAGTTAGTATTAAGTTTTTATTCCCGAAATTAGTTCCATATTCAATTGTTTTCTCGTGACTTGTTTAAATGGCCACAGACTGAGCCTGCTTCAGCCTGATAAGCTCTTAATTTGTATAGTTTAATATACAGTTTTCTTAGTTTAATATACAGTTTTCTTTGTAAATCAATTTGATGCAGTCAATGGTGAAGTGTTGGTAAGTGTTATGGATTTAAAGTGAGACGAATATCCTGGTAGCTTTATGCTTTTGTTTAAAAATAAAAATCTGTTTATTAAAATCACAGGTATGCTACCTATTGATACTTTGAGGGAAACATTACTCTAATGCAGGCATTCCCAACCACGGTCCTCAAGGCACACCAACAGTGCAGGTTTTAGTGATATCCAGGCTGCAGCACAGGTGACTTAATTAGTAGCTCAGTTATTTTGATTCAACCATCTGTGCTGCAGCCTGGATATCACTAAAACCTGCACTGTTGGTGTGCCTTGAGGACCGTGGTCATACCCTCCAACATGACCCGCCCCACTAGGTACAAAATGCTCTGTTTCTGGACTTCCCTCTTAATATATTATTGCCATCACCTGTGAAGAAACAGCTTTCTTATCATTTAACTAGTTCAACACAGGTGATGGAAATCATAAATTAAGAGGAAAGTCCAGAAACAGAGCATTTGTACCTAGTGGGGCGGATCATGTTGGAGGGTCTGCGTGGTTGGGAATGCCTGCTCTAATGCATAGCTTCTCAAACTCGGTCCTCAGGACCCCACACAGTGCATGTTTTGCAGGTAACCCAGCAGGTGCACAGGTGAATTAATTACTCACTGACACATTTTTAAAGGTCCACAGGTGGAACTAATTATTTCACTTGTAATTCTGTGAGGAGACCTGCAAAACATGCACTGTGTGGGGTCCTGTGGACCGAGTTTGAGAACCTGTGCTCTAATGCTCAGAAAAAGTTTTGACTGTCCCTTAACCACTTGCCTGACATGGTGGCATCAGATGCGACCACACCAGCAAGTGTTTTAGCTGACCTGGTCGCACAGGATGCGATCAGTCATATAAACTGTGTTAGCAGCTGCAGGGAAGAGAAACTTCCCTCCGCTGCTGCTGTCAGAGGGACCCAGCCACCAGTGTTGCCATGCTGCCGATCATTGCTGATCAGTCAGCACGGCAGGTTCCCCCACCCAGCGGCTGCAGACAATGGCAGCTGCTGGTAAATGAGAATCATCACCCCCAAGACCCCATGTGTAACTGGCAGCTGTCTGGGATCAAAAAACGAAAGTCACAATGGTTGCGATGCTTCCGATGTTCCGATGGTCACTATGTTCCCGCTCAATGTTCCGATATTTGAAAAATATATATTTAAAAAAAAAATATATATATATATATATTTTTTTTTTAACTAAAACAATTTTGCATAGGGTTAAATTAATGTTCTTCACCTAATTCAATCTGACAATTTCTGAGCCGGTTTTGGGGGAAAAAATGATGGGTTAAGTGGTTAACTACCTGGCCAAGTGTGCCAACTGGTCTGCAGAAGATGAGAAAGTAAAAGACAGCGTGGGCACTGAAGGCATTCTGGTGATAGGATACAGAAACTGATATAATCTAGTCACTTGGGAGTTCTACAGTACAGTTCAATAAATCATGGAACCCTAAGCTATTCATCATCAAGATTTCTATAGAGCAGTGCTGTGTTCATTGTGTTATGAGCTGCGCAGTGAGCGACACAGTACCTTCTGTCTGATCACTGTGAGTGTTGATTGCTGTGCCAAAGCGAATACAGCTGTTCACTGGATAAAATAATATTTTGAGAACAATTCTAACTTTTACTAAACACCTATGTTACAATTGTATACAGCCATGCTAAGCAAAAGAAATAAGCAATAACTTTAAATAGAATTATAAAAAAATATAAATATATTGTTAAGGACATAATTATAAATAATAATTAAAAACGCAATAACTTATTAGTATTATTATTTTATAAGATACTACATAAATCTGCAGAGCTGTACAGTGTGTAAGTAAAGAATATAACAAATGACCAATACCAAAGTATTGAATAATCAAAATCTTTAATTCTGTACATAAAATATAAGAGGCAAGGTATATAAAAGGGACTGGGGGAGAACAAAAAGAGGACAGGAGGGTTGGGGCAGATAGGGACTGGGGAGAGAGGAGGGCAGGGGTAGATAGGGCATAGGGGAAGAGAGGGGGGGTTTGGTTAGATAGCGACGGGGATAAGTGGAGTGGTAGGGGCAGATAGGGAGAGTAGAGAGAGAAATGCTATTTTTTTTTACGTGACATGGACACACACACACACGTACACTGCACCCCCATCCTCTACCATATTCTGCGCCCCCCACCAAATTCTTTCCCTATATATATATTGCACCTCTATACCCCTCCATACAGGATACCCTATATGCAGGGATCCCGCCATATACAGCGTACTCTGCACCCCCTCCTCTATATACTATGCTGCAACCGCAGGTTACTTGCCATCCTGGGACTCAGCAAAAAGTAGCAGCAGAAACCAGGAAACAGATGCAGGAACCACTAGCCAGTCCCACAGTGCTCAGAGCAGAGGTATCAGGGACATGTGTGGCCACTTACTGTCAGGGGAAGAAGGTGAAACGGTCTTGCAGAAAGAGGTAAGACCATGTGACAGGTGAGCAGTGTGGTGACCAGGAGGAGGAGGGGTCGGTGCTGGGGCTACAGATGATGTGGGTGAGGAGCAGGCAGATAACCAGCTCAGCTGCTTTATATATACTGTGTGGTATGAAGGGCCTGGGTTCTGTGCTTGCCCCTCCCACACATTGCACAGGCCAGGAGCTGTGCATGGACTGGTGAGCTTACATGTGCCAGTACTGGTGTATATAGTGCAGCATCATTATTTCCTGCCCATTAGGTGAGACAGGTGAGGCAGAGCCTTTCCTGCCATATTAACATATACACCAGAGTGTTAACTCTATAAAGTATATGAAAAATACAAAGAATATATCAGAAATATCTTCTTTGTATTATTCTAATCATTTTTATAGTGAAAACTCTGGAGTAAAAAGTCTATGACAGGTGAGACAGTGCCTCCCCTGCTTATCTTTTCCGCACATCTCTGATCAAAACTCACCAAATTTCTAGCAGTATATATACTGCTGCACCTGAGTATAATGCCCATATGAAAAAGTATTTCAGGGAGATAATGAAGGCAACACCAATCAGGGCGTGTACTGCTACACCTGATGGGCGTGTCATAACCATGACACAACCAAATGTAAATGAGCCCCAAAGTTAGTAAGATCTACTTTTTGAAGAAAAGACACTTATATGTTTCAGGATTTGTTTGTGTATTGTGTTTTACAAGAGGTTCCATATACTGTAAGAGGCCACAAAAAAACCTTATTTAACATGTATGTAGCCATAGGGATCACTGGGGCAGATGTATTAAGCCTGGAGAATTGATAAAGAAGTGATAAGTGCAAATTGAGAACGTATCAGCCAATCCGCTCCTAATTGTCGATTTACATATTGAAGCTGATTGGCTGGTGCGTTATCACCTTGCACTTATCACTGCTTTATCACTTCTTCAGGCTCATTACATTTGCCCCATTGTGCCTTATAACCAATGCAGGGAAATGGCACTGATGATCCAATTTGAGTGTACAGTATGTATCTCCGATTTCTTTTTTTCCACTAAGAATGTAACAGCTACATAATGGAGGTTTTGTGCTATCAGGAAGATTGCTGGACTGTTCAGGGAGTCAGGGAGATTGCTGCTATTTCAGGGAGTCTCCTGCAGAATGAGGGAGGGTAGGCAAATATCGGGCCAATTCAGACCTGATTGCTAACACACACACACACACACACACACACACACACACACACACACACACACACACACACACACACACACACACACACACACACACACACACACACACACACACACGTTCTTAGTATCTCACTGACACTCTTCTACCAATTTAATGACATACTGTAGGGGCTGATTGGTATTTCTTCCGATGGTTTTTAATACAAATCCCATGGTGGGTGCACTGTTTACATGGGTGGAATGAGTCCTGCATGATTGTCCACAGTCCTTTCTTGGCTGCTGCAGTGGTTGGGGGGGAAGGGGGGGGGGGGCAGTGGCGACACCCACGCTTTGTATGTGTGCCAAGCCAGTGGGCTGCATTATTCCATCAGTTTCATGGGCTGGTAACTATTAAAACTAGATCTCCCGACCGCCGATCACATAACCGCTCCCCTGCAAACACCAGAGCACAATATCAGTAAAAGTGCCAGGACACAGACAAGAAAAGACATGGGTATCCCCAGAGCGAGGACACTTCCCTGTTCTCATGGGTATGAAACAAGATGGACACATAGCGGAATGTTGCATACACTATTGGGTCTAAGACTCTATTTTGTTTTTGACAGACATACAGTATTTGTGACCACTTTAAGTGTCATTTTTGGACTATGTGGCTTGCTGTACTAAAGCACTCCACTCTAAGGCATACTTACCTACTTTGCTGCCCCCTCCTCTGGGAGGAGGCAGTGTTGTAGGTGCATGGAGGCGTGGCTGGCAGCAGGATGGACGGTCCAGGGTGTGTGGCCAACAGGGAAGTGGACAGTCCGGGGGCATGGCATCAGGGTCGTTTAATTGTGGCTCTGCCTCCCACTGTGCAGTGCCGAGAAAAGAGGCACTATATAGTGGGGGGCAGAGCCACGATGACGTGATTCAGCGCGAAACGCGTCATTGGACCCCCTCGGACCGCCCACTTGTTCTCTGCTGCGGGCGGCTGAGGAGGGTCGTGGAGGGGCTGCAGGGAAAGCGGGAGGCTTGCCCACCTTTCCAGGGGGGCGGGAGGGCCACCCAATTTTCGGGAGCTTCCTGGCCATTCCGGGAGGGTAGGCAAGTATGCTCTAAGGGAATTCCTCTTTACATTCTATAACATATTTAAGAAGCTGGAGCTCCACATATATAGGTTTGTATTCCTATTAGCAAGCCGTTTTATAGAAACGTTTTTGCATTTAAGGAAACCACTTTGTTTTATTGAAATATTTGCTTCAGTGTATTACTACTGCTCTGATAATTTATCCAAAAGTAGCAGTTTTCCTAAATGCATCACTTTTTATTTAATTACTGTATGACATACAGTAATATCTATCTATTACCAGTTATTTATATTGCACACACATATTCTACAGTGCTTTATATATTTTGCCCATTCGCATCAGCCCTGCCCCAGTGGAGCTTACAATCTATATTCCCTACCACATGTACATGCATGCTCACAAGGGAGGAAACTGGAATACCTGGGGCAAACCCACACAAGCATGGGGAGAATATACAAACTCCACACATGGTCATGATGGGAATCAAACTCATGACCTCAATACTGTGATATATGTATATGCTAGACAGACAGACAGACAGACAGACAGAGACAGACAGACAGACAGACAGATAGGCGTAAGAATGAAAATTTTCATGGAAGAAGGGCAAAAGGCCAAGGACTATTATAGCGCCGGGAGGCCCTTTTTCTTGCGATTGCTATCTCATTTTACGACAATTGTCAGTGACTGTAGATATAGAGAGACTCCCAATCCTATGTTAATTTTCGTCAGTGTTTCTGGGGTTGGTTATTTTACTATAAAAAAAAGTATTATTATTATTGTTGTTTTGTTATTATTATTATTATTATTATTAATAATGATAATAATAATAATAATAATAATAATAATATAAACTACAAATTAGTACAATAGCTATTTAAAAGTTAGATCAATTTAATTGTTCATCTTAAAAATGTAAACTTTCAAAGTTTTTATTCAGATTTAGTCAGCATAATCTCATTTGATTGGGAGTATTTTTAAATCTATAGTCACTGCCTCACTGGTTATGGTGGGTGCTCAAGCCTGTGATGCCTGCTGCCGGGGTGTGTGGCCTTGCTAAAATGGTGGTGTGGCCTCACAGGAAAAGACTACCATACACCACAGTTTTTGACCCTGCACCAACAGACCTTGGCCACCACAGGGAAAAAAATGTATTCCACCATATTAAGACCCACACAGTAATGCCCCTTGCACCATATTATGCCACGAACCGCAATGCTTTAAAACATACTGCACCGGTGCCTTTACAAAGTAGTGGAATAATATGAGCAGAGGTGCAGCACTCAGGCTATCCTGATGACAATATGATATGATATATTGAATCGTTGATACAAGTATTCCACCTTCTATGTGATCCTTTAAAAGCCTGAGTGCCGATGTATGCAAACCCAATGGCTTATGTACATCTCCGATGGTGTGAGCTGCACATGCACAGTGTACATGTGCAGATCTCATTCTGTGAGATCGCTCACAGTACCCCCTAAGCAGCAGTATTATGGACAGGGTGGCAATGGGCAGTGTTCTTGAAAATGTGACTGTGTTAGCCACATTTTCAAGGCATGCCAAGGCCAGTGTCTGTTTTCCAACACAGCTTCACGGGCCCCGGCAGCTTACAAACACCAAACGTCCTGAGTAACCTGTGGGTTACTCAGATGACCGATGTTCATGCAGATGATCTGATGCTGCCTGAAATGGATGTCTTTTCTATTCAAGATTCCTCCTGCTGATTTTACATATTTCAGCACAGCTGCTGCATACTAAGGTATCTATGTACTAAGCCTTGGAGAGAGATCAAGTGTATGGAGATAAAGTACCAACAAATCAGCCAAGACCAGCCCGAGCGTAATTTGATTTGATAAGCAAGCATAGGTTTTGCGCATCCTAGATGGGATAAATGTTATAAAGGGACTGCGCGCACCTTCAGTGTGCAGCAAAAAATGGGGTGTGGTCTCACAAGAAAGGGTTGTGGCCACACAATAGTACCCTCAAGGAGGCAGGGAGCTAGTGGGTGACAGGGAAATAGTGGGTGAGTGCAGTGACAGATGTGACAGGGAGATAGGCGTTTTTTGAATGCAGCAAATTCATAGAGGTGTAGCAAAGTTGGGATAGCAATGTTCCTGTGATGATAAATATAATGTCCGATTATCTCTAATCCATACATACAGTAGGTATGAAGCATCACTGTGGCTAAATCCCTGTCCCGTGTAGTGCTGCAGGCAAGGGGACAGGTATCTACTTTGTGGAATCAGCCTGTGGGATGTGACACTCTCTCTGTACTTCCGGCCACTCTGTCATTCAGGGCCTCAGAACTGTCTGCCTCTCGGCCGCTCAGCATTCAGGGGTTTCCAGCTGCCGTCTCTGCAGTCTGCGCCCACACAACTCCCCCATTCTGTGGCTATGCTGGAGCCACTGCTGGATGGATGTGGCTTTCTGCAGTCCTCCTCACTTGGTCCCCCAGTCACAGAAACTGTTGGTTACTGCCATCTGCTGTGCTCTCCCAGTGCCTGTTGGTCCCTGCAGCCTGCATAACAGTCATTACCGGCTGCCATCTCTCACTGCTAGCCACCCAATGTGCGGTCCTTCTGCAGTACAGCTTCCTTTCTCTGTCTCCTGTCTCAGCCCAGCACAAGGTCCCAGCTGTGGCTCTCCACACAGCCAACTTCTAGGTTCTCAGAGAGAAGGCAACAGTGGGGTCCTCCACAATGTAGCACTCGATGTGGCTGAATACCTTGCCAAACGGTAGAACCGGCCCTACAACCAGCTCCTACAGTAACTGTAATTTTTTGGGCTTTTTTATATATATATTTAATGTTTGTCATAGATATTCTGGACATAGACTTAACATAATTATAGACTAATTTCATTGATGCCTGAATCTACCATTCTTTAGGAGGTAAATCATACAGCCAATTCAAAATGCATCTGAACCCACTGTAAGATCATAGCCATCCGACCCCTTTTCACTTTTGGTTCTATTGTATAGTTCCAGCTTGCTATTTTACCAGGCAAATGACAGCTGTGAAATATTGTACGAAAGACGGTTTTGACCCCTTTTAAACAGAGCATTACTTGCAATTACTTGCTTTGGAACTATTGAATTTGCTTTATATGGCTGCATAGCCTATAATCACGTTTTCTTGTGAAACTAAGGCATATTTACAGTACAGTATGTACAGAAAGCCAAACATTTCAATAACATATCTTTGTGGTTTTTACACAAATATTTAAATTATTTAGGGGGAATTCAATTAACCTGTATAATTTAACGGGTATGAAAAACAAGGATAGCCTCAAGCTTTTTGCACACTTTTTTGTTTTGGACTATTCAATTACAGCCTTGTTTTGCATCTGTTACATTTTCTGTTTTCTTGCATTAATACAAAGAATCCATGAAAAGTTCACGGACCTACAGATGTAGCTGGGTTCATCTTACCCGTGATGCTTCTGTAAGTGCTCATGCAACCCAGGTGAACTAGCTGTGCCTGGCTGTGACAAGTCGCACCTGCAATCACATAATATAAAGTCTATGGATCGCATGTGCAAATATACGTAAGCGCCCACAAATGTTCACCACAGCAATGCGTCACTGGCACACCTAGCTGCAGCCAAGCGGAACTTGACTACATCTATATGTGTAAACACTGCCGGATTCATGAAAACAGGCTACTTAACAGGATTTTTTTTCCAGGGGTCTGCTGAGGTCCCGAAAAACAATCCCTGATAAGGACTGCTGCACTTTAGGGCTAAATTGGATAGTCCCGGTGGATCAGTTATCCTGTGGTAAATTACCGCGGATAATTGAATTTCTCCCTCAATTTTCAATGCTTGTTGCCATTTAAAAGAAAATTTTTTGTAACATATGTAAGACGTGTAACAGAGCTATGTATATTTAAAATACTTAAAAATGCACTAAATTATTCAATTATTATTGAACTAAATGGAATTTACCAATAGATATGCCCCAAGGGTGGTGCCTGATATGATCCCTGGGCGTTGCAGGACACATCCTCTTGATTACTTTTATTAGCTCATAGTCATCTCCCTGAAACAACATTTTCAAAAGTAGGCAAAGTCTGCTCAGAGCAGTAATAGGGGTCAAATGCGCCCTGTGCAGGCCCGCACCCTGAGGTGGGCATGGTCAGGTGTATTGGCTGCAAGGGTGTCTGTTTGGAGCATCTAAAAGATGCTCCAGCTGAGCTGCTGCAGTGGTCCCAGACACCCTGCTAGCCAGAAGCAAGGACTGTGGGGCGGAAATGATGCTGTCCACAGAGCCCTGCATTCTGTGTCACACATCACTAGTAAGGTGCTTAAGCAGGCTTAGGGGGTATTCAATTAGTGCCTTTTTTTATATACATTCGACCTATTAAATGCCCGTGCCGTTTTTTCGACTTGTAAAATAATCCGCACTGGCAAAAACTACGTGGATCAAAATAGTTTTGTCAAATTTGCGGACGTTTTCTACAGTTTTCGGGTCCGGTTTCTCCCATGCCAATTCGACCAACCACCCTCCCCCTGAAAAGGCGTGGGTGAAAATGGATTTAAAAAAGGGCCCGCTATTGAATATGCTGAGGTCGAATTAGTGCTGATTTCCCGACTGTCAGAAAATTTGGCTCTAATTGAATATACCCCATAGTGTATTAAATATAATACATTAATGTGGATAATACAGCATCAATCAATCTCTGTACCATAAAGATGTATAAAAGTGCTCATGTGACAAGATTATCTGGGGGGTCCTCAGCAATAATGGGACTTGATGAAATATGAAATTTGCCTCCGAGAAAACAAAACAATATAATAATATATAGTGTAATATGTTCATACAATAATATATACTAGGTAGGGAGGTTGAGCATAGCGCTCATCTACACAACTGGACTAAACCATTCATATGGACCCGTATGCAGTCTCTGTGCTAGAGTCTACGGCGCATGTGCAGGTCTCTGGAAAAATGGCGCTGTGGCCATATTTTTTTGGAGATCTGCGCTGTAGACTATCAGAGCGCTAACAGCGGTGCTGCTTGCAAAGAGGGAGGAGGGGGCCCACACACGGACACCAGAAAGGTAAGTATACAAGAAATAGGTGCAGTGTGTGCAGTGTGGGACCCCTCTGGACCCAGGGGCCTGTGTGCACCGCATACACTGCACCCATTATAGATAAGCCACTGAAATGAGGGATATACTATAAAGATGTCTACACTTTGATGGATATTGTAACTGCTTAATTGGCTAGTAAACCTTTGCAACAATTGTTGCCATCCAAGGATTCATTTTGAAACTGTGTCTATTGCTAAACCAGTTCTCGGACATACAAAAAGAAAGCAATTTGGCAAAAATATCTTGCACTGCAGGTGTGGCAGATGTAATGTGCAGAGAGAGTTAGATTTGGGTGGGGTATGTTCAAACTGAAATCTAATTTGCAGTGTAGAAATTAGGAAGCCAGTATTTACCCTGCACAGAAACAATATAACCCACCCAAATCGAACTCTCTCTGCACGTTACATCTGCCCCACCTGCAGTGCAACATGGTTTTGTCCAATTGCTTACCTTTTTGGTTTGCTAACAAACCTGAATAACCCCCACAGTTCTGGAAAAATGTGTTATCATTAGCAATCACTGAAATTTTATTTGCATATGAATATGTATATTTACTATATGTAAACTATTAGAGCATATGAATATGTATATTTACTATATGTAAACTATTAGATACAGTACATTAAATATGCTAGTATTCTGAAAATATAATAATATAATATAAAAAATACAAATGACAAAGGATGTCTGGGGCAGTGTCGGACTGGAGCATGAAGGGCCCACCGGGGGTATGCAGTGGTAGGGGCCCATGATTAGAGGTGTGGCCAGCCTCCAAAGGGGGTGTGGCCAGTCACCACAGAGGTTCAGCTAACCATTATAGAGTACCTGGTCTGGACTCCTTGATAATTTATATAGTAATTAATGCCAGTGCGTGCATGATAATGTGCCAAATTAATGACAGCAACGTACTGTAGAGAATACATCATAATACTGTGCAGTATAAGGTAACATATGTATAATATATAATTCAAGTGCACAGTCTAAAACCTGATCCCTAAAGGGGGAAGACCCCCCAGGCAGTGGGGCCTACCGGTGGTTTCCCCTGTACTGCTGTGGGCCAGGCCGAGCATGGTCTGGGGTACTTTACAATAAATATTGTTGCTTTGCTGAAGAATCCATTATAAAATTACATTTTGAAAGCAAAATAAAATCTGGAAATCTAGTATCCCATTATATTTTAATGACTCATAAAATTCTAATAAGTTGTGGTGTGGGAGTTCCTAATGCTTGCTACAGTAGTTTTACTGAAATACAATTTTAAAGATTACTTATATTTTTTCTTTAGTTGATATAGGTATTACTGTGTTAATGGTCTTGTACTAGTGATTTAGGGTGACAGGGCATTGTATATTATATTATTTCTTTTCTAGATTTATTTTGTCTCTGCAAGTGAAGACAAAATTCTCCCGTATAAATTACAAGTCCCTGAACTGGAACAATATTTATTTCCTGTCAATTTGTCTCTGTTGTAGTATTATACTTTTATTGGTACATGAGGAGCTATATCTTATTGCAGCTCAGATACTATATTGTCATTTACAACACTATTTCACATTTGCAGACCTCACTAACAAACTCATTTCAAAATGGTATAATTAGGGGATTATACTTGTACACTACAACATAACTGCTCTGCATTGGATGGCTTTTATTTTTCTTTATAACAAGAGAAACTGTTCATGATTTCTAGTTTGGCAACCTAACGTAAATATGGCAAGCACTTTATATATACTGTGTGTGTATATATATATATATATATATATATATATATAACAAAACTACAATTCCATAGAAGTAAAGTGATTAGCTTGGAAAGTCTTCTATGTTATAGAATAAATTCCCCCTCCTAGGGGACAAGGAGGAACTTTTGTGATAGATCACATAAAATTATTATGGTTGTCTTTGTACATTTTGTACACTACCTAACATTAAACTATAGTCTACAGCACAATTTTTTCTACAGGGTAAGGTCAGTTGAGAAAGTTAACATGAATGGAATTTCACAGCAGTATAGGCTGTGTCACCAAGCACAGCTTTTTGTAAAGCAATGTCTTTTTTTCTAACTCTTCATTGTAGAATGAACATTCTGCTGCACTGGATATGTAAATTCTGTATTACACATTTGTAGAAAACTTGGATGATAAATGTGTAACTTCATTTTGCTCAGTTTTATGGTTAGGATAGGAGTAGATATCAGTCTAACAGTAAAGAATTTTAAAATTAATAACTTCAGCAGGTAAAATACAAATAATTGATCATGATTTGGTGCACTCTTAGACTGGTTGCTATGGGTTATTTAATTTTGCCACCTGGGTAGCGACAAAAATATCTACTGATCACTGAGAATTGATCTGTCCTATTGCATTTATTTATTGTCTTTTACAATATTCTAAAGACATGTGGATGGGCAGCCACACTTGCTAGTCAAAATTACTCAGAATGTGTTTTTCATCCCACTGAAAGCCTTGCCAAAACAGCATAGTAACAGATGACCAAGGTCACATCAAGGAGCTTTCCTTGTCGTGATCGAAGAATTGTTAATGGTTATTCATTTTGCTGTTAGTTGACAACGCTCCTGTTGATCATTGTGCAAATTGCTTTGATCTGTTGCATTTAGTGATTGTATTCCATATAATAAAAGATGTGTCTTTGTGGTGAGTCTCACTTGTTAGTTGTCACTTAGAATGTGATTTTAGACACTGCAGTGCAGCCAGTGTAGCAACTAATCTCAATTTCATGAACTGCTCTTGATTTGATGTAGCAAAATAATTTTTTACCAGTCAATAATTTGTGACTCCTGGCTGGTGGCTAACACAGCTATTTATCACTGTGAGAATTGCTGGTCCTGTGTGTAATTAATAATTGTGTATTAATGGACAGAAATTATTCACTACAGTATTTGTGCACCCCATGTAATATATCAATTTGTTCATTCAATTAAGAATAAAATGAACTAAACTTGGGAATGCAGAAAAGAGTGTGAAAAATTGCAATCCCAAGAGTTGGCTATATAGCAAAGTCAGCAGCTAAAATAGAAGAAATGATACGTAAAAGGGATGCAGATGCTGTGCTGATTTTTGGGCAGGTGTAACAGAAATCCATCTTGCCGGGGTGATGGGAAACAGTCATGCTGAATTCAGTCACACAAGTTCTGTGGAACAAACATTTCACTTACTAATTGATGGTGTTAAGCAACAGAAGATCAGTCTCCCTCCCCTGTTGGCAGCAGCAGCACCTGGAAATCAGAAGGATATAATGCCCTCTTGTAATAATAAGATTTTAAACCTACCGGTAAATCTTTTTCTCGTAGTCCGTAGAGGATGCTGGGGACTTCGTAAGGACCATGGGGATAGACGGGCTCCGCAGGAGACATGGGCACTTTAAGAAAGAACTTTAGGTATGGGTGTGCACCGGCTCGTCCCTCTATGCCCCTCCTCCAGACCTCAGTTAGAGAAACGGTGCCCAGAGGAGACGGACAGTACGAGGAAAGGATTTTTGTTAATCCAAGGGCAAGATTCATACCAGCCACACCAAACACACTATATAACTTGTGATATACTAACCAGTTAA
This sequence comes from Pseudophryne corroboree, assembly GCF_028390025.1. Classification (NCBI taxonomy): domain Eukaryota; kingdom Metazoa; phylum Chordata; class Amphibia; order Anura; family Myobatrachidae; genus Pseudophryne; species Pseudophryne corroboree. Next base: position 526,662,815 of record NC_086447.1, on the reverse strand, counting down.
CAGTATGAAAACGACATAGCATCAGTCCAAGACCGATGAGACTATAACATAACCCTTATTTAAGCAATAACTATATACAAGTCTTGCAGAAGTAGTCCGCACTTGGGACGGGCGCCCAGCATCCTCTACGGACTACGATAAAAAGATTTACAGGTAGGTTTAAAATCTTATTTTCTCTTACATCCTAGAGGATGCTGGGGACTCCATAAGGGCCATGGGGATTATACCAAAGCTCCCAAACGGGCGGGAGAGTGCGGATGACTCTGCAGCACCAATTGAGCAAACAGGAGGTCCTCCTCAGCCAGGGTATCAAACTTATAGAACTTTGCAAAGGAGTTTGAACCCGACCAAGTAGTAGCTCGGCACAGCTGTAGCGCAGAGACCCCTCTGGCAGCCGCCCAAGAAGAGCTCACTTTCCTAGTGGAATGGGCCTTGACCGATTTAGGTAACGGCAATCCCGCCATAGAATGCGCCTGCTGAATCGTGTTACAGATCCAGCGAGCAATAGTCTACTTTGAAGCAGGGGCACCAATCTTGTTGGTTGCATACATGACAAACAGTGCTTCTGTTTTTCTGACTGTAGCCGATCTGGCCACGTAAATTTTCAAAGCCCTGACCACATCAAGGGACTCGGGATCCTCCAAGTCCCGCGTAGCCACAGGCACCACAATAGTTCATATGAAAGGATGAAACCACTTTTGGCAGGAATTGAGGACGGGTCCGCAATTCCGCTCTATCCATATGGAAAACCAGATAGGGGCTTTTATGTGATAAAGCCGCTAATTCCGACACTTGCCTAGCCGAAGCCAAGGCTAATAACATGACCACCTTCCAAGTTAGATTTTTCAACTCCACCGTTTTAAGTGGTTCAAACCAGTGTGACTTAATGAAACTTAACACCACGTTAAGGTCCCAAGGCGTCACCAGAGGTACAAAAGGAGGCTGAATATGCAGTACTCCCTTCACAAAAGTTTGTACTTCAGGGAGAGAGAGCCAATTCCTTTTGAAATAAAATGGATAAGACCGAAATCTGAACCTTAATAGATCCTAATTTTAGGCCGAAATTCACTCCAGTTTGCAGGAAGTGAAGGAAACGGCCCAGATGGAATTCTTCCGTAGGAGCATTCCTGGCCTCACACCAAGAAACATATTTTCGCCATATACGGTGATAATGTTTAGATGTCATGTCCTTCCTAGCCTTTATTAGCGTAGGAATGACCTCATCCGGAATACCCTTATACGCTAGGATCCGGCGTTCAACCGTCATGCCGTCCAACGCAGCCGCTGTAAGTCTTGGAATAGACATGGCCCCTGTTGCAACTGGTCCAGTCTTAGAGGAAGAGGCCACGGATCTTCTGTGAGCATTTCCTGCAGATCCGGATACCAGGTCCTTCGTGGCCAATCTGGAACAATGAGGATTGTTCTCATTCCTCTCTCTCCTACCATTCTCAACACCTTGGGTATGAGAGGAAGAGGGGGAAATACATAGACCGACTGGAACACCCACGGTGTCACTAGGGCATCTACAGCTACTGCCTGAGGGTCTCTTGACCTGGTGCAATACCTCTGTAGCTTCTTGTTGAGGCGGGACGCCATCATGTCTATCTGTGGCAGTTCCCACTGACTTGCAATCTGTGCGAAGGCTTCCTAAAGAAGTCCTCTCTTGGATGCAGGTCGTGTTTGCTGAGGAAGTCTGCTTCTCAGTTGTCCACTCCAGGAATGAACTGCTGAAAATGCGCTTACATGATTTTCCGCCCAGCGGAGAATCCTGGTGGCTTCTGCCATTTCCACTCTGCTCTTTGTGCCGCCTTGGCGGTTTACATGAGCCACTGCGGTGATGTTGTCTGACTGGATCAGAACCGGTAGGTCGCGAAGCAATGTTTCTGCTTGCCGAAGGGCGTTGTATATGGCCCTCAGCTCCAGGATGTTGATTTGAATACAAGTTTTTTGACTTGACCCAAAGACCTTGGAAGTTTCTTCCCTGTGTGACTGCTCCCCCACCTCGGAGGCTCGCGTCCGTGGCTCCGAGAATCCAGTCTTGGATGGCGAACCTGCGACCCTGCAGAAGGTGAGCACTCTGCAGCCACTATAGGAGAGACACCCTGGCCCTAGGGGACAGGGTGATTAACTGATGCATCTGTAGATGTGATCCGGACCACTTGTTCCGTAGATCCCATTGGAAAGTCCTCGCATGGAACCTGCCCGTAAGATGCCACCATCTTTCCCAGGACCCGAGTGCAGTGATGCACTGACACCTATTTTGGCTTTAATAGGTTTTTTACCAGAGTCATAAGTTCCTGGGCCTTCTCTATCGGAAGATAAACCCATTTCTGGTCCGTATTCAGAATCATACCCAAGAAGGGCAGACGAGTCATAGGAACCGTGACTTCGGGATATTGAGAATCCAGCCGAGTTGCTGTGACACCTTCAGTGAAAGTGACACGCTGTTCAACAACTGCTCTTTTGATCTCGCCCTTATTAGGAGATCGTCCAAGTATGGGATAATTGTGACTCCTTGCTTGCGTAAGAGCACCATCATTTCCGCCAATTACCCTGAAATTGGTAATGACAACACTGTACCGTAATTCTCAGGTACGCCTGATGGGGTGGATAAATGGGAACATGAAAGTATGCAGCCTTTATGTCTAGATACACTATAAAATACCCCCCTTCCAGGCTGGCGATGATCGCTCTGAGTGATTCCACCTTGAATTTGAACCTTTTCAAGTATAGGTTCAGAGATTTTAATTTTAAAATAGGTCTGACCGAACCGTCCGGTTTCGGGACTACAGCCAAGGTTGAGTAATATCCCCTTCCTTGTTGAAGGAGGGGAACTTTGAACACCACCTGTTGGAGATACAATGTGTGAATTGTATTTAATATTATCTCCCTTTCTGGGGGAGAAGCCGGTAGGGCCGATAAGGAAAACCGGCGAGGAGGCACCTCTTCGAATTCCAGCTTGTAACCCTGAGAAACAATTTCTATTGCCCAGGGATCCACCTGTGAGTGAACTCAGATGTGGCTGAAGAGTCGAAGACGTGCTCCCACTGGGGCGGACTCCCTTAGCGGAGCCCCGGAGTCATGCGGTGGAATTAGTAGAGGCCGGGGAGGACTTCTGTTCCTGGGAACTAGCTGTGCCCTGTGCCCTTACCTCTGGTAAGAAAAGACGCTCCTCGTACTTTCTTGTTTTTCTGCGACCGAAAGGACTGCATTTGATAATGTCGTGCTTTCTTAGGCTGTGAGGGAATATAAGGCAAAAGATCAGATTTATCAGCCATAGCTGTGGAGACCAGGTCCGAGAGCCCTTCTTCACACAATTCCTCACCCTTGTAAGGTAAAACCTCCATATGCCTCTTTTAGTCGGCATCACCTGTCCATTGCATGTTCCACAGGACATGTCTAGCAGAAATCAACATAGCGTTGACTCTAGAACCCAGTAGACCAATGTCTCTTTGAGCATGTCTTATATATAAAACAGCATCTTTTATATATCCTAGGGTCAATAACATGGTATCCTTATCTAGGGTTTCAATCTCCGCTGATAAGGTATCTGTCCATGCTGCCACAGCGCTATAAACCCCTGCCGACACAATCGCCGGTCTGTGTAGTGTACCGGAATGTGTGTAATTGGACTTCAAAGTACTTTTCTGCATGCTATCTACAGGATCCCTGAGGGTAGCTGTATCTTGGTATGTCAACGCTACCTTTTGGGTAAACGTGTCAATGCCTTGTCCACCCTAGGGGAGGATTCCCATCGTATCCTAGCCCTAGCAGGCAAAGGATACGCCATGAGAATTCTTTTGGGAACCTGCAGTTTCTTGTCTGGAGATTCCCGCTCTTTTTCACACAAGTCATTTGGTTCATGAGAGGGGGGAAATGTTATCTCAGCTTTCTTCCCCTTAAACATGTGTACCCTCGTGTCAGGGACAGATGTCATCAGTGATATGCAAAACATCTTTTATTACAATAATCATATATTGAATACTTTTCTGCCAGTTTTGGCTGTAACTTTGCATCATCGTAGTCGACACTGGAGTCAGACTCCGTGTCGGTATCAGTGTCTATTATTTTGGATAGTGGGCGTTTTGAGACTCTGAAGGTCCCTGCGACATAGGGACAGACATGGGTAGATTCCCTGTCTGTTCTCTAATCTTTTGTGCAATAAATTTACCTCAGCACTTAATTCCACATATCCAGTCAGGTGTCGGTGTTGTCAACGGAGACACCACACACACACACATTTGCTCCATCTCCTGCTTAGAAGAGCCTTTTACCTCAGACATGTCGACACACACGTACCGACACACCACACACTCAGGGAATCCTCTTATCTGAAGACCGTTCCCCTACAAGGCCCTTTGGAGAGACAGAGAGAGAGAGTATGCCAGCACACACCCAGCGCTAATACCCCAGGAAAAACACACAATGTGTTTACCCAGTAGCGCTGTAATACTATTATTTGCTGCCAATTATGTGCCCCCCCCCCTCTTCTCTGAAACCCCCTTTCACCGTGGATAAGCAGGGGAGAGTCCGGGGAGCTTCCTCTCCTGTGCTGTGGAGAAAATGGCGCTGGTGAGTGCTGAGGGAGAAGCCCCGCCCCCTCCCCGGCGGGCTTCTGTCCCGCTTAAATATAATAAAAACTGGTGGGGGCTCTTTATATATATATATATATATATATACATAGTGCCTAGCTGTATATATATATCTCTTTTGCCAGAAATTAGGTTTATATTGCTGCCCAGGGCGCCCTCCCTGCGCCCTGCACCCTAACAGTGACTGCCGTGTGTGAGGTGTGTGGGAGCAATGGCGCACAGCTGCACTGCTGTGCGTTATCTCAGTGAAGATCATGAAGTCTTCTGCCGCCTCTGAAGTCTTCTTTTCTTCTCATACTCACCCGGCTTCTATCTTCCGGCTCTGTGAGGAGGACGGCGGCGCGGCTCAGGGACGAACTCCAGGGTGAGACCTGTGTTCTGACTCCTTCTGGAGCTAATGGTGTCCAGTAGCCTAAGAAGCAGAGCCTTGAAACTCACAGAAGTAGGTCTGCTTCTCTCCCCTCAGTCCCTCGATGCAGGGAGTCTGTTGCCAGCAGTCTCCCTGAAAATAAAAAGCCTAACAAATATACTTTGTCAGAAAGCTCAGGAGAGCTCTCTGAAAAGCATCCAGTCTCCACTGGGCACAGTATCAAACTGAGGTCTGGAGGAGGGCAGGGCCGTCTTAACAGCAGTGTGGGCCCCTGGGCACAGAAATGCACTGGGGCCCCTACCCATCCTCCACGGGGGGTGCTATCAGCGGCAGCTTTGATGTCCCGCGGGCGTTATGAGGTGTTCTATCTTCTGCTCAGCATATAAGACCTGGAGCAGTAATTTCTGCTAATTACTGCTTTACTGCACAGATGGGGAGGGAGAACACTAAACTGTAGAAGGTGGCATTGGGATGAATGAAGGGGCCTCGGTACATGACTTTCAGGGTGGTATGGGGTGTTTAATATGTAAGGGAGGGGTCGATAGTGGAGTGGGCTTCATTTTCATCATTTTCTGGTGGGAGGGCAGCTTGCTTGACTGCAGCTATCTCAAGTTCCTGGAAAAAGATTTCTTAGCTCTGAATGGGATAAAATATTAGAGTGCCTCACCTGTCAGGAGTTTCTGGGGACTTGGGGATCAGAGTTCAGGAGCCAGAGCAATCCACCAATTAATATATAAAACTGCATATTAGGCGTGTGGAGCTTGAGCAGGGACCAGCTGCTTGAAGGCTGATATCTCTGGTTCTGGGCATAGTAGAGAAAATCTGCCAGTGTCCACCGAAAGTGGAGAGTCCCAGCTTTTGAACTGTACCCTCAGAAAACTCTTAAGTCATACAGAACCTGAGATATCTGGCTGGGAAGAGCAATTAACAGGCTTGGATGGGGACCACTGCTTTGAAGTTCGATATCTCTGGTTCCCTATGGCCGATTTTCAAAAATCCGGTACCTCTGGAAAGAGGGGACCCTCAGCTATCAGCCTAGGGCCCTTATACTCCTGGGGCCCTTGGGCAAGAGCCCATTGAGCCCATACGAAAAGACGGCCCTGGAGGAGGGGCATAGAGGGAGGAGCCAGTGCACACCCATACCTAACGTTCTTTCTTAAAGTGCCCATGTCTCCTGCAGAGCCCGTCTATCCCCATGGTCCTTACGGAGTCCCCAGCATCCTCTAGGACGTAACAGAAATCCCTGTTGACACATTGGGGGTAATTCCAAGTTGATCGCAGCAGGATTTTTGATAGCAATTGGGCAAAACCATGTGCACTGCAGGGGAGGCAGATATAACATGTGCAGAAAGAGTTAGATTTGGGTGGGTTATTATTTCTGTGCAGGGTAAAAACTGGCTGCTTTATTTTTACACTGCAAATTAGATTGCAGATTGAACACACCCCACCCAAATCTAACTTTCTCTGCACATGTTATATCTGCCTCCCCTGCAGTGCACATAGTTTTGCCCAATTGCTAACAAAATTCCTGCTGCGATCAACTTGGAATTACCCCCATTGTCAGAAGTACCAATAGCAATAGCAATAATTCAAAAAGCAAGAATTGCACTCATTGGTTTTGCTAGTGACACACCATACTTACTGCTAATGGATAACCTACAAAGAGTTAGCAGCATAGGCAGCTGAAAGTTTACACTTAGGGCCTAAACCAGTAAGGATTGGAGAATCTGCTTTTTAGCAGAATTTTCAGTTCTTGCATTTGAATGCTGGGGCCGCTCATCGTAGGGCAAGGCCGCCCATCATGTGACCCACCGCCCACCCACTGCGATCACACTGTAATTGCGATCGCAATGCAATTACAGCGTGGTCACAGAAACTGTGGATGCCTCCTCCCGGTGCAGCCTGGCTGCGATGGCAGGAGTCCTGCCGTCATTTTTTTGTTAAGAGCAGCTGCATGTGATGACACGCAGCCACGCCTAAATTGCAGCCGGCATGCCCCCTGCGCTGCTCCAAAAATGCTCAGTTACTGCCCCCCACCAGCCCTGCGAATGCCTCTGCTTGTCAATCAGAGGTCTGGCTAACCATTACAGAGTACATGTTCTGTGCCCCTTAGTAAATATATAATAAACCATATTCTTGTGAAGTATAATGTAACATATGCATAAATCAAGTGCACTAGGATAAAGTCTGAAACCTGATCCCTAGAGGAGGAGGAGGGCCCACAGGCAGTGGGGCCCACCGGTGGTTTCCCCTGTTCCCCTGTGGGCCAGTCCAACCCTGAATATAAGGGTCCTCAAAACTGACAAGTTTGCTCTGATGAGCAAAAATGTTGTTGCTGATTTATAAAAGCTGCTCTCATTTTAATGGATCCTACTTCTTACAGAAACGTTTTGATACATCTACGGTTAGGAACAAATTGCCATTATAGAATTAAGTCCCAAACAGATGAAATTTAAATTTTAGTATGTTTGTGTGGATTCACCTGAGCAACAAAAAACTATCCAGTTTCTCATGGATCATTCCACATTGCTGAATGAGACCTGCTTACATCCTACGCAATGGCAAATTGTTGGGCTTACACTGACTGCTTTCATTCATTAGGAGATGGTCACAGTCTTGCGTGTAGTGAATGATGAATGCACTGTAGTAAACAGTGGTGGCACTAGGGGAGATTGGGCCAAACCAGGTGACACCATCCAAGGGCATGACACTAAATAGCAGAGCAGCTCTACAGTTTTGGTGTCACCACCTCAGATGGCGCCACCGGACAGCAGTGAGACCTGGGAGAGGCTGGCAGCTGTCAAGCAGTTCCCGTGGGGCTGGACAAGTCCCGAGTGGGAAAAAAATGAGGACATGACACTTGGCTATGCCCCCAAAATGTCATACATAACGGGACATGTCCTCACAGGCACAAGGCCATGCCCTGTCCGTGAGCATCTTTGGCGCGCTCAAGCAATCCTTTGTAGGGGTGAAAGGGTGACGCCCACACTAGTGACACCAATGGTGATCAAGACAGTGACCAAATAAACCTGAATCCCCAATCCCCTTCAAACTGCTCAGGTGAAATAACCCATAGATCTTAGATTTGGTTCTGGTTGTCACTAAAGCTTTGTACAACAAAAAAAGTCCATGTCTTTTTCACTAGATTATGCAAGATTCTCATTTTGATTATGCAGATTAATTGCCAATTTCAACATCACTGCAATAAATGCTTAGTTGTCTTTTAGGGTCCATTAACAATGTTCACAAGTCTACAGTAAAAATGTATTCAGCATATATTGTGATGTACTGTTTAAATACAACAAAATGACAAGACATGGAAAACTATTCAGTTTTAGATTGAGAAATGAAACTTACTTGATGTCAGATGTGCAGTAGAAGAACAAAATCCAATGTGGTGAAATATCATTGAAACAAGTGGGTACAAAACTTTATGGGCAAGTAACACAAATGTAAAGATTGTATGACATCACCTTACATTCTTTAAGAAAACAAAAAATATGAGATGATATGCAACAAATTGTAATATTTCCATTAGCACAATATTAATATAAATTGACCCATTATAAACTCCTGCAAATCTACTAGTGACGTATACTGTAGGAAAGGATGCAAAAGTAGGATAAACCAATGAAGGCCCGGACTACTGTTATTCAAGATGAATCTTAATTAGAAGATGCTTTTTTGAATACAGAAACACAGACAAAAGCTACGCAAGTTTTCTTAGAGGCCATCGGGGGATTACACAGAGCATTTGGGTGACATGTTTTAAGCAAGTGTGCCCACCATCACAAACAATTGAATATTACTCCATCAGTTTAGATGGAAGATTGGGCACAAGAGGGCATGAAAAAACAACCGAACTAACCCCCCCCCCCCCAATGTATCTTAAAAATCAAATAACATTTATATACAGTAGCACCTAAAATCTAAAGTTAATAATACAGTAAGTACTGTATATTCAATCACCGGCTGTGAAATAACAAACCAAGCTGCTGCATGATCAGTATAATTAATAACAAGCCATCCTTTTCAGAATGGTTTATTAACAACACTATATACAGGTTGAGTAACCCATATATCCAAATATCCCGTTATACGGAATATTCAGAAATACGGAATTTTTTGAGTGAGATTGAGATAATGTAACCTTTGTTTTCTGATGGCTCAATGTACACAAACATTGTTTAATATACAAAGTTATAAAAAATATTGTATTAAATGACTTTCAGGTTGTGTGTATAAGGTGCATATGGAACATAAATTAATTGTGTGAATGCACACAAACTTTGTTTAATGTACAGTTATTACAATATTGTATAAAATAATCTACAGGCTGTGTGTATAAGGTGTATATGAAAGAGAAATGCATTCTGTGCTTAGACTTAGGTCTCATCGCCATGATATCTCATTATGGTATGCAATTATTCCCAAATATGGAAAAATCTGATATCCAAAATACTTCTAGTCCCAAGCATTTTGGATATGGGATACTCAACCTGTATTTCTAGAGGTACTATACCAGTGGCGTAACTAGAAATTTTTCTCCCCCAAGCCAAAAAAATCTTCGGCGCCCCCCCCCCCCCCATAATTGGCACTAGGAAAGGGACAAACATGTGCGCGCCGAAGGCGCGCGCCGCCAAAAAGGGGCGTGGTTTTGTTTAAATGGGCGCGGCTTCGCATAAAGAGGCGTGGCATTGCAGGAATGGACTACCTTATACCCCAGTTTTGCAACCTGCACGCCCAGAAGTTAGCCACTACAGGAAAGAAAAATAATCCTGATTCATGCCCCTTCCATTATTTGTCATTTTTCCTCCTTATAGTAATGCCCAGTATACATTATGCCACATACTGCAAAAGCCCTCAGACATTATGCCACACACAATAATGCACATGACACAATATGCACACACCGTAATGCCCCCGACACATTATGCCACACACCGTAATGTCTGTGACACATTATGACAGGAATCGCAATGCCCGTTATACATTATGCTACACACTGCAATGCCCCTGATACATTATAGCACATACCACAATGCCCATGATATAGTATACCACACACCGCAATGTCCGTGATACATTATGACACACACCGCAATGTCCGTGATACATTATGACACACACCGCAATGCCCGTTACACATTATGCCACACTGCAATGACCCTGAGACATTATACCACATACCACAATGCCCGTGATATAGTATACAGACACCGTAATGCCTGACACATTATGCCACACACCGCAATGCCCATTATACATTATACCACACACTGCAATGACCCTGAGACATTATACCACATACCACAATGCCCGTGATCTAGTATACCATACACCGTAATGCCTGTGACACATACCGCAATGCCCGTTATACCCTATGCCACACTGCAATGCCCCTGAGACATTATACCACATACCACAATGCCCGTGATATAGTTTGCCACACACCGTAATGCCTGTGACACATTCTGACACACACCGCAATGTCCGTGATACATTATGCCACACACCGTAATGCCCATTACACATTAAGTCCTACATTAAGGCTTCTAATTACTTTTAAATTACCTGCTCGTTGCCAGGGGTTTCATGCTCTTGGTTCCATGCACGGTGCCAGGGGTTTTCATGCTCAGGGTGTCATGCTCGTTGCCAGGTGTTTCATGCACTCGGTGTCATGCTTGTTGCCAGGGGTTTCATGCACTGGGTGTCATGCTCATTGCTAGGGGGTAGTGCTTGTTGCTAGGGCTGTGCTCCCAGTGCCACATATGTCCTCAGTGCCAGATATTCCCCCACGGTGCCAGGTACTCACATGCCCCTAGTGCCAAATATAGCCTCTCCCCCCAGTGCCACATATGCCCCCAGTGCCAGATATTCCCCCACAATGCCAGGTGCTCACGTGCCCCCAGTGCCAAATATAGCCCCCCATGTGCCAGGTACACATACAGTGCCATATATGCCCCCTCAGTGCCATATATGCCCCCTCAGTGCCTCCCCAGTGCCATATATGCCCCTCAGTGCCCCCCAGTGCCATATATGCCCCCTCAGTACCCCCCAGTGCCATATATGCCCCCTCAGTGCCCCCCCAGTGCCATATATGCCCCCTCAGTGCCCCACCAGTGCCATATATGCCCTCAGTGCCATATATGCCCCCTCAGTGCCCCCCCAGTGCCATATATGCCCCCTCAGTGCCCCCCAGTGCCATATATGTCCTCAGTGCCCCCCAGTGCCATATATGCCCCCTCAGTGCCATATATGCCCCCTCAGTGCCATATATGACCCCTCTGTGCCCCCCCAGTGCCATATATGCCCCCTCAGTGCCCCCAGTGCCATATATGCCCCCTCAGTGCCATATATGCCCCTCAGTGCCACCCCAGTGCCATATATGCCCCCTCAGGCCATATATGCCCCCTCAGTGCCCCCCCCCCTGTTCCATATATGCCCCCTCAGTGCCCCCCCAGTGCCATATATGCATACCTCCCGCAGTGTCCCGCGATGGGGGGGGGCAGTTGGGAGTCTCCTACAGTCACTGCTCTGCATAGCAGAGCAGTAGTGAATAGACGCTGTGCGCATGCGCACAGCGTCTATTCAGCGCAGACAGTAGGAGAGAGGGCATGCCAGCAGCTCACAGAGCGCTGGGCATGCCCCCTCAGTGACGAAACGGGGGCGTGACCCGCGATTGCGGGTCCTCCGCGAAGCCACGCCCCCTTTTCATAGGACACGCCCCCCGACACGCCGGAGACTCAGAGGGACACAGGAGAGGCGCACGCTGTGCCCTCCGTGTCCCTACTTCACAGCGGGGGGCTAGTGACAACAGATTGACATGCGGACGATCGTCCGCATGTCAATCTGCTCTAAATCAGTGGCGGCGCCCCCGCAGCCCCTCGCCCCCAAGCCACCGCGAGGGCTGCGGGGGCAGTAGTTACGCCACTGTTAACTATACTCTGACTTTAACAGATCTGGTCAGCTTCATAAAGTGGGTGTATTTAATGAGATACAGTACAAGATTGTAATGAGTCATCTATACAGGATGTAGTTATGTGACCGGCGGTCGGGAGACCACCGGTCACTATACCGCCACCTGGATCCCGCTCGCTTAAGAGCCCAACAGTCGGCATTCCAACTGACAGGGACTGTCCAGGACACCTATAGAGTGGGAATAGAACCTGTGGCGAGCGTAGCAAGTCAGCGAGCCCGCTATGTGGCAAGTGCAGCGAGCCCGCAAGGTGCTTCTTTGCGCTTGCCACCCCTGCTGGCAATCTAAAGCTCGGGATCCCGATGTTGGTATGGTGACCGGCATGATCCCAAACACTGGTCACATGAACCCAACCCATCTACACATATAAAGAATGTCAATTGTATCTCCTTTAACGTCATTATTATTTCTTTATATGTAGTGTTTCAACATAGTAAAGACCTACTAAATATAACATTGTAATTGATATCTGCAGATGAAAAAGCGCATATGATTGCACAAGATAGCACAAGATTGTGCTATCAAACAATAAGTCTTAAGAAATGAATGTATTAAAACATATTAAAACAATGACAACTTAGACATAAAAATATTTTGACAATACATTGACAAATTCAGTTTCTGTACATCCATGATAATTAATACCAAGATGCTCCTTTGTGATTGGCTTTCTTTGAAAGCAGTATTTAAACAATCCATTCTAATATAATCTGATACATTGGTATTGAGTGTTCAGTATTGTCAACAATATAGACTTCAATACACTCCGCAGCCAGATTAATGACTACATCTATTTGTTTTATTTGACTACTCATTTGCAAATGACTCCAAATGGAAAGACTATTCATTACTCTGCATCAATTAAAATAAACAGTGGTTGCTTATTTATTGTTTAGAAACTTGTGTAAACCCATCAAACTCAATGTTACATTAAAAGTTTGCAGATTTACAACCAATGATGCTGTCACTCATAGTTCCACATTTTAAAATGATAAGTTTGGTATACCTGTTTTTTTATGAATATTAACATTAAAATATCCTGATCATATACCCATTGATAACAATCGAACCATGCACCCAGTTTTCCACATGTCAATAGGGAAGCTCAATGATTAATGTCACAGTTGAGTTCTAATACTGTATATTGGGGTAAATGTAATGGGATGCTTGAAGCCAGAGGTTTGGGAGTTTGTGCAAGAATGCCCTGTTTTTAAAGCGGCAATCATTTGCATGGCAAAACCAGGTTGGTTTTGCCTTGTAAATGATTGCCGCTTTAAAAATATGTGCATTCTCGCACAAACTCTTGCACCTCCGGCTTCACGCATCCCATTACATTTACCCCATATACAGTATTAGAACTCATCTGTAACATTACATTTACCCGATTGAGTCTAATCACAATGGTGCAACATACAATAAAAGAAAACCTTCATCAAACACACCAGAAAGACTTTGTGATATAGACATAAATGTTCATTTCTACAACTAATTTGTATTTTAAGAATAATTATACACTAACTAATCCAATTTTCTACATACAGACAAGCTAATCTATGGTTTTCTACTGTAAGTGTGTTCGGAGAATTAAAGAACGAAAGTTGAAGAGGAGGTGATGTTAATTTGTGACTTATTCCAATATGCTTTGCATTTGAATACGAGTCTATCTTTGTCACTATCTCTATTTGTGTGTTTACTATATTCCGACCCTTAAACTTGAAACCGTATGTCATTATCATGTTGCTAGTAGAGGTTATGAGTTTTTAGACATTTTAATATGATCCACCCATTTTTCAAACCATAATATTAGGGATGCGAGTTGTACGGGCCACATACTGTGCACCACTTGCACATTTCAATAGATAGTTGATGCGGGATGCAGTCAATTTACCGACAATCAAAATCCCGACGGTCAAAATCCTGACAAGCTCAAAATCCTGACATGGACAAAATACCGACATTTAAAATACCGTCAAGGTAAAAATACCAACATTTATAATGTTGACAGGTCAAAAGGTCGACATAAGTTTTTCATGATTTTTTCATTGAAACCGACTTGTTCATACTTTACCATCCCAGTGGACCTGGAGGGGGAATATAATAGTGTGCAGAGCGCAGCGAGCCATACGAGGGGATGCGGTACACTTATATGGTGTCCATGTCGACCTATGTTGACAAACACGGCAAAAAACAATGAAAAACTCGTGTTGGCATTTTGACCTGGCAACATTTTACATGTCGGTATTTTGACCTTGTCTGTATTTTAAATGTCGGTATTTTGTCCATGTCGGGATTTTGAACTTGTCGTGATTTTGACCGTCGGTCAATTGCTGTCGGGATTTTGACCATCGGGATTTTGATTGTAGATATTTCATTCTGATCCCGTTGATGCACATAATTAAACTTTCATAATACTCTTGATTTAGAACTTATTTTGAACTTTTAGTCCACGTATGTCCGCTATCTAATGCAATATACCTGTACATGTGGGACATGTGTATGGGCTGTACAACTCTCACCCTCAAACAGTAGCGGCTCTTACCACGGGCAAGCAGGCTTTTTTCCCGGGGCGCCGCTACCCTGAGGGCGCCGCCGTGGCAAGAGCCGCTACTAATGATCCTCCCTCCTTCCGCGCTCACTGGCTGCAGCGAGCGCCATGTGCGCCCGCTGCAGCCGGCATCGCTGTCTCACGCTAGAGGTCAAAATTGACCCCTAGTGTCAGTGGCTGCGGCGCTGCTATGGGAGAGACGACATGACGTCTCTCCCATAGAGAGGAGCCGGCGCCCGGAGACAGCAGCAGCAGTGGCAGCAGCGGTCTGGAAGCAGGAGCGATGTAGGTAAGTATTGTGATTTTTCTTTTAGGGTTTCAAAGCGGTGCTACTACAGGGGGCACATACTGGGGGCACTGCTACTGGGGGCACAGCTACAAGGGGCACTACTACTGGGGGCACTACTACTGGGGGCACATCTACAGGGGGCACATCTACAGGGGGCACATCTACAGGGGGCACAACTACAGGGGGCACTGCTACAGGGGGCACTGCTACAGGGGAAACAGCTACTGGGGCAAATTAACTGGGGGCACAGCTGCTGGGGGCACAGCTACTGGGGGCACAGCTACTGGGGGCACAGCTACAGGGGGGCACAAGTACAGGGGGCACAACTACTGGGGACACAGCTACAGGGGGCAAATCTACTGGGGGCAAATTAACTGGGGGGCACAACTACTTGGGGCAAATCTGGGGGCACAGCTACTGGGGGCATAACTGTGGCCACGCCCCTGTTTTGCCGTGGGGGGGCACCAGTGGAAACTTTCGCACTGGGCGCCACAAGGTGTAGAACCGGCCCTGCCCTCAATATTACATTCTTAAACATAATAAAACATTCAAAAACTCATACTTTCTCTATATGAGATTAATGGCTATTTTTTGTTAGAGAGACTGTCATTTACATAACTGGAACTGTATTTAATGAATTATACCCATTTACAGGAGTAGACCAGGATTTTGGAGGATGAATTAACTATGGAAATATATATTTTTATTAATAAGCTATTCTCTAAAAGATGGCTTGTAATTAATAATGCTGATTATGGGACAGCTGGGTCTGTCATTAGACAGCTGATGATAGAATATTCTTAACTTCTATTATTTCATTTCCTTGTTATTGTTTTGTTTTTAATATACAGTGAATGAATTTGTGCTTAAATTGTTTATATAATGCAATTATTTGTGGATTATCGAGCTAAGGTAATTAGATATCTTGTTAGCTACATACCGTGTGATCACGAAATGAACCGAAATGAAATGATCATGAAATTATTGTCCACATTTCTTTAAAGAAACTGCTTTAGTAAACCATAGAGAAATGCTTAGAGATACTTTAAAGAGACACAGTGCGCCTACGCAGACCCATAAACATCAGATTTGTATGTAAACCTGTAAACCAGGGGTGGAGAACCTCAGGCCCGGGGGCCGTATATGGCCCGCAGAGCCACTTGATCTGGCCCGGCCATGCTCACCTAACCAAGGGAGATGCCGGGCGCACACTGAGATTTTGTTACTAGCGGGCGCCCGGCTTCTTCCCCTCAGCAGCAGCCGGAGGCAGGAGCTCACTCCTGAGCTCCGGCTTCCGGCTCTGGCAGTGTGCGTGTGCGGCGCTATGGGAGAGATGTCATGACGTCTCTCCCATAGTTCTGAGGAGCGGGCGGCCAAGCGGAGGGCATTGGTCTGGAAGCAGGAGCGGGGCTGGTGAGTATTGTGTTTTTTTTTCTTTTAATGTGTGTGTGTAAGCGGCGCTATTAGGGGGCATATCTAATGGGGCATAACAACTGACTGGGGCATATCTAATGGGGCATAACAAGTGACAGGCATATCTAATGGGGCATAACAACTGACTGGGGGCATATGTACTGGGGACATATCTACTGGGGCATAAAAATTGACTGGGGGTATATCTACTGGGGGCATAACTACTGACTTGGGGCATAACTACTGACTTGGGGCATAACTACTGGGGGCATATCTACTGGGGGCAGGCTAATTATTAAGTTAATAAATTTTGTATGGCCCCCGAAGGATTTTTATAAATATCCAAATGGCCCTTGGTAGAAAAAAGGTTCCCCACCCCTGCTGTAAACAATTGGGTTTGCTTACAAAACCGTATAACGCCACAAGTCTCTTAAATGTTATCATTATGTAGAGGGCAGGGCTGTTTTTCTGGCTTATTGCAGCCTGCAAGAGGAATACGTTTTTGGTCCTAATTCAGATTGGAATGCTGCTGCATCGGCGTTTCACTGCCTGATGGGCGGTGATGTGTGCGCACACACAGAAGCCGCACTGCACGTGTGCACACAGTGAGAGGCAACGCCATCTCACTTGTGCGATCGCCTCTGTCTGATTGACAGGCAGAGGCGGTTGCGGGGCGAGAGGGGAGGGGGTGCGTTTTTGTCATTTGCGGGGTGGGCCGCAGCGGCTGTGTTACGTCACATGCAGCCGCTGCGACCCTAAACATGACGGGTATCCATCTTGCTTTGCAGCTAGGCTGCATAAGCAGAGGGTTACTCGAGAGATGTAAAAGCGTACAATGCTTTCACATGTCTGCGGGGAGAGCTGGATGCGTCATGCAGTGCAGACATGACCTGTGCTGGGCGTCCACCCGCATGCCTGAGTTACAGTATTGATCATAAATGTGTGTTTTTTCGCACATCTACGATCAAGTCTGAATTAGGCCCTGTATCTTTTTTTGTCTAGATTAACCCCTCCCTTACCTGTTGTAAGCTAATGTTATTGATTGAGCAAATTACATTTTTTATAGCACTATTTTCCAATACTTATACACCTTTTATAATGTGACCTGAAAGAAATGCACTCATCTGTAATACATGGGGGTTAGTGACAGGCAGTACCTATTTTTCTACAGCTCACACCTACAATTTTACCCAGAATGGCAGGCTGAGCATTTGCTGCCTCCAAACTTTGCAGGAACTATTAAAGGGAGAATGTGCATTAACAAAACAAGTAATTTATTATAATTATGTCACCCCTTTTAACTCCTCTGTGGGTGAAATTTTGAAAAATCCCTTCTTAGTGGGTGCCTACGTCACATAAGCAAGCTTCTGTCCTAATTTCAAGTTCCTAGTCCTTACGGTTCAGGAGATTTTGTGATGAGTCAGTGGTATTTGCCATATATATATATATATATATATATATACACAGTATATATACATATACACACACACACAATAGAAGAAACAGATGGCACTTCACGACTTTATAAATAATGAAGACAGCTAAATGCACCTGAAACATTGATAAGCTGCTGTAGCTGTCTTCATTATTTATAAACTGTTGAGTGCCGCCCATTTCTTCTTGTATTGCATGGTTCCTCTGGTCCGTGAGAAGGCACCCAGGTAATATAATTTATATGTGGACTGCAACCAGTCAAATTGTTTGCGCTCTCTCTCTCTCTCTCTCTCTCTCTATATATATATATATATATATATATATATATATATATATATATATATATATATAGCAAACGAATAGAGAGAAGCAAGATGTCATGAGTTATTTATTTGGCTGAATAAGTCAGCAGAGTGCCGTACGTTTGGATGATATATATATATATATATATATATATATATAATACCCTGCCTATTAAAGTAGGTAACAATGGATAGGTTCTGTATAAGTTAATTTAGAAAAAATTCTGAATTTCCGAATGAGTTATGGTGGCGAGAACAGGCTCCCTAGGTAAGGTGAAGCGGTGGAGGAGAGCAACCAATGCGCTTAGAGCAGCGGTGACGCAAGATAAGTGAATGCACTGACAGGGAAGAATGGGAGGTGGCTCCAGACTCCCATACAAGGCAGGAGGTGGGCTTACATGGACAGGGATGTACTGTATAGTAGCTTCTCACTGAAGGGGATCTACCGATTTACCACCAGTCCCAGCAATTAATAAGCCTAAAGTGACATTCATTGTGTAGACTTAATTCAGACTAGTTACACAGGCTTAATAAACTAATAATATACTACGCTAAGCAGACATATCTAGTCGGTGCAGCACAGGACTCTGGCCTCCCATGTAGACTTACCACTGCAGCAGCGCAGGCATCTGGGCACTTATAGTTAACAAATACATCTATTCTGCTGTCCTACTTGATCTGGACCCATGTACAGGGAGATTGTCATGCCAGCCTGCTGAGTTAAACCAGATATATGTAAATGTGACCAGTTCACCAGTAATACCCAGGAGCGATATTTTAATTCAGCACAGTACAGTTTAGCCAGACTAATCTGCAGTCAATCTCAGACAGTTGCGTGCAAGTTGCCGCAGGTTCAGTTGTTTCTGGATTTAGTCAGCACCAGTTCACCTTGTGGAATACAGAGTTTAATTTGGCCATCTTAAATAGAAAGTTAAACAAAGTATTTGTTTAAGACTCCCTTTACCCAGCATAGACAGAGTTAATGCTGCCTAAGTACTTCATTAGAGGTGGTCGACTAATAGGGACTTTATGTGCACCAACGCTATGGCCATTTAAATGAGAAACAAACTGCGCAGTATAGAGAGAAGGAGAGGTTTAATGGTATTTGCTCTAGAGCAGGGGTGGCCAACCAGTCAGAGACAAAGAGCCAAAAAAGCCTTGTTAGGTACGTCAAAGAGCCGACATCGAGCCGAAGGCACACATGCAAAAATGGAATGTGGCCTTGTGCTTGCTAGACCACACCCCTGGTATAAAATACATTGAAAAAGCCAGAAGGACATAAAATAAAAAAAATTAAAGTCGGATTCATTGAAAAAGCCAGATTCACATAATAAACTTAAGTTCCCCCATGTGACACTCCTGCTACCACCCCCCATGTCACTCCAGCCAGCTCCCCCATGTGTCACTCCTGCTACCACCCCCCATGTCACTCCAGCCAGCTCTCCCATGTGTCACTCCTGCTACCACCCCCCATGTCACTCCAGCCTGTCACTCCTGCTACCACCCTCCTATGTCACTCCAGTCAGCTCCTCCATGTGTCACTCCTGCTACCACCCCCCTATGTCACTCCTGCCAGCTCTCCTGTGTGTCACTACTTCCAGCACCCTCCTGTCATTCCAGCCAGCTCTTCCATGTGTCACTCCTGCCAACACCCTCCTGTCACTCCAGCCAGCTCTCCCATGTGACACTCCTGCTAGCATCCTCCTATGTCACTCCAGCCAGCACCCCCCATGTCACTCCAGCCAGCTCTCCCATGTGTCACTCCTGCTACCACCCTCCTATGTCACTCCAGTCAGCTCCTCCATGCGTCCCTCCTGCCAGGACCCTTCTGTGTCACTCCAGCCAGCTCCGCCTTGTGTCACTCTAGCCCACCTTCATGTGTCACTAAAGTTCCCCCACCAAGTCGTGCCATTGCAGCAGTCCCTAATGTGTTCTCTGTTTGCTTGTGGGTGTCTCACCTCTAGTATCTGGCTCCTTCAATTTTCAGTCCCTGTTGTGCTGCTGCGTGTCTGGCTGGAGTGTAGCAGTTTCTGTATCTGTTGTTGACACATTATTTAGAGTGTTGGGAGCCACATTTAAATAAAGAAAGAGCCACATGAGGCTCAAGAGCCACTGGTTGGCCACCACTGCTCTAGAGAATGGCATCGATACAATTGTATTCTTTTTCAGAGTCTGCTTGATATATTATTGTTTCCAGTTTGATTGTTACATTGTAATTGTATCCAGCTGGTCTTGTTTATCCTAACAAGTGTGTTGCATTTTGTATAGTAGCATTCTATTTCCTCTAGGAACGACCGAGATCATCTACTGCTGGACAATAAAACTATCTTTATTTTCTGCTTGTTCAATTTAGAGATAATTAAATTATACTGATCTAATTGTCTTTAGTATTATTGTTATCAATGTTAAAATTTTCTCAGTGTATCTTTGAACCGGAATACTTAAGAAATAAACTAAAGTGGTCTCTTGAGGTAATATAACGGTTAACAGTAATATACTCATATGCACCCCTCTGTAAAGAACAGGAACCAAGAATAGGTACGACTACCCGCATATACAATATACTTACTCTGTAACCCTTTAGTGGTTTACATATATATTATTTCCCTTTGCTGAAACAATTCAAAATACGGTAAATTAAGATTAATATAGTGTTATGATTTGAGGGAAGTACCTGGGTAGACTGACATGGGGACCTGGGTGGCTGAAGATGACGAGTTGGATGAACTTGGAGAGATGACGATCTTCATGACAGTAACCCTGTACACACGACAATAAGACTCGTAGAGTACGCCAGCAGGTCTTCACACCTATAACAGCTGCCTACCCTTAAGGCCAGACACATCTACTGGTACTAGAATGCCCCCAGAACTTACGCCACTGGCGACAGTACGAGCTTACCCCCGAGATGAACAGAGTTACCTGTCGGTAGAAAAGATAAGGACAGACAAATGGTGACACGACAATATACTCATTTAAGAAGACACAAAAAAGAAGGATTATAGTGGAAAGGGACTGTGGTGTTTGAGGCAAATTACGTGGTTATGTATGATGCAGTCATTTCGGCAACTACAACAGTAAAGCATAGCAACCACAATGACTAGAGGTAACGAACAAGATAAAGAAAAGAATATTGTGTGGAAAATCCACACTACACCTGATGCTAAGGCAGACAGGATCTTGGACAGGACTGGGTCTTGCAGAAATTCTTAGCACGAGAGATCACACAGGACCAGCAGTTTCTCTCAAGAAGCAGGGACTATAAGCAGCATTTTGGGAGTGACCAGGAAGGGAATATAAATAGTGCTGCACCAATGACTTGCTGGGTGAAGATAATGACAAACTTCGTGCAGCTGCGCTGCTACACGTCCCTCACATACACAAATCACCCGGCAACAGGGATCGTTGTCTGCCTCTGGCATCCCCATTGCCAGGTATCCGGCAGTTCCCAGCATCTAGAGCACCCGACGCCAGCCTGTTGCTAGGTGCCGGGCAGGGACAAGTGGCCCTAGTGTCCAGAAAAGGCACGGCATCCCGTAGCCATGCAACAAGCGGGACCCACGTCTCCACGTCTCCACTAACATATAGCAAGAATGGGCTGCAATTTTCTGTAGTATAAATGTGCTGCTTTCATCTACATGAATGCATCCACACTTCAGAAAGCTTAGAAGCATTAAAGGACTGTATGCTCTTATGTGGACAATTTCATCATATGGCATCAGTATAATATTCTTCAGCAGTTATCTTAAAATTCACATTTCATTTTTCAGTCATCAAATAAGCTCCTAAAACCAGGCCCACCAGAACACATGAAAGCTAAGCACAAGTAGATCTCGGTGTTAACAGAGGCAGGAATGAAACAATTTTATTTTTATCTTTGAAGACTTTGAAATTTATTTTCAATAGCATTTTCTGGCTTTTGCCTTTTATTCTGCATGTTTCTCTTAACCTTTTCTGAGTCACAGTCAACATTGCAGGCTACATACCTAACGGCTACATAAAAATAGGAAGCTAATGTTGATAACAACTCATACAGTATTAAATGGTTTACCTGCAAAATCTGAAAATAATTTCATAGCTTGTATAGGAATTTATATGCTCAAATGTCAAACAGAGATTGACATTACATTTAAAACAAAATACATTATTCTGTTGGTATACATGACAGTAGAAGGAAACAGAGAGCCACAGCACTTTCCTTTTAGATGACATAACTATACTATATTATAGATTTCTAATACACATGATGTGCACAGGGATGGCAACAGAAATCCTGGGGCCCTATACACTGGGATCTCTGGGAGCCCACCCCTCAACCCCCACTTTGGGGAGCACAGTCATAAAAGGTGCACTGTCTTATAATAGGGGACATTCGCAGGCTGCACCCATTGCTTGGTTATAGCCTAGAGACATGCCCATGCCAGCCTATAATGCTGGATGCAGGCCCTCACCCACCAGAGCCTATACAGTGGGGCCACAGAGGGTTGTTCATGAGATCACCTATGTACAGGCCACAGGTGCCGGTACACATCCTCCAGTCCACATGTGTCACCCTATTCTCTACATGAACAACAGCCTCACAGCTCGGTGCTGTCAGTGATTGGCGCACACCTGGGCCCACTCTCATTTTAACCCTTGAGAAAGTGGAGAGAAGTCAGATGGGCTAACACACACACATATATTAAGATAGAGGCTGACACACATAGAGAAACCTACACCGACACACACACACACACACACACACACACACGCACACACACACACACACGCACACACACACGCACACACACACAGAGATAGGGACTGGCACACACAGAGGCAGGGACTGGCACACACACACACAGAGAGCCAGGGGCTGGCACACACACACAGAGGCAGGGACTGTCACACACACACAGAGAGCCAGGGGCTGGCACACACACACAGAGGCAGGGACTGGCACACACACACACAGAGACGCAGGGGCTGGCACACACACAAACAGAGGCAGGGACTGGCACACACACAGAAATGCAGGGACTGACACACACAGAGAGAGGTGGGGACTGGCACACACACAGATAGGCGGGGACTGGCACACACAGAGAGGCAGGGACTGGCACACACAGAGAGGCAGTGACTGGCACACACACAGATAGGCAGGGACTGGCACACACACAGAGAGGCAGGGACTGGCACACACACACAGAGAGGCAGGGACTGGCACACACACAGAGAGGCAGGGACTGGCGCACACACAGAGAGGCAGGGACTGGCGCACACACACACAGATAAGCAGGGACTGGCACACCCACACACAGATAGGAAGGGACTGGCACACACACACACACACACACACACACACACACACACACACACACACACAGACACACACACACACACACACACACACACAGATAGGCAGGGACTGGCACACGCACGCACACACACACACACACACACACACACACACACACATAGACAGGGACTGGCACACACACACACACACAGATAGGCAGGGACTAGCACAAAGGCACAGAAAGGCGGGACTGGCACACACACACACACACATACAGAAAACGCGACCAGAGTAGCATGCGACTTACAACACGCTGCCAATTAGTGTTGTTTTCAGTCTCCTGCAGTGCCAGCCAGGGAGGGTGTCTGCACGGACTCTGATATTGGTCTGGCTGCTGCGGCTTCCTTATAGATGCTGACAGCTGTAGGTGTGTCAGCGGTACACATACAATTATAGCTGCTCCTCCTCCTAAGAGACTGGGCCGCGGCCCACGGTGGAAAGGACAGGCAGTGAATGGTCGGCACAGCATAATGATGCACAAGGGCCAGGATTGCAATAGTCGAGAGGAGGAACCGGAAGGGAGGGGGGTTCACCTAAATTGCGGGCGGCCGCAGCTGTGTAAGATTTACTTTTAGGCAATGCAGCACTGGTTTTCTTCCTGAATCACAGGGCCCCTCGGGGCCCGGCACGGCTGTACCCTTTGACCCCGGCTGTCGCCGGGCCTGGATGTGCAAGAGGATGAATACAATGCAAACTACTGATGTTTCATAATTGTGAAATTAGATTTTAATAGAAATCAGTGGGCGGTATTCAATTCTTTTCACCCCCTTCCACACCCATTCTGTTTCTGCTGATGGTCGTGGTATAATCATTTCAGTCCGCTACCTCTGTGGTAGCAAGGTCACCCAACCCGTTACGCAGCTAAACCTGATTACCATGGGCACAATATGTGCTTTAACGGGGATCTCTTTAGAAAGGAGATTGGGCGTAATAAATCATTTGAATACCGCCCAGTGAATGATCACTGTTTTTTTTACTTACAATTATCATATTAAATTCCTTTCACATTTGTCATGTTATTTGAACCAAAAACCTCAAAGACAGTGGGCCAGGCGTTATTCAGATAGGTATATCCTGTTTCTCATTTGCCCCTACACATTTTTTAAACTGCTTTACACAGCTTACAGCATTTTTTCATACACATCTGCAAAAAAAATCTTTTGACTCCAATTTCAAAACGGTGATTCTTAGTTTTAGTCCACAATACAAACTATGTTCACAAATGGTCATTGAAATTTAATAAATCAATTTAAATGCACTAAAGAATTGCCGGCTTGAAATGATGCTTTGGCATTAAGCAATCAGCTGAGTGTTCAGTTAAACAATGAAAAAATATGGGGAACCAAATTAGATAGATCAGTGAATTTCTACTGTCCCCTATAATACTGCTGCATGGATTTATGTAGTACATCATAAGTATTTTTAAAGTGGCAGTTATTAGCAAACTTAGACCCTATTACATTCCCCCCCTCCCCCCCCGGTATACTGATGGACAAATCTAAGCTTGGAAAATGCAGGGCCACAACTAGGGAGGGGCTAAGGGGACATGTGACCTGGGCGCCAGTTTTGAGGGGGTGAACCATTTGCATCCACCCTGATTGGTGCCGACCTACCACTGCAGCAGTTGATGCCGCAGACACAGATCACACAGGTGCAGGCAGCGTGTCTGAGATGCCATCCATGCGCTTTGCCTCCCCTCATCTTCTACAGCAGGACTTCCGGGTATAGGAGGCGACTGTGGAGGGACAGCGGGAAGTGCAGTGAAGATGCTGCAAAGGAAGAGCTCCCTCCTACTGCCCTTCATGGGCCCCTAACCTGCTGTTGTCTGAAGCCCTCCTGAAGCCTGTGGTTTGTGTCTAGATTCTCCTGCACCTCTATGTCCCACTGTGTGCCCAGCCTGCTCCGCTGCCTGATCGGGGGCAGACTTGGATCCGGAGCTCCGGTTTCCATGAGGCAGTCCAGGGTCCTCTCTGCCTCCTATTGCCATACTGTGGTTTGGTGGCACTGTGGTGAGCCTCCGGCTCCGTTTGAGACAGGCACCTGCGTGATCTGGTGGCTGCTCTGAAACCCCTGTGGCTCCCCATGTGCTACAGTATATATTTTGGGCCGCAGTAGCTGAACTCCACTGGGTCGTACTGTCTTTTCTCACAGCTGCAGGGGAAGGGGGGGGGGGGGGGAGGGAGTGTAACATACACGGTATTAAGTGTAGTGCAGTGTAGCTTATAGGGGGATGTAGTGTAGCTTATAGAGGGATGTAGTGTAGTGGTGTAGTGCAGAGTATAGAGGCATGTAGTGTGGTGTAGTGCAGTGTGTAGGGGATGTAGTGTAGTGATACAGTGCAGCGTATAGGGGCATGTAGCATAGTGATGCAGTGCAGCGTATGTGGCATGTTGTATAATGATGTAGTGCAGTGATGTAGTGCAACGTATGGGGACATGCAGCAGAACACGCTGCTGGGGGGCCATGTGACAGAAAGGCGGGGGAGGCAAATTACTGCCTTACCTCGGGTGACAAAAATCCTAGTTTCGTCCCTGGTGAGTGCCAGGAGAATGATTCCTGCTGAAATGCTTACTGACAAATTTTGTGGAGGAGGAATACTTTGGGTTTTTTTTTATGCTGGCCAAGGTCTCTTAGAGTGAATACAACAGTATACATTGAGATTCTAATAAGTTCTGTACTTTCTAAATTTGTGAAAACAGTTTAAGGAAAGCCCTTTCCTGTTTCAGCATGACAATGCCGCCTGTACACAAGGCGAGATCAATTAATATATGGCTTTTCTGAGTTTGTGTGAAAGAAACTGACTGGCCTGCACACAGCCCTCATCTGAACCCTATCAAACACCTTTGGGATGAAATAGAACGCAGACTGCGTGCCTGGCCTTATCACCCCAAAATCAGTGTACTATCTCGCTAGTGCTGTTTTGGCTGAATGGATGATTCCCAGATTATAGGAGTATGCTGTACCAATTCTAATAGGAGAAAATAAGAAGGTCATTACTAGTATTTAGTATTAAAGCTTATTACAGCAGTAAATACAAATAGTAATAGTAATTACTGCAGAGTGCAGCTCATTGTTTCTTTCTTGCTAAAGATATATTTGGTAATTACTGCAGAGTGCAGCCCATTGTTTCTTTCTTGCTAAAGATAAATTTGGTAATTACTGCAGAGTGCAGCCCATTGTTTCTTTCTTGCTAAAGATATATTTGGTAATTACTGCAGACCATTGCACATTACATTGCATGTTTTGAAAATTGTTTTAAGTGGATTAATATTTGGTAATTACTGCAGAGTGCAGCCCATTGTTTCTTTCTTGCTAAATATATATTTGGTAATTACTGCAGAGTGCAGCCCATTGTTTCTTTCTTGCTAAATATATATTTGGTAATTACTGCAGAGTGCAGCCCATTGTTTCTTTCTTGCTAAAGATATATTTGGTAATTACTGCAGAGTGCAGCCCATTGTTTCTTTCTTGCTAAAGATATATTTGGTAATTACTGCAGAGTGCAGCCCATTGTTTCTTTCTTGCTAAAGATATATTTGGTAATTACTGCAGAGTGCAGCCCATTGTTTCTTTCTTGCTAAAGATATATTTGGTAATTACTGCAGACCATTGCACATTACATTGCATGTTTTGAAAATTGTTTTAAGTGGATTAATATCTGTAGTCTGCAAAAACTTATAGTGATTGACTGGGGTTTACTGACCTCACATTTGGTAGTTGATTAACACCTTTTGGTGGAGGGTTGCTGTGTGGGGGAGGGGGTTGGAATCAGAAAGGACATGTGTTTGTAGACTTATTTAGTCAGTATAGCATAGGACGCCTGGCCTATTAGAACGCTGCAGTGCCTAGTATATGAAGTGGCTAGTTATCAAGTGGCAGCTAAAATCAATAGCAGTGTTATACCTGTGTTAAACCAAAGGAAAACAGAAGGCAAACAAACAAAATAACAGAAGGACTGCGTTACAACCACAAAACTCTGGAACTTTATGTGGCCTCTCCTCGCCTCAAACATGAGAACACCAAAACCAGGCTTACCACCTCTCTGGCTGAGAACTTCAAGTCTGCCCCTGGGCCTAACCCTCAAGATGAACAGGGAACTGTGGGGGAAGAGCACCAGGACCAGGCTCAGCAGGGACATCCCCATTGCTTCTGAGTATGGCCCCCACATTCTCCTACCCACCCGTACTAAGATCTGATCAAAATAATGTTATCCCAATTTTACTTCTGCCACTAATTACCTGCTATTGTGGTTTTTTTTTTCCGGTTGCTCGCTTCACCCCACCATGTGTTTTTCCTGTAATGTTTACCTGCACTGATTGCACACCTTGCCATTGTGCCCTACATGCAGGGTACATCATACTACTACATAAGCATCTGTTTTCCCATATATGAACTTGGCCCTTGTATGGCTCACCTACCACAGTGTAACCTTCAAAGTGCACCCAACATGGCTGCCCCATATGGTACACTTGTGGATGGGATGAAAAATACATGGACCTTGTGGTTTTGTTGGAACCCTACTCTAATCTGTAGGACTCTGAAATCACCCCCATTTTGTGTCATCTCTTCTAGGGGTGGACTATTCCACCTTGGGTAATCCTACGCTGAGCGCCCAAGATGGCTGCCGCACTTGGTACCTTGTGAGGGTGGAATACACAACCCATGGAAGTTATTACCCAAAATGCCTACACCAATCCTGCATTATGCTTTCTGTGTGCTTAAGGTTTTCTTTTATGTCTGTGTGGCTTATCTATTGCTGTATTACTCAAATCCTCTGTATCATGTGCATTGTTTTTGATGTCTGTAAAGCGCCTTGAGTCCTGTTGGAGAAAGAGCGCTATATAAATAAAATTATTATTATTATTATTATTAACTACATTTTAAAAGTGAGGGTTTCAATAAATAGAAGACTAATGTTCTCGGTTCCATAGAGTTTAGAGAAACTATCGATAATAAAGATACACATAAACAAAATGTGGCATATACAGAGAAATAGAAGCTGTCCTTGGACTGTAATAAAATACACTGTATATAATGTTAGACAATTACAAAAAGAATCCTTTTTAGAGTACAAGGAGAAGGAAAATTACAAAGAAATGATTTCTTTTATCATAGAATTTAGTAGTCATGATAGAAAAATGTACAATTTCATTACTAAACAATGGAGTATTTTAAGAATGGACCTGCTTTGTAACAGTAACAGTGCAATCATTTATTTTACAATGCTGTGACATGCAGAGTTGATCACTTTCCTATTATATTAAACCAAGTTTCTCAGCTGTTAAATGAAATACAGAACAACTTCATGTAAGCTGTAAGCCATGTCTGCAATAAAATACATTCTCAGGAGCTCAGTTCTTGATGAATTATTAAGAATTTACAACCTTCCACGACGACCAACCATAAAAGAACTACAAGCCCCACATATTATCTAATGTACATGAAACACCAGAGCATAACTCTTTTCATGTTCGTGACTTTTGTTCACTTGGGAGGGCACCACGGCCAGTACCTATTTATGGAAATGAGTGCAGAGAAGACCAAACAATATATATATATATATATATATATATATATATATATAGTATGCTATGGAGCCCGGCACTCCTGGTACTATAGGCTTAGTAGCCTGGGTGACCTCCGTAACAATTTAGGTATAGCAAACAAACACAGAGTCACTCCAGGTCTTGTTTTGTGGTAATAACCAAAAAGTATTACGCTTAATACATTTTGTTATTACCACAAAACAAGACCTGGAGTGACGCCGTGTTTGTTTGCTCTATATATATATATATATATATATATATATATATATACACTGCTCAAAAAAATAAAGGGAACACTAAAATAACACATCCTAGATCTGAATGAATGAAATATTCTTATTAAATACTTTGTTCTTTACATAGTTGAATGTGCTGACAACAAAATCACACAAAAATTATCAATGGAAATCAAATTTATTAACCCATGGAGGTCTGGATTTGGAGTCACACTCAAAATTAAAGTGGAAAAACACACTACAGGCTGATCCAACTTTGATGTAATGTCCTTAAAACAAGTCAAACTGAGGCTCAGTAGTGTGTGTGGGCGCCACATGCCTGTATGACCGCCCTACAATGCCTGGGCATGCTCCTGATGAGGTGGCAGATGGACTCCTGAGGGGTCTCCTCCCAGACCTGGACTAAAGCATCCGCCAACTCCTGGACAGTCTGTGGTGGATGGATCGAGACATGATGTCCCAGATGTGCTCAATTGGATTCAGGTCTTGGGAAACGGGCGGGCCAGTCCATAGCATCAATGCCTTCGTCTTGCAGGAACTGCTGACAAACTGCAGCCACATGAGGTCTAGCATTGTCTTGCATTAGGAGGAACCCAGAGCCAACCGCACCAGCATATGGTCTCACAAAGGGTCTGAGGATCTCATCTCGGTACCTAATGGCAGTCAGGCTACCTCTGGCGAGCACATGGAGGGCTGTGCGGCCCCCCTAAGAAATGCCACCCCACACCATTACTGACCCACTGCCAAACCGGTCATGCTGGAGGATGTTGCAGGCAGCAGAACGTTCTCCTTGGTGTCTCCAGACTCTGTCACGTCTGTCACATGTGCTCAGTGAGAACCTGCTTTCATCTGTGAAGAGCACAGGGTGCCAGTGGCGAATTTGCCAATCTTGGTGTTCTCTGGCAAATGCCAAACGTCCTGCACGGTGTTGGGCTATAAGCACAACCCCCACCTGTGGACGTCGGGCCCTCATACCACCCTCATGGAGTCTGTTTCTGATCGTTTGAGTAGACACATGCACATTTGTGGCTTGCTGGAGGTCATTTTGCAGGGCTCTGGCAGTGCTTCTCCTGTTCCTCCTTGCACAAAGGCGGAGGTAGCGGTCCTGTGGGTTGTTGCCCTCCTACGGCCTCCTCCACGTCTCCTGATGTACTGGCCTGTCTCCTGGTAGCGCCTCCATGCTCTGGACACTACACTGACAGACACAGCAAACCTTCTTGCCACAGCTCGCATTGATGTGTCATCCCGGATGAGCTGCACTACCTGAGCCACTTGTGTGGGTTGTAGACTCCGTCTCATGCTACCACTAGAGTGAAAGCACCACCAGCTTTCAAAAGTGACCAAAACATCAGCCAGAAAGCATAGGAGCTGAGAAGTGGTCTGTGGTCACCACCTGCAGAACAACCCCTCTTTTGGGGGTGTCTTGCTAATTGCCTATAATTTCCACCTGTTGTCAATTCCATTGCACAACAGCATGCAAAATTGATTGTCAATCAGTGTTGCTTCCTAAGTGGACAGTTTGTTTTCACAGAAGTGTGATTGACTTAGAGTTACATTGTGTTGTTTAAGTGTTCCCTTTATTTTTTTGAGCAGTGTATATATATATATATATATATGCAGAGTACAGGAGAGACAGCACTCGGAGACTTCTTAATCACAGTAATCCAGTAGTCATGTATTTGTGCAGTCAACGTTTCAGGAACCACCTCCCCATCTCATATATATATATATATATATATATATATATATATATATACTGTAGAAAGAAAAAGTCTGGAGCAGTTTTTAGTGTATATGACGAAGAGGCATCACCGGATGTGGTTACAGCTCATTTGGAAAAGGGGGCATGGCCACACATAAATGGGCATGGCTGTATAAATGGGGTGTGGACTCACTGGGATCCCACGATCATCACTCTGGGGGCTTGCCCAGCATCTCCGGAGATGCTTGGCTGCCCCGGAGACAGTCTTCCTGTACTGTCAGGTCCTCATCTATGACAGAAGCCGTGTGCTCCAGGAGACTGTAAAACTGCAGCACCCGGCTCCTGTCACTGTGGAGGAACTGGTATTTTGGTGTCACCCCCTCCAAGGGTGATACCCGGGTGTGGTCCATACCCCCCTTATGGCGCCACTGATATGATCATCTTGGACAGCTGAGACATTTGTTTGATACAACAAACATTCTGTAGGTAAATTTGAAGTTCTTGTTCTTTAAAATAAATCATTCAAGGAAGAATGAATACTCCTTTCTATCACTGTGTTTGGATTTGTTGCCTACTTCATAGGTAAACGTACCATTTTGAGGCTGGCATGTCTTGTCTTCAGGAAGCACACAAAACTGTGTGCTTCCTGAAGACAAGGCGTGACAGCCTCAAAATGTGGAAGCTATGAAGTAAACTGTTACTTTTGGATACTATTACCTGCAGTGCCATGCATGTTTTCTGATTTTGCAGCAAACACGGTTGTGTGTGTGTATGTATGTATATATATATATATATATATATATATGTGAGTACAAAGGAAGCTATCAGCGCCAAAGATGTAGTATCCACAACAAACACTAGGATTTGGACCACAGTATAATAACTATTGTCTCCTGAAGGACACTCCCTTTGTATAAAAGGGCATCCGCTCCAACCTTAAATAAACTAAGCACAGGTATAAGTACTTAAAAATAAAACTTGGAAAAGAGGAATAAGGTGTTTGGGCGACCAATGGTGTCAGAAATAGTAGGAGACTATGGGGTATATGCAATTGCGGTCGAATTCCCGAAATTGTCGAATTTCGGGTCATTTTCGACCAAAAAAAAAATTCGCCTATGCAATTCAGTGCTTTCCGACCAAAAAACGGACTTTCAAAATTCGACTTTTTGAAATTCGAATTTTTGCAAATTCGACTTTTCTGCAATGATACAAGTGCTGCAATTCGACCAAAGCATATTCAATTCAAGTTTGGAAATTCGACAGCAGTGCTTTTAGACAGTAAATTCGTCATTTTCAATCCGCCACACTTTGGAGGGTGAAAACAAATAAAAAAAATTTAAACATGTTTTTTTTTGTGTTTTTTTTTTGGGGGAATAGCAGATCTATTTATATTAGAAGGGATTAGGTACTTTTTTTTTTTTTTGGAGGCACAAATATTATTTATATATTTTTTAAAATATTATTTTTTATTATTATTTTTTTTATTGCTGGAACGGTAAAATCCTAAAAAAAATGGCGTGGGGTCCCCCCTCCAAAGCATAACCAGCCTCGGGCTCTTCGAGCTGGTCCTGGTTCTAAAAATGCGGGGAAAAAATTGACAGGGGATCCCCCGTATTTTTAAAACCAGCACCGGGCTCTGCGCCTGGTGCTGGTGCCTAAAATACGGGGGACAAAAAGCGTAGGGGTCCCCCGTATTTTTAACACCAGCATCGGGCTCCACTAGCTGGACAGATAATGCCACAGCCGGGGGTCACTTTTATGCCGTGCCCTGCGGCCGTAGCATTAAATATCCAACTAGTCACCCCTGGCCGGGGTACCCTGGGGGAGTGGGGACCCCTTCAATCAAGGGGTCCCCCCCCCCAGCCACCCAAGGGCCAGGGGTGAAGCCCGAGGCTGTCCCCCCCATCCAATGGGCTGCGGATGGGGGGGCTGATAGCCTTTTGTGATCATGAAAAGAATATTGTTTTTTCCAGCAGTACTACAAGTCCCAGCAAGCCTCCCCCGCAAGCTGGTACTTGGAGAACCACAAGTACCAGCATGCGGGAGAAAAACGGGCCCGCTGGTACCTGTAGTACTACTGGAAAAAAAATACCCAAATAAAAACAGGACACACACACCGTGAAAGTAAAACTTTATTTCATACGTCGACACACACATACTTACCTATGTTCACACGCCGACATCGGTCCTCTTCTCCATGTAGAATCCAGGGGTACCTGAAAATAAAAGTTCAATATACTCACCTCAGCCATGGTCCAGAGATAAATCCACGTACTTGTAGAAAAAAACAAAACGCAAATACCCGACCAAACGGACTGAAAGGGGTCCCATGCTGACACATGAGACCCCTATCCCCGAATGCAGAGAGACCTGTCAGTGACAGCTGTCACAGAAAGGTCTCTAAAGCCAATCAGGAAGCGCAACTTCGTTGCACTCATCTGATTGGCTCTGCGCGTCTGAGCAGACAGCGCATCGCACAGCCCAGTCCATTATATTCAATGGTGGGAACTTAGCGGCTAGCGGTGAGGTCACCCGCCGGTCAGCGGCTGACCGCGGGTTAACCCCACCGCTACCCGCAAAGTTCCCACCATTGAAAGTAATGGAGCGGCTTTGCGATGCGCTGTCACAGCACAGACAGCGCACAGCCAATCAGATGAGCGCCACGGAAGTAGCGCTTCCTGATTGGCTGAAGGGACTTCAGTGACAGGAGTCACGTGATGTCCCGGGATTCGGGAGAAAGGGGTCTGATGTGAAAGCATGGGACCCCTTTCTTAGTCCGGTATGGATCGGTGTTCGTTTTTTTGTTTTGCCAAGTACGTGGATTATCTCTGGACCTGGATGTACCTCTGGACGCTGGAAGGTGAGTATAATTTTTTCACAGGTACCTCGGATCGTCGGAGACCGTGGCAGTCGGCGTGTCAACATAGGTAAGTATGTGTGTGTCGGTAGTGTGTAATAAAGTTTTACTATCAAGGTGTGTGTGTACTGTTTTTATTTGGGTATTTTTTTTCCAGTAGTACTACAGGTACCAGCGGGCCCGTTTTTCTCCCGCATGCTGGTACTTGTGGTTCTCCAAGTACCAGCTTGCGGGGGAGGCTTGCTGGGACTTGTAGTACTACTGGAAAAAACAATATCTTTTTATTATCACAAAAGGCTATCAGCCCCCCCATCCGCAGCCCATTGGATGGGGGGGACAGCCTCGGGCTTCACCCCTGGCCCTTGGGTGGCTGGGGGGGGGACCCCTTGATTGTAGGGGTCCCCACTCCCCCAGGGTACCCCGGCCAGGGGTGACTAGTTGGATATTTAATGCCACGGCCGCAGGGCACGGCATAAAAGTGACCCCCGGCTGTGGTATTATCTGTCCAGCTAGTGGAGCCCGATGCTGGTGTTAAAAATACGGGGGACCCCTACTCTTTTTGTTCCCCGTAATTTTGGCACCAGCACCAGGCGCAGAGCCCGGTGCTGGTTTTAAAAATACGGGGGATCCCTGCCCAATTTTTCCCCTGCATTTTTAGAACCAGGACCAGCTCGAAGAGCCCGAGGCTGGTTATGCTTTGGAGGGGGGACCCCACGCCATTTTTTTTTACGGGTTTTTCCCGTTTTTTCCCGTTTTTTCAAATCGCGGCAAAATCCGCCAAATCGGCCGATTTTCGCCCGCGATTCTGGCGAATCCGTTTTTCATTGAATATGGTGAATTCCGGAAGCCACCTTCCGGAATTCACCTGTCGAATTAAGTCGAATTAAAAAACGGCGAAAAATTGCCGCGATTCGCCGTGAATTGCATATACCCCTATGTGAATAAGAATATAAAAATAGTAAAGAATTTTTTACAGAACGCAGCACTAAAAAAAGAGTATCACTGGGTAAAATAGGCTGTGACAAATAGCATACACATAAAAAATATATTACTAGAAAATTCAAAAATACAAAAAGACTAAAAAGTATAAAATACAAAAATAGGTTGAAAGGATAAGAAATAAGTATCTTAACTTCTGAGGATGAGTTAGATCAAGTGGCAACCAACGCGTTTCATCCCATCTGGACTTCATCAAGGGGTAGTTTAGACAGTGAAACAGATCATGTATATATACCTATTCTAAAAAGAAAGTGATATCTACATCACTTCTTGTCACTAATTGGTCAGGAGGCAAAACATTATCATAATACAAATACGTAAAGAGTAACACACTATTGTAGTAACATGGATGAGGAGTAATGTCGAAACACTATAAAATTGTGCAGACAGCTTTTAGGATGACTGATTATAATACATATATGTCCCTATTATCAGCATCTCAGATGGAAACTGTATAGTAAGCTATGTTTATGGTATTATGGGGGTCATTCAGAGTTGATCGCTAGATGAAAATGTTCGCTGAGCTGCGATTAAGTAAAAAACCGGCACTTCTGTGCATGTGTATGCGGCGCAGTGTGCACACGCGATGTACTTTCACAACGGCCGATGTAGTTTTACACAAGGTCTAGCGAAGCTTTTGAGTCGCAATGGGCGCTGCAGAGTGAATGACATGAAGTTGGTGTTTCTGGGTGTCAACTGACCGTTTTCAGGGAGTGCTCGAAAAAATGCAGGTGAGCCAAGAAAAACGCAGGCGTGGCTGTCCGAACGCAGGGCGTATTTGTGACGTCAAATCCGGAACTTCATGGTCTGAAGAGAACGCAAGCGCTAAGTAGGTCTGGAGCTACTCTAAAACTGCACAATTTTTTTTTGTAGCCGCTCTGCGATCCTTTTGTTCGCACTTCTGCTAAGCTAAAATACACTCCCAGTGGGAGGCGGCATAGCATTTGCACGACTGCTAAAAACTGCTAGCGAGCGATCAACTCGGAATGACCCCTATGTTCCTATGTGTTTGAAAGGGAAACCTGTCAGGTTTAAGATAAATTAACCTATGGAACCGACTACGGCACCCATCTTTACAGACACTGAAAGTAATATCTTTTAAGACAATGTTAGAGTGTTCCTGATGGTGTGCTATAAAGTATAGAAGTTTACACATAGCAAATCAGTTCTGATTGGAGCTAGTTCTGTCTGCAAAGGCATTAGTTTTCCTGTTAATTATTAATACGGGACCATGAAGATGACTGAATCTTATTTATTTGAAACTACTTATAAACGATGCTCATTTTCCGGGACAGTACTTAAACAGCTGAGTATTTAACTGAGTGTAGCTTGTTATTACTTGTATATTTTCATTGTTGTTACTTAAACTTTTAATCTGGTTGCTTTAGTTTTTCAACCAACAACAACAACAACAACAGGTTAAGCACAACCACCTAATGCATGTGCTCTCCTGCTCACTCCATTGAGACTACCCTCACTTAAGTGACCAATTATCTGCTTACAACTAAGGGGGTCATACCGAGTTGATCGCTAGCTTTCGTTGTTCGCAGTGCAGCGATCGGGATAAAAAATTGCATTTCTGTGCATGCGTATGCACCGCAATGCACTCGCGCATCGTACGGGTACAAAGTCCGTTGTTGTTTTGCACAGGTTCTAGCAAAGAAATTAGTCACACTGACGGCCACAAGAAGATTGACAGGAAGGGGGTGTTTCTGGGTGTCAACTGACCGTTTTCAGGAAGTGTTTGCAAAAACGCAGGCATGTCTGAAAAAATGCAGGCGTGGTTGGGTGTTTGCTGGGTGGGTGTATGACATCAAATCCGGACACGAATAGGCTGAAGTGATCGCAAGCGCTGAGTTGGTTCAGAGCTACTCTGAAACTGCACAAACTGTTTTTGCAGAGCTCGGCTGCACATGCATTTGCACTTCTGCTAAGCTAAAATATACTCCCCAGTGGGCGGCGGCATAGTATTTGTACGGCTGCTAAAACTAACTAGTTTGCGATCAACTCGGAATGACCCCCTAAGTCCAAGTATCATGTCTCAGACCCCTACTTGCCTTCTCAGCAACTTTTGATATA
Organism: Pseudophryne corroboree; assembly: GCF_028390025.1. Classification (NCBI taxonomy): domain Eukaryota; kingdom Metazoa; phylum Chordata; class Amphibia; order Anura; family Myobatrachidae; genus Pseudophryne; species Pseudophryne corroboree. The sequence continues at coordinate 526,626,134 of NC_086447.1, read as the reverse complement.
GTTTACCATCTTCTTCTGCACATCCATCACTCCCTAAGACTGTGAAGTTCTAGTTCACCTCCTACCTTTCTGAATAATCTTTCATTGTTTCTTCTATTCTCCCTCTATGTTTCAGGGTTACTCAAGTTAACTCTTCTATTTGTGAACTAATACACTCCTTCACTACAAATACTGTCCCTCATTCCGAGTTGATCGGTCGCAAGGCGAATTTAGCAGAGTTACACACGCTAAGCCGCCGCCTACTGGGAGTGTATCTTAGCATCTTAAAATTGCGACCGATGTATTCGCAATATTGCGATCACAAACTACTTAGCAGTTTTAGAGTAGCTCCACACTTACTCTGCCTGTGCGATCAGTTCAGTGCTTGTCGTTCCTGGTTTGACGTCACAAACACACCCAGCGTTCGCCCAACCACTCCCCCGTTTCTCCGGCCACTCCTGCGTTTTTTCCGGAAACGGTAGCGTTTTCAGCCACACGCCCATAAAATGCCGTGTTTCCGCCCAGTAACACCCATTTCCTGTCAATCACATTACGATCGCCGGAGCGATGAAAAAGCCGTGAGTAAAAATACTATCTTCATAGCAAAGATACTTGGCGCAGTCGCAATGCGAATATTGCGCATGCGCACTAAGCGGAATTTCACTGCGATGCGATGAAAAATACCGAGCGAACGACTCGGAATGAGGGCCACTACGCAGATAACATAAAACATCTACTTTGTCTTTCCTGTCATGTCTCTTTCTCTTTTATCCCATGTATCCAACTGTCTCGTCTTTAGCTATACTTGAATGTTCCAACATCATGCGATAGTTCATCATTTTCCCTCCTTCCAATGTCATTATCACCTTATAGTCCCCTAACTGTTGACGACATTATGACCTCCCAAAATCCTGTACCAACTGCTTTGGTGCCATACTTTAAACCTATCATCTCACCTCCTCCTTTAAAATATTCCCAGAAAATGTCCCTTTTTCATTTAGGACACTACTTCTATCAGACTTTCCCTAACCCATATATCTCTACTCCAACCTATGAGACTGGTATTCCTTTCTTGCCAATGCATTTGCTGCAATACTCTGCAAAAACTTATACTGGCTCCACATATTCCATAGAATACAATTCAGGTTGCTCACCATCAAACCCCTTATTGAGACTTCCGTTTTACTGTGTCACAAGGTACTGTCACAAGATACTCTCCCTAACATCCTCTTAAATCTGCCTATGACCTGCTCCTCACCTCCTCTCTGATAAACAATTCTCACTAAGGGGTCTATTTATGAAGCAGTGAAAAGTGTGGAGAAGTGAGCCAGTGGAGAAGTTGCCCATGGCAACCACTCAGCACTAGAGTATTTATAAAATTATACAGAGCAGCTGATTGGTTGCCATGGGCAACTTCTCCACTGGCACACTTCTCCACACTTTTCACTGCTTCATGAATAAACCCCTAATATTTCCAAAACCTGCTCAACCTCTTCCTACAGAGCTTCAAACCCTGACTAGCCAGACTCTCCCCGAACTATAAATCTTTAATGCACTCTATCCTTCAACCATGTTCTCTTTCTATATCAAGTATGATTTTTATTTGTATGATTCTTTGTTATACTGGAAGTTTAATGCTTCAGAGTTGAGTGTTGACTTATAAATAAATGAGGATGATGCTGATGATGAGGATGGGTGGCAGTATGGAGTACATTTTAAAAAATCTTTAAAGCTACCAACTGAGAATTTATATGTACAACAGTTATGTACTGTTAGTAATGATTAAAATAATACAATATACTTTAGCCTTTGTTAAATGTGTTTGGAGGCACAGCTATCGGTGCCTCCCGCTGTCAATGTAAAATGTCCGGAAATGGGGGACGGGGCACATCAGGCAGCAGAATCCCATTGAAAAAAGCCCTATAAGCAGCACCTAAAGAAGTGCCTCTATGACAGGGGCGTGCTACCAGCCCATATGAAAGCACACCCCGTCACTGAGACTGGTGTGATTGGTCAGTGTCGGATTCGGGGGGCGGAGCTGGAAACCAAGTTAATGCCCACCCTGTCATCTAGAACTATTTGTATTTATTATTTATATTAACTTGTATGCGCACACCTGTCCCCCAGCCCTTCCAGCAGTAACGCACAGCAGCTGACAGGCTAAGCTGGCAGATGCTGCCAAATTGAGTAACTGGTTGCAGTCCGACCCGAGGGGTAGGAGGGGCTGCGATCCCCTCTTCTCTCTCAGTTGCTCTGGCTCCACTTCTTGGAGCCCTGTTGCAGCCTGCAGTGCACTCACTAGCCAGCGCGGTACAGGTGGAGCGGCTCTGCTCTGAAGTTCTGGAGGATAAGGAGACCCACTGCACGTAGCAGGTTTGTTATTTCCGATTCTCTTACCGGCTGCGGCGGTGGGCGCAGGTTGGCAGGGGAGAGTGACTTCAGTGTGACATGGTGATGCTGTTCTTTGGCCACAGGCTGTAATGTTTATGTTATATTTTTATGTGCTCTCCCTAGTACCCTCTCCATGTAACCCACTTCCTGGCATCACCCTCTCCCTGTTATCCTGTCAGTGCCACCCCCTCCCTGTCACCCAATGCTGTCAGTGTCTCCCTCTCTCTGTCACCCACGGCTGTCACCCTCTCCCAAGTGTCACCCTCTCTCTGTCACCCACTGCTGTCACCCTCTCCCCAGCGCCACCTTCTCCCTGTCACTGAATGCTGTCACCCCTCTCCCTGGCTTCAACCTCTCCCTGTCATCCAATACTGTCACCCACTGCTGTCACTATCTCCCCTGCATCACTCCCTCCCTGTCACCCAATGCTGTCAGTGTCACCCTCTCTCTGTCACCCATAGCTGTCACCCTCTCCCCAGCATTACCCTGTCACCCAATGTTGTCAGTGTCGCCCTCTCTTTGTCACCCACTCCCTGTCACCCAAAGCTGTTAGTGTCACCCTCTTCCTGTCACCCAGTGCTGTCACCCTCTCCCTGGCATCAACCTCTCCCTGTCACCCAATGCTGTCAGTGTAACCCTCTCCCTGTCACCCACTGCTGTCACCCTCTCCCTGGCATCATCCTCTCCCTGTCCCTCAATGCTGTCAGTGTCACTCTCTCTCTGTCACAATCTCCCTGGCATCACCCTCTCCCTGGCGTCACCCTCTCCCTGTCACCCAATGTTGTCAGTGTCACCCTCTCCCTGTCACCCAATGCTGTCACCCTCTCCCTGGCGTCAACCTCTCCCTGTCACCTAATGCTGTCAGTGTCACCCACTCTCTGTCACCCATAGCTGTCACCCTCTCCCCAGCATTACCCTGTCACCCAATGCTGTCAGTGTTGTCCTCTCTCTGTCACCCTCTCCCTGTCACCCAATGCTGTTAGTGTCACCCTCTCTCTGTCAACTGCTGCTGTCGACCTCTCCCCAGCGTCACCCTCTCCCTGTCATATAATGCTGTTAGTGTCATCCTCTCTCTGTCACCCACTGCTGTCACCCTCTCCCTGTCACCCAATGCTGTCAGTGTCACCCTCTCCCTGGCGTCACCCTCTCCCTGTCACCCAATGCTGTCAGTGTCACCCTCTGTCACCCACTGCTGTCACCCTCTTCCTGTCACCCAATGCTGTCAGTGTCACCCTCTTTGTCAACCTCTCCCTGTCACCCAGTGCGGTCAGTGTCACCCTCTCTTTGTCACCCACTGCTGTCACCCTCTCCCTGGTGTCAACCTCTCCCTGTCACCCAATGCTGTCAATGTCACCCTCTCCCTGTCACCCAATGCTGTCAGTGTCACCCACTGCTGTCCTCCTCTCCCTGGCATCATCCTCTCCATAATATTTATTTTTTAATTTATAAAATTGACACTATATTAGCTGCCTGCTTTTCACAAGTTTAATCAGGCAGGCTGCGGCATTGGCGGTGGCTGCATCGGACCTTAGATGCAAATTAGTGGCAAGGGGGCCAGGGAGTTTGATGGTGTTGATTTTGTAGGACATTGGCATCTGTGGTGGTAGTGGGCATCAGTTTGTGGTGTGGTAGAGGGCATCAGCACGGTGGTAGGGGTCACTGGCGGGCCTCGGCATACATTATGGGTGCAGTGCCTCACCAGCCACTGACCTCACCGCACGCCACAGGTAACACTAACCCTACCTAACCCTAACTGTCTTCTCCTGCAGCCTAACTCTAACCCCCCTCTCCCGCAGCCTAACCCGAACACTCCCCTAGTGACTAGCCCTAACCTTAACCCTAAAACTAACCCCAATACTTATAATTGTTATTCGTCAGGATTTTGAACATCAGGATTCTGCTGCCGGGACTCTGACTGTTTGCATGCTGAGCACTGGGATATTAACAACCTCCTGCATAGACACTGTATTTAGTTGGTGGAGCCATAGTAAGAGCTATGGTATATTCTGTCCACACCATTATATTAGAGATGTGCGGAGGAAACTTTTCGGGATTTGTGTTTTGGTTTTGGATCTGGATCCCCACTCATGTTTTGGATCTGGATTAGTTTTGCCAAAACCACCCTTTCAGGTTTTGGTTTTGGACCTGGATGATTTTGGAAAAAAACATAAAAACAGCTAAAATTACAGAAATTGGGGGTAATTTAGATCCTACGGTATTATTAACCTCAATAACATTCATTTCCTCTCATTTCCAGTCTATTCCGAACACCTCACAATATTGTTTTTAGGCCAAAAGGTTGCACCGAGGTCGCCGGCACAAACACCTGGCCCATCTAGGAGTGGCACTGCAGTGGCAAAAAGGATGGCAGTTTTAAAAACTAGGCCCCAAAAAGCACATAATGCAAGGAAAAAAAAGAGGTACAAGATGGAATTGTCTTGGGCCCTCCCACCAACGCATATGTTGTTTAAACAGGACATGCACAGTTTAATAAATCCATCATTTCAGCGACAGATGCTCACCAAGTTCTTCGAATCATAGCTAGCTACAAACATACCACCTCCTTCTTTGATGACTTTTCACATTATGAGAAGAGGCAAGAGGAAGAGGACAGTGTCAAGAAGGTGATTAAAAATTATAGAGGAACACGCAATCAGGAATAACACACAGGCTTTCACCTCCACTCCTATATTGGTGTGGAACAGAGAGGACTTCAACCAAGCAAATATATAATTATTAATTACCACATTACTGTACAAACTGAAAAACTAGGGTCCAAAGCCTCCAAATAAGATAATCTCGGATTTAATGCTAGAATGCAAATAAACTGGTGTATACCACAGGATCAAGATTGGATATTTTTATTGCATTTTTATTTACATATTTTGTGGCAGATGCCTTATTATTGTTTTTCACAGCTCCCAGTTACACTCCTGTGAGCATACCTGTGTGTCCCAGTTACACGCATGAGAGCATACCTGTGTGTCTTCTTTATTTTATTCATATTTTATTTTTAAATAAAGCGGCCCCTTAGATGTTTTAGCAGCCCCTCCTGAGCCCCCACAGCAGCCCGGGATCGGGCAAGTTGAGTTCGGGTAGGTTCAGTATAGTACTAAGCACGACTGTGCAGTGAATTTTTTGTTATTGAGCCCCAGTCCTAGTGGAGCTTACCACTCTACAGTCGAAACTCATTTCATACTATAAGTAGGACTGTGGGAGGAAGCAATGCTAACCACAGCATGCCTCAGCCTGGCAAGCCAGACATCTTCCTGGCTGTAAGCCACCATGAGACTCCATATTTGGCCTTATTCAGTAACTGTTTGTGCCTCGTATGGATCATTAGGTCGACCAAACTTAGGTTGACAATCATTAGGTCAACCACTATTGGTCGACATGCAGTAGGTCAACATGGTCACTAGGTTGACATGGTCAATAGGTCGACATGTACTAGGTTGACATGACATTTTTTTAATGTTTTTGGTGTTGTTTTTTTCATAAAGTGACGGGGAACCCCAATTAGTGCACCGTGTCCCCTCGCATGGCTCACTTCGCTCGCCATGCTTTGGACAAGGTGCCTCGCTCTGCTACCGCTGCGCTTGACACAGGTTACCATTCCCAATTGTAGTCCACGTGGATCGTAAAGTAGGAAAAAGTTCAAAAAATGAAACAAATGTGAAAAACTCATGTTGACCTTTTTCTATGATGACCTATTGACCATGTCGACCTATTGACCATGTCAACCTCATGCATGTCGAACAATAGTGGTCTACCTAATGACTATCGACCTAAGTGATGTCGACCTAATGACTGTAACCCGTTTGTGCCTCACAGGAGCTCCTGGCCCATCTAGTGCTGCAGTGCAATGGAAAGCTGATACAATGCAAGATCACTGAATCTCTGTTCTTCTAACACCGCAAGGTCTTGCAATAACCCTATGCAGTCCTTAGGAAAAGAAGAGCCCTGTACAACAAATGTGCATCTTGTAAATAATTCCAAAATGTGAAACATCAATAATAAATCAAAATTAAGGTTGACTAATTGGAGCCATTCATTTGAGTGAGACCCTAACATGAAATAATTGAGAAGAACCTCTCTCTAATGCTCCAGCAGAAAATATCACTTTGACCTCTCTGGCAGTTGCGCTGGATTATGATTCAGTCACACTGACTTTGGCCACAAATGTGGTCTCTCCCCAATTTATTAAAAAACACTTTGTCAAATAGCAATTTCCATTTCCACCTTTGCTGCTATGTTTTCACAAATCTATTTGTGATGTTGAAGCTTGTTTCATATCTGCTCTAGGCTTTCATAGCAGCACCCCTGGAATTATACGGCAGCACCCCTGGACGTAAACAACATAGGCAGCACCCCTGGAGAATTACAACACAGCACAGCAGACAGACAACAGCACCCCTGGACTTAAATTGCAGTGGGGCAGCATCCCTGGACTGATAGGGCAGAGGGGCAGCACTCTATATAGGGCAGCACCCCTGGAATGATGTGGCAAAGAAAAACGTGCATGATGGAATTGTCCTTGGGACCTCCCACCCACCCTTATGTTGTATAAAGAGAACATGCACACTTTAACAAACCAATCATTTCAGTGACAGGGTTTGCCACATTACTGTGGCTGAAATGATTGGTTTGTTTTGGCCCCCACCAAAAAAAAAAACAATTAATATCTCCTTGCACAAACTGGCTCTACAGTGGCAAGATGTCATCCTCATCCTCAGATTCCCCCCATCCTCCTCAGTGTCTCATCCTCACAGAGACATAATATTCAAACAAACCACATCATGTAGGTGTCAGTGGACTGCTTATGCTATTACCAAAAGTTTCTGAACTTGACAATGACTTTTGATGAATGCACTGCAGGTGACATATAAGGGAGGATGTTCCTAGGTGGTTAATGTACTTACTCCTACTTATTATGGATTGACAAAGGCAACAGATAGCTTGACACCTGTTGTCCGGATTTGTGGAGAAATATTTCCACAGTGAAGAGGTGGCTTTTTTGGCATTTTGTCCAGGCATGACAATGGGCTTTTTCATCCCATGGCCAACAACTGTCTCCACTGGTGTCTTATTCAAACAAACCACATCACCATCAGAATCCTCATTGTCAACTTCTCCTCCTCAGCGCCAGCTACATTCATATCCTCCTCATCCTGGTGTACTTCTACAGTGACATCCTCAATCTCAATATCAGCAACTGGACTGGCGGTGCTCCTCCCAGCACTTGCAGGGGGCGTACAAATGGTGCTAGGAGCCTCCTCTTCCCATACAGGGTTGTGAATGTCAGGACTAGACATCACAACCGTGGACAGTGCCAGCACCCCTGTATTTTCAAAACACCCCTGTAATTTTACAGCATACAAGACAAGGCCAGTGTACATTTATTTATTTATTAGCAGTTTCTTATATAGCGCAGAATATTCCGTTGCACTTTACAATTAGAACAACAGTTATAGAACAAAACTAGGCAAAGAAAGACAGACATAGAGGTAGGAAGGCCCTGTTTACAAGCTTACAATCTATAGGGAAATAGGCATTGATACACAAGGATAGATGCTACCTGTTACATAATGGTCCACCAGATTGCTAGGTTCTTAATGGGTTGTATGATATGATCACCCAGCAATGTTGGAAGACAAAATGTGAAGTTATGTGGACTGTACAGAGAGTATGTAACTGGATAGGGAAGCATTGAAGGTTATGTGGGTGGGTCTGGAATTTAGTAGGCTTGTCTGAAGAGATGAGTTTTCAGGGAACGTTTAAAGGTTTGGAGATTAGAGGAGAGTCTTATTGTGCATGGGAGGGCATTCCACAGAGTGGATGAAGCCCGGGTAAAGTCCTGTAATTTTGAGTGGGTACAGGTAATACATGTGGATGAGAGATGCAGATCGTGTGCAGAGCGGAGAGGTCTGGTAGAGAGATATTTTGCGATGAGTGAGGAGATGTATGATGGTGCAGTTTGGTTTATAGCCTTGTATGTAAGTAAAAGTATTTTATATTTAACATGGTAGAATACTGGTAACCAATGGAGGGACTGACAGAGCAGATCAGCAGACGAAGAATGTCTAGCAAGGAAGATTAGCCTTGCAGCTGCATTTAAAATGGATTGTAGTGGTGAGAGCCTATGTTTGGGAAGACCAGTAAGGAGACTATTACAATAATCAATGCGGGAGATGATGAGTGCATGAGTTTTTGCAGTGTCTTGTGTAAGATAAGGGCGTATTTTGGATATGTTTTTAATGTGCATGTAATATGATTTAGAGACAGATTGAATGTGTGGAACAAAGGACAGTTCAGAGTCAAGGATGACACCTAGGCAGCGAGCTTGTGGGGTAAGGTGGATAGTTGCATTGTCAACAGTTATGGAGATATCAGGTTGGTAACTACTCTTGGCTGGTGGGAAAATAATTAATTCTGTTTTGGAAATGTTGAGTTTGAGGTGGCGATATGACATCCAAGATGAAATGGCAGACAGGCATCCAGTGACACGAGCCAATACAGATGGTTATAAATCTGGGGAGGATAGGTAGATTTGAGTATCATCAGCGTACAAATGATACTGAAATCCGAAGGAGCTGATTAGTTTACCAAGAGATGAGGTATAGATTAAGAACAGCAGAGGACCTAAGACTGAGCCTTGCAGTACTCCAACTGATAGAGGTAGAGAAGAGGAGGTAGAATCAAAGAAGTGAACACTGAAAGAGTGATTAGATAGGTAGGATGAGAACCAAGTAAGGGCTGTGTCCTGAATACCTAGGGATTGTAGTGTTTGTATGAGAAGAGAGTGGTCAACAGTGTCAAAAGCAGCAGAGAGCTCCAGAAGAATAAGTAGTGTGTAATGGCCTTTTCTTCTAGCAGTGACTAGATGTTATGCACACCAGTGCCTGCAGGAATGTACTGGTGTTTGAACTGTTATGCAAAACAAATGGACTCACAGACAGACTGGGGAATATGACATAACGTACACAGAAGGTGATAGGGTAACAAAATACACACAAAGTGAACAAAGAAGCCCAGAGGCTAAGGAACTGGGTGTCTCCCTTGTATTAGTAATGCTCAGATGAGAAAAGCAAGATGTTGTGTTTTAATACGTAGAGAACCCGAAATGCTGTTGCTAAGGGCAACAGCAAAACCCTAAAGGGTTACCAACGGGTGTGGCAGTAAACTCCTTGGTCAGAGATGGAATGATAGACACAAGGAGAGTCTCCACAATCCTAATTCTCACTTGCAGTGCACAGGTTCAGCTTACTGCCACTAAACTGACCCCTGACACCTAGCACAGTGAGACAGGATTAGACAGGCAAGTCTTAGAATACAGCCGCAAACTTGCTAAGTTCACAGAGTAGTAACAGAACCCCAGCAAGCTAAACGACTGACTCCAGTCTTACTGCTAGGTCTGGATTGGCAGAGTGTAATACCAAATCCCCAGGCCTATTTGCAGTAAGCAACAAACAAATACAAAGCTACACAGTACTGGCTAACTTTCAGGAACTGACTAACCAACAAAGATTCAGCAGCATCTGCTTACCCTATGAAGAGGCCTTATAAAGCAGGTGCTGTCCACGCCCCACTCAGACCTCACAGACTGTGAGCACAAAAACCAGCACCGGATCCCCTGCCGTGCACAGAGCCTGTAACCACTGCACAGCAAAAGACCCGAACCGGAGTATCAGCTGCGCTCAGGTTACTCTGCTAGCACTTGTCTCCCGGTTGCCATGACGACGTGGCAGCACAGTGCAGGAGACCCTAACAGTACCCCCCCTCTGACGAGGGGTCAAAGAACCCCTACCACCGGTTTTATCGGGGAACTGCGAGAAGAAAGAGCGTATCAGTCTGGGGGCATGAAGATCACAACTGCGCACCCACGACCGCTCCTCCGGGCCATACCCCTTCCAGTGCACCAAAAATGACAGCCGACCCCGAACCACCTTGGAGTCAAGAATCCTTTCAACAACAAACTCCCTCTGGCCACGTATCAGAAGAGGGGAAGGTCTTCCACTGGAAGAAGGATTACTAATCGCCCGTTTTAAAAGGGAACAATGAAATGTTTTATTGATACCCAAAGAACGGGGCAGATCTAACTGAAATGCCACCGGATTGATAACCCTGGTGATCTTATAAGGGCCGATGAACCGGGGGCCTAACTTATGAGATGGCTGTCTCAACTTCAAATTCTTGGTAGACAACCAGACGAAGTCTCCTAATTTGAAGCTGCAGGGTCTTTTCCGCTTATCAAAAACCCTTTTGGTCACTAATGACACAGACACAAGGGCTTTCTTCACTTTCCGCCAAATACCTCTAAGGACCGAAACCACAGAGGAACCACCAGGCGTGGAGTCCAGGGGGTCAAAAGAATTGGCCTTAGGATGATGCCCATACACACAAAGGAAGGGAGAGATCCCTGTAGCAGAGTGAGCCGCGTTGTTATAGGCAAACTCCGCCATGGACAGATGAGCAACCCAGTCAGTCTGACACTTGGAGACATAACACCTGAGGAACTGCTCCAAGGACTGGTTCACCCTTTCAGTCTGCCCATTAGACTGCGGATGGTAGCCTGACGACAAGCTGACAGAAATCTGGAGATCGGAACAAAATGCCCTCCAGAATTTGGCCACAAACTGGGATCCGCGGTCAGAGACCACATCAAGTGGCAACCCGTGGAGACGCACAACATGCAGCATAAATAATTCAGACAGGCGTCTGGCCGATGGCAGCCCAACCAGTGGAACGAAGTGCGCCATCTTCGAAAACCTGTCAACGACAACCCAGATGGCTGTCATCCCCGAGGATTTGGGCAAGTCCACCACAAAATCCATTGAAATGTGGGTCCATGGCTTAGATGGGATAGAGAGTGGATGTAATGGGCCAACAGGAACCCCTCTAGGAGTCTTATTTCGGGCACAGATGTCACATGCCCGAACCCACTGATCCACATCCTTAGCCACCGAGGGCCACCACACCACCCTAGATAGCAACTCCCGAGTTCTGGCAATACCCGGGTGACCTGCCGACTTCTTGGCATGGAATTCCAGGAACACTCGCTGTCTTAACCTAGGAGGCACAAACAAAAGACCTACCGGAAGGTCTGGAGGAGCCTGCTCCTGTGCTCTAAGGACTAATGATAAGAGGTCCTGGGTAATGCCCACTTTAATACATGATGGGGAAACAATGGGCAACGGCTCCTCGGTGGTCTCCTGGATTGGAGCAAAACTCCGCGAGAGCGCATCAGCCTTGATGTTTTTTGACCCAGGGCGATATGTTATCAAAAAATTAAAGCGAGCAAAAAACAAAGCCCATCGTGCCTGCCTGGCATTGAGACGCTTCGCTGACTCTAAATATGCCAGATTCTTATGGTCAGTGAGAATTGAGTCCACAAACTTAGCCCCCTCAAGCCAGTGTCTCCACTCCTCGAGTGCATCCTTAATAGCCAACAATTCCCGGTTACCCACGTCATAATTCATCTCGGCAGGCGAAAATTTACGGGAAAAGTAAGCACAGGGATGAAGGCGATTATCAGACACTCCCATCTGAGAAAGCACTGCCCCAATACCCATCTCAGAGGCATCCACCTCCACCACAAAAGGACGCTCTGGATCTGGGTGTCGCAGCACCTTGGCCGAAACAAATGCCCTTTTGAGACGGGCAAAAGCCGCTTTAGCCTCACAAGACCAGTGAGCAACATCCGCCCCTTTCTTAGTGAGTGCCACCAAGGGCGCCACTATAGACGAAAATCCAGCGATAAATCGTCTATAAAAATTCGCAAAGCCCAGGAAACGCTGAAGCGCCTTCAAACTAGTGGGCTGCACCCAATCCAGGACTGCCTGTACCTTGGAACCCTCCATTTGGAAACCTTCTGGGGAGATAATATATCCTAGAAATGCGATTTGCTGAACTTCAAATTCGCACTTCTCCAGCTTCGCCCCAAGCCGGTGGTCTCTAAGTTTCTGGAGGACTAAGCGTACATGCTTCCGATGTTCCTCCAGGGAATGGGAGAAGATTAGGATGTCATCTAAGTATACAACTAAGAATCTATCCAAATATTCCCTGAGCACATCATTCATGAAATCCTGGAAGACTGCCGGGGCATTACAGAGCCCAAAAGGCATCACCAAATATTCATAATGCCCTGAGTGGGTATTAAAGGCAGTCTTCCATTCATCCCCCTCTCTTATTCGGATTAGATTGTACGCACCGCGTAGGTCAATCTTAGAAAAAATGGTGGCAGTACGAAGCTGGTCAAACAAGACCGAAATGAGAGGCAGTGGGTATGAGTTTTTAATCGTGATACGGTTCAATTCCCTGAAGTCGATGCAGGGTCGCAACGAACCGTCCTTTTTACCCACGAAGAAGAACCCCGACCCAACTGAAGACTGTGAAGGTCTGATAAATCCCTTAGCCAAGTTCTCCTGAATGTACTCTGCCATAGCCTGAGTCTCAGTACGTGACAGGGAGTACAACCTGCTCTTGGGAAGCTTAGCATTTGGCAACAAATCAATGGCACAGTCATAGGGGCGATGGGGAGGTAGTACCTCTGCAACTTTTTTGGAGAACACGTCCGCAAAATCTGCATAACAGCCTGGCAATCCTGGCAAACTTAGCTGCGAGAGCCTGACTGGAAGGCTCAAGCAACTCCTGAAACAATCAGTACCCCAACTAAGAATCTCCCCAGAGACCCAGTCAAATTGAGGATTGTGGGCCCTTAACCAGGGTAACCCCAACACCAATGGGGCAAAAGTACAGACAGTCACATAAAAGGACAATTTTTCAGAGTGTGTGGCTCCAATAAACAAAGAAATCTGGCTAGTGCAAGAGGTAATTTTACAATGGGATAATGGTTCCCCGTTTAACCCACAAATCTCAATTTCCGATGCCAAGGGTACTAAGGGAACAGAGTGTTTCAGGGCGAATTGGCGGTCCATAAAAACCCCGTCGGCCCCACTGTCCACAAAGGCCTCAGTCTTGACAGTTTGACCGAGGATCTTCAAGGTCACCGGAATGATAAAAGTCTTCTTGGGAAATTCTGACTTCTGGCCTGACAGGATATTTCCCATCACCCTCAGGCCCTGAAGTTTTCCGGCTTTTCTGGGCATGATACTACCACATGACCTTTATTCCCACAGTACAAACACAACCCCTGCTGTCTCCTCCGCGTCTTCTCACGCGAGGAGAGGCGGGTAGCCCCAATCTGCATAGGCTCCTCGGAAAATTCCTCAGAGTCTGAGGTTCCCTTGGGAAGGAAGGAAATCTCAGTCTCCCTTTCAAGCCTACGCTCTCTCAGCCGTCTATCCACCCGGATGGATAACTGCATGAGCTGATCCAAGCTATCAGGCAAGGGATATTGTACCAGTTGGTCCTTTATCTGGTTAGACCTCTTCGGTACTGGTGTCTCAGGGCTGGGTCATTCCACTGGGTATCATGGGCCAACCTCCGAAACTCCGTACAGTAAATCTCAACTGGCCTTCGCCCTTGCTTAAGGATCGAAATCTGAGCCTCGGCTGAGGCCGTCTTGTCAGGGTCATCATACAACATGCCCAGTGCCGTAAAAAAAGCATCAACACTTTTAAGCGACGGACAGTCAGGCTGCAACCCATATGCCCAGACCTGTGGGTCTCCTTGTAGCAAGGAAATCACTATGCCCACCCGCTGAATCTCCGACCCAGAAGACTGAGGCCTAAGCCGGAAGTATAGCTTGCAGCTCTCCTTGAAACAAAAGAACTGCGAGCGATCTCCAGAAAAACGATCCGGGAGATTTACTTTCGGCTCCTTAACCCCTGCAGGTGCTGCTGCTACGGGAGCTCCGCCAGCAGCCTGGGAGGTGTGCATTTTAATGGACAAATCATTAAATTGTCGAGTCAGGACCTGCACCTGATCGACCACCTGTTGCAACGTATTTTGAGGGGTATGCTCCATATTCCCACAAAATTTCAACAGGAGTATTAGGCTGCTGAATATGTTATGCACACCAGTGCCTGCAGGAATGTACTGGTGTTTGAACTGTTATGCAAAACAAATGGACTCACAGACAGACTGGGGAATATGACATAACGTACACAGAAGGTGATAGGGTAACAAAATACACACAAAGTGAACAGAGAAGCCCAGAGGCTAAGGAACTGGGTGTCTCCCTTGTAATAGTAATGCTCAGATGAGAAAAGCAAGATGTTGTGTTTTAATACGTAGAGAACCCGAAATGCTGTTGCTAAGGGCAACAGCAAAACCCTAAAGGGTTACCAACGGGTGTGGCAGTAAACTCCTTGGTCAGAGATGGAATGATAGACACAAGGAGAGTCTCCACAATCCTAATTCTCACTTGCAGTGCACAGGTTCAGCTTACTGCCACTAAACTGACCCCTGACACCTAGCACAGTGAGACAGGATTAGACAGGCAAGTCTTAGAATACAGCCGCAAACTTGCTAAGTTCACAGAGTAGTAACAGAACCCCAGCAAGCTAAACGACTGACTCCAGTCTTACTGCTAGGTCTGGATTGGCAGAGTGTAATACCAAATCCCCAGGCCTATTTGCAGTAAGCAACAAACAAATACAAAGCTACACAGTACTGGCTAACTTTCAGGAACTGACTAACCAACAAAGATTCAGCAGCATCTGCTTACCCTAAGAAGAGGCCTTATAAAGCAGGTGCTGTCCACGCCCCACTCAGACCTCACAGACTGTGAGCACAAAAACCAGCACCGGATCCCCTGCCGTGCACAGAGCCTGTAACCACTGCACAGCAAAAGACCCGAACCGGAGTATCAGCTGCGCTCAGGTTACTCTGCTAGCACTTGTCTCCCGGTTGCCATGACGACGTGGCAGCACAGGGCAGGAGACCCTAACACTAGATCGTTCACTACTTTGGTCAGTGCCATTTCTGTGGAGTGTTGGGCACGAAAGCCTGACTGAAGTTGGTCCAATAAGTTGTGGGAGTTAAGCAAGTGTGTAAGTGATTGTAGGCAAGTCTCTCAAGTAGCTTGGAGGGACCTGGTAGCTGAGAAATGGGACAGTAGTTAGAGAGTGTGTTTGGGTCAGAGTTGTGTTTTTTTTTTAGAATGGGAGTAATCACTGCACCGTGCACTGCACACATTTATTTTTACAGCATACAAGACCGGGCCAGTGTACATTTATTTTACTGCACCCCAGAAATTTACAGCATACAAGACAGGGCCAGTGTACATTTATTTTACTGCACCCCTGAATTTTTACAGCATACAAGACAGGGACAGTGTACATTTATTTTCACTGTACCCCAGAATATTTACAGCTTACAAGACAGGGACAGTGTACATTTATTTTACTGCACCCCAGAATTTTTACAGCATACAAGACTGGGCCAGTGTACATTTATTTTCACTGCTCCACAGCATACAAGACAGGGCCAGTGCACATTTATTTTCACTGCTCCCCAGATTTTTTACAGAATAAAAGACAGGGCCAGTGTACATTTATTTTCACTGCACCACAGAATATTTACAGCTTACAAGACAGGGACAGTGTACATTTATTTAACTGCACCCCAAAATATTTACAGCAAATAAGACAGGACCAGTGTACATTTATTTTACTGCACCCCTGAATTTTTACAGCATACAAGACAGGGCCAGTGTACATTTATTTTACTGCACCCCAGAATTTTTACAGCATACAAGACAGGGCCAGTGTACATTTATTTTCACTGCTCCCCAAATTTTTTACAGCCAGCACCCCTGTATTTTCACAGCATACAGGAGGACAGTGCCCCTGCCCCATGTACAACACAGTGACAGCAACACCCATGTACAGCTGCAGCACCCCGAACAACACATGAAACACCAGTGACAGCCAGGACAGCACCCCTAACATCACAGTGAAAGGACAGCACCCCAAACAGCACCCCTAGAGAGCACACACTAACTAGGCACCTTCTTATCAGGTCTTTTGTACTGTTCTCCTTAGCGATGAATCACTGAATGACTGGATTGGAACCTGAGGCTAAATTAGTCTTCTTACATATACAGTAATCATGAAAACAGTGAACTTTTAAAACCAAAGCAATATAAATAGAAGTATGCAGAGAGTGTGCACTTGTTGTTTGTAGTTGTAGCTACAGTATGACTCTTGCAGGACTTACAAAATAAGATGTCAGCATGATAGCAGATTTATAATTAGTCAGGCATTGTGCTCTACACAAGTGCTGCAACATTTTATAGGGAAAGCTGAAAGGGATCCATAAGCACAATGACTGTGAGTCAAGTGATCAAAGAGCCCCTGCTAATTCTAGGCTTTGTGCTTGATTCCCTTCAGGCGGTACTTCAACATTCTCTGTTTGGAAGCCATGGTATTATTATTTTTTATTACTACTGCTGCTGCTGTAAAGAGTACAAACTCCATGTACATCATTGATGTAATCAGGAGCAATTTATACCAGAGAGAAGACATGCAGGAAAGGATTTGCTGTATGTTCAGAAATGACTTACAAATTACACACAATAAGTATCTGCAGATGTTATTTGATGACACTGCTGATGCTTTCTTAATGACTCTTCCTCTCTTATGGATGCACAATATGATTAGCTGTTGGTTAAAGTGCTGTGTTATGAAAAGAAACTGTTTTACTCTGAAAGCCACAGTTAAAAAGTTCAATTCACTCTACATGGCTAAACTACCGCTAACTCAAGCTTCATCAAGGTTTGTTGGCATTTATAGCTGTGTTTTTCATGTACCCATATTCTTTTTAAAAAACATGTATCAATAAGCACATTAACTGCAGTGCATGTGTGTGTACATATATTTTGTGTCCATATCTCTGACTGATAACAAAATGATTTAAAAAAACTTGACATCAATTTATGTACTACAGGTTGAGTATCCCATATCCAAATATTCCGAAATACGGACTTTTTTGAGTGAGAGTGAAATAGTGAAACTTTTGTTTTTTGATGGCTCAATGTACACAAACTTTGTTTAATACCCAAAGTTATTAAAAATATTGTATTAAATGACCTTCAGGCTGTGTGTATAAGGTGTATATGTAACATAAATGAATTGTGTGAATGTAGACACACTTTGTTTAATGCACAAGGTTATAAAAAATATTGGCTACAATGACCTTCAGGCTGTGTGTATAAGGTGTATATGTAACATAAATGCATTCTGTGCTTAGATTTAGGTCCCATCACCATGATATCTCATTATGGTATGCAATTATTCCAAAATACGGAAAAATCCCATATCCAAAATACCTCTGGTCCCAAGCATTTTGGATAAGGGATACTCAACCTGTATTTTATTGTGGAGAAAAACATGTTTAAGGGGTTTACTTATTCATACTCAAACCATACGGATACAGCTGCTACTGTCCGGTTTAGGTAATTTCTTACTGCCAGTCACAGACACTAGATGCACACCCATTGGGAGGTCGTAGTATGGATAGATCTATAGAGCTAGTGTGGCGCCAGATCGGCTCTAAACAAGCAGCAACCCCTTTGAACCAATGGTATTCCCCTATACCTGAGTGTAGCTAGAACATGCAAAAGTAGGTACAATAGGGTGCGCTAATGAGCAATGGTATTCTAAAATGTGAGAATAATCACAATCCTCTAGGTGATTCCAATATAAAATAAAATTCCCTTTAAGTGGGAATGCTGGCTACTTCCCTTAATACTTCACAAATGCACACAGTTTTCAAGCGGGTTCCATATGCAAAGGAAACAAGAAATAGCATATAGGGGGTAATTCCAAGTTGATCGCAGCAGGAATATTTTTAGCAGTTGGGCAAAACCATGTGCACTGCAGGGGAGGCAGATATAACATGTGCAGAGAGAGTTAGATTTGAGTGTGGTGTGTTCAATCTGCAATCTAATTTGCAGTGTAAAAATAAAGCAGCCAGTATTTACTCTGCACAGAAATAAAATAACCCACCCAAAAAATTTCCTGCTGCGATCAACTTGGAATTACCCCCATAGTGTAGAATATTTGTATAGGGATTGCCCCGAAATGCGTTGCAGCAGGAGAGTGGAGATTCTGTCGCTTTCATTGTGGAAAAGGTGAACCAGACGGGAGTGTGACGTGGACGAGGGAACAAGGTTCCGGAGCCTAGCATCCCATATTTACACCTGAAGTGCCCTTTTTCCACAACTTTCTGGTAATCCTCCACCCATACAAAACCCTGCATTGGGTTGTTTTTATAAAGAAATTTCTACTATGGTTGCATGTATGTTATCCATGCTATTTTAGAAAGTCTAATAGATCCTATATGAGACATTGTTAGAACCTTTTAAATATTAAATATCCCTATACAAATATACTACACTATATGCTATTTCTTGTTTCCTTTGCATATGGAACCCGCTTGAAAACTGTGTGCATTTGTGAAGTATTAAGGGAAGTATCCAGCATTCCCACTTAAAGGGAATTTTATTTTATTTTGTTCATCACTATTGGAATCACCTAGAGGATTGTGATTATTCTCACATTTTAGAATACCATTGCTCATTAGCGCACCCTATTGTACATACTTTTGCATACCCATTGGGAGGTGTTACCTCCCTCTGGTACTGCCAGACTGGTCTATGATTAGCAGAGAGTTGACTTCCTGTAGGAAGCCATGCTGCATTTCAGGCAGCCCTCACTTGCTTCTACAGGCAGCAGCTGATACAGTCCATAGAAGCCGTGGTTTTGCACATGTGCAGTACCGTCACCGCTATTGGGCATTCGCCGGTCCAGGCATTTGTCAACTACATTGTACAGGCCCCCGGGACCTGGCCAGCAGTGGGGAACAGGCAGCAGGGACCCAGTAGCACGCCCAGCGGCAGCCTCCCCTCCTCCACCCAGGTAGGAGCAGTCACTGGAGAAGACCTAGAAAATATGAACTGTTTGGGGTCCTAGGCACCATATTAGAGAACTTCTATTTGATTACGGACTGATTTGTTTTTATGGAGTGTATCTTGTTTATTGGTTAGTTTACATTTTTAGTCCCTGTGTTTTTTCTGTGTTTTTGTCTGTCCTGTCTTATTTGAGTGTGAGTGGTGTGTAAGTGTTGTGTTATAGGGTATTATATATTTTTTGTGTTACCTGTTGTTTGTGTCTTATGTGGAGGAGTATAGTGAATACAATGATTCACGAAGAGGACAGTAAGGAAGATGTGGTGGTAGGGGTAGTCCATGAGTTAGTGGAGGAGAGTACTGAGGAGGATGATATTGAGGATGAGGACATACTTGTCTGTTCCTGACAAGAATAAAACTAGGCAAAATGTCTGCTTCAATGATGCTGAAACTTGTGCGCTGGTGCATGCCATTGTGCCAGTGTATGCTAAGCTTTAGGACATTCTAGTGAACATCACTGTTGTGAAAAATCAGATGTGCCAGACAGTGCATGATGCAATCAGTGCTATAGGCGGAGTGAAGAGGGATGTGCGGAATTGTTGTAAGCACTTCTCCGACATCAAATGGTGCCTTAAAGAGAAGATGGCAGATGAGGTGCATGCAGCTAGAAGTAGTGGCAGATGTCCGCCACTGTACATGGGTTACACAAATTATGGAAAAATTATGCGCTTTTTGATTCCTCTTGAAATATCATCAGACATGCACATTGGGCCTAATTCAGGTGCGGTTGCAAAGCTTTTATTGTACATAAATCAGCTGATGTAATCTTACTGCGCATCTGTCTGAGCCATAGTGTGCACACAAAGCGAGTGTAATGCAAGGTGAGTGACAGGAAGACAGCGTTTGGTGTGATAATGGGGAGTGGTCATGCCCATTAAGATGCCGTATTCTGGGCATGCATAAATTAGCAGTTGCGGTCCTACTTGCCACTGGAGAGCCCTCTGTGTTCCTGGAGAGCAGCTGAGCCTGTGCATCTATAGTGGCACTCAGACTGCAACATGACCCGATTTGCGATGATTGTACCGATGTATCAGCCATTATACACCATCAGATGGAAATTATGCGATAACAGTGGGCATCTCTATGCTCAAGTTAGCAACCGCATCTGAATTAGGCCTATTGAGCACACAGATCAGCCACCTTCTCAGTAGCAGCCTGGTGAGTAACCAACCTGGTCACCCCAGTGGGGGTTGTTTGTTATGTTTTGTAAAAATATATGTCTGTACTGTAGCCTACTAGCCTGTTACAGTGTAGGCTATCTTTCCACTAAACAAATGCCAAATTTTAAATGAAAGATGTAATAATTTAAGCAAAAGATTTAAGTCAGCGTATTTGCCATTGTATTATATGATTGTTTGAGATTGTAAATGAAAACAACAGTTAACTTAATTGACTGGATATTCTTTGTAATGATTTAATTGTCAACAGCTGCTCCAACCAGAAGGAAATTTCTAGCCAACTGCCACCTGCCACTACAGGATGATGGGGAAGTAGCTGGCGAGTATTCATAAACTATGTATGATAAAAACTTTAAAATATATTGAATAGTTTATTTTTTGCTATTTAATTCTTACTTTTTTAAAGGTAAGGAACATTCCAGTCCAGAACCAAGTCAGTTAGCCATATTAATTGTAATTTATTGTGCGGCTAATGTTAATGCAATTAAAACAATTTAATCAGTGACAATGTGTTAGTTGCATTCATTTTGGGGAAATCAGCACAAAAGGTTAAAAAAGGTTCTAAAGAACATAGTTCATATTGTTCTATAAATATATTTAAAAAAAACTGTATTACATGAGTTACAAAGACATTTATTTTTAAAATGGCAAGAACATTTTAAGGTCACATTACTGTATATAACAATAGTGTTTTTTGATGTACAGAATTTCATTTTAGATATACTGTAGAATTCATTGTTGTGTTTGTTAGTTTGTTTGTCTGTCCAGTTATGCATTCAGACACGCCTGCACTTACTGGGATGAAACCAATGTGAGGTGGTCCAATTGGAACCTGGCCAGGATTTGGGGGGGGGGGGGGGATTAGGGTCCCGGTCGGACACAGGGTTGGTGTACACAGGGCAGAACTTTGACCTGGGGAGCCGCTTTTGAGCCTTCCACTGGATGGATTCACACGAAAAAACTTCACAGAGTGGTAACTTTGGATCCCAGAAGACTTACTAGGGGGTTGAGGTCCCAGTCGGGTCTCCCATTGGTGTACACTGCGCAAAACTTTGACCCAGTAAGCCTGTTCTGGGCATTCCAATGGATGGATTTGGATGATTTTTGTTTTCCATTTATTTACTGTTTTGCACAGAGAAAATGTTTCCATAAAACCATGTCACAATTAAGAACCATTTGCATTCTTATAAAAAAAGGGGAGTGCAGTAACAGTACCATATAAAATTACATTGTCTACATAGCAATACAAGAAATGTTACAAAATAAGTAAAGTGTTAACTTTGTACACACCAAACACAGTGTCTTCCTTCTGTATGTCAGGGTGGTCCCCTTCTCTGCCATATTGCATGCCCTTATTGAGGGATATTAGCACTCGGTCTCAGTATCTCCTTCCAAACCATTTCTGAAAAACATTTTCTAATACATTCCTGCATGACTGGAGATAGTTTCAATATGTAATTACCCCATATCTCAAAGAACTTGCTAGTGTTCCTTTCTGTAAGGTCGCTTCCACCCAGTCCATGCAGAATATATACTATCATTTATCCAAAAACATTGACATTAGGGGGATTGAGGGATGTGTCCAGATATGTAGTATCATTTTCCTTGCAGCTGCCGAGATAGCCAACAATATTTTTCCTCTCCCTCCATCTCTGTGGGACTATACCAAAGATGGCCCACTCTGCAAAATAGGAAAGTGATCTTCCACATGGGAACATATAAATCCACCAATTCTCCCCTCAAAAAACTCTAAACAGAGTTACAGTCCCAAAACGCAGTAGTAAAGATCTGCCCTAGCAGTTCCACATTTTAAACATTTGGGAGATACTGTCCCATTTTGCAATGTCTCTGGGGAGACAGTTATGCCCTATGAAACAGTTTCAGAAACATTGGATGAAAATTTTAATGAACTGTAATAAATGACAAACATAACCTTAATTAAATGAACTGAAGTAACTTCTGAAATGGAGGTGGGAAGAAAAAAAATATTGTCTACCTAAAAGCTTTGGAATAGCAACATTGATAACAGAATGAAAACTCCAAACCCATTTCGCAGTGTAAGAGTGATTATAAAACTGGATAGAAAATAAAGCTAGGGATTAGGGCTATAGGCAACCCCCCCCCCCCCCCCCCCAAAAAAAAAAAAAAACACCTCATGGGGAAAAGCTTCTAAGGTGCCAGATATTTTAAAAATGTCAACAGTTACATCCAACTTATTGATAACATAATAACTTGAAAATTTACACAAGGGCAAAGCCATGTACTTCAGTACTTCAGCTAGTAGATAAAATTCAATATCTGTACATACACACTCATTTATCTTTCATGCTTTCCAAAACTGTTTTCTCTTGTATTTATAGCGGAAGAGCTGGAGAATCAGAAAATTGGATTAACTTTTGTGGATCTGGGTGCGGAAACAGCAGCTGCCTTGCAGTCAACACAGGACACACAGTAGAATGTGCCCTACTAGCCACAATAACAGTCTCATAGCCAGCCAGATGTCTAGCTAGAGGTCAAGCCAATGTTAGCTGTGGGTCTGATTCAGGTGTGGACAGTCACAACAGTATAAATCTGCAGCTGCTTCACTGCTTTGCGCAAATAGTACCGTCGATTACACATCTGCCACACCATCGAACATCTGAGCAAGCCTATGTTTGGTCAGAAAATGACAGCAGTTTTTGGCAGTGACACACTAATGATGTAACTGTAACTGAGTAGCCACCCCCTTTCACCTCCCAGGAAAGTAAAGGGTAAAAAAAATATAAAGTTTTGTATAACATTGTTTTTGTGTTTTGAATTTTCATTTGTACATATGTACACTGAAGTCAAAATGTATACAAAAATGAGGGAAAAGAAAATGCGTATAAGCGCTACTAGTTGAAGGATAAAGGAAAATTATACGTTCCTCGTGTGTCCTTAGAGTCTTGTTTCTTTAATCCTTCTTTTCACTTGAAAAATGTTTTTCTTATTGATGAGTTGTTAGGTTCAATGAGCATGTAAAAAAGATAAATAAACAATGTGTAATATTGTCAAAAAAATAATGTTCTTTTTATCCTAAATTCTATGGAGCATTCTAATTCTTTGAAAGCTTCTAAATTAGAAAAAGGAGCTACAAGCGATTTGTAGATATTTATTTCTTCTTCCAATTTATTTAATTCTTTCTTTCTTTCTTTCTTTCTTTCTTTCTTTCTTTCTTTCTTTCTTTCTTTCTTTCTTTAATAATTAGCTCCATCAATCTAAATGAACAATCTTTTATGATAAGTTCCCATTCATTCTTGAATTCCTCACTGGAACTCGAGAATGAGGCTACTTTGTCTATTTTAAGTCCTCATGGTATGATTTTACTGGTGAGGTATTTCTCTATAGTAAGCACCTCCCACCACATTTTCTTTTCTTTTTGAAGTATACCTTCTAATTTATGCATAGTACCATCTAGATCATTATCAATTAATTCTATTGTGTCATGATTATCATTAAATGCTTTTTCATACACCATAGAGCTACTTTCCCTAAATGAAAACATGATAAAGATGCAGCACTACCTAGGCAATCACAATGATGAAATAAATGAATACACAAAAACCCCCAATATGGATTGCCCAAAGATGTGCAAAATGGCAGCTTTAACAAGAACAAATCCCTACATGGGTGTCACCACATCCACCAAAGTCAAAATGAAATGTGTACAAAAATTAGGGAAAAGAAAACTCGTATAAGCACTACTAGTAGAAGGATAAAGGAAAATTATTCATTCCTCATGTGTCCTTAGAGTCCTGTTTCTTTAATCCTTCTTTTCACTTGATTTTTTTTTCTCATTGATGAGTTGTTAGGTTCGATGAGCATGTAAAAAAGATACATAAACAATGTGTAATATTGTAAAAAAAATAATAAGACAGTCTTTATCCAGTCCATAGGATCCCCCAGTATTGGTAGGAAGGTAACCAGCAGCGTACCTCAACTCAGACGAGAAATTCGTGGACTATATGCATAAAGGTTTCTTTAGTTGCTCTTTAGAATCCCATATACCTATCACCAGAATGTATAAGATGCGTACCCCACTCACTTGTATTCAGGAGGTATATATAAACACATAAAGGTATCTTTAGCTGTGAATTATTTCATAATAGATAAGCGTACCACACTCACGGAGGAAGTAGTGATATAAATCCTATCTGGGTTTCTTTTACACCGTATCAGACAATCCCTCTCAGGCAATCCAGATGGAAAAATAATATCCAGGAATACGGAAAAGGTATGTACCAGTTCATAAAAAATGTTTTTGATTACAAAAAAAAATATAGTTGGGGTAAATCAGCATCCAAAATACACATGCAAGTTAAAAAGTAGAAGTAAAAGTAACAGGAAAATCAAGGAAAAAATACCAAAAATTCACAATGTGAGGAGGAGTCTGGACCCCCAATACAAGCAGAAATCTGGGATTTTACCTTAAATGGTGTCACAGTGTCCAGTTTTATCGACACGTTTCGGCTCAAGTAGGAGCCTTTGTCAAGACATGTGGACACTGTGAAAACCCATGCTATTTAAATGGGAGATAGCCAATGGGAAGTTTACAGCAAGTGACACAATAATTAACATAATTGTTAAAAAACACATAAAACATAATAATAAAAAACATTCTCTAAATTAAAATAATTAATTATTCAATGATCAAAACATGTCATATCCTTATATATACATACTATGGAGGAAATCCGTAAAACAATGCAAAAAAAAGTGCATATAAACTTTGAAACAGGAAGTGTTTCCGGACCAGGATGTAGTAAGGCTATCAAAATTTCACCATATTACTATTGAAGATAATCAATTTATTGTATGCTCCCTGTTTTTGATGGAGCATGTGGAGTTCTGCATTTGGTATGTGGATCTACACAAACGGAGCCACTGATATATATATTTTTTTATACAACTGATTTTTATTGAGTTTTTTGTTTCGTAAGGAAAAAAACATACAGTAGACAATCTATCATATCGTACCAAAAGGTATGACCCTCAAGGTATAAGGTAATCACATCGAAACAAACCATACAAGAATACATGGGCCGGTAAACAATATGCAACATCAGTACATTCAAATGCGGGGGGGGAGGGGGTTCATAGGGGTTGAGGAAAGAAGGGAAGAGGGGGAGACGCCATCAGCCCATCAAAGAAGAAGACCACCACAATGGGTGGGGTCATGAATATAAAGAATTATACACTGTTATATATATTGTTATACATCGGTACCGGTCCTATTTCTACAATTCAGACAGCATAGCATAGTATCAATGAGAATGAGAAATAAAGGCCGAGCATAGAGAAGATATGAATGGACAAAGAGAAGAAGGCAGCAGCCGTGTAGAAAAGAAAAGGAAAGAAGGAAGGAATAAGCAAGTCGGAAAAACCAAGTCATCTAGACCTCCTCCAATCGGTGTTTTCAAAGGCTGCGGTTATCATAGAATGGGTGGATTGATCTAGGGTGGACATATAGGGACCCCATTTTTTGTAAAACCCAGCTAGGCTAGAATAACCAGTAAGTAGAGTGGATCTACGGTCAAAATATAAGTATTGCAGCATAGTTTTCAGGACTTCGGCTAAGGATGGGGTTGTTCTGGCAACCCAATGTTTCAATATTACTTTCTTAGAGATGGTAAACAGCATAGTCAACATAGGAAAAAGCGAGCTGATCCCTTCCACCAAGGTCCAAACGGAGAAGTTGATGCATAGACAGGCCTGTGGGTTGGGTCAAAGCGAAGTGTTAAAGTGGGTATTTATAAACACAAACAATTTGTTCCAGAAGCGTTGAATCCTGGTACAGTTCCAGAGGCAGTGGTAAAATGAGGCTCTAGCCCCTTTACATTTAAGGCATCTGTTGGGGATCACGGGATCAGTGGGCATTTGGTCATAAGGGGGCAAGTACGCTCTATGAATAGATATAAGATGGTCCTCCTGCAAGAATGCAGAGCCCAGGATGGACAAGGTGCGGCGGTGATGGTCAATTAAAAGGTCATAGGAAGTTACGCTCGGGATATCTGTTTGCCAAGAGGCAACTAGTTTGGGGAGAAATGGTGTGGAGGGGATATTCACGATGAGGGAATAAATGTGTTTAATTTTGTAAGGATGGGTTTCCCAGCATTTTAGAACTTTTGCTAACGGGGATGAGGGGATCGGGAGAAATGGATCGAGGTGTAGTGATAGGATATAGTGTCTCGTTTGGAGATACATAAAGAAGTGGGAGGATGGATTGGAGTACCTGTCTCTCAGCGTCGCGAATTGAGCAATGTGGCCACCCAGGTCAAATACTTGAGAAGCCGAGCATAGCCCCCTCTCCCGCCATTGTACAAACAGAGCATTGTGAAGAGAAGGCGGAAAAGAAGGGTTCCCCCAAAGAGATACATAGGGAGAAGCAGTATGGTCAGAGCTAAGTCTCCTGTGTATTTTAACCCAGCTAAAGTAGGTATCCCGAAATAAGGGGTATTCCAGGATCGGTGACGGTATGTCGGCTTTCTTAGTGTGTAGGAGGGCACAAGGGGAATAAGGTTGGAAGGCGTCAGTATCTAGAGCCAGATCCGTATAAGTACTTTTACCAAAAAGCCATAGCTTTGCGAAGTATGGCGCCGTCTGCATCTCTGAGCCTGATTAGGAGGGATTGCATGATATAAAGAATCTTGGGGAAAATCACAGATTTGAGAGCTGCAATCCTTCCTAGCAGGGAGAGCGGGAGGGTAGCCCATCCCTCTAGTTTAGCAAGCACATTCTTAATGACTGAGGAAAAGTTTAGCTCGTAAATCCGCGAAACCTCGCGTGAAATGTTTACCGCTAAGTATTTAAAGTGTGACTGGGTGACCGTGAAGAGTGATGTCTGTGTAAGTGAGGACAGTGATTAGGGGGGAATGTGTATAGGAAGTAATTCTGACTTTGTACCATTGATCTTATAACCAGCCACCTCACCGAAGTCCGAAATCAAACGCAGGATATCCGGGACTGACGTGAGGGGATTCGAGACAAAAAACAACATGTCGTCTGCGAACAGGGTGATTTAAGCTCAGTGTTACCAACATGTATGCCAGTGTAAGAAGAGGAAAGCCTAAAAGCGATAGCTAAAGGTTCCAAGGCAATGGCAAAGAGGAGAGGGGAGAGCGGGCAGCCCTGTCTAGTGCCTTTTTCTATAAAAAAGGGGTCAGAAAGGAAACCGTTGCAAGAGATTTGGGTGGCCGGGGATGAATATAATGCGCGGATAGCCTGGATAAAGGCAGCTGGAAATTTACACCGTGTCATGGTTGCATATAGGTGTGGCCATTCGACTAAGTCGAAGGCCTTTTCCGCATCCAGGGATAGGATGGCATACCCTAGGGGGGAAATGTCTCCATGGCAGGAATGTAAGGCCGCTATTATCTTCCGGACATTAACCACCGAATGTCTACCGGCAATGAATCCTGTCTGATCAGGGTGAATGATGTGGGGAAGTATAAGTTTCAAACGGTCGGCCAGTATCTTGGCGAACAGCTTGTAATCTATGTTCAGCAAAGATATTGGCCGGTAGGAGCCCGGGAGGGACAGGTCTCTGCCAGGCTTAGGGAGTAACTTAAGGACTGCAGAGTTGAAATGTGTGTGTGTGTGTGTGTGTGTGTGTGGGGGGGGGGGGGGGGTGGGCTAGCAATAGGGAGTTGAAAACTTCAACCAGGACAAAGTCAAATTTGTGAGAGAGAAGTCTATAAAACTCACCATTGTAGCCATCAGGGCCCGGGGCCTTATTGGGTTTCAACTGTCTCACTGCTGAATGGACTTCCGTAAGAGTGATTGGGGATAGAAGAAGAGAGGCTATATCATCGGAAAGGACAGGGAAGGGCAAAGCTTCCCAGAAGAGAGAAGGGTTGGAAGAGGCCGCGGCAGGAGTGGGAGGGGAGTGTGGCGGATGAGATGAAGGTGCCGTGTGAGGTGAAGCTGATGAGGGTAGCTGTGTGGTGACTGAAGGGGTAGACGAATATAATTGTGAGAAATAGGACTGCATGATCTGAGCAATCTGTTTGTTAGTGGTGGTTAGTGACCCATGTTGCGTGCGAAGGGGATGAACAATTGCAGGGGAATATGTACCACGGAGCAGGTTGGAGAGCAAACGGCCAGACTTGTGCCCACATCTATGGAACCTATAATGGACAGAGAAGAGGTACCTATCTCCCATTTCAGAGATATATTCATCAAAATAAGTTTTAGTGAGCATGTATGCTTGTTTTGTGGCTGGTGATGGTACCAACTGGTATGCCTGAAAGGCTGCAGTGAGAGCGTCCTGGAGCGCCAAGTAATGTGTGGAGTATTTCTTGTTGGAAGCTGCGGTGAAAGACATAATTGCCCCTCTGAGACTGGCTTTCGCCGACATCCAGAACAGAAAGGGATCCATCAGAAGGTGCTCAGAGTTTGTTGCGCAAGAATCATCCCAAGCAGCTTCCAAGAAGGATTTAAAGGTAGAAGAGCGACAAAATCTGGATGGGAACTTCCATAACTTAGTCGAATCCCTATCATCGGGAAAATGGACAGTCATAGAAATTAAGGCATGGTCAGATAGGGAGATGGGGGCAATAGAGCAGTCAGTAACCTGAGGAAATAGAGCGTGATAGATGAAGAAGTAGTCAATGCGGGAGAGAGAGCCATGCGCTGCCGAGAGACAGGTGTACTCCCATTCTGTTGGAAACAGAGCTCGCCACAGGTCTATAACCTGCCGGGTGGAAGCAAGGAGTGGGATACCCACTTTGGGAAGCAGAGGGGGGAGTCCCCCGAGTGTTAGATTTGTCTAGTAGGGGGGAAGAGATCTGGTTAAAATCTCCACCAATGATCAAATTATCCCAAATGAAAGGAGTTAGCAGGGTAATAAAACACAGAAAGTATGGTTTATAGTAGGGGGGGGGGACGTATACATTTGCCAGAGTGAACCTCTTGCCCAGCATGTCCACAGAAACAACCACATATCTACCCGTATCATCAGTAACGACATGATGGATTTCAGAAGCCAAAGAGCGTCTTACCAGAATCACTACGCCACGGGCCCTGGAACTGTAGGAGGAAGATGCCAATACAGACCATCCCAACATTCCCAATTTTGCAGTCTCGGGAGGGGTCAAATGAGTTTCCTGGAGGAATGCCACATCCACGCCAGATTTCTACAGAAAGATCAACATTTTCCTACGTTTCACTGGGGAATTAATCCCTCCAACGTTCCAGGTAGCCTAGCGTAGGTCAGGCATCCCTCAAAGAAACGGGGAGAAAAAGAAATATTTGTTTAAAACTCAGAAAGACATCAGTATAAACTTCCAATGCATGGCTGCTAAAGGACATTGTAGAAACTGGCTAGTTCAAATATTGCAAGACAGCGTCTGAGGGAGATGTAGGTGGAGACAGCACAGTGAGGGAGGGAGAGAGAAGATGGGGAAGGGGAAAGAGAGCAAAGACAAGAAAAAGCATACAAACGCAAGCATTTGATGCCAAACTTCCGAAAAAATGTAAATAACATAACATCGCCAAATAAATACACATCCGGTGAGGAGGAGTATATCCGTCCCCGTACCTCAATGTACAGTATAGTCATGGCCCAGTTGCGCAGAGTAATACTGGAATATCATACAGCATATAGAAGATAAACCATTAGAATGATAAAATGTAGAGACACAAACTTATAAATCAATAAACCAACAGGAATACATGAAAATATGAATATATGAAAAATGAAAAATATGCAGGGCAGGTAGGCCGCATAGGGATAATTTAGAACATGGGGCGCAGTCCCTTATTCTGCAGAATCGGAGATGTCAGCTGCTGTGGCTTGAGACAGCTCCTGGAGGTAGGCCATTGCATCGGGAGGGGTGGAGAAGTCCTTAAAGGAAGTCCCATCATAGATGCGGAGCCTGGCCGGGTACAATAGACCAAATTTGTGCCCTTCAGCTACTAGTCGGGAGCAGACACGGGAGAAGGCTTTCCTAGCCTGTGACAGCTCAGCGGAATAGTCTTGAAAAATATGCAGCTTATGATCTTCCCACGACAAAGCTTTAGCCTTCCGTGAGGCCGACCATATCTCCATCTTGTGTAGGTAATTCAAGCAGTGGAACAGGGTGACTCGGGGCCTCGGCCTGTTAGGGGTCGGTGTCGGGCCCACCCTGTGGACCCTCTCTATAACCATATCCTGGCAAATCGCCTCTATGCCTAAGAGCGAGGGTAGAGTGTTGCGGACAAAATAGGCCAGAGCAGGCCCCTTAATCGATTCAGGGAGGCCGACTAGCCTAATATTATTATGTCGCGATCTGTTCTCAATGTCGTCGATCTTGTTCCACAGCTGGTAGGAATCATTAGTGAGGCGCTTCACAGTGTGCTGCAGATCTCCTATGTCATGAGAGGCTACACTGAGCTGTTGTTCTGTAGTAGAAACCCTGTGGGTCAGGCGTTGCAGCTGGCTGGTGATATCAGCCACTGCCTTGGACAGTAGAGGAGTCATAGTGGCTGTAATGGCCGCCACCACCTCAGAGTAGGTCACAGGAGCATCGCAGCCCACAATCACATGTCCCCCAGATGCAGGTTCCTCGGCCGCGGCTTTCTTGTGCAGGGGGGGTGCGCTCTCCACAGCTGATTCTGCCTGCATAGTCCCCACAGCGCGCCGTTTCTCCTGGCGCGGAGGCTGCGGCTGCTGTGGCTGCTGCTGGTCCGGCTGGGGTTGTGGCGCCAGCGGCACTAAAAAATGGTCCATGCCTGCGGCGGGTTGTGCAGGGGCACTCCGGGGGGGGGGGGGGGGGTTCCAGGCGCAAAACGAGGCTGTAGAAGCCTAGTAAAAGGTGTCTGAAGAGGAGCGTGGGACGGAGCTCAAAACTGAGCTCAGCTCTCCATGCAGCCGGAATCAGAAGTCTTGCCACTGATATATTTTAAGTAGCAGCGCCGTTTGCGTTTCATTGATGTCAGCCGCTTGTATTGGGGGTCCGGACTCCTCCTCACATAGTGAATTTTTGGTCTCTTTTCCTTGATTTTTCCTGTTATTTTTACTTTTACTTTTTAACTTGAATGTGTATTTTGGATGCTGATTTACCCCAACTATGTTTTGATACGGTGGAAAAGAAACCCAGATAGGATTGACATCACTACTTCCTCCGTGAGTGTGGTACGCTTATCTATTATGAAATAATTCACAGATAAAGATACCTTTATGTGTTTACATACCTCCTGAATATAAGTGAGTGGGGTACGCATCTCATACATTCTGGTGATAGGTATATGGGATTCTAAGAACCAACTAAAAAAGCCTTTACGCAAATAGTCCACAAATTTCTTGTGTGAGTTGGGGTACACTGCTGATTACCTTTCCGACCAATACTGGGGGATTCTATGGGCTGGATAAAGACTGTCTTATTATTTTTTTTACAATATTACACATTGTTTATTTATCTTTTTTACATGCTCATCGAACATAACAAATAATCAATGAGAAAAAAAAATCAAGAGACAAGAAGGATTATAAAATCAGTACTCTAAGGATACATGAGGAATGTATAATTTAATTTATCCTTCTACTAGTAGCGCTTATACGAGTTTTCCTTTCCCTCATTTTTGTACACATTTTGACTTTGGTGGGTGTGGTGACACCTAACATAGTAACATAGTATCTAAGGTTGAAAAAAGACAATTGTTCATCGAGTTCAACCTATTTGTGGTCTCTTATGCATGATTATTTTGTAGAAAATTTTGACTGAAGTTGATGACTGCCGTTACGTTTTACCCCTCTATTTTATACTAACCATAGTGCGTGACTATCCTTCATAAACCCATGTTGATTCCTTTTAATGACCTTATTGACTTCAAGGAACTTCTGAATACTATCTCTTAGAATACCTTCCAATACTTTCCCCACTATAGATGTAAGACTAACTGGTCTATAATTACCTGGTTCAGCTTTACTTCCCTTTTTGAATATAGGCACTACTTCCGCTATACGCCAGTCTTTGGGAACCATACCTGATATTACTGAATCCTTAAAGATCAAAAATAGCGGTTTTGCAAGTTCAGAATGAAGCAAAAACAGGCTGCTGCCACAGTCCGAGTGCACCCCATGCCTAGCTGCATTCCCTAACTAATGTTTGTGCTTTTCCCTGTATCTAAACTAGAGCGCAGGGGTGGGACTCGAACCCGCAGCCTGGGCCGCCCCAGCTACAGGACTAACGCGCCACCAGTGTAGGGATTTGTTTTTGTTAAAGCTTCCATTTTGCTCACATCTTTGGGCAATCCATATTGGTTTTTTTATGTACACTGAAGTGCCTAAAGTTATGGGTTAGGTGACTAGCATCATGAAGGACCCCCTCTAGCCCAGCAAAGTGCAGCCACTCAACATGCCATTAATGCCACAAATGAACAAAAGATCTTTGGAGAAATGTTGGCCCATGCCATCTGAATAGCTTCCCACAGCTCCCTGATATTTGTTGGTGCAGAATCTTGGGTGCTAATGGTCCTCTCCACCAATTCCCATAATTGCTCAATTGGGTTGATATTGAGATAACGTGGTGACCACACCATTTGTCGGATCTCTCAAGAATTCTCTTCGAACCAATTTTGGACAACTTGGGACTGATGACATGGTGCTGGAAAATTCATCATTATAGGAGTACAAGAAGTCCATGAAGGGCTGCAAATGGTCTTCCTGCAATGCAACATATCTTTTACCAGTCAATGTGTTCAAGCACACCAGTGGACCCAACCCATGCCACATAACCACACTCCATTCCTTTATGGAACCACCACGAGCCTGCACGTTGCCTTGTTGACAACTGGGGTCCATGGCCTCATGGGGTCTGCCACATACCTGCTCCCTACCATCAGCCTGAAACAACTGTAACCATGACTCATCAGACCACACCACATTTTGCTAGTCCTGCTGTGTTCCCAATGTGCATTGGCTTGTTATTCCTGAGCTTACTGTAGGTCTATCGTGTATGGAGAGAACTGCCATGCTGTGTAAGCTTTGTACCCAGTAACACAGAGCATATGTTGCCCATTAACTGCTGTGACATTTATGCATAAGACTGTGGTGGGGTTGTGTGAATAAAACTGTAATTTGCAGCTATTATGATAATGTTGTGAAGACAGTAATAAGTAAATGTGTTATACACTATATTGTATCCACTGAAAGGAATGTGCTGGAGTTATTCTTGAAATCAATGATTATTGTGATGGAGGAAGTGAAATATTTGAAACAAATTTGCCTTATACTGCACCAGTTGTCCACATATGTCTATTTCACCAGTTGTCATGTGATAAGAACCTTAATATTCAGGGCCCTTCTGGACACGTACTCCATACTGTCGAAGTCAAAAATATTACATAGAAAGAACATACATACTCCACACATATAATTCGCTATACTTGCAAATACGCGCAGCGAGCACAGCAATATATGGTATCACACGCATTTACACGGACATGCCACAGTGATGGATTTGACACTTATTTCATACAGCACATAATTTTAATAATATCAAGCGCCAGACATCATAATGATTTAAAATTATATAATGAAGTAATGTCATGTATGTGTATTATTGGAACGAAGCAAGATAGACCTGTCATATTTGGTATTAAAGCAAGCTGATTAATGTGTAGATTCATTTGATACTTGTTATTAAGTTGTAGGACATTGCAACAAGGAGTTATGATTAAATGTATGAAAGCTAAAATCACTTTTATTAGAACAATAGACATTACAGAACAGGTGGTGGACAGGAAACTCAGGCCAGCCCTTTGGATGTCTTCAAGGCTGAACCTGTTTAGCATACGAACAGACCAGTGACTCATCATGAATGAGAAAGTTCCCTCCCTTAAAACTAGATAACACATTACAGAGACACACAGTTGCTAGTTGCTGTTTTGTCCCAGACGATGATGGAGGTGCTTCTAGACCAGTTCCTGCATGATTTTACAGAGAGAGAGTGATATGGAGGGACGAATTTCTATGAGAAAGATATGGTAATTGTATCGCTGGCCTGTAACTGTATGTATTTATTTATTAGCAGTTTCTTATATAGCGCAGCATATTCCGTTGCGCTTTACAATCAGAACAACAGTTATAGAACAAAACTGGGCAAAGACAGACATAGAGGTAGGAGGGCCCTGCTCGCAAGCTTACAATCTATAGGGAAATAGGCATTGATACACAAGGATAGATGCAACCTGTTACATAATGGTTCCTCAGATTGCTAGGTTCTTAGTAGAGATGAGCGGGTTCGGTTCCTCGGAATCCGAACCCCCCCGAACTTCACCCATTTTACACGGGTCCGAGGCATACTCGGATTCTCCCGTATGGCTCGGATAACCCGAGCGCGCCCAAACGTCATCATCCCGCTGTCGGATTCTCGCGAGATTCGGATTCTATATAAGGAGCCGCGCGTCGCCGCCATTTTTTACTCGTGCATTGGAAATGATAGTGAGAGGACGTGGCTGGCGTCCTCTTACTTTGTTTCAGGGGGCTGCATATCTTTATTCTGGGGACCAGCAGTATTATAGGAGGAGTACAGTGCAGAGTTTTGCTGACCAGTGACCAGCAGTATTATATGTTGTCTGCCTGAAAAACGCTCCATATCTGTGCTCAGTGTGCTGCATATATCTGTGCTCACACTGCTTTATTGTGGGGACTGGGGACCAGCAGTATTGTATAGGAGTACAGTGCAGAGTTTTGCTGACCAGTGACCACCAGTATACGTTGTCTGCCTGAAAAACGCTCCATATCTGTGCTCAGTGTGCTGCATATATCTGTGCTCACACTGCTTTATTGTGGGTACTGGGGACCACCAGTATATTATATAGGAGGAGTACAGTGCAGAGTTTTGCTGACCAGTGACCACCAGTATACGTTGTCTGCCTGAATAACGCTCCATACCTGTGCTCAGTGTGCTGCATATATCTGTGCTCACACTGCTTTATTGTGGGTACTGGGGACCACCAGTATATTATATTGGAGGAGTACAGTGCAGAGTTTTGCTGACCAGTGACCACCGGTATTATACGTTGTCTGCCTGAAAAACGCTCCATATCTGTGCTCAGTGTGCTGCATATATCTGTGCTCACACTGCTTTATTGTGGGTACTGGGGACCAGCAGTATATTATATAGGAGGAGTACAGTGCAGAGTTTTTCTGACCAGTGACCACCAATATTATACGTTGTCTGCCTGAAAAATGCTCCATATCTGTGCTGCATTGTAGTATATAGAAGGAGTACAGTGCATAATTTTGCTGACCACCAGTATATAATATATAGCAGTACGGTACAGTAGGCCACTGCTCTACCTACCTCTGTGTCGTCAAGTATACTATCCATCCATACCTGTGGTGCATTTCAGTTGTGCGCAGTATATATAGTAGTAGGCCATTGCTTGTCCGTGGGACGAATATGGCCATTGACATGCCTGGTCAAATTACCAAAAAAAATCACCTCTTCGGTGTGGAATTATTTTAACACAAATGCGGACAACAGGTGTCAAGCCGTGTGTTGCCTTTGTCAAGCTGTAATAAGTAGGGGTAAGGACGTTAGCCACCTCGGAACATCCTCCCTTATACGTCACCTGCAGCGCATTCATCATAAGTCAGTGACAAGTTCAAAAACTTTGGATGACAGCGGAAGCAGTCCACTGACCACTAAATCCCTTCCTCTTGTAACCAAGCTCCTGCAAACCACACCACCAACTCCCTCAGTGTCAATTTCCTCCTTACACAGGAAAGCCAATAGTCCTGCAGGCCATGTCACTGTCAAGTCTGACGAGTCCTCTCCTGCCTGGGATTCCTCCGATGCATCCTTGAGTGTAACGCCTCCTGCTGCTGGTGCTGCTGTTGTTGCTGCTGGGAGTCGATCGTCATCCCAGAGGGGAAGTCGGAAGACCACTTGTACTACTTCGAGTAAGCAAATGACTGTCCAACAGTACTTTGCGAGGAAGATGAAATATCACAGCAGTCATCCTGCTGCAAAGCGGATAACTCAGGCCTTGGCAGCCTGGGCGGTGAGAAACATGTTTCCGTTATCCACCGTTAATTCACAGGCAACTACAGCCTTGATTGAGATACTGTGTCCCCGGTACCAAATACCATCTAGGTTCCATTTCTCTAGGCAGGCGATACCGATAATGTACACAGACCACAGAAAA
This sequence comes from Pseudophryne corroboree, assembly GCF_028390025.1. NCBI lineage: Eukaryota > Metazoa > Chordata > Amphibia > Anura > Myobatrachidae > Pseudophryne > Pseudophryne corroboree. The sequence continues at coordinate 526,589,561 of NC_086447.1, read as the reverse complement.
GAGTCACTAGTGTCCTAAAAAATGCAGTTGTACCCAATGTCCACTTAACCACGGACATGTGGACAAGTGGAGCAGGGCAGACTCAGGACTATATGACTGTGACAGCCCACTGGGTAGATGTATTGCCTCCCGCAGCAAGAACAGCAGCGGCGGCACCAGTAGCAGCATCTCGCAAACGCCAACTCGTTCCTAGGCAGGCTACGCTTTGTATCACTGCTTTCCAGAAGAGGCACACAGCTGACAACCTCTTACGGAAACTGAGAAACATCATTGCAGAATGGCTTACCCCAAATGGACTCTCCTGGGGATTTGTGACATCGGACAACGCCAGCAATATTGTGCGTGCATTACATCTGGGCAAATTCCAGCACGTCCCATGTTTTACACATACATTGAATTTGGTGGTGCAGAATATTTAAAACACGACAGGGGCGTGCAAGAGATGCTGTCGGTGGCCCGAAGAATTGCGGGCCACTTTCGGCATTCAGCCACCGCGTGCCGAAGACTGGAGCACCAGCAAACAGACTTGAACCTGCCCTGCCATCATCTGAAGCAAGAGGTGGTAACGAGGTGGAATTCAACCCTCTATATGCTTCAGAGAGGAGCAGCAAAAGGCCATTCAAGCCTATACATCTGCCTACGATATAGGCAAAGGAGGGGGAATGCACCTGACTCAAGCGCAGTGGAGAATGATTTCAACGTTGTGCAAGGTTCTGCAACACTTTGAACTTGCCACACGTGAAGTCAGTTCAGACACTGCCAGCCTGAGTCAGGTCATTCCCCTCATCAGGCTTTTGCAAAAGAAGCTGGAGACATTGAAGGAGGAGCTAAAACAGAGCGATTCCGCTAGGCATGTGGGACTTGTGGATGGAGCCCTTAATTCGCTTAACCAGGATTCACGGGTGGTCAATCTGTTGAAATCAGACCACTACATTTTGGCCACCGTGCTCGATCCTAGATTTAAAACCTACGTTGTATCTCTCTTTCCGGCAGACACAAGTCTGCAGAGGTTCAAAGACCTGCTGGTGAGAAAATTGTCAAGTCAAGCAGAACGTGACCCGTCAACAGCTCCTCCTTCACATTCTCCCGCTACTGGGGGTGCGAGGAAAAGGCTAAGAATTCCGAGCCCACCCGCTGGCGGTGATGCAGGGCAGTCTGGAGCGAGTGCTGACATCTGGTCCGGACTGAAGAACCTGCCAACGATTACTGACATGTCGTCTACTGTCACTGCATATGATTCTCCCACCATTGAAAGAATGGTGGAGGATTATATGAGTGACCGCATCCAAGTAGGCACGTCAGACAGTCAGTACGTATACTGGCAGGAAAAAGAGGCAATTTGGAGGCCCTTGCAGAAACTGGCTTTATTTTACCTAAGTTGCCCACCCTCCAGTGTGTACTCTGAAAGAGTGTTTAGTGCAGCCGCTCACCTTGTCAGCAATTGGCGTACGAGGTTACTTCCACAAAATGTGGAGAAGATGATGTTCATCAAAATGAATTACAATCAATTCCTCCGTGGAGACATTCACCAGCAATTGCCTCCAGAAAGTACACAGGGACCTGAGATGGTGGATTCCAGTGGGGATGAAGTAATAATCTGTGAGGAGGGGGATGTACACAGTGAAAGGGGAGAGGAATCAGACGATGAGGAGGAGGTGACATCTTGCCTCTGTAGAGCCAGTTTGTGCAAGGAGAGATTGATTGCTTCTTTTTTTGGTGGGGGCCCAAACCAACCAGTCATTTCAGTCACAGTTGTGTGGCAGACCCTGTCGCTGAAATGATGGGTTTGTTAAAGTGTGCATGTCCTGTTTATACAACATAAGGATGGGTGGGAGGGCCCAAGGACACGTCCATCTTGCACCTCTTTTTTCTTTAATTTTTCTTTGCATCATGTGCTGTTTGGGGACTATTTTTTTGAAGTGCCATCCTGCCTGACACTGCAGTGCCACTCCTAGATGGGCCAGGTGTTTGTGTCGGCCACTTGGGTCACTTAGCTTAGTCACACAGCTACCTCATTGCGCCTCTTTTTTTCTTTGCATCATGTGCTGTTTGGGGACTATTTTTTTGAAGTGCCATCCTGTCTGACACTGCAGTGCCATTCCTAGATGGGCCAGGTGTTTGTGTCGGCCACTTGGGTCGCTTAGCTTAGTCACACAGCTACCTCATTGCGCCTCTTATTTTCTTTGCATCATGTGCTGTTTGGGGACTATTTTTTTGAAGTGCCATCCTGTCTGACACTGCAGTGCCACTCCTAGATGGGCCAGGTGTTTGTGTCAGCCACTTGTGTCGCTTAGCTTAGCCATCCAGCGACCTTGGTGCACCTCTTTTTTTCTTTGCATCATGTGCTGTTTGGGGACTATTTCTTGAAGTGCCATCCTGTCTGACACTGCAGTGCCACTCCTAGATGGGCCAGGTGTTTGTGTCGGCCACTTGGGTCGCTTAGCTTAGTCACACAGCTACCTCATTGCGCCTCTTTTTTTATTTGCATCATGTGCTGTTTGGGGACTATTTTTTTGAAGTGCCATCCTGTCTGACACTGCAGTGCCACTCCTAGATGGGCCAGGTGTTTGTGTCGGCCACTTGGGTCGCTTAGCTTAGTCATCCAGCGACCTCGGTGCAAATTTTAGGACTAAAAATAATATTGTGAGGTGTGTGGTGTTCAGAATAGACTGAAAATGAGTGGAAATTATGGTTATTGAGGTTAATAATACTATGGGATCAAAATGACCCCCAAATTCTATGATTTAAGCTGTTTTTGAGGGGTTTTTGTAAAAAAACACCCGAATCCGACAGAAAAATTTCAGGGAGGTTTTGCCAAAACGCGTCCGAATTCAAAACACGGCCGCGGAACCGAATCCAAAACCAAAACACAAAACCCGAAAAATGTCCGGTGCACATCACTAGTTCTTAGTGGGTTGTATGATATGATCACCCAGCAATGTTGGAAGACAAAATGTGAGGTTATTTGGACTGTGCAGAGGGGATGTAACTGGATAGGGAAGCATTGAAGGTTATGTGTGTGGATCAGGAATTTGGTAGGCTTGTCTGAAGAGATGAGTTTTTAGGGAATGTTTAAAGGTTTGGAGACTAGAGGAGAGTCTGATTGTGCGTGGGAGGGCATTCCACAGAGTGGGTGAAGCCCGGGTAAAGTCCTGTAATTTTGAGTTGGAACAGGTAATACATCTGGATGAGAGACGCAGATCTTGTGCAGAGCGGAGGGGTCTGGTAGGGAGATATTTTGAGATGAGTGAGGAGATGTATGATGGTGCAGTTTGGTTAATAGCCTTGTATGTAAGTAAAAGTATTTCATATTTGACACGGTAGAATACCGGTAACCAATGGAGGGACTGACAGAGCGGATCAGCAGACGAAGAACGTCTGGTGAGGAAGATTAGCCTTGCAGCTGCATTTAAAATGGATTGAAGTAGTGAGAGCCTATGTTTGGGAAGACCAGTAAAGAGACTATTACAATAATCAATGCGGGAGATGATGAGTGCATGGATCAGAGTTTTTGCAGTATCTTGTGTAAGATAAGGGCGTATTTTGGATATGTTTTTAAGGTGCATGTAACATTATTTAGAGACAGATTGAATGTGTGGAAAAAACGACAGTTCAGAGTCAAGGATGACACCTAGGCAGCGAGCTTGTGGGGTGCAGCGAGCTTGTGGGGTAGGGTGGATAGTTGCATTGTCAACAGTTATGGCAATATCAGGTTGGTAACTACCCTTAGCTGGTGGGAAAATAATTAATTCTGTTTTGTAAATGTTGAGTTTGAGGTGGCGAGATGACATCCAAGATGAAATGGCAGACAGGCATCCAGTGACACGAGCCAATACAGATGGTGATAAATCTGGGGAGGATAGGTAGATTTGAATATCATCAGCGTACAAATGATACTGAAATCCGAAGGAGCTGATTAGTTTACCAAGAGAGGAGGTATAGATTGAGAAAAGCAGAGGACCTAAGACTGAGCCTTGCGGTACTCCAACTGATAGAGGTAGAGAAGAGGAGGTAGAATCAGAGAAGTGAACACTGAAAGATCGATTAGATAGGTAGGATGAGAACCAAGTAAGGGCTGTGTCCTGAAGACCTAGGGACTCTAGTGTTTGTATGAGAAGAGAGTGGTCGACAGTGTCAAAAGCAGCAGAGAGATCTAGAAGAATAAGTAGTGTGTAATGGCCTTTTGATCTAGCAGTGACCAGATCATTCACTACTTTGGTCAGTGCCGTCTCCGTGGAGCGTTGGGCACGAAAGCCTGACTGAAGTGGGTCCAGTAAGTTGTGGGAGTTAAGAAAGTGTGTATGGCGAGTGTAGGCAAGTCTCTCAAGTAGCTTGGAGGGACTGGGTAGCTGAGAAATGGGACGGTAGTTTGAGAGTGTGTTTTGGTCAGAGTTGTGTTTTTTCAGAATGGGAGTAATCACTGCATGTTTAAACAGAGATGGAAAGATGCCAGTAGAGAGAGAGAGAGAGATTACAGATTTTAGTTAAGGTTGGGATAAGCACAGGAGACAAACTTTTACAGACCTGTGAGGGTATAGGATCAAGAGGAGAGGTAGTGGAGTAGGAGGATGAAAAGAGTGTTGATACTTCATCTTCACTTGTGGGATCAAATGAAGAGAAAGTGCCAGAGGGTTCAGATAGGGATTTGAACAGGTCACTGGCTGAGTTAGAGCATACAATTTCATCTCGGATTTCTTATCCTTGAAGTGGGAAGCAAGTTCTTGTGCACTGACAGTAGCTAGTGGGGGAGGTGAGGGAGGGTAAAGAAGTGATTTAAATGTATTAAAAAGTCGTTTGGGGTTGGTGGCATGATAAGAGATGAGAGATTGGAAATATGTTTGTTTGGCAGTGTCCAGGGCCTGACGATAGGACTACTTACTGTATGAATTGTAACCATGTAACTATATGTATACTGTACATTGTTATTAAAAGGTTATGTATTCAATATATCACAAATATATACATCAATGAGCTTTGGAACTCAGATAATGTGTGGGTGTATTGTATTCTCTTATGGGATGCAGTGTTTTGCTATGTATAGCGCACATTCATGGCACATGGTAATAAGAGGTGCAGGCGTCTACAATATATATTAGAGCGGGCATTTTAAATATTTGTTAGAAAGCAATTTGGTCCACACCATAGCTGGAGTAGAGGAGAATCATTGTGGGTGGGACGCACTACATGACATCATAGTACCCCAAGTAAATGTGTAACAGTACCAGTAAGGCATACAGTAAAGCTCAAGAATGCACAGAATGAAGACTGTTTCAGAAATGTATAAACTGGAGGAACAAGCCTTTAGGCTGAAGTAATTATTTAGTGAAGAATCAACAGATTTAGGTCTCTCCGTACCCATATACCACATTCGGGAGCCAGTTGTAATAATACTGTTCATGCTCAATGCAGGCTTAATGTTCTTTTCTCACTAATTAGATCTGTAATTAGACATTATACAATTGGCGAGCTTAGCTCTTCATGTAGTTAGTGATGTAAATGTTTTCGGGTATTAGTATGCAGGACACAGGGTCATAGGAAATGACAGTAGGGGTAAATTTACTAACAATGATAGAAAAGTAGTAAGGGCAATAATACCCACTCACTGCTCATGGAAGAAAAAGCCACATGAGTAACTCATCTACTGTGCAAGTCCATTGAATCAATGTGACTATACTGTAATTTATATATGTTTGAGTGCTAGCAGGTATTATTGCCCTAACTACTTTGTCTATTGTTTTAATCTTTGGGCGTGAGGTATGGAGTGTGGGGATGGGAGGCAATCACGAAAACGCCTGTAGGGATCCTGGCAGTCACAATGCCGATACCGGGTTCCGGACAGGCAGTGAAATGCCGCTGCCGGTATGGTGGCACCACAGGCTTTTCTCCCTCCATAGGTGTCCACGAAACTATAACCTGTGGCGAGCGCAGCGAACCACCATGCCGGTAGCATGGTGAGTGCTGCGAGCCCACAAAGTGCTTTGTAGCGCTCGCCCCGTTGCCAGCATACTGGTGGCCGGGATCCCGCTGTTGGGATAATGACAGCCGGGATCACACCCGCCGGTAATACGTATGTATTCTGTGGGGACAATCTCAAGGGTACTTAACCCACAGTGTTTTGAGCAATTTCTGGACAATTTCAGTCAGATTCAAATAGTGACGGGCTGGGGCAACGAATTGTCCCTGGCATTTGTGAACATACGCGCACGTCACAAAGGGGCGCACAGACATGGTGCACGGGGGCGTGCCACGAGTCAGGTGGGTTTGGACTCGCGGCACTACCCAATTTCCATAGAGACATGCTTTGGGTGGGTTGGCAGGCCACCATTTTCATGGAGGCACACGCTTCAGACAGTGGGGACGGCTAAAGCAGAGAGCTGTAGGCTGCGCTGTGCAGCTTTGACATTATGACAGAACTTTAACTGTAAAGCCTTCCTATGCCTGAATTAACATTCTAGTAAGTCGGTGCTGGGCAGACTTCTAACTAACATTTAAAAGAAAATATATCCTTGCACCTCCTAATAAATATATTCTGTACCTCACATCTATATTCTTTACATTGGCAAAAATATTGAGAAAGTGGGATTGGGAAGAAAGGTTACGGGGGACCATATGGAGCGACATGGAAAGCAGTTAGTTTATCGCAGATAGACGTATATACAGCAGTAAAATAAATTGATGACAAAGCTGATAAACTGCAAAATGAGTGAGGATAGAATATAATAATAATAAAAAATAAATAAACTTATGAGAGGAGATGTAATACTGTAGACTGGAACAGGAGCTATAAGTAACTAGAGCCAGGAAACTTTTCTCAGGGAGAAATAATCTCCAACACAAATGGGCTAATTCAGACCTGTTCGCCCACTAGGGATTTTTGAAGTCCTGCGTTTGCATAGTCGCCGCCCATGGGTGAGTGTATTTTCACTCTGCAAGTGTGCGAACGCATGTGTAGCAGAGCTGTACAAACAGATTTTGTGCAGTCTCTGAGTAGCCCAGGACTTACTCAGCCGCTGTGAACTCTTCAGCCTGTCCGGGACCAGAATTGATGTCAGGAACCCTCCCTGCAACTGCATGGACACGCCTGTGTTTTTCCAAACACTCCCAGAAAACGGTTAGTTGCCACCCACAAATGCCTTCTTCCTGTTAATCTCCTTGCGAATGCCCGTGCGAATGGATCCTTCACACAAACCCATAGCTGAATGGTGATCCGCTTTGTACCCGTGCGATGCGCCTGCGCATTGCGGTGCATACGCATGCGCAGTTTAAACCCGATTACCCACTGTACGAAAACGCAGCCTAGCGATCAGGTCTGAATTACCCCCAATGTCACTAGAAGCCATTCTGTGGCTGGATTGCCGCATCCAAAATCAGTGAAAGCCCATTCCACAAGGAAGGTGGGCTTTTCTTAGGCGGCTGCCCAAGGGGTCTCGGCATTACAGCTTTGCCGAGCTGCTACTTGGTCGGGTTCAAACACATTTGCAAAATTCTACAAGTTTGATACCCTGGCTGAGGAGGACCTGGAGTTTGCCCATTCGGTGCTGCAGAGTCATCCGCACTCTCCCGCCCGTTTGGGAGCTTTGGTATAATCCCCATGGTCCTTACGGAGTCCCCAGCATCCACTAGGACGTCAGAGAAAATAAGATTTTACTTACCGGTAAATCTGTTTCTCGTAGTCCGTAGTGGATGCTGGGCACCCGTCCCAAGTGCGGACTTTCTGCAATACGTGTACATAGTTATTGCTTAATAATGGGTTATGTTATGTTGGCATCCATTGTTGATGCCCTGTTGTTGTTCATACTGTTGACTGGATAAGTGTATCACAAGTTATACGGTGTGATTGGTGTGGCTGGTATGAGTCTTACCCGAGATTCCAAAATCCTTTCCTTATAATGTCTGCTCTTCCGGGCACAGATTCTAACTGAGGTCTGGAGGAGGGGCATAGAGGGAGGAGCCAGTGCACACCAGATAGTACTAAATCTTTCTTTAGAGTGCCCAGTCTCCTGCGGAGCCCGCTATTCCCCATGGTCCTTACGGAGTCCCCAGCATCCACTAGGACGTCAGAGAAAATAAAAAACCTAACATAAGTCTTTTCAGAGAAACTCAGTAGAGCTCCTCTGGAGTGCATACAGTCTGCCTGGGCACATTTCTAAAACTGAGGTCTGGAGGAGGGGCATAGAGGGAGGAACCAGTTCACACCCTTGAAAAATCTTAAAGTGCCCATGGCTCCTGCGGAACTGTCTATACCCCATGGTACTGAAGTGCACCCCAGCATCCTCTAGGACATATGAGAAATAATAATATACATATATTTTTTAATATATGCTGTTCTGTCTTATATGCAGATGATGGCTACTGTATATCAGGGTGTGTCTTGGTAACACACTTGTGAGATACCAGAGCTTACTGTTTACAAACCCCTATTATTTAAACTGTCTGAATTGACAGTATATATCCAATTCTCACATTCACCACTTAACTCAGAGGGACTCTCACTGTGTGGTACCCATTTGACTTCCCTGGTCTGATTACTTACCAACAGGGGTATCAGTGCTGGCCGCCCCACAGCAGTAGATCCTTCCACTGTTCTATACTCTCTCACCTCTGGTCCATCTTCCCACGCTCTCATCCTCACGTTCACTGTCCTTTAGGACATACGGGAGGACAGTAGAAGTAGGGGTGGTCCATATAATTCTTTGCCTCCTCCATACATAAATATATATACATTAATCCTAAAACATACCACCATTGATTATTTAATTTGCCGTATGCTCCACAACATTTGGACAAATTGTAATAATTAACAGTGTATAGGCATACACAGATAATATATGTGATACCTGAAGATTGTTTCTTATTTTTGCCTGTATTAGGCTGACCATATTATCCCTTTAACCTGGGAGACTCATGAATTACACAGGTTCTGTGGCTGCTTAAAACCAGGTGAAATGCAGGCTTGCAATCAGCCAGTCACAGAACCTGTGTAATTCATGAGTGTCCCAGGTTAAAGGGATAATATGGTCAGCCTACCTATATGTATTTATATTGATTTACTATTGTCCTAAGTCTATATATTCACCTACAATTACTAGCACTACTTTGATGTTATGTTAAAAAATATAGCCGTATGCAATATGTGATTAACAGGACGAATTTATTCCCCAAAATTTGGAAATCACTATTTACATTGGTTGACATTTGTATACAGTATATGCATATACATCCACATGTGCTACTTACTGTATGTGTCTTACTAAACATAGCACACTATTCTGTACTGCTGTATGTTCACCAATTTTTGGACCGATTATTATTTCTTAACACAGCTCTTTGGCTACTTGAAATGACTTGAATTCCATTTTCTCTGTCTAATTATTGCTAAATGTTTGTATGGTCTGTGAACTCAAAACGTGACACCTACCTGTAAATCCCCTTTTTTAGTGCATATCAATAAAATGTAATATTTTTTATAAATTATAAATAATGTCCCTAAAAAAGAGTCTTCCTTTCTGTCCTCATTTACCACTGAAAACAATATGTTTGCTAGCAGACATACAAGCATATAACTGCTGGTATGTATGGGATTTATTTACGTGAACATGTTTTTCTGACTATGGGGGTCATTCCAAGTTGATCGCGCGCTAGCTTTTTTTTTTAGCAGCCATGCAAACGCTATGCCGCCTCCTACTGGGAGTGTATTTTTGCTTAGCAGAAGTGCGAACGAAAGGTTCGCACAGCGGCTACAACAAAAATTTTGTGCAGTTTCAGAGTAGCTTCAGACCTACTCAGCACTTGCGATCACTTCAGACTGTTCAGTTCCTGTTTTGATGTCACGAACACGCCCTGCGTTCGCACAGCCATGCCTGCATTTTTCCTGGCACGCCTGAGTTTTTACGAACGCTCCCTGAAAACGGTTAATTGACACCCAGAAACACCCTCTTCTTGTCAATCACTCTGCGGCCAGCAGTGCGACTGAAAAGCTTCGCTAGATCCTGTGTGAAACTACATCGGCCGTTATGAAAGTACGTCGCGCGTGCGCATTGCGCCGCATATGCATGCGCAGAAGTGCCTTTTTTTGCATCATCGCTGCGCAGCGAACATTTTCAGCTAGCGATCAACTCGGAATGACCCCCTATAAAGCTCAGTCACTTTGTAAATTGCACATTTGCGTTCTTTGCTTTCTGGAAGTGTTCAGCGCAAAATCTGCCACTACTCCAGTGCTCAGTCTGCATTAGCCACTTTATGTCTGGATTCTAACAGAGGAAGATTCAACAGGAAATAGAATTGAATTACAGTACATAGAATTCACGAATAATAGTTTGCCATTAACTATAATTCAGCCCCTGAATCGTTTGCTAACAAAAATTACATTTATATCTAAAGACCCATGTAAGATTGGCAAATGAGGCAGGAACTGTTGTAAATCTATTTCCTAATGTGCACAGAAGTAATGAAGTTGTTTGTTTTTTTAAACATATTTCTATAAACCGATAAATATGTATGACTGCTTAATTAATTTTTTGTATTTATTTTCACATCGGTATGTTCTATCACTGTATCATTTAACTTAATATGCACGTTGAAATTAATTCACACCAACGAAAAGGAATTTTACCACTCAATGACTACATTGTACTATCACTATCTAAATAATATAAATTGAATTTGTATTATACACATATATTCATAGCAAATCTTCCAGAGAACAAGGGAGTCGCATCACATATATGGATAAATTTGCTAATTCCCAATGACAGTCAAAGAGCTAATCTTACTGGAAGCTGATAAACTGCTGGGTGACAGTACATTAGAAATAACATTATAAACATAAAGAGACTAATGCAGAATTCAAAGCAAGTGGACAGTTTATGGACAGTTTTTTTTTTGCAAGTTTTTCACTTTGCAGGAACAAAGCATATGCAACTGCAGATGATGCTGAGACATACACAAAAGAGATGTACAGTCTTGGCTCCATCTAACCAGTTGCACCCGCCCGGGCATGCCTATCGCCGGGAGTGTCCCCGTTCGCCTGAGTGCGTACCCGTCCACCTGAGTGCCCGCAATGGAGACGTGCCCCCAGGCTCGGACTGGCCCACAGGGGTATAGGGGAAACCACCGGTAGGCCCCACTGCCTAGGGTCCCCTGCTCCTCTAGGGATCAGGTTCTAGACTGTGCACTTGAATTATATATTATACATATGTTACCTTATACTGCACAGGATTATGATGTATTCTCTACAGTACATTGCTGTCATTAATCTGGCACATTATCATGCATTCACTAGCATTAATTAATATATAAATTATCAAGGAGTCCAGACCAGGTACTCTATAATGGTTAGCTAAACCTCTGTGGTGGCTGGCCACACTCCCTTTGGAGGCTGACCACAACTCCAATCATGGGCCCCTACCACTGTATACCCCCAGTGGGCCCTTCATGCTCCAGTCCGACACTGCGCGCCCCATTCACCTGAATGGAGAGCATCTCCATCCGCGCGCCCGGACAGAGACATTCTGAATGGGAGCGTCTCTGTGCACTCCCACCGTAACTAGTTGGATGGATCGCCTAGTTACACCAGGAGTGCTCGTTTGCGATGGAGCCACCTCAGATGAATGCGGCTCCATCTGTATCTCCACTTGTATCTGAATAGATTAGAGCCCACCCAAACTTTCAGCACCCAAGGGAATCCGAGTAGTGGTTTGGGTTTTCCGGCCAGGCTCAAATTCCAAAATGAGGCACCTGTATTTATGCCCCTGTGCACAGTGCACACTGATGGGTTTTTATTTGTCACTGCCTGGAGTGCAGCACAAAGGTCCTAATACAGGGGTGGGATTAACCCTTGGTGCACAAGCGCACACTGGTGTTTTTTTTGTCACTGCCTGCAGTGCCACATTAACTGTTTATTGGTGCAAATTGTGGCGATCCACCATTACTATAATTATATTAGTGTAGTGATATGCAGCAGTGTGTAAAAAAAAAAATCTAAAAAATAAAAAAAACAAAAAAGATAAAAAAACAAAAACACTTGTGTGTGTTCAGGCCCAGGCCATGCTCCACGCCATTAATAATAATGTACTGTTAGTACACAGTGTGAGTTGTCATTTGTGAAAAAAATAGTTTTTTTTATTTTTTTATTTGCAATTTGTGTGGTCAGTAAAGCTCAGTAGGTCCCACTGCATTAATATATATAAGCACTGTGAGTCCACAGAGTGAGTTGTCATTTATGAAAAAAAACCTGAACTCGTGCGTTCAGTAAAGCCCAGTAGATGCATTTCGCCACTGCGTTAATAAATATAAGCACTGTGAGTTAAAATGAATTATAATCAGTTGAGAAAAAAGCAGAAGCAGTAACCAAGTACTAGTGCTGTGGCTGCTGCCAGTCATAAAAGTACGACAACACCTATTAAAGGTAGCTCAGGGGGCAGAAAGTTTAGTAAAGGGCACGTGAAATCTAAATCTTTCACAATGTGTTATGATTCTGTTGGTGCATGTATTCCCTCTGTTCAGAATGCACCTGGGGTCAGCTGACATTAACAATCCATCAGTGTCTTTCTTGTGTTTTCTGTTCCTTAGGCTCTCTGTGTACTTGCAGCTCTGCAGGTGCACAGGGTTTGTAATTGTAGTTAACACTCCCATCATGGCTTTTTCATTGGTTAGTGTGGTTGTTATAAACTAGCCAGCTGAGTTCTCCCATGCCGGTTATAATATTATTATTTTCCTGCAAGAACTATCTGAATTGCTTGGTGTCTTTAGTCCAAGCTCCTGTTCATGCCGAAAGCCTGGTCTTTCGGTTCATGTTATTCAGCGACTCCTGTTTTTGCCAGTTTGTGTTTCCAGAACTACCTTAGCTAAGTACTGTATTACGGACTTTCATTGTGATTTGTGGATTCTCTAAGCATTCATTACTTGTTTTTACATATTTATGTGGACATTCATTGCCTGCAACAGTGATTGTGATACATTCTGGTCCTGTCTTCAAGCCCTGGCTCATAGCTGTGTAACTACTCATCTGCTGTTTATCATCAGTGTAAAGTATGGTGCTGTACATTCCAGTATTAAAGGTAGAGTCCATAGTCTGCTAAACATTACATCCTGCTATACCTCGCTCAAGACTATTCAGTATTCCCCAGTCAAGTCTGGTTAACCATTTCTGTGCCACTCTGCATCTGCCTGCACCTCCAGCATTTATCCTCTTCTTGTAATTCACCTGTCAAACATTATAGGCAGGTGAATTGTAACATTATAACTGGCCCAACACTACTGGAGTAGTATGCTCAGAATGGACCCTGTCTTGTAAGGTCCAGTCCAGATCTCAGCCAGTCAGACTCAAGTCGCAGATCCAGTTCCGGGTCTTCTGAGCAAGCTGCTTGAGAGTATACAGACACTGGCCCTCATTCCGAGTTGTTCGCTCGCTAGCTGCATTTAGCAGCATTGCACACGCTAAGCCGCCGCCCTCTGGGAGTGTATCTTAGCATAGCAGAATTGCGAACGAAAGATTAGCAGAATTGCGAATAGAAATTTCTTAGCAGTTTCTGAGTAGCTCGAGACTTACTCCTACACTGCGATCAGTTCAGTCAGTTTCGTACCTGGTTTGACGTCATAAACACACCCAGCGTTCGGCCAGACACTCCCCCGTTTCTCCAGCCACTCCCGCGTTTTCCCTGAAACACCTGCGTTTTTCCGCACACTCCCAGAAAACATCCAGTTTCCACCCAGAAACACCCACTTCCTGTCAATCACACGCCGATCAGCAGAACTATAAAAAAACTTAGTTACGCCGTGAGTAAAATACCAAACTTTTGAGCTAATTTACTTGGTGCAGGCGCACTGCGTACATTGCGCATGCGCAGTTTGCGACTAATTGCTCCGTATCGAAAAAAAAATAACGAGCGAACAACTCGGAATGACCCCCACTGCTGTTACAGGCCTTTTTAGGAATGTCTTCTCATGTGGATGTGCTGCAGCAGCAGATTATTCCAACCTCTCATAGTGTCCTGGATGCAGTTAATCCTTGCCATAATCAGTCGGGTGAGGAAAATTTTGTTGGGACATCTCTTGCAACTGTTCCAGGTCCTCTCAGTCCCACAGTGGAGTGAATCCTGAGTGACTGAGTATATTGTTCGTTAAAATTGAACAGTTACAATTTTTTTTTACTGTTATAACCCAATTGATACCAGAAATTTTTGGGAGACCAAGGTGACTACAGACTCTTGTTCTCCCACTTCTGAACTTTCGTTGTCAGATCGGAGTGAAGGCAGATTTTGGTGGTACCTGCGACCCAGGCTCTCTGAAGCCAAATGCCAGCAGTGTATGGAGAATGGTCTCTGTCTCTATTGTGGGAGTGCTGAACACCTGATTAAAGACTGTTCATTATGCAAGTCCAGAAATGGTGATAAACTTCAGCATTCCATGGTTCAAGCTGTAAATCACTCTTCCAGACTCTATTACTCCCAATAAGGTTGCCCAAAAGAAAACTCATATTTACGGTTGGAGTCCTGCGACGAGGGGCCCTAAACTCAAATTTGAGAACCATCAGGAGATGGTTAATTCTCATCACTGGTGAGGTAATCACCAGCTGTGCCCCAGGAGGGGTCTTGAGTGGCTGTGCCCCAGGAGGGGTCTTGAGTGGCTGTGCCCCAGGAGGGGTCTTGAGTGGCTGTGCCCCAGGAGGGGTCTCGAGTGGCTGTGTCCCAGGAGGGCTCTTGAGTGGCTTTGCCCAAGGAGGGGACTCATGTGCCAAAGCCCCAGGAGGGGACTTGTGTGCCAAAGCCCCAGGAGGGGATTCGTGTGCTAAAGCCCCAGGAGGGGACTCGTGTGCCAAAGCCACAGGAGGGAACTCGTGTGCCAAAGCCCCAGGAGGGTACTCGTGTGCCAAAGCCTCAGGAGGGGACTCGTGTGCCAAAGCCCCAGGAGGGGACTCTTGTGCCAAAGCCCAAGGAGGAGGCCTGAAGTTCTGTGTGCCCCGGCCTCAGGGCCTGAGGTTCTGTCTGCCCTGGCCTCTGGGCCTGAGGACCTGTCTGCCCTGGCCTCCGGGCCTGAGGACCTGTCTGCCCTGGCCTCCGGACCTGAAGACATGTCTGCCCTGGCCTCCGGGCCAGAGGACATGTCTGCGCTGGCCTCATGGTATGAGGACCTGACTGCCATTGCCTCACAGCATGAGGACCTGTCTGCCCTTGCATCAAGGCATGAGGACCTGTCTGCCCTTGCCTCACAGCATGAGGCTGTTGTAACCCCTCCCATCGGGCAAGTAAGGACTGCCATGTCCGGGGTCAGTCCATATGTTGTCTTGCCTTTCAGGGTCTACCAGTCATCCAAGCCTGCCTTGCCAGAGGTCTGAGAGGTGTCATCCTTGCCAGAGGTCTAAGAGGTGTCTGCCTTGCCAGAGATCTGAGAGGTGTCTGCCTTGCCAGAGGTTTGAGAGGTGCCTGCCTTGCCAGAGGTCTAAGTGGTGTCTGCCTTGCCAGAGGTCTGAGAGGTGTCTGCCTTGCCAGAGTTCCGAGAGGTGTCTGCTTGCCTGAAGTTGTGCCAATGCCTATCTTGTCCGGAGTTGTGCCAATGTCTGTCTTAGTCGATGGCTCTTCCCCAGGAGGGGAGGCCGATGTCCAGATTCCAGAAGGGGTAATTGATGACCTGTCACCAAAAGGGTCATCAAACTCTGAAGCCCCAGGAGGGGTTCCAGTTTCTGTGTCCAGTTCTGAAGCACCTGGAGGGGCATCTAATCCTGCAGCCATAGAAAGGACATCTGATT
Organism: Pseudophryne corroboree; assembly: GCF_028390025.1. Lineage (NCBI taxonomy): Eukaryota > Metazoa > Chordata > Amphibia > Anura > Myobatrachidae > Pseudophryne > Pseudophryne corroboree. The sequence goes on along the minus strand of NC_086447.1, from coordinate 526,573,816 downwards.
CAAGTTCTAGTATTAAATATTGTGCCTAAGAGTTGATTTCCAGTTTGAACATAGCTTTCCCAGATGTTATTCAAAATTCCTCCAAACACTATCCTGTCGCATCTGTAAGTTCCAGTTCCAAGAAAGATCTCCACTTTACTACTACAGGGAATACTGTCTTCAAAGGAGATCTTGCTCAATTCTGTGCCCTGGCTCATCAGCATCTCATCTACATTGAAACAGATTCAAATAAATCAGCATCTCTCCTGCCAACGCAGTTAACTATTTCCTCAGATCCTTCAGTGGGGAAGCTTTGGACTGAGCCAAGCCCTTCATCAAGTCCAAAGATCCATTACTCACTGATCTTCCTGTCTTCATTAAAAAAGTACAACAAAGATTCACCCTAAAATCAGCCTGTTCAAAGTCATCAGAAAATCCAGATTCTGTTGTATCCATTTTCAGTCAGTCTGCCTGTCCATAAAGTTAATATAACTGTTCCTGTTAATGAGTCTTCATGTCTTGCTGATCCTAGGGAGAAAATTCCTGCCCTATCGGTTCCAGGGAAGAACCTTACATTTTGTAAGTCCCAAGTAGGGGCTTCATGCCCTGTCGGTCCTAAGAAAGGTCTTCCTTCTGTCAAGCCTGAAAAGAAAGTCCAATCTGTTGGTCCAGCTAAAGATTGTTAATCCTGACCAAAACCCAGACCCTATTATTCCTGACCAAAACCCAGACCCTATTAATCCTGACCAAAACCCAGACCCTATTAATCCTGACCAAAACCCAGACCCTATTACCTTTTAATGGGAGGTTGGAGCAATTTCGAGATCTGTTGCTTCAAGTTCAGGAATCGGCTCCATACCTTTCCTCTGATGCTGAAAAAAATTCAATTCTTGTGCATGGCCTTCAAGGAGGAGGCTCTGTATTGCCTTTAAACACTCATCTCTTCTAATAATCCTGTTCTTCAAGACTTGGAAGCCTTCAGTAATGCTGTTATTAAAAGATTTAGTGGTCCTGAAATATATTTTTCTGAGTTCTCTGGGAGTTCTGCCTTGTCTGCCAAAGAACCACCTATTACTGAAGTCGGATCACCTTTGTGGAACCATCAAACTAATAACTCTCTCACAAAAACTGTAGCCTTTCTAAATCTTCTCCAAAACAACAAACCAAGTACTTAACTACTGGCAATATGTCATTTTCATCTCCATACAATTGGTCTCCTGAATAATATTGTCATTGGAACCCATCATCTGCTCAGTCTGTCAAATTTTCATCTCCTGCTAAGAAAACTGTGATGTTGCCTTGTGACGTTGACTCTAATTCGGATTATGACTCAGTAGCTGAAGAAGCTCTGTTAATGGAGTCACCTATAAGTTATGACAATGTCTTTATGCTTCCAGTGGTAAAACCTAAACGGTCCCGTAAGTAGAAGCATCGTCGGAAATCTTGAATCTTTGATTTATTTCTAAGACTTTTTTGTTCCCCTTAGTCCCGTATGGGTGTCCGGAGTCCACCCTGAAGGATGGGGGGGTACTGTTATGATTGTTGGTGAATGCATTCCCTCTGTTCAGAATGCACCTGGGATTAGCTGACTAACTATTCAGTATGCACCTGGTGTCAGCTGACATTAACAATCCATCAGTGTCTTTCCTGTGTTTTCTGTTACTTAGGCTCTCTGTGTACTTGCAGCTCTGCAGGTGCACAGGGTTTGTAATTGTAGTTAACACTCCCATCCTGGCATTTTTCATTGGTTAGTGTGGTTGTTATAAACCAGCCAGCTGAGTTCTCCCATGCCGGTTATAATATTATTATTTTCCTGCAAGAACTATCTGAATTGCTTGGTGTCTTAAGTCCAAGCTCCAGCCGAAAACCTGGTCTGTCGGTTCATGTTATCCAGCAAATCCTGTTTTTGCCAGTTTGTGGTTCCAGAACTACCTTAGCTAAGTACTGTATTACAGACTTTCATTGTGATTTGTGGATTCTCTAAGCATTCATTACGTGTTTTTACATATTTATGTGGACATTCATTGCCTGCAACAGTGATTGTGATACATTCTGGTCCTGTATTCAAGCCCTTGGGCCATAGCTGTGTAACTACTCATCTGCTGTTTATCATCAGTGTAAAGTATGGTGCTGCACATTTCAGTGTTAAAGGTAGAGTCCATAGTCTGCTAAACATTACATCCTGCTATACCTCGCTCAAGATTATTCAGTATTCCACAGTCAAGTCTGGTTGACCATTTCTGTGCCACTCTGCATCTGCCTGCACCTCCAGCATTTATCTTCTTCTCATAATGTACCTGCCAATCATTATAGGCAGGTGAATTGTAACACAATGTTAAAAAAGTGGTAGAGGTGTCACTTTAAAAACTGACAAATCATCATCATGCATTTGTTGGAATGGATCCAACAAGGCCTATTCAATGGACGGCCAAATCCGACAGTTGTATTTGGCCGTACCAGGGGTCCTGTCCTGCCGCTGCTGTCAGTGGCTGACAGTGCTGGCAGGGGGAGCTGGATGGCAACGGGTGGCGGTGGGAGGCGGGGGAGCTGGACGGCGGCAGGGGGGGGGGAACTGCCAGTGGCGGGTGGCAAGGGGAGGTGGACGGCAGCGAAGGCAGCTGCCAGCGGCGGCCAGCAGAGGGAAAAGCCTGCGGCAGCAGGGGTGATGTCTGCGACTGCCAGGGGTTATGAGCCTGGCCAGGAGGGATGCCCTGCTCAATCCAACTTTTTTTAAAGTTGGAATGTTATTGTCAGAAAGGGGGCCAAAACCTGTCAGATTTGTCCCCGTCTCTGACAGAAGCACGCAGATCGGCGCCTATCCACGTTTTTTTCTGACAAGTTGGGAATTCCCGACTTGTTGGAAAAAAACTGCTCTTTTTTAATAGATTGGAACCCCTTCCAACCAAAATCTGTCAGAAGATGCCATCTTTCTGACAAGACGGCAGCGCTTCCAACAGCTATTGAATACACCCATAAGGCTGAAGAACAAACTATGTATTTAAAAATTCCTGAGTAGAGTCTAGGGTGTCCATGTTAGCTATGTGTGAGTCTGACATTGGTTATACTGTACTTCTAGAGAAGCCTCCTTCCACCATTTCTGCTCCCTTTGCAAATGTAGGGATGAGCAGTGCAAGTAAAGATGGGAATGCTAGCGTGGATGTACAACAGTATGACGGGACTATTTGTGTGCTAAATTATGCTAATGAAGATATTGAGGATGATGAGGATTACAAGGATGTTGATTGTGTAAGTCAGCCACCAGTGACAGCAATTCTTGCCCATGATAAAAAGAAAATCATTGTGATGCCTGGGCATAAGCCCCAAAAAGCCACCTGTTGGGTGTGGGTATATTTTTACCCAAATCCTGCCAATTGTTGTGAAGCTTTCTGCTTCATTTGTGAGGCCAAAGTTAGTAGAGGTAGGTACATTAACCATCTAGGCACCCCCTCCATTTTATGTCAATTTTGGTGAGTTCTTGCATTTGATTTTCAAAATTATACAAATTTGTAAAATAGTAACAGCTACTAGCAGTTTAGACCACTCCATTGCCAACATCATCAATCTCCTCATTAGTGATCAGAGGTAGTCCTTCCAAAAAGATTGGTTTGTGGGGGCATACACATACCAAGCACATTAGCCACAAAAGTTTGACAAACTGTGCATGTTCTTTCTAATATCCGACATAAGGGTGGTTGGGATGGGTGTGGTTTCACAAGAAAAGACTACAGTACACCCCAGTTTTTGACCCTGCAACAACAGACCTCGGACATTACAGGGAAATAAACATTCCACCATATTAAACCCCACCCAGTAATGCCCCTTGCACCATATTATGCCCCCTGCACAATTTTATGCCATACACCGCAATGCTCATGATACATTATGCCCTAGAGTAAAGCTTCTAATTACTTTTAAATTACCTGCTCATTGCCAAGGGTTTCATGCGATGGATGTCATGCTTGTTGCAAGGGGTTTCATGTGCTAGGTGGCATGCTTGTTGCCAATGGTTCCATGTGCTGGGTATCATGCTCGCTGCCAGAGGTTTCATGTGCTGGGTGTCATGCTTGGTGTCAGGGGATTCATGCGCTAGGTGTCATGCTCATTGCCAGGGGTTTCATGCGCTGGCTGCCATACTTGTTGCCAGGGGTTTTATGCTCTGGGATCTCTACTTGTTGCCAAGGGTAATGCTCATTGCCAAGGGTAATGCTCATTGCCAAGGGTGTATACTCGCTGGCAACTGATATCCTGCTCCGCCAGCACTGATATACTGCTCCCCCTCCTCCCACCCATAGTACTCCGCTCGGGGGAAGGGGGGGGTGGAGTTTTGTGAAATTATGCAGTTACATCATGATGTCATTCCACAAAACTCCACCCCCGAGCTGAGTACCATGGAGGAGGGGGAGCAGAATAGAAGCCACAAAGTGCCCCGCCTGCCACTAGAAATGGCACTGTTTAAAGATGACTGTTATTGTTAATACAGTGCGGCAAAGTATCCATTTTATTACACATTTGTCGTGAAATATCTCATCTTCTTTACCTTTCACTGCTGATGCTGGGTTTGTGAGACCCAGCCATTCTGATTGTTATTCTATCGGAGAAAAGAAAGAGTTATGATAAAACTTGCCTTTGAGAGGCTCACACGCTTTGCTGTTCAGTGCACGTCCTGGTCTCTACCAGCCGTACCCCAAGGTTAACCCTGTGGAGACATGGATCCTGAAGAAGAGAGAGTGATAAACTTCAGTACCTCCGTATCATGTTGTTTACTGTCCGTTGACAGATAAAGTATAATGTTGTGCTAGTCGCAACTGCTGCAACAGCCCTTCCTTTGTCTGCCTGGTCTGAGAGACCCGGCGTCAGTACTGAAGTAACTTTTTTAAGTGCCGTAGTCACTGCTGTATGGAAAAATTGCAACTGCCAGGAAAACGAGGAAGATGCAGCAAATGCATCAACAAGGATAGAAAACCACAATATTATGGTGACACTTTTTTATAATTTTCTTTGTATGGAGAATGCAAAATTTATGTGTAAGGAATGCTTAAAAATACTGAATAGGAAATGTAATAAATAATAATATTTTTTTCTGGGTGAATTAATAAAATTATTTAGTTGGAGATTAGCAAGGGGTTTCTATTTCCATTCCTGTTGTCATTCCTGATCAATATCCATGAAGTTCTTAAAACAATGTAGAAATCCAACTGGGTCTCACAGATCCAGCTTCAGGGTTTGTGTCACAAAATTTGGCTTCACTACTGGGGGTTAATGAAATTTGGCCCACAGTCTTCCAAATCCTTCCACAGGGGTTCACTACGTTCTGCCGGCAGCCGGCCTCCCGGCGACCAGCATACCGGCGCCGGGAGGCCTGCCGCCGGCTTACCGACAGTGTGGCGAGCGCAAATGAGCCCCTTGCGGGCTCGCTGCGCTCGCCACGCTACGGGCACTGTGGCGCGCTACGCGTGCCACACTATTTTATTCTCCCTCCAGGGGGGTCGTGGACCCCCAAGAGGGAGAATAAGTGTCGGTATGCCGGCTGTCGGGCTCCCGGTGCCGGTATGCTGGTCGCCGGGAGCCCGACCGCCGGCATACTGAAGACCACCCTTCCACAGCCATACCACACAGCATTATGAATTGACTGTTGTCAGTCCAGTGTGCAAATATAAAAATACAGTGTAGAATGGCATTCAGTGGAATGATTGGGAATATCACTCTCCTCTGTGACATTACTTTTTCCACCATAAACAAACAATTTGCAAGGATTTTACTAAACTCTTGGTCCAAGTAGTATTCCTGCACCAACAAAAAGAGATCTTCTCTTGAAATTTGTCTTAAATAGATAGGTCCTATAAAAAGTATCAACAGCTACTACAGTACCTACTATGCAGATGTGCCCACAATTACAAAGTACAGTACCAAAATCAGTGTGTCCAGTAAAATATCAATATATATATATTTATTAAATATTGTACAGGTTGAGTATCCCTTATCCAAAATGCTTTGGACCAGAGGTATTTTGGATATGGGATTTTTCCGTATTTTGGAATAATTGCATACCATAATGAGATATCAAGGTGATGGGACCTAAGTCTAAGCACAGAATGCATTTATGTTACCTATACACCATATACACACAGCCTAAAGGTAATTTTAGCCAACATTTTTTATAACTTTGTGCATTAAACAAAGTGTGTCTACATTCACACAATTCATTTATGTTTCATATACACCTTATACACACAGCCTGGGGGTCATTTAATACAATATTTTTAATAACTTTCTGTATTAAACAAAGTTTGTGTACATTGAGCCATCAGAAAACAAAGGTTTCACTATCTCACTCTCACTCAAAAAAGTCCGTATTTCGGAATATTCCGTATTTCGGAATATTTGGATATGGGATACTCAACCTGTATTTGCATTATTTTAAGTACTATATCCTTCAGTTAATCCTTCAGTTAATTGTATAACTCCCCCCTTTAATCTGCTTCGGTGAAGTTGTCAAATTGCATATACAGTACCAAGCTGTTCTTTCCATCATCTTATAAGGGCACACAGAGCACTTACTGGAAATTACTATTAATGGGAACAGAAAACCTTTCGTCAAATGTTACTCATTTACTGTTTCCTAATATACTTGCAAGCACTGACAAAACGTCTTAAAAGATTTAACTGACATTTTAAAACAATTTTAGAGGTAAGATTTACAAATACAGGCTAAATAAAATAAATAATTTCAAAAACATTAACTTTCCTCTTACAGTTGATCTTTTTTAAAGACTGATGTCTACCTGCAGGGTTATCATTATATCTGCAGAAAGACTTGGTCATTAAATTCAAAGACAGAATAAAACAAACAAACAAAAAAAATGCATTAGGCAGAATGACAGTTTTAGGGCAAATGGATCCTATCTTTACATGGCTGCACCAGAAGACACTTTGATTTTATAAGCATTGCACCTACTGCATATGACTAAACAAGCCGGTAACTGTCACTGCATAAAATATATCTTCAGTGAGCAGGCGTGGACTGGCCCACAGGGGTACAGGGGAATGCACCGGTGGGCCCCACTGCCTGGGGCCCCACCTCATACTCTAAGTATCAGGTTCCAGACTGTGCACTTGAATTATACATCATACATATGTTACCTTATAGTGGACTATGGTGTATTTTCTACAGTGCATTGCTGTTATTAATCTGGTATATTATCATGCATGCAGCAACTGAATTTACTGTATACATTTATGAAGGGGTCCAGACGTTGCACTCTCTAAAGGTTAGTCAAACCAATGAGGTGGCAGCCCCCCCCCCCCCTCAGCAGACTGGCCACACCTCTAAACATGGGCCTCTACCACTGCATTCCCCCGGTGGGCCCTACATGCCCCAGTCTGACACTGTCAGTGAGTAAATAAAGTGAATATGATTGATCTAAGCAGTGTGCATAACTGTCTTTTATTGCAGCATCTGCATCCTTGCGGGCCCGCAGGGTTCCACTCCCCCTCAGGTGGTGGCATGGACCACTACCCAAGTGGGGAAAACAGCCAGCGGTTGGAACTACGGCTGCCGGTATTGCAGATGGTGTCGGGATTCCGGCGTTGGTACATTGACCTCCGGGATCCCATCCGGTGGTCAGTTGATTGCCTCCCTGTAAATATTATTCTTTGGAATTCTATACATTATTGTCTGATTCATTAAAATCATAGTAAATTTGTTTTAAAGTTAAAAATCAAGTATTTACATGTTTATCCAGAAAGCATAATATATTCTGCAGAATAAATTTTAGAGGTATTTCCTAACTTGCCAACTTGGGGTTGGTGTTATGAAAACTATGTACCGTATATACTCGAGTATAAGCCAACTTTTTCAGCACTTTTTTTTGTGCTGAAAAAGCCCCCTCGGCTTATACTCAAGTCAGTGGGAAGGAGGGACAAGGAGGGCACAGCGCGCACCTCTCCTGTGTCCCTCCTCCGTTTCCGGCGGCAGCGGCGGGTCTTTTAAATGAAATACCCGTTCGTGAGCTCTGATTGGCTCATGAACCGGCACTTCATTTAACAGACCCACCGCTGCCGCTGGGGAAGCAGGAGGGACACAGGAGAGGCGCGCGCTGTGCCCTCCATGTCCCTCCTTCACAAGACAGCAGGGGAGCGGGAGGGTAAGTTGTACCTGGCACTGTGGGAGCATATTTGGCAATTGGGAGGGCATATGTTGCACTGAGGGGGCATATCTGGCAGTATGAGGGCATATCTTGCACTGTGGGGGAATATCTGGCAGTATGAGGGCATATCTGGCACTGTGGGGGCATGTCTGGCAGTATGAGGGATGTGTACAGCTAGAGCTGCCTTTCCCACCCTAGGCTTATACTCGAGTCAATAAGTTTTCCCAGGTTTTTGTGGTAAAATTAGGTGCCTCGGCTTATATTCGGGTCGACTTATACTCGAGTATATACGGTACTTATTGCAACAAATATCAACATTAGAGGAATAAGCCACATCCTTGTTCTTCTTAATATACTTTTGAATATCTATACTATTGACTATATAAAGTTTATGAAAAATAGAATGAATATATTAGAAATATCTTATTTGTATTATTCTAATCATATTTATAATAAAAACCCTGGAACAAAAAGTATATGGCAGCTGAGGCAGTGCCTCCTCTGCCTATCTTTACCACACATCTCTGATCAAAACCACCAAATTTCTAGCAGTATACACTGCTGCACCTGTATATAATGCCCTTTGGCTCATACAGTATATTGTGTGTAAATCTGGCTTTTGTAAAGGCCAGTGCCTCCTGAGCCATTTACTGTACCTCACCATACGTCCCTGATATATACTATATATATATATATATATATATATATATATGTGTTATTTGTTTTTTTCCAGTAAGGTCACTTAGACCAATAGAGGGCACTCACCAAAATTTAAAATCCAAAGAGGGTCTTTATTAAGTCAGCATAAACTCAGTATAAGTCTATGTTTCAACCCTATTTGGGTCTTTGTCAAGACAGGTATCCAGGACATCCTCACACCATGGAGGCAGGAGACATACTGACCATGCCTGCCAGGCCCCCTTATATAGCTCTCAATATAGACAATAATTATTTCATTAGATAGTTAATCAATGGGTGGCTGTGTAATAGATCTAAGTCATACAGAGTGCAGGGTCCAAATAAATCTACATAGGCCTAAAAGCTATATTATATGTACAAACTATAATCTACTATATGTATGGTGCAGAGTACTGCATTGCCATATATCCAGTGAATATTACAACACAATCCAGTCTATAAATACCATTACAAAACCATAATAGTGTGGTACATACCTAATAGTAAACAAGGTATTATTATACACAGGACCCTGCATGTTTCAAGTGCGTCCCGGCTCCTTACCGGAAGCCGGAAATCGCGATACCCGGCAGAGAGGATCTAACTCGGCGGCTTGCATTCCACCTAACCACTAAACCGCAATCCCGGAAGTAAAATAGCGCTCTGTGGCTTGTATTAAACACTGCCACGTAGTGTTACACACGTGATACATTGGTAACAGCAGTAAATACCGGGAATAGAGGTCCCCTTAGCAACCGCGACCGAAGTCACGTTGTCATAGGCAAACCTATATTTCAGTAGTGAGTGACACATAATATACCATAATAGAGGAATATAGGAGCCTGAAAAGCAGAAATCAGTCACCATCATGTTACATACACGTACAGTACAAGACATCTATAAACATCTACATCTAAAAAATAACAGTAACATACGGATCACCAATGTACTTCTCTAGAGAATAATAGTGCATCCATTATCAATAAGGACAAAAATCAATAATAGAAAAATACAGTGAAAAAAAAAATATCAATAATGGAAAGAATTCATTTGTCAAGTAGAAATCATCACGTAAAAATTGTTCATCACGTTAGAACTTTAATGAAGGAAGATTCCAAGAGGGTTGTTCTCATTAAGTCCATGTGGTGCAATGGTATCAAGTCGATAAATCCATCGTGCTTCCAACTTTTTAAGTATCAAACCACGATCTCCACCACGGGATAATTTGGGTACATGATCTATCAGCATACACCGGATTATAGACACCTGAAGGCCATATTCAAGATAATATTTTTCAACCGGTTTATCAGTGGTACCAGTGCTCAACACCATTCTGATCGAGTACCGATGGTTTGCCATCCTATCACGGAATGGCCGTGTGGTCATGCCCACGTAGTACAGCCCACAAGGGCAGATCATAATGTATATCAAATATTGGCTAGTACAAGTTAATCGATGTTTGATCCGGTATATCTATGGCACCCTGGTTTAGATGATCTTAGCCAGTGACTAATCTGATCACTTGGCTGTAAAGTTGACCTCATTAATAGCTGACGTAAATTGGGCCACCTCCTATAGGCACACATTGGAGGTGATGTACCCTTGAGCTGTAGTGTCGGATCAGAGGTGATCACTGGCCAAAATATCTTTTACACATACTGCGCTGAATTAGAGGTATGGTCAAATGTGCTGACTGTGACCATACATCCTGTTTGTGCCTTCTTAGCACATTGATCCAAAGGATTCTGGAACCAATACTGTGCTTTCAGCATACACCTCTCTATTGTCTTCAGTGAGTACCCTCTCTCGAGGAATCTATCCTTCATTTCATCCAGTTGAACCATAGCAGTATCCATAGATGAGTTAGTCCGAAGAACTCGTAGGAATTGCAAAATCGGAAGACTCTCCTTAAGTCTAGCTGGATGCTGGCTATTAGCCTGTAACAGGGTATTACGGCCAATAGGTTTATGATATAAGGTGTAAATAAACCCATCATTTTCTTTGTACACTGACACATCCAGGAAATGTATAATCTCCTTGTCAATAGTAAATGTAAAATGGATAGGTTCACTTGAACAATTTAAACATGTGATCATCTCCATAAACGTATCCCTAGTGCCAGACCATATCAAAAATACATCATCAATAAATCTGTAATATAATGGTATTTTGCAGTCAAATATTTTGAATATATATTCCTTTTCATATGTGAACATATACAGGTTTGCGTAAGCTGGCGCTAAATTGGAACCTATAGTGGTTCCATTAATTTGTGAGAAATACTCAGAACCATACATTAAGTAATTATTTTTCAAGATTAATTCAACCAATTGTAGAATAAACTGAACTGGTGGGTGAGTCTGTGTTGCTGCCACCAAATGTTGTTGAATAGCTTCAATACCACCACTATGTGGAATCACTGTATACAGTGATTGTATATCAAGTGTTACAAGCCAAGTTTCAGAAATTGGAAATACAAATTGCTTAATTTTATGCAGAAAGTCACTAGTGTCTTGTATATAACTTTCTGTCTGCTATACCAAAGGTTGGAGAAATTGATCTACATATATCACCAATGGCTGGAGTAATGAGCCCCTGGCCGAGATAATTGGTCGACCAGGGGGATCCTCCAATTGTTTATATATTTTTGGCAGTGCATATAAAATTGGTGTAACAGGAAAATCAACAGTTAAGTACTCAACTACATCAGAATCAATCCAACCTGACACTAAGCCAAATGATACAATACTGTCAATAAATTTCTTAATGGACACAGTGGGATTGAAGTCAAGCTTCAAATATGTAGTGGTATCAGATAACTGCCATTTTATTTCTTTATCAAATTGTTTCCAGTCCTGTACAATCACCGCCCCACTTTTATCGGCTGGGCAAATTACAATAGAGGTATTATTTTTCAGGGAGGTGAGAGTTTGGCATTGTTCCAAAGTTAGATTATAGTATTCTGGCTCAGCAGAGACCTCACCACAAAGTACTCAATCAGTTGTATGTAAATATGATTTAATACTCGCATTTTGGGAGGGTGGATCAAAGTAACTAGGTTTTATACATTTATTTCCTTTATTTTTATACCCTTTCATTCCTATTTTGACCACCAAAGTGTTCTCGGAGGTGAAGTTTTCTCCCGAACCAGTAGTTGTCAACATAGGAATCAAACAAATCATGGCTACAGGTTGGAATATATGACAAACCAAGGGATAATAGTGATGGCTGAGTTCAGAGTATGTGAAGAGAGGTTAAAAACTAAGCAGATCTCCTGCGTGGCCATCCTCTTCTTCTTCCGCCACTCACCCCCCCTCCTCAGATGGTTCCTGATATGCCTCCTCTGTGGAAGATCTATTGCACAACCACCCATTGATTAACTATCTAATTAAACAATTATTGTCTATACTGAGAGGGATATAAGGGGGCCTGGCAGGCATGGTCAGTATGTCTACTGCCTCCACGGTGTGAGGATGTCCCGGATACCTGTCTTGACAAAGACCCGTATAGGGTCAAAATGTAGACTTATGCTGAATTTCTGCTGACTTAATAAAGACCCTCTTTGGATTTTAAATTTTGGTGACTGCCCTCTATTGGTCTACGTGACCTTACTGGAAATATTCGTGGAACATAAAGTGTTACCATTGTGGAGAACCCCACAGATGAAGTATATTTGGATGTGAGTGCGGATCATCGTACATAAATATGATATAATACTCGCATTTTGGGAGGGTGGGTCAAACATTATATATATATATATATATATATATATAAATATTTTAATGCACTATGGAGCATCTCCACTATTTGTGTGTGTGTGTGTATATGTATATATATATATATATATATTCAAATAGTGGAGACACTCCATAGTGCATGAAAAGATTTTATTTAAATTAAAACACGGTGAGGGGCAAAACACCCCCGTACCAATAAAATCTGCTGTATGGGCTAGCTACCACATGGTTCAAATCAAATATACTCCATAAGTATATTTGATTTAGACTATGTGGTAGCCAGCCCACACAGCAGATTTATTGGTACAGGGGGATATATACTATTTATAGTGTTTTACCTATCACCATGTTTTAATTTAATCAATCTTTTAATGCACTACGGAGCGCCTCTGCTATTTGTAATTTTGATAGATTTTTTTTGGCCCAATGGACTACAGGAAGCGATAGAGGAGAGGACGCCGTCCAAATTATTCCTGTGCACAGAATGGTTTCTGGTGTTTGTTAAAGTAGTTGGGTGAAAGAACACTATACACACAGGTATAGTAGGGTTCTTGGAGGCTAATACCAGCATACAATAGAAAAAACAAGGATAGCTAGATATATAAAAAATTCCCATTAATTAAAAAGGTAATACAGTAGATATCACAGATTTCTCCTGCTTACCTTACACTACCAATCTGGACCACCATCTCCACACTATTGTATGAGGACAGAATTAAATAAGAACCAAAAATAATACAGTTTTGGAGCTTGACAACTGGAACGCCTTCTTCATATGGTGCTGATTCCCGGATCCCTCTTCCCCTGTTTATCACCTTCCACTGGACGCCAGTTCTTTGTGCTCATGCGTGAACTGAAGTTCATGCATGCACACTAGCACTGTAGAGTCAGACTAGCTAGTGCTAAGTTTCACTGGTACGGAAGTAGCAGTGATAGGGATGGTGAGGGCAGCTGATCTTCAGAACAGCTGAATTCACACTGGAGCAATATTAAATTGCTCTGTTGACTTTGTATCCACCGTTGCTACTCAGTGAGTAAGATACTAAAGAATCACTGATGGTAATACAGGGTGAGGCAGGAATACCTCCCTGATTTTAAAGGTTAACAAAAAAAGCCTGGTAAATGTTATTCAATATTTTAGTACATAATCTAAAAATGTATGGAATACAGTTTATTTTTAATTGGATTTGAATATGATATGGTCCATATGGTGGCCTTAATTGTGATACACATTTATAGTTGATTTTTGAAGCTTCGCATTACTTGGTGGGATATTTCCGGGATTAAAGCTGCATTTTCTTAATGAAGCTCACGTTCATTTGGTTGGCTATGTTTACAAGGGAAAATTTTCGTTACTGGGTGGAAATAATCCTCATTACCTTCATGAAAACTCTCTACACAGCTAACATCGCCATCTGAAAGCTGAGGTTTACAAACATCGACCAAGAACCATTAATGAACTGAAGGCTGCTATACACCAAGAAATAAAAATATCATATTCAAAACCAGTGGGAAATAAACCTTATCCCAAGTACTTTTAGATTATATACTAAAATGTTTAATAGCATTTACCATGCCTATTTTGTTAACCTTTAAAATCTGGGAGGGGTGTTTTTTATTGCCGCACCCTGTATTAACAATATTAACATCCTTAAAAGACCACATAGTGTTTAGAAAATACAATAATGACCTTTATCAAACAGATGATTTTTGAATGACAAGATTATTATTACTCTCAGTTTAATTTCCTTTAATGTTTATCTGTTGTAAACCTGGTAATTTTGTAAAGGTTTAAAAGGCATGGCTCAGTGAATTTTGGCACTGATACGGTCTACTGGAAAAGTTGTGCCAAAATCTCTAATATTTAAAGTGAAACTGCCAACAGAATATACAAACAAATGAAGCAAATTGTTTTTCAGCTATATGCCAGTTTTCACAAACTCAGCATAATGATGTGAGAAGACATTGCATTTGGTGATATCTTTGCTGTGCTATCTTGAGCTAAAGGCCTCAATACTGTACATCAGCAGTTTATTGACACAATTTCCCAAATCCCTGATGGCCATGTCAGGGAATTAGAAATTTGAAAAATTCAAATTCCCTAGTCGGGATTGGCAAATCATGAATTTTTAGCATGTTTAATTTCCTTGATTGCCCAATGCATCAGCAGATCAGCGGTACCAGTCTGATTGAGGTAATGGGGAATTTGCTTCCTGATGTATTGAGGCCTTAAGAAACAGCCAAGAACTTTTGAATATAGTGTTTGGGTTTTTTTTTGAAGGCTTGATCATCTAATTTGTACAACAGTTTACCCCTACAGGAGGTTCACACCTTCTAATGAAATAAACACATTATCTGTTAGATATTCTGTGATGTGTTACAGAAACCAGGCAAAACACCCTTGTAACATTTCTATCTCTCATATAAATTGAGCCACTCTGTGTTTACTTTAGACAACGACAACAATAGTAGAATAGTGTATGATCATTCATCGGCAGTGTGATTATAGAAGCAGCGCAGTGAGCAGTTCACACTGTGTGGCTACAATCTAACTTAATTACAGCAATTTATACTGCCTGTGTACATGATTGTTTAAGAGTGAACAATTTTCTGGCTTACAGGTTGACATAAAATGACAGAACTGTATTTAAACAAACCTCATTAAATTCTTGGAGTCCATTATTCCTTATGCTCATTATAATTCATCTAGTGTATTGTGGTTCTGGTGACTGACATAGAAGAGATAGTCATCATTTTGATGTGTGCTGCATTAGTCATATTTTTCTGGGAAATAGAGAATTTTTTTTGCAGCCATCCTTACTACAGTAGAGTGAAAATCAACAGTAGTGTCAACACCAATACATTATTCAATAATACAATTACCACCTAAGAAAAGACTGTAAACAGTAAAAATGCCAAGCTGTTGTGTCACGAAAGAGGCTCGCAGTTCCACAAACACTGGCAACAAAATATACTGAACAATTCAGAGTTTACTGATAACAGTGATTTAAAGCAGATCAAAAATGATCAAACATGCATAGAAACAAAAGGCACATGTGTAAGAATCTGCATATGAAGATGGGTAATGAGTTATCGCTGAAAAAAGCTTAAACTCCATCTTTCTTTATTACAGGCTAAATCAAGTATGATACCACGTTATTATATTATGGAGCTTTTTTATTGATAATTGTAATTTTAAATCTGGTAATTATGCCACGTATTGCTGCAATAAGAAATTAATTAGTTTATTATGATTGTTTAATTTTATGGCATTTAAAAATTAGCGCCCCGCTTAGAAATCAATACAGTATTTGCTGCTTTTTTTTATAAAAAAATGGAGTGTCCGCAACACATACTGTATTCCTGATCATCCATTCATACATTCAGGGGATGTTTCAATTTTTATTGGAATATTTCTGGAAATAGCTGTTTTCAATTAATTTCCCATAAAATATTGGGGGTCATTCCGACCTGATCGTAGCTGTGCTAAATTTAGGACAAATAAGATCACTTACACAAACATGCGGGGGGACGCCTAGCACAGGGCTAGTCCACCCGGCATGTCATGCCGCCCCCCCTTCCCGCACAAGTACAAAAGCATCGCACAGCGGTGATGCTTTTGTACTTGTAGTGTAACTCCCAGCCAGCGCAGCTCCTGCGGCTGGCCGGGACTTACTTGTCGCTGCCCTCGGTGTAGCGGCTGCATGTGACATCACGGTCTGGCCACGCCTGCTGTGGTCGGACTGAGCTCCTAAAATGGGGACCAAATGCTGCCATGCCACCCCCTCCCGCCCAGGTGATCGATAGGCAATGATGGCCTTCCACTATCTGGCATGCGCTGGCAAACTGTGGCGCCAGCGCATGCGCAGTTCTGACCTTATTGCACCACTGTGAACAACTGCAGAGTGTGATCGGGTTGGAATGACCCTCATTGTTAATAAGTAGGTTCCAAAGTGTGGAAACCAGGGTTAGACTAGACATTGCACATGAAGTGCTAATTAATTGTGGACACTATCTGAAGCTTTTAGGCCCAGTGGCAAATGCCATTTGCAAGCTCTCTTCTAGTGTCTGATTGGGCTATGGATGGTACTCTGACAAGAAGGAAGATGTCAATCAAATACAAGCCACTTCCTTGGCTCTCTTGCAGTCAGAATAGCAAACTACATACATTGGTCTTGGTAGATTAAGTGGAATCCAAGCATTTCCTAGGCACAATACTGTAGGTATTTTATTTGGTAAATGGCTGATGAGACACTGGCTAATACTAAAGCCAGATTTACACACAATATATCAGTCCATAGATTAATGTGGGCATTATGCATAGGTGACATGATGAAGGAAGCGTTAAGGGACATTGAATGGGAAATTCTGTTTCAAGGAAAAAATACTACAGAGAAATGGGATGTATTAAAATCACTGCTAGTTAATAATACTCGTAAATTTATTCCCACCAGCAGCAAAAAAAGGAATACAAATCCCAAACCAATGTGGTTTAACAAAAATATAAAGGAATTAATGGACAAAAAAAGATGAGCATTTAAAAAAATACAAATCTGAGGGGGATGCAGAGTCATTTCAACACTATAAGGACTGTAACAAAATATGCAAAAAAGGAATAAGAGCGGCTAATGTAGAAACTGAAAGACTAGTAGCAAAGCAAAGCAAAGTGAATCCCAAAAAATGTTTTAAGTACATCAACAGTAAGAGACTAAAGAAGGAGAGTATAGTCCCTTTAAAGGACAAGAGGGGAGTCTTAATCAAAAATGATAATGACATAGCAAACAAACTTAACAAGTTTATTTCAACGGTATTTACCAGAGAGGACCAAATGCTGGGTCTAACACAAAATCTCAACAAAGATAATGTCCCACTGCTAAATGCTTATTTGTGTGAGGAGGTAGTCTGTGACTGATTAAAAAAGTTAAAGATTAATAAGTCCCCTGGTCCCGATGGAATTCACCCGAGGGTTCTTATGGAGCTGCATGTTGAACTAGCAAGACCTCTATTTTAATCTTCATGGATTTGGTTAAATCGGGTATGGTTCCCAAGGACTGGCGTATAGCAGAGGTAGTGCCTATATTTAAAAAGGGGAGCAAAGCTGAACCGGGTAATTATAGACCAGTTAGTCTTACATCTATAGTGGGGAAAGAATTGGAAGGTATTCTAAGGGACAGTATTCAAAAGTTCCTTGAAGCAAATAAGGTCATTAAAACGAACCAACATGGATTTGTGGAGGATAGATCATGTCAGACAAGCTTACTTGGCTTTATGAAACAGTAAGTGCGAACCTGGATCAGGGTAAGGAGGTGGATATAATCTTTTTAGACTTTGCCAAAGCTTTCGACACTGTACCACACATGCGTCTTATCTATAAGCTAAAAGAAATAGGGCTAAGGAGCACAATATGCACTTAGGTCAGTAATTGGTTAGATAATAAGGAGCAGCGCATTGTGGTCAATGGATCTTTTCAAATTGGACTAAAGTACTAAGTGGTGTGCCACAAGGGTCTGTACTTGGACCACTTTTGTTCAACATTTTCATCAACGACCTAACAGTAGGGCTAGAGAGCATGGTATAAATTTTCGCAGATGATACCAAATTGTGTAAGGTTATAAATACGGAGGGGGATGCTGAGTCTCTTTAGAATGACTTAACTAATCTGGAAGCATGGGCAGCAAAATGGAGAATGAGATTCAACACAGACAAGTGTACGGTAATGCACTGTGGGGGCAAGACCAAAAATTACACCTACATACTAAATGGGGTAATATTAGGGGATTCTTTACTGGAAAAAGACTTAGGGGTTCACATAGATAACAAATTAAGCAGTAGTACCCAAAGTAGGAGTGCAGCAAAGAAGGCTAATAAGATATTAGCATGCATAAAATGGGGAATTGATGCAAAGGACGAGAGTATTATACTCCCATTATATAAATCACTAGTGAGGCCACATCTTGAATACTGTGTGCAATTTTGGGCACCATATTATAAAAAGGATATCCCAGAGCTAGAAAAGGTTCAGAGGTGGGCGACCACCTAATCAAGGGCATGGAGACGCTGGAATACGAGGAAAGGCTTGCAAGGCTAGGCATGTTTACATTGGAAAAGAGGAGACCAAGAGGGGATATGATCAACATCTACAAATATATAAGGGGTCAATACACAGAGCTTGGGAGGGAGCACAGAGAACACGTGGTCACTCGCTTAGGTTAGAGCAGAGGAGTTTCTGCACATTGAGGTGAAAAGGTTTTTTCACAGTAAGGACAATACGTGTTTGGAATTTCCTGCCTGAGAGAGTAGTAACTGCGGACTCAGTCAACACCTTTAAGAATGGGTTAGATAAATTCCTATTGGATAAAGATATTCAGGGTTATGGTGCGTAGGCAAGCATTATAGTTAATTTAACTAGAGATGAGCGAGGTTCGGTTTTACTCGGTTTTACTCGGTTTTACTCGGTTCTCAAAACGGCATCTTATTGGCTATCCAAAACACGTGACATCCGTGAGCCAATAAGATGCCGTTTTGAGAACCGAGTAAAACCGAGTAAAACCGAGTAAAACCGAACCCGCTCATCACTAAATTTAACTAGTCCTAACATAAAAATAACTAGTCCTATAATAAGACTGCATAGGAGACCACAAATAGGTTGAACTCGATGGACAATTGTCTTTTTTCAACCTTAGTTACTATGTTACTATGTTACTATGTTAGGTGCAGCAGTATATACTGCTGGAAATTTGGTGAGTTTTAATCAGAGATGTGCAGAAAAGATAGGCAGGGGAGGCACTTCCTTACATGTTATAAACATATTACTTCAGCGTTTTGACTATAAAAATGATTAGAATAATACAAAGAAGATATTTCTAATATATTATTTTTATTTTTCATATACTTTATAAAGTCAAAACTCTGCCTTATACATTAGAATGACAGGAAAGGCTCTGCTTTACCTCACCACATGTCACTGTTAATTTCCCATGTTGCCTAACATACAGTACTTTAGGCATTGTTAACACTTACATGGTGAAGTTAATAATGCAGGTTATTTACTACTTTGCCTAACACATTTCAGACATTGTGCACTATGCCATTCTTCACATACTGTACAGCATATAGTGAAGAAATATTTATTAAAAAAAGGAAAAGTAATACAGTATTAGAGTGAGATGACAACTTCTGTCTGATCAATACTTCAGTTTATGAATGCTCTCTAATACCCTATTAGTATGATGATGTACAGGACTCATTAAAAAGTTGAATGAAAATCCAGGTAATACCTGGAGTTCATATTTACAGCTTGTGAAACCCTGTTGCAAGGCAAGGGGCGCAAATTTACCTGTATGTACATATGCTGTGCACACAAATACTAGGTGGCTCATTTTTACACTGCAATTTAGTGGTGAGGTAGGACGTGTCCAATTCCCAGTGCCCATTCAGGAGGGGGTTAGGGGCTGGTCTCTCACCCTAGCAGAGGCAGGCTGTCTGGGGACACATCCTTTACCACAGGTGTCAGATAGAGCACTC
This sequence comes from Pseudophryne corroboree, assembly GCF_028390025.1. Taxonomy (NCBI): domain Eukaryota; kingdom Metazoa; phylum Chordata; class Amphibia; order Anura; family Myobatrachidae; genus Pseudophryne; species Pseudophryne corroboree. The sequence continues at coordinate 526,553,751 of NC_086447.1, read as the reverse complement.
TGCCCTGCAGCTCTGATTGTGTTATAAACACATTAGAGCAGCTGAGGAGTATCCTCTGCTTGCTTCTCAATCACAGCCATACAGTGAGCAGCCATACTAGCACACTGATTGGTGGATGGCACTGCACATACTGTACATTAGGTGTTGCAATCCAAATCTGTCAAATTCTTTTTGCATAAGTAAACAAGAATGACCTGTACTCATTACATACTCTGGTTTCTGTTTCCCATTCATCTTCTTTTACCACTACTCGTTCTCTTCCTATTAAATAATCTTTATCCTGTAACTTCAATTTCCACTTGATTACTAACTCTGTAAGGAGTAATCAGCTACCAGAGTCACACATATAGTAGAGTGGTTGCATTGTTGCCTCACAACACTGGTGCCATGCATTCAGTTCCAGTCAGAACTCTAACGGTATGAAGTTTGTATATTACTGTGTATGTATGGACCCTTCTTAATTACTCAAGTTTCCTTCCACAGTCCAATAGCATAATGGTAAAATAATTCACTTCTGCCCAAAAATAATCCAGGGGCACCAAGATGGGGGTTGTAACAGGTACTACTTACCAGGACCCAGTGGGAGTCAGGGTGAGTAGCACACAGGGCAGAGAGAGATGAGGATGCTGCAAGTGTTCATGGGAAGCCATCACATTGTGATATCAGTCAGCTTGGTTTAGAAGACTCAGTTATCAACTGTGTTTGAGCAAATGTGAATTGTATATTTTCACTGGTAATTTTTCTATGCCTTCTAGATTTAACATACCACAAAATAAGGTAAACTTGATTTAGAAGGAAAACTAAAAAGAAACAACAAAAAAACGTGTTTGTGTTCTGTGATAATTAATATAAAAACACTAATTTGCTCTCTCTACAGTACATACACATTACTTCAGGAATTACAAAAGATCAATTGGCAAAATACAAGCATTAGAGAACATAACCTTCAATTTAGAAACAAAGCTAAAGATACATGAAAAGAGTCATATAACAGAGACTATAATTTTTCAATAATGCTCTCTGTGTTATAATCTGTGCTGGTGGCAGGCTGTGATTTCTGACTGCTGAGATTTAGAGAAATGACTGTATATTATGTATTGTCACAACGTTATTTGAAGGTGTCTAACAATGTAACTGTTTCTGGCACTGTTTCTTAACCACTTAACTGACTAATATATATTTTTTTTAAAGTTCTCAGAAATTGTTGATTTTGTTATGACTGAATTAGGTCTACAACATCTATTTAAAACATCTAACACAATTTTATTTAAAAAAAAATATTTTTATAGAAATACCGGCAATGGCAATTTTTCAAATTAATGAATTCGAAATTTATAACTATTTACAATGCATTTTTAAAATTTATTTAACACTGATTTAATATCAACATTTTTTTTCAGTAGACAGTTCAGTTACTAGATATCAGAGTGGGCGTTCCTATGAGGATCACACAATCACCCATCATTGTTGCTTGAGAAAGTTTGAGAAGAGGAGGAGTTGTACTGCAGTGAACAGTGGAGTCTGCAGAGGATATTAGCTAGTCATATCCATCAGTGGCTCTACCATTGATATTCTTTCACCATTGACAATTAACCATTAATGGTGAGCCACACGCTATCAGACCATAATGGTTACTAACCATCGATGGACACCCATAATATTAGCATAGAACTTGGAGCTGTAAGAACTGAAATTCCTCTGAATTACTGTACACAGTACTTACCAGAAAAGGAAGTGCAATAATTGAGCACAAAATAAAAATTATTCTATAAGGGTCTTGATGAAGGGTGTGCATTATAACATGCTGCCCGGCTCCTCAGGGACGTGCAGTCAGGGGAGGCAGGAGAGGCAGTGCCACCCCTGTCATTAATGATTACAGTAATACAAAGAAGATACTTATGACACATATTCTGTGTCATAAGTATCTTCTTTATATTATTGTAATCATTTTAAGACATTAAAATAGTTTGGGAGGCACTGATAGCAAGTGCCTCCCGCTGACTACTGTAACGGGGAGAGAGTGGGTGGGCGGGGTCAAACACTGGGCTGTAAAAGCTAATTGAAATAAGCAGTCAAAGCGGTACTTCTACGTGTGCCTCGTTGACAGGGACTGGCTTCCCCAGGAAGGCACATGTGATTGGTCAGCAGATCCAGTGCTGGATCCGCTAGTCCAATCACCTATAGGAGGAGGCGGAACAAGGTTCCCCTCTCTTCATTCCCCGATTCCTCCCTCCCCTGCTGGTGGTGATGGGGCTGCTTCTGCTTTCCGTTACCCGGCCACTGGCAGCAGAGGGGAGGCTGGAGAGCCAAGTGCAGCAGCATCAGCGGTGCCGGGGCTCTCCTCACCCGGTGGTGGTAAGCCGGAGCTGGGGGTGCATTGTGCGGCGGCAGCCGGTGCTCTACTCCTCCTCCCAGGAAGCAGCCTCTGCAGCGCTGGAGCCAGCTGCACTCTCCCACTGGCGGCTCTCTGTCTCTGAACACAGGACCCAGATGAGAGGGGAAGAAAGTGTCACTACGGGGGGCGTTACTTGTAACTGGCACTACGGGGGGTCACTACTTGTAACTGGCACTACGGGCAGCGTTACTTGTAACTGGCACTTTGGGGGGCATTACTTGTAACTGGCACTACGGGAGCATTACTTGTAACTGGCACTATGGGGGCATTACTTGTAACTGGCACTACAGGGGGCATTACTTGTAACTGGCACTACAGGGGGCATTACTTGTAACTGGCACTACAGGGGGCATTACTTGTAACTGACACTACATGGAGAATTATGTGTAACTGGCACTACAAGGAGAATTATGTGTAACTGGCACTACAGGGGGCGTTACTTGTAACTGGCACTACAGGGGGCATTACTTGTAGCTGGCACTACAAGGAGAATTATGTGTAACTGGCACTACAGGGGGGCGTTACTTGTAACTAGCACTACAGGGGGGCATTACTTGTAACTGGCACTACAGGGGGCACTACTTGTAGCTGGCACTACAAGGAGAATTATGTGTAACTGGCACTACAGGGGGCATTACTTGTAACTGGCACTACAAGGAGAATTATGTGTAACTGGTACTACAGGGACATTACTTGTAACTGGCACTACAAGGATAATTATGTGTAACTGGTATTACAGGGGGCATTACTTGTATCTGGCACTAAAAGGAGAATTATGTGTATCTGGCACTACAGGGTGGCATTACTTGTAACTGGCACTACAGGGGGCATTAATTGTAACTGTCACTACAATGAGAATTATGTAGAACTGGCACAACAGGGGGCATTACTTGTTACTGGCACTACAAGGAGAATCATGTGGAACTGGCACTATTAGGAGAATTATTTGTAACTGGCACTACAGGGTGCATTACTTGTTACTGGCACTAGAAGGAGAATCATGTGTAACTGGCACTGCACGGAGAATTATGTGTAACTGGCACTACAGGGGACATTACTTGTAACTGGCACTATTTGAAAAATGATGTGTAACTGGCACTACTGGGGGCATTACTTATAACTGTCACTACTAGGAGAATTATGTGTAACTGGCACTAGAAAGGGCATTACTTGTAACTGGCACTACAAGGAGAATTATGTGTAACTGGCACTACAAGGAGAATTATGTGTAACTGGCACAACAGGGGACATTACCTGTTAATGGCACTACAAGGAGAATCATGTGTAACTGGCACTACAAGGAGAATTATGTGTAACTGGTACTACAGGGGGCATTACTTGTTAATGGCACTACAAGGAGAATCATGTGTAACTGGCACTACAAGGATAATTATGTGTAACTGGCACTACAGGGGGCATTACTTGTAACTGGCACTAAAAGGAGAATTATGTGTATCTGGCACTACAGGGTGGCATTACTTGTAACTGGCACTACAGGGGGCATTACTTGTAACTGTAACTACAATGAGAATTATGTAGAACTGGCACAACAGGGGTCATTACTTGTTACTGGCACTACAAGGAGAATCATGTGTAACTGGCACTACAAGGAGAATTATGTGTAACTGGCACTACAGGGTGCATTACTTGTTACTGGCACTACAAGGAGAATCATGTTTAACTGGCACTGCATGGAGAATTATGTGTAACTGGCACTACAGGGGGTATTACTTGTAATTGGCACTATAAGAAAAATGATGTGTAACTGGCACTACAGGGGGCATTACTTGTAACTGTCACTACAAGGAGAATTATGTGTAACTGGCACTAGAGGGGGCATTACTTGTAACTGGCACTACAAGGAAAATTATGTGTAACTGGCACTACAAGGAGAATTATGTGTAACTGGCACTACAGGGGGCATTACCTGTTAATGGCACTACAAGGAGAATCATGTGTAACTGGCACTACAAGGAGAATTATGTGTAACTGGTACTACAGGGGGCATTACTTGTTACTGGCACTTCAAGGAGAATCATGTGTAACTGGCACTACAAGGAGAATTATGTGTAACTGGCACTACAGGGGGCATTACTTGTTTATGGCTCTACAAGGAGAATCATGTGTAACTGGCACTACAAGGAGAATTATGTGTAACTGGCATTACAGGGGGGCATTACTTGTAACTGGCACTACAAGGAGAATTATGTGTAACTGGCACTACAGGGGGAATTACTTGTAATTGGAACTACAACGAGAATTATGTGTAACTGGCAGTACAAGGAGAATCATGTGTAACTGGCACTACAAGGAGAATTATGTATAACTGGCACTACAGGGGGCATTACTTGTAACTGGCACTACAAGGAGAATTATGTGTAACTGGCACTACAAGGGGAATTACTTGTAATTGAAACTACAAGGAGAATTATGTGTAACTGGCACTACAGGGGGCATTACTTGTAACTGGCACTACAAGGAGAATTATGTGTAACTGGCACTCTAGTTGGCGCATTATGTTTATCTGGCACCATACTGGGGGCATTAGTTGTAAGGAGCACTACTGTGGGCATTATGTGTAAGACTGCCAATTGTAACTGGCACTACGGGGTGCGTTACTTATAATTGGCACTACAGAGGGCATTACTTGTAACTGGCACTACATGGGGCATTACTTGTAGCTGGCACTACAAGGAGAATTATGAGTAACTGGCACTACAGGGGGTGTTAATTGTAACTGGCACTACAGATGACATTTATTGTAACTGGCACTACAGGGGGCATTACTTGTAACTGGCACTACAAGGAGAATTATGTTTAACTGGCACTAAAGGGGGAATTACTTGTAATTGAAACTACAAGGAGAATTATGTGTAACTGGCACTACAAGAAGAATTATGTGTAACTGGCACTACAGGGGGCATTACTTGTATCTGGCACTAAAAGGAGAATTATGTGTATCTGGCACTAGAGGGTGGCATTACTTGTAACTGGCACTACATGGGGCATTACTTGTAGCTGACACTACAAGGAGAATTATGAGTAACTGGCACTACAGGGGGTGTTAATTGTAACTGGCACTACAGATGGCATATATTGTAACTGGCACTACAGGGGGCATTACTTGTAATTGGCACTACAAGGAGAATTATGTTTAACTGGCACTACAGGGGGAATTACTTGTAATTGAAACTACAAGGAGAATTATGTGTAACTGGCACTACAAGAAGAATTATGTGTAACTGGCACTACAGGGGGCATTACTTGTAACTGGCACTACAAGGAGAATTATGTGTATAGTTGTGGCATTACGTTTATCTGACACCATACTGGGGGCATTAGGTGTAAGGAGCACTACTGTGGGCATTATGTGTAAGGCTGCCAATTGTGTGTGTGTGTGTGGGGGTGATAATACGGTATATATATATTTGTAATTTGATAACACAATATATAGTTGCAAGGTCACGTTCACTTTCCTAGGACCGCGCATTGGGGAAAGGGGAGGGTGTTTCAAAAGATCTCGTTCAGGGTGCTAGTAGGCCTGTAGGTTTGTATTCTTTTGCTGCTGGGGATGTACTGGAGAAGACAGTGCCTCCCCAGCCATTGACCTCACCACACATCACTGCCGCTCCCCACCCCCTGCCCCAGCTGAGCACCCCTACCTTAGGTCGCCTTGTTTGTGTGCAGTAATCTGGAAGTCAGGTTTTGTTCTTAATTTGTTGTTTTCATAAGGCATTGGACAGTGCCCATCCTAGTTTCAGTGTGCTGGTGGTGAAAGGTGTGTGCCTGCTGACTGCTAGGTACAGTATGATTATATATGCCCTCTTGTACTAAGGATTAGCATAACAACAGTCATGTATACTGTGGTGGGGTGATTCCAGACTTTGCAGCCTTATATTTTGAACATACAACTTTGCCTCTACAAGACTGTAGCTGGGCCCTCTGACACCCACTTCTTTCATTACCACAAAGCTCCACCTGTACCCTGTAGTATCAACAATGTTTCTGCAGCCACGCATAGGTGGGCCACAGCCACTGTAGCCCTTTTAGGCATTTTGGATGGTTACCTGCTTGGAAGAGACCCTGCATCGTAGGCTGCAGCTGAAAGGTGCATAGCACTCCCTGTGCAGGTCTACTGTACAGTACAGTATGTGTTAGAACATGTATTATAAAACTCAAACTTACTGTATGAACATCTACTGTTGCAATGATTACATTCATATTTTTATGACTACTTGTAATTAGGGTTACTTCAAGACATTAGTGAGATTAGTGTAGCGATCTGGTTTATAATTGGGGTAATGGCAGCTAGATACAGTATAGATACAGCCGTCCGGCTGTTAAATGATCACCAGGCTTAGCGCTAAATCTTGTATAAATGAAGTATGGTTTTACTGTTTATTCTTTTGCGCAAAATGTTCACATTGTATTTCATTGACATCTCGTTGCTGTCTTGTTAATGACAAATAAAATATATTATTATTATTATTATTATTATTACTATTATTAATATTATTAAATGATGGGTTCAAGACTGGCTTAACGTTAATCATCACATTTGCTTTTTACAAATGCACATACAGTACATATGCACCAAATAAAAGACAAGCAATGTCTTGTTTACCACACAGTGCTGTGTACCTGTCTGTCTCTTGGGGATACATTTCTCATAATCACATTTTCACCCAGTTAAATATCATCTGATATTGCAGCTGACGCATATCTGTGGCAAACAATATGTGGGGAGAACAAGAAGAAATCTGAATATTGGATTCATTGAGAACAGAAATGGTAATAATATTCTGCCCATCATGAAGGAAAAGTAATAATATTCTGCCCATCATAAAGGAAAAGTAGAAGTATTATCGGGTCAGGGGATTGAATACATTGGAGGTGTAACAGAGAAACCTTTTGGATCTTCCCATTAGATACCCTGGTACCAAATGGATTAAACAATAATACTGAAATAAATAATATTAGAATGATAAGGAGTTTGGTTTTATTCTCTTTGTGACGATGAATAATGTAAAGTGTAATAATAATGTAAAGAAAAATATTATTATACTGCATACCTCCCAACATCAGGAGATGGCAATGCAGGACTCCATGGTGCGGGAGTGCCGTGGTGTGGTTTTGCGGGAGTGCCGCGATCACAAGCCACACACCCATTTTCCATCACTATGAGGGCATGCCTAGTATTCTGTGAGCTGCTGGAATGCCCCCCTCAGACCTTTTGTTTCCTGTGAACAGATGTTGTGCACATGGGCACAGTGTCAACTGCCCTCCCCCCAACCGCGGACACTGCGGCCTGCAGGTGGGACAGCGGGACAGTCCCACAAAATGGGACTGTCCAAAGAAAATCAGGACAGTTGGAGGTATGATAGTGTACCTAAAAAAAGTATAGAAAGAATATGTGAGAATTGAACTCATGATGCATTTTTATGTGCCCTGGCTTTATGCACTGTGAATAATGGGTCTGTGTACTAAGCATTGGAAAGATATAAAGTGGAGAGAGATAAAGTACCAGTCAATCAGCTCCTACCTGCCATGTTACAGGCTGTGTTTGAAAAATGACAGTTAGGAACTGGCTGGTTGGTAGTTTATCTCCATTCACTTTATCTCTCTCCAAGGCTTAGTACATAGACCCCTTAATCCATTCAGCCACAGTACATAGAAGAATATTCGGATGTTAAACTACCTTATTCTTATGGACTCTTTATTTTTAAGAACAAAGGAAGAAAATACAAGATTCAGGGGTAAATATATTATAGCGGCATGGATCTTGCCGTTATAACACTTCCTGCTGCGTCTCATAACAGGCGAAGCAGGAAGGGACATCAACAAGATTTACTAACATCTTGTCTGCCAGTAGTCCCTTCAATTGTCTAATGGACTAATTCACAATCACAGTAACACAAAGGTCTCAGGTTTGAGGGGTAAATGTTAGAATGTGCGTTGTCCCCCAAGCTCACATCACTTCAGCTCAGTGCTGAAGCAATGAGTCTCTCTGTCCCGGCCAACTCCAGTTCGCCTGCGCGGGATCTTGATACACACGCGAGATCCCCTGCACACTCTGAAGCAAGCACCTGCCACAGGTAGGGACAGTTCTGTCCCTGCTGTGGTCTATAGGCCTTGCCACCTGTAGCTGTCGAAATGGACAGCTGCAGGTGTCGGAAAAGTCAGCGATGCTGACCGTTCATACAGTACATTGCTCTTACATATCGGCCTGCTATCTTTTAGATAGCAGTGCCGATATGGACAGGGGTGCATAGTGCCCCTGTCACTGTGCACTCTCCATAGCCATAATACATGGGGGAGAAGCGGTATAGCGCACATAACATGCGCTGATACCGCTTCTCCCACATAGCGCACATTCTTACATTTACCCCTCAAACCTGAGACCTTTGTGTTACTGTGATTGTTAATTAGTCCATTAGACAATTGGAGGGACTACTGTATGTTAGATTCCTCAAATTAGATGGCTTTATATAGTATATATTTTACTTGTGGAACTCTTGAGTGATGTGGGTTTGTAATGTTACATTATACATATCTTATTTCGTAGAAAAGAATATATAAAATGATTGGTATATTTTATTATTAATTAGTGCAAGTACAAAAGCATCGCACAGCGGTGATGCTTTTGTACTTGTAGAGTAGCTCCCTACCAGCTCAGCTCCTGTGCGTCAGCAGGGAGCTACTCATCGCTGTCTGGGTCACAGCGGCTGCGTGTGACACCACGCAATCTCCGCAGCCCGCCCCCCGCACAGTCCGGGCACGCCTGCGTTGCCCGGTCCGCGCCCCTAAAATGGTGTCCAAATGCCGATGGCTGGCCCCCTCCCGCCCAGTGACCGACTCTGCCTGTCTGGCTGTCTGGCATGCACAGTTCAGACCTGATCGGCTGCTTTGCAAAAACAGCAGCGATCAGGTCTGAATTAGGCCCATAGTAGGGCCACTACATGGCGACCAATGGAGCAATTCAATTGTTGCTCCATTCAGAAGCAATTATCCACTGGGAGACACCTTTCAGCTTGCAGCCCCTGATGGTGACAAGGTGAATTGTGCGAAAAAAGTGACCTGTGTTGGGCATCACATCACATCATGGCCATTAGTTTAGTAGGGTTTAGCTGCTTTATACAGTTAAACCTTTCTTCTTGGGCACAACGAGCACGTTAAAAATTTTTTAATATTGCCCCCCAATCTCCTGCCATTTTAGATGGGGGATCGAGTGCGATAAAACAATTGAATCGCCTCCCATGGATACTAAGCTGATGCTGGTGTTTTAATTTATTACCAAACTTGATTCTAATTGTGCCCTGGGGGTTTAAATATGGATTTACCTTTTTACTCTTCTATTAAACGGTCCTCCTGTATGGATGGAGAAATGTATTTAATTGAGTTGTTTAATTGATGACATGAAACTCCATTGAAAGATCCTTTTGGCCGTTTATATGATTGCTGGATTGCATTCCTTGGGCTTCTGCTAAGGACAAATACTCTGGTGGGATAAGCATTGTGGGGAGCCAAGCGTAGAAATAGATGTTTGGACCAAGATGTTTGGATGTTGGCTCAGTGAGTAATAACTAATGGCTGGGAGATCTCATTCCAGGAGTTTACCTGTTCCACATGATTCACATGACTGAACCAAAAGCAGCAGCATGCACTTTAGTGTTATTATAACATATGCCCATCTATCTGTGAGTATACTCTATGAATAGGCTAGAGCACAGGTTCTCAAACTCGGTCCTCAGGACCCCACACAGTGCATGTTTTGCAGGTCTCCTCACAGAATTGCAAGTGAAATTATTAGCTCCACCTGTGGACCTTTTAAAATGTGTCTGTGAGTAATTAATACACCTGTGCACCTGCTGGGTTACCTGCAAAACATGCACTGTGTGGGGTCCTTAGGACCGAGTTTGAGAACCCCTGGGCTAGAGGCAACTACACATACTAAATTTGGACCCATGTGGATCTGGATGTAATATTTTAACACCGTCCATGCACATTAAAAACCTCCAGCAACTGATGAAACTACTAAAAGTACCCCATTAGAAAAGGAACTGTATTTATGAATAAAAAGGCACTTATTACATGTTTCAGTGGGTTAGATAAATTCCAATTTTGGAACATTTTCCAGAGTGACAATAGTCAAAAGTGTGATGACCACCTGCAGGGGTGATCACAAGTCATTGCATTTTAATTATTTGTTGTATTGTGATATTTATCACTTATTTACTGGATGTGGTTGAATAAACTTTGAATACATTTATGCCTGTTATAAGTTTTATTAGCCAATTTTTATGCTCCCTCATTGGTGAGTTAATTCACCTTGTGTTCCCATTCTTAAAAATATTAGGTAACCCAGTATTACCTATTGGTATGCTGCAGGTATTTATTAGCTTTCAGATGAACATTGTATACCTTGCTTGCGCCCGGTAATATGTTTGTGTTAATAGATAACAGAGGGGTCTATTTACTAAGCCTTGGATGGAGATAAAGTCAGCGGGGATAAAGTACCAGCCAATCGGCTCCTAATAGTCATTTTGTAAACACAGCCTGTGACATGGTAGTTAGGAGCCAATTGGCTGGTACTTTATCTCCGTTAGCTTTATCACATCCCAGGCATAGTAAATAGGCCCAGAGGGGCCTGCCAGATGGGCTGATTGCCAGTGGACAGTGTGATGTGGTGGCATCAGATGAGACCATGTCAGGGAAAGGCCAGCTTGAAAGGCCATACCAGGCAAGTGGTTACTGAGGGTAGAATCCAAATGGGCAAGTAGACAGTGCTTTCAGCTGATTTTATGTTTGTACGGTTGCACCCACTTACAGGAAACATCTCAGAGAGTAATCATAATGCCGAATTCAAAAGCAATTATAGTAATTTGTGAGTCACTAGCCTGTTTTAAATAAGTGCTTATTCTTCCAATTGAGGTCCTTACCTGTCTGTTTTTCAAAGTGTTTATCTTTTATAAAGCCACTTGGTGATAAAAGATATTGCAAGTGTTTAATAAAAACAGCATGTGCACACAGAAAAAAAACATGTTTGTATTGTGAGATACTGTAATTACTATAATAAATATTAATTTGCTCTCTCCACTTAAAGAACACCAGATCAATTGGCAAGATACAAGTATTAGATAACATAACATGCAATTTTAAAACAAAGCAAAAGAGACATGAAAACAGTCTTGTTACTGAGACTACAATTTTTCAATTATCTGTTGCTGTGTTTATAAAACTGTATGCACGTATGGCAGGCTGTGATTATCGGATGTGGCGATACTGAAAAATGACTAAATATTATTTATTGTTACATAAATTCCCACTTTTTTTGTTTTTATTTCCCCTTAACATGATAGGCCAGATTGAGGCTCCCTGGCCAGAGGCACTTCAAAGGTTCAGTCATTTTCTTGTAGTATGTTTGTTGGTTTAACTATTTGTTTTCAGATCACAGAAAAAAATCAGGACATCAACTTCAGTTTGAGAGCAGCGGTTTTCTGGTGGGTTTACAGTAATTTAGCCTATATTACAAATGGTTGATTTGCAATTAATAAAAAAATCTTTGGAGGAGTGTAGTTTTTCTAGAATGGGTGGTTATTACATCCCCCCCACACACACACTTACACACTTTTCCATTACAGGCTTTTTATGTATATAGTGAATAACTGAGAGGAAGTGGATAGGTATCAGAGAAATGAACACTGAAAAAGCATTTTTTTTCTTTTAACTACAATGAAAAGTAAGATAGGACAGTGTCCCAAAGACCTCGGTAATGTACAGTATTGGTTTAATGAGAAGCGATTTGTCCACAGTGTCAATGCAGCAGGGAGGTCCAGGATAATTAGAACTTAGTGATAACGATCACGGGCGTATTTATAATGGATCCAGGGTGGCCAAACCACACACCCGGCACCCATTTATCAAACACTTACCACTCCAGAGTCCCACGTCAGTGGCAGTATCTCTGCACAAACCACCAGAAAAATGGTGTGGCAGCCATTTTCCTGGCATTTTGTGCATGTGCAATAGGAAAATTTCCGGAAGACCTGCACATGCACACTGGACTCTGGTTCAATGCTAGAGTCTCCTGGTGAGCCTAGTGCTCAGAGTCACAATGCACTGCTGGATAAAGAGGACTGGGCCCAGAAGGAGACTGCGCAATGGCCTCCTCCTCTCTTAAGATTCCCCTGGTAATGACATTTAGATATTTATAGTGTTCATTGCTCACTTTAGTAAATCCAGTCTCTATGGTGTGGTGTGAATGAAAGCCAGACAGAATAGGGTTTAATAAGTTTTGCGTGGAAAGAAAGCATGTGAGATGAGTGTAGTCAAGGCTCTCAAGAAGATTTTTGCAAAGATATGGGATTTTTTTCCTGAATAGGCGAAATCATTTCATGCTTGAGCAATGATAAAATGCTGAAAAGAAATGTACATTTTTAAGATTGTGTTTAGGGTTAGAAGACTGAATAGAGCTGGGAAATTGATAATATGTTTGTGTGACCAAATGATATTGATAGGAGAGTTAGACAGCAGTACATGGGGGGAAACCGACTTAAAAAAAGTGCAAATGGAAAAGTTGCCCATAGCAGCCACAAGAGTCTAGCATTCATTTATGACATGCATTGTATACTGTAAAATGATAGACACTAATTGGTTGCTACAGGCAACTTCATCTATTCTCTTTAGAAGGCATGATACATATCCTCCTAGTGTGATAAAGTCTGTAGAAGTGCATGCCTTTTGATGACCTATTTTGCATGTCTCTCTAGTGTACAGTAGTAGTTCAGATTGCATGCTCACTTTAAGGTCTTTGGATCTCCACCGTGTCTACTGTAGCTTTGCAGGCTCGAGCACCCATATGTGTCTAGTTTTTCGGGTTTGAGCATCCATGTGCAATATGCATACTGAAAAGTCCAATTACTAACTCCCTAATATATTTAAAATTTCCTATTTTTCTAAAAAAAATAATTCTAAAATATTCTTCAGTTTAGCTTTTTAATGGCTCAATCAATCATGAGTCTGAGGATGTCTTTATTGCACTTGCCACTTTTGTATTTAAACTTAAAAGGTTTTAAATGAATCCCATTAAACATATAAAACAATGGAGGTCAGAGAAAAATGACTGTAAATCCTTTGTATGGAGATAAAGGGTTAGGAGGCCCTGTACACGTGCCCTCTCCAACTAATAATTTTGTTTAAATAAGCCCATTCCATTTTGTAAGTGGGAGAAAAGGTAAAAACACTCATAGATCTAATCCATACACAATGAATGCCAATGATTATCCCATTTCGTTTTGCTTTATGGTACATCCAATTGAACCCCTGCAGCTGATGCCATTTTGTCCTTTAAATGAATGCACTTAATAAAATTGGATTAATTTGAGCAAATGTATGTTTATGATGCCATAAATAAAAAATAAATTAATGATTTTCAGTGGTATAGTGTTGGTGGATCAAGTGGAGCAAGTGCTCTAATCTATACCCAATGCCTTGTGGGTTGGGGGTGGGGGGTGCTTTTTGTGCAGACTAATACCCTATGGGTGGAAAAGGGTCTGTCCTGCGTCTGATCCGGTTTGGAACAATGGGCCTACTGTAATTCAGATTGTATTGTTATTGAGGCATAAACTGCGATTTTCTCAATCCTGCTTCTGCTAAAAATCGCATGTGATGAGCCACCCAGAAAGGTAGAAGAAGCCCAGTGATGCAATTGCAAAATTTTGTGTGCAAAAGCTGAATTGAGATGCATATGCAGAAATAAAGCACGGTTGTGGTTGACCTTTAGCTACTCAAAATAATGAGAATGCAGTCACACCGGCGCCATGTTTTTAGTAGCAATCCATTGCAACTAACATCAGATACACGGCCTGGAAATGATCCGCCATGTTAACACCCACAAACGGTCACTACCTGTAAATCAAATTGCGATTGTAGTTCACTGAATTACGATTGCAAATTAGCCTTCACACATGCGCAATGCGTTCGCAGCACATGCGCAGTCTGCAGATAATCGGGCGATTTGCAGTTTTGCAACTGAAGCTGAATTAGGCCCCATGTTCCAAATCCCAACTCAGACACAGACTTTGGTGTAAAAGGGATTTTCGCGTATGCGTTTCGGACCAAATTAGTATAATGTTATCACCCTCTGCATACACTTCAATATTTTCCTTACAATACTAATTAATTTGTTAAACAACAGAAATGTCAGTTAACATTTGCCCAATAGCATCCAAATCAAATAATACCCTAACTACTACTATGTAAAATTTCTGATTTGTTCATATGACAGAGCAGACATTAGTGTTGGTAACTGACAGCAACCATTGATGGTTTGTTACTGATGGTCATGGGTTTTGCTATCGATGCCAGACATCCAATGGTTTTCCTCCATCAATGGTTCAAAGACAGCAATGTTTGTCTCTCCCCTTGGTACTGATAACCCCTGCTCCGTGGTGACCCACTGAGCCTTGCCCTCTTCCCTGATTGGCACGTCACCTGCAATTCCCTACAGCAGAAAGGTTCATTACTCTGGGCAAACCCTTGATAATTCCCATATCAATAGTTTCATGCCATTGATGTTAAGGACTGTTGGCACTATCGATGGTGACCATCAATAATTAACAGACCAAGCGCCCTCCCTAGAACACAGCTCAAAATATCTCAAATATAAAACCAAAAAATCCAAGTGCCTGTGCATTATCCTTGGTGCTCACTTTAACCCTTCATATTTTCTGTACTGTAGTGGTATCTTTACTTACTTACCTACAATATTCTGCCTTAATTGGCTGTAATCCTTTGAGGGAATGAAAAAAGCAAATTGAAGTGACACAGACTGCTCCCAAGGAGACCCCAATGTGAGTTCATTTACAATAAACAGGAGACAGGCATTTTCTCTTAGGAGTTCTGGAGAGCCCACAAATATCAGGAGCATCTGGACTTTCCTGGAGAGTAGGTAAGTGTGCATAATATTGCCCTTAACCTGTCCACCTGGCTTTACATCAATCCCAATCCTACAAACAGTATGTAGGTTATTCTTCGATTACAGTAAATATGTCATCTTCTAGGGTAAAAAATACATTACTTTGCATTTAATTCCAACTGTAACACAGGGAATGCCAACTACACACATTGCTAATGTCTGTGCACTTAGGGGATTTGTTTTGTACTGTGCATGCGTCTGAGTCTCACTGCACATGTGCTGCAATTGTTTACTGATGGTCGCATTGATAATTTACATGCAAAAGTGATCGACAGTCAGTGTGCACCTGTGTGAGGTAATGGGGGTGCTAGTCAAACACAGGAGTGTTGCCACCATTTAGTGGGTGTGTCACAGCCAGCAACTGTGACATTGTATGCAGTTATAATGGATCAGGCAGCTTACTTGCAATGGACAGTCTGAGCAGCCGCATAGGGTTGCTCAGATGATGGTGTGACCAATGGTGTGTCTTATGCAAGCAGTGGACTAGAGTGGCTGCAGGTGTGCATCTCCATACAGACTACAGTGGCTCCAACATGGACTTTTTTTTTGCACTACCACCACATGCAAATGCAACTGCATCCACCATTGAATCAGGCCCGTGGTCACGTCTGCATCATCCTACTGTTTTCATAGACTTATTAGAATATATAATATTCAATTACCTCCGTGGCTGACACCTCACACTGTATAATGCATTTCCCTCTTTTCCGATTTGTTGCTTGTGAGATAAGCAGGTGCATTATAGAGCTCTACTGGAAGAGCAGCGGTAACACTTGTGTCCTACTGTGAACAACACAGGTGCTGGGTCCTACTGTGAACAACACAGGTGCTGCTGTACAGTACATGAAGGTGCCCCCTCGGGGCTTGGAGCCAGAAGGCAGGCATCTCCATTCTCTCTGGGAGTTACGCCCCTGTCTCATATACAGTAATTCAATTAAAAGGATCATGGATGTTTGATATGTGGTTATCTTAAAGTAATTAGTGTCCATGTTCCTTGTACAACAAGGAGGATACACAAAGAATCTTTGCTTTTTGTGTGAGAGCAAAGAGCTAACACTGTACAAAAAACAATGGTCAAGCTGGACTGATTTAAAAAATGGATAAAAAATGTTATCTGTGAACGTTTGGTTGATTCCATAAAAATCCTCCTACCTCCCTATTAACATTAAACTAGGACTTATGAAGCCATTTATAAAAGCTTTGCCTGCAAAAAATGTAGTTATTTAAGTATTTGTATGATAACTTTCCAGGACTGTCTGATGCCAGATTGAAAGATGACATTTTTGCTGGACCAGACATTCAAAAACTCCTAACAAACCGTGAGTTTAAAAACAACAACAATGGAAGCTAATGAAAGAGAAGCTTGGAATGATCATAAGGCATTTGTAAATAAGTTATTGGGTAATGTCAAAGATCCCATCTACAAGCAAAGAATGGAAAACATGCTAGAAAAACATATGCTTCTGAATGACCAGTTGGAATACAGATGTGTCCTCATACATCCTTGTTGCAGTTGTGCCAAACAGACCCTCTCAGCGTGCCTGGACCTGTGAAGTTCTGCGAGTGTTGGGCATCTTTTTTAGCCAAGAAAAAATGCCTCTTAGTCACAACGTGATATGTCTAGGACACACCAGAAGACTGTGCTGATTAATTTCATATGCGACACATATATTTTCATATATTTCTGTGTGACTGAGTCCCTGAATCTGTATACAAAGTGCCACAATGTATCAGCTGCAGCTTTATTCCAATATAAGTTGCATTGTACTCCATATATTCATATACAGACTCAGTCACACACAATATACAAGTGTCACCTACAAATGAATCAACACAGTCTCCTGGTGCATCCTAGTCACACTGCGTTGCGGGCGGCTAAGATGTATTTTCAGCAAAAATAGATGCCCGACACTAGCAGAGTTGCATGGAATTTGCTGCACACTGTATGGTGTATTGAGACTATATGTATGAGGACACATCTGCATATTCCTGAAAACTTGGAGCTGTTAGTAAGGAGTAATGGGAAAGAGTTCACCAAGACACAAAGGGGATGAAACAACAATACTAAGGAAGATGGAAAGTCAACATGATGGGAACCTACTCTTGATTTCCGCACAGAGAAGACCCACAAGCAGTGTGTACAAAATAAACTTACAAAACAAGGCATTGAAATGAAGAAGACAGTAATATAAAGATTACTAAATATAAGTAACATTGTAAATATAAGTAACATTGTAATTGGTTCTTTGGTACACAATTTTTTTACTTTTGGTGATAACATTAACATCTCACCAGAATACATGTGCATTCAACGGCTGTTTTCCCATATCTTCACGCTCATTTTGTGAAAAATCCTTACGTCTTAGAGCAAAAGTTATTTATGAAATCAGCACACCAAATACCCGTGGAATCATCTACAGAATTTTCAGTCAAACAAAGTGGCATGTCTAATCTTTTCAATTCATCACTCACTATACAGTGGATCACTTGTCATACTGACTGGGGACATTTTACTGTAGATCTAGAAAAGACCTAGAATAGGGCAATTTTAGCAAGAGGTGACCATGTTATGTTAACCAGGTAGCTGAACTGGTCCCCAGAGGCTTGGCATTGCAGCTCTCCCTTTCAGTTTACCACTTATCCTCTCTCCTTTTAATTAAAACAACTTCTCTACTCCCTGTTTGATTAATGTGTTGGTAGTGCTTGCTTTCAAAGAGAGACAAAGGCATGCATAGTGCACTTCATCATCAGGCTTGCTACATAAAAAGTGTTACATAATCTGTCAGCACCTTAGAAGGAAAAGATAATACAAACTGTAGAAAAACCATCTGTTTCCTGACCTTCATGCTGTGCTCATCAGACATTTATTGGTAAGAATCTGCAAATTCAACAGACAGAGCAGTTCCACTAGAAGGGGTCATTCTAAGTGACAGAAGCTCTCTTTTCCTGCATCTGCTCTTCCCTGTGACATGATAGGAATGTTATAATATGACAGCTGAGGAAATACAGGCTGACTCATCCCTTAATAACGCAAGGTGGATTGTTCAATGCTGACACTAATGACACAAACTTTTTGCCAAAATGTCATGAAAACAGAAGCATTCTATTGCATGTCTTAGGTGGAAGTCTCACATTGAATTTGACAGCAAGACTAAAACACATACTAATTCTCCTTTTTGTTAAAGTAGATATGACTTTTGGCAGCATTCTGCCACTGAATAGAAACTATTATTTTCAGAGCACATATCAGAAATGACACAGCCAGATATAGATTTCCTATTAACTAAGTTTTTTAATGAAATAAAATTGATATACATACTGTATTAAGCTACATTAAAACAGTTCATTAACTTAAATGGAATGTAATGTAATGAGATACCTCAAAAACACAGTGGGTCATGTTCAGAGGCATGGCCCTACCATTAGGCAAATCTGGACACCTTCCTAGGATACCAATGGTTAGTGAGAATATAAAATACTGTATAAGAGACAATGGCCCTCATTCCGAGTTGATTGCGAGCTGCTGTTGTTCGCAGCTCAGCGATCAGGCTAAAAATCTGCACTTCTGCGCATGCGTATGGTGCGCACTGATGCAGTTTCACACAAGGTCTAGCGACGCTTTTCAGTCGCACTGCTGGCCGCAGAGTGATTGACAGGAAGTGGGTGTTTCTGGGAGGTAACTGACCGTTTTCGGGGAGTGTGTGTAAAAACGCAGGCGTGTTGGATAAAAACGCAGGAGTGGCTGGGGAAACGTAGGCGTGGCTGGCCAAACGCAGGGCGTGTTTGTGATGTCAAAATAGGAACTAAACAGTCTGAAGTGATCGCAAGGTAGGAGTAAGTCTCGAGCTGCTCAGAAACTGCACAATCGTTTTTTTGTAGCAGTGCTGCGATCCTTTCGTTCGCACTTCTGCTAAGCTAAGATACACTCCCAGAGGGCGGCGGCTTAGCATTTGCACGGCTGCTAAAAGCAGCTAGCGAGCGAACAACTCGGAATGAGGGCCAATGTATTTAATGCAACAGCAACTGTAGCACCCCACATGGAGCACCAGCTGCTCACATGAAGGAAACACAGTCAGCGGCTTCTTTTATGTGCTACACCCCCATTATCATTGTTATGCTGGGAGTGTGCTAGGATGCCACAGCCAAGCAATACACTCTCAGTGTAAGAGCACAGCATGCTGCCCTCACATGTCATCTGCTAAGGTAAGAAACAGTGGGAGTAAGCAATGCCTGAGAGGGAACTGACACTACCAACTGGGGAGGATGAAGCATAGGTCAGGGAGACAAGGCGAGGGTACCCCCAGGGCTTTCATTGGCACTGTTCATGAAATGTATTGAATTGTATTGTTGCTGAAAGAGTCAGAAATGAAAAGGGAGGTGCTGCTAAAACAAAACAAAAACACAAAATGCTAAATTTCAGCCCATGACAGATGAGCGAAATTGCAGAACAGACCATGCTTTAGAACTAGAGATGAGCGGGTTCGGTTCTCTGAGAACCTAACCCTACTGAACATCATGTCCTGAGCCCGGATCCGAATCCGGCTCTGGACTTCCCGCCAGACTCGGAAACCAGAACGAGGCAAAACGTCATCATCCCGCTGTCGGATACTCACGGGGCTTTGGATTCCATATAAGGAGCCGTGCGTCGCTGCCATTTTCACTCCAGTCCCGGAGAGTGTAGCGAACTGACGTGTCTCTCTCCACAGTGTCTGTCTGGGTGGGAAAGTGGTGTGATGACCTGCTCTGTCTTATTTGTGTTATTCCAGTGCTGTCTTGTGCTGCATCAGTCCAGTGGCGGTGTCTTGTGCTGCATCAGTCCAGTCACAGTGGTGTTGTCCTCTGCTGCCATATGTCCAGTGCTGCTGTATAAGTCCAGTCCAGTGGTGCTGTGTTGTGCTACATCAGTCCAGTGGTGGTGTCTTGTGCTGCATCAGTCCAGTCACAGTGGTGGTGTCCTCTGCTGCCATATGTCCAGTGCTGCTGTATATGTCCAGTCCAGTGGTGCTGTGTTGTGCTGCAACAGTCCAGTGGTGGTGTACCTGTGCTGCTGTATAAGTCCAGTGGTACTGTCATATAAGTCCATTGATACTGCCGTATATTTCCAGTGGTACTGTCGTATAAGTCCAGTGATACTGCCGTATAAATCCAGTCCAGTGGTACTGCAGTATATGTCCAGTAATTCTGCTGTATATGTCCAGTGGTACTGCCGTATAAGTCCAGTGATAATGCCGTATAAATCCACTGATACTGCCGTATAAGTCCAGTGATACTGCCATATGGGTATAGTATTGTATGCCGGCGACCAGCATACCGGCACCGGAATCCCAACTGCTGGCATACTGACAGTGTGGCTAGTGCAAATGAGCCCCTTGTGGGCTCGCTGCACTCGCCACGCTGCGGGCACGGTGGCGTGCTATGCGCGCCGGCATGCTATGCGCGCCACGCTATTTATTCTCCCTCCAGGGGGCTCCTGGACCCCCAAGAGGGAGATAAAGTGTCGGAATGCTGGCTGTTGGGATTCCGGCACTGGTATACTGTGCACCGGGATCCTGACAGCCGGCAAACTGAAGACCACCCTGCCGTATATGTCCAGTGGTACTGCCATATAAATCCAGTGATACTGCTGTATTAGTCCAGTGATATTGCCGTATATGTCCAGTGGTACAGCTGTATAAGTCCAGGGATATTGCCGTATAAATCCAGTCCAGTGGTACTGCCATCTAAATCCAGTGGTACTGCCATATAAATCCAGTACAGTGGTACTGCCATATAAATCCAGTACAGTGATACTGCCGTATATATCCAGTCCAGTGGTACTGCTGTATAAGTCCAGTGATACTGCCGTATTTGTCCTGTAATACTGCCGTATAAGTTCAGTGATACTGCCGTATAAATTCAGTCCAATGGTACTGCCGTATAAATCCAGTGATACTGCCGTATAAATCCAGTCTAGTGGTACTGCCATATAAGTTTAGTGATACTGCCATTTAAGTCCAGTGATACTGCTGTATATGTCCAGTGGTACTGCCGTTTATGTCCAGTGATACTGCTGTATAAGTCCAGTGATACTGCCATATATTTCCAATGGTACTGCCATATAAGTCCAGTGATACTGCCGTATAAGTCCAGTGATACTGCTGTATATGTCCAGTGGTACTGCTGTATAAGTCCAGTGGTACTGCTGTATAAATCCAGTCCACTAGTACAGCCGTATAAGTCTAGTGATACTGCCATATATGTCCAGTGGTACTGCAGTATAAGTCCAGTGATACTGCCATATAAATCCAGTCCAGTGGTACTGCCATATAAATCCAGTGGTACTGCCGTATAAATCAAGTTCAGTGGTACTGCCATATAAATTCAGTGGTACAGCCATATGAATCCAGTCCAGTATTACTGCCATATAAATCAAGTGATACTGCCATATAAATCCAGTCCAGTAGTAATGCCATATAATTCCAGTGATACTGCCGTATAAATCCAGTCCAGTGGTACTGCCGTATAAATCCAGTGATACTGCCATATAAATCCAGTGATACTGCCGTATATATGTCCAGTGGTACTGCCATATAAGTCCAGTGATACTGCCGAATAAATCCAGTCCAGTGGTACTGCCATATAAGTATAGTGATACTGCCGTATATGTCAAGTGGTACTGCCATATAAGTCCAGTAATACTGCCATATAAATCCAGTCCAGTAGTACTGACGTTTAAATCCAGTCCAGTGGTACTGCCATATAAATCCAGTGATACTGCCATATAAATCAAGTGATACTGCCGTATAAATCCAGTCCAGTGGTACTGCCGTATAAATCCACTGATACTGCGGTATAAATCCAGTCCAGTGGTACTGACGTATAAATCGAGTGATACTGCCATATAAGTCCAATGATACTGCCGTATAAGTCCAGTGATACTGCCGTGTATATATCCAGTGATACTGCCGTATAAGTCCAGTGATACTGTTGTATATGTCCAGTGATACTGCCGTATATGTCCAGTGGTACTGCCGTCTAAATCCAGTGATACTGCTGTATAAGTCCAGTGATACTGCCGTATATATATCCAGTGATACTGCTGTATAAGTCCAGTGATACTTTTGTATAAGTCCAGTGATACTGCCATATATGTCCAGTGGTACTGCTGTATAATTCCAGTGATACTGCCGTATAAATCCAGTCCAGTGGTACTTCCGTATAAGTCCAGTGATACAGGCGTATAAGTCCAGTGATACTGCCAAATATGTCCAGTAGTACTGCCGTATAAGTCTGGGTGTGGTATTGAAAGTCGACAGTAACTAGGTCGACAATGTCTAGGTTGACCACTATTGGTCGACAGTAACTAGGTCGACAGGGTGTCTAGGTTGACAGGGTCTTTAGGTCGACATGTTCTAGGTCGACAGGTCAAAAGGTCGACATGAGTTTTTAATGTTATTTTGGTGTCGTTTTCTTCGTAGAGTGACCGGGAACCCCAATTAGTGCACCGCGTCTCCTCGCATGGCTCGCTTAGCTCGGCATGCTTCGGGCATGGTGCCTTCGCTCCGCTACCGCTTCGCTCGGCACAGATTACCGTTCCAATCGTAGTCCACGTGGATCGTTAAGTATGAAAAGGTTCAAAAAAAGAAAAAAATTGAGAAAAACTCATGTCGACCTTTTGACCTGTCGACCTAGAACATGTCGACCTAAAGACCCTGTCGACCTAGACACCCTGTCGACCTAGTTACTGTCGACCAATAGTGGTCGACCTAGACATTGTCGACCTAGTTACTGTCGACTTTCAGTCCGGATCCCATAAGTCTAGTGATACTGCCGTATATGTCTAGTGGTACTGCCGTATAAGTCCAGTAATACTGCCATATAAATCCAGTCCAGTAGTACTGACGTATAAATCCAGTCCAGTGGTACTGCCATATAAATCCAGTGATACTGCCATATAAATCAAGTGATACTGCCGTATAAATCCAGTCCAGTGGTACTGCCGTATAAATCCACTGATACTGCGGTATAAATCCAGTCCAGTGGTACTGACGTATAAATCGAGTGATACTGCCATATAAGTCCAGTGATACTGCCGTGTATATATCCAGTGATACTGCCGTATAAGTCCAGTGATACTGTTGTATATGTCCAGTGATACTGCCGTATATGTCCAGTGGTACTGCCGTCTAAATCCAGTGATACTGCTGTATAAGTCCAGTGATACTGCCGTATATATATCCAGTGATACTGCTGTATAAGTCCAGTGATACTTTTGTATAAGTCCAGTGATACTGCCATATATGTCCAGTGGTACTGCTGTATAATTCCAGTGATACTGCCGTATAAATCCAGTCCAGTGGTACTTCCATATAAGTCCAGTGATACAGCCGTATAAGTCCAGTGATACTGCCAAATATGTCCAGTAGTACTGCCGTATAAGTCTAGTGATACTGCCGTATATGTCTAGTGGTACTGCTGTATAAGTCCAGTAATACTGCCATATAAATCCAGTCCAGTAGTACTGACGTATAAATCCAGTCCAGTGGTACTGCCATATAAATCCACTGATACTGCGGTATAAATCCAGTCCAGTGGTACTGACGTATAAATCGAGTGATACTGCCATATAAGTCCATTGATACTGCCGTATAAGACCAGTGATACTGCCGTATATATATCCAGTGATACTGCCGTATAAGTCCAGTGATACTGTTGTATAAGTCCAGTGATACTGCCGTATATGTCCAGTGGTACTGCCGTCTAAATCCAGTGATACTGCTGTATAAGTCCAGTGATACTACCGTATATATATCCAGTGATACTGCCGTATAAGTCCAGTGATACTTTTGTATAAGTCCAGTGATACTGCCATATAGTTCCAGTGGTACTGCTGTATAATTCCAGTGATACTGCCGTATAAATCCAGTCCAGTGGTACTTCCATATAAGTCCAGTGATACAGCCGTATAAGTCCAGTGATACTGCCAAATATGTCCAGTAGTACTGCCGTATAAGTCTAGTGATACTGCCATATATGTCCACTTGTACTGCCGTATAAGTCCAGTAATACTGCCCTATAAATCCAGTCCAGTGGTACTGCTGAATAAGTCCAGTGATACTGTCATATAAGTCCAGTGATACTGCCGCATACTGTATGTCCAGTGGTACTGCCGTATAAGTCCAGTGATGCTGCCATATAAGTTCAGTGGTACTGCCGTATAACTCCAGTGCAGTGGTGCTGCCATATAAGTTCAGTGGTGCTGTCCTGTGCTTTATATTATTTACTCCAAATAAAGCGGTTATTAATATTTAATCCAAATAATTTTTACAGGGTTTGCCCTGTGTGGTGTAGAGGTACACTCTCCTGTGCTGCATTTTGTTATTTAACTCCAGAAAAATAATGGAGAACAAATATTTGAAAGATAAAATAGGGGAAGATCAAGAACCACTTCTCCTACTGCTGCTGCTGCCGCTGCTGTTGTTGCTACTAGGAGTCGATCATCATCCCGGAGGGGAAGTCGGAAGACCACTTGTACTACTTCAACTAAGCAAATGACTGTCCAACAGTCCTTTGCGAGGAAGATGAAATATGACAGCAGTCATCCTATTGCAAAGTAGATAACTGAGGCCTTGACAGCTAGGTTGGTGTTAGACATGCATCAGGTTTCCGCCATTAGTGCAGTAGGACTGCAGTGCCACTCCTAGATGGGCCAGGTGTTTGTGCCACACACTTGTGTCGCTTAGCTTAGTCATACAGCTACCTCGGTGCAACTTTTAGGCCTAAAAACAATATTGTGAGGTGTGAGGTGTTCAGAATAGACTGGAAATGAGTGGAAATGAATGTTAGGGAGGTTAATAATACCAAAGGATCAAAATTACACTCAAATGTTGTGATTTTAGCTATTTTTATGTTTTTTTCAAAAACCATCCAGATCCAAAACCAAAACCAATACCCGAAAGGGTGGTTTTGGCAAAACCTATCCAGATCCAAAACACGAGCAGGGATCCAGATCCAAAACCAAAACACAAAACACGAAAAGTGCCCGCCGCACCTCTTTAATTAGAACTGAAGATATTTAGCAAAAGATGGTTAAAAGTAGAACAAAACTTACTTTACTGTATGTGAATGTGCATCTAAGAATATTTACAAATATACTTAAAATAAACCTTCAGAATCATATCACAAGTTAAACTGCTTATGGCCTGATTCTGCGTCCCACACAAGTCTGAGTCTTGTCATTGATTAGCCAACTGTGATATGCAATAGCCAGCATACACAACTGTCAGCAACTACAAGTGATTCTGAGCACCTCAGCTACAGATTGTTACTGGGAATTTAAGAGAAGGTTCTTGTGGTGGACATAAATTGGGCATGTAGCCACAGTTGCAAGTTATTCTGAGTTGTTCACATTTATTGGGCACGCCATTTTCATATCTCCTGCACCAATCATGGTGTAGGTGTAAGTGGCATTACTAATGATGGTGGCTCTGGCAGCCAGAGGGCTTGTGGTGGTGTGATTGCACTGACACAGAATCTAGGCGGATAGTTGAATAGAATTTTAGATTATTGTAGGCATATTGCAACCACATCATTCAACTAAGGATTTACCATGACAGAATGTACCAAGGATGTACCATGACAGAAATTTGCACAAAAATAAGATTTTAAACCTACCGGTAAATCTTTTTCTCCTAGTCCGTAGAGGATGCTGGGGACTCCGTAAGGACCATGGGGATAGACGGGCTCCGCAGGAGACATGGGCACTAAGAAAGAACTTTAGGTATGGGTGTGCACTGGCTCCTCCCTCTATGCCCCTCCTCCAGACCTTAGTTAGAGAAACTGTGCCCAGAGGAGACGGACAGTACGAGGAAAGGATTTTAGTTAATCTAAGGGCTAGATTTATACCAGCTCACACCATCCACACCGAATAACTTGGGATATACGAACCAGTTAACAGTATGAAACAACACAGCATCAGTCCGAGACTGAGGAAAACTGTAACATAACCCTTATGTAAGCAAAAACTATATACAAGTCTTGCAGAAGTAGTCCGCACTTGGGACGGGCGCCCAGTATCCTCTACGGACTAGGAGAAAAAGATTTACCGGTAGGCTTAAAATCGTATTTTGTCTTACGTCCTAGAGGATGCTGGAGACTCCGTAAGGACCATGGGGGCTATACCAAAGCTCCCAAACGGGCGGGAGAGTGCGGATGACTCTGCAACACCGATTGAGCAAACAGGAGGTCCTCCTCAGCCAGGGTATCAAACTTGTAGAATTTTGCAAAAGTGTTTGAACCCGACCAAGTAGCAGCTCGGCACAGCTGTAATGCCGAGACCCCTCGGGCAGCCGCCCAAGAAGAGCCCACTTTCCTGGTGGAATGGGCCTTTATAGACTTTGGTAACGGCAATCCAGCCGTAGAATGAGCCTGCTGAATCGTGTTACAGATCCAGCAAGCAACAGTCTGCTTGGAAGCAGAAGCGCCAACCTTGTTGGCTGCCTACAGGCTAAACAGTACTTCTGTTTTCCTGACCCTAGCCGTTCTGGCCACGTAAATTTTCAAAGCCCTGACCACATCAAGGGACTCGGAATCCTCCAAGTCTCGCGTAGCCACAGGCACCACAATAGGTTGGTTCATATGAAAAGACGAAACCACCTTTGGCAAGAATTGAGGACGGGTCCGCAATTCCGCTCTATCCATATGGAAAACTAAATAGGGGCTTTTATGAGACAAAGCCGCCAACTCCGACACTCGCCTAGCCGAAGCCAAGGCTAACAACATGACCACTTTCCAAGTGAGATATATTAACTCCACCGTTTTAAGTGGTTCAAACCAGTGCGACTTAAGGAAACTCAACACCACGTTCAGGTCCCAAGGTGCCACTGGAGGTACAAAAGGAGGCTGAATATGCAGCACTCCCTTCACAAAAGTCTGTACTTCTGGGAGAGAAGCCAATTCCTTCTGAAAGGAGCATTCCTGTCCTCACACCAAGAAACATACTTCCGCCATATACGGTGATAATGTATAGCTGTCACGTCCTTCCTAGCCTTTATCAGAGTAGGAATGACCTCATCCGGAATGCCCTTTTCCCCTAGGATCCGGCGTTCAACCGCCATGTCGTCAAACGCAGCCGCGGTAAGTCATGGAACAGACAGGGCCCCTGTTGTAACAGGTCCTGTCTTAGAGGAAGAGGCCATGGATCTTCTGTGAGCATTTCCTGCAGATCCGGATACCAGGTCCTTTGTGGCCAATCTGAAACAATGAGAATTGTCTGTACTCCTCTTTGTTATTATTCTAAACACCTTGGGGATGAGTGGAAGAGGAGGAAACACATAGACCAACTGAAACACCCAAGGTGTCACGAGGGAGTCCACTGCCACCGCCTGAGGGTCTCTTGACCTGGCGCAATACCTCTGTAGTTTTTTGTTGAGGCGGGACGCCATCATGTCTATCTGGGGCAGTCCCCACTGACTTGCTATCTGTGCGAAGACTTCCTGATGAAGTCCCCACTCTCCTGGATGTCCCCACTCTCCACTCTCTGCTTCCCAGTTGTCCACTCCCGGAATGAACACTGCTGACAGTGCGCTCACATGATCTTCCACCCAGCGAAATATCCTGGTGGCTTCCGCCATTGCCACTCTGCTCCTTGTGCCGCCTTGGCGGTTTACATGAGCCACTGCGGTGATGTTGTCTGACTGAATCAGAACCGGTAGGTCGCGAAGCAAAGTCTCCGCCTGACGAAGGGCGTTGTATATGGCCCTCAGCTCCAGGACGTTGATGTGAAGACAAGTCTCCCGGCTTGACCAAAGACCTTGGAAGTTTCTTCCCTGTGTGACTGCTCCCCAACCTCGGAGGCTCGCGTCCGTTGTTACCAGAATCCAGTCCTGAATGGCGAACCTGCGACCCTCTAGAAGGTGAACACTCTGTAGCCACCACAGGAGAGACACCCTTGCCCTGGGGGACAGGGTGATCAACTGATGAATCTGTAGATGTGACCCGGACCACTTGTCCAGTAGGTCCCATTGGAAGGTCCTCGCATGGAACCTGCCGAAGGGAATGGCCTCGTAAGATGCCACCATCTTTCCCAGGACTCGAGTGCAGTGATGCACTGACACCTGTTTTGGCTTCAATAGGTCCCTGACCAGAGTCATGAGTTCCTGGGCCTTTTCTATCGGAAGATAAACCCTTTTCTGGTCCGTATCCAGAATCATGCCTAAGAAGGTCAAACTAGTCGTATGAACTAACTGTGACTTTGGGATATTGAGAATCCAGCCGTGTTGTTGTAACACCTCCAGTGAAAGTGACACTCTGTTCAACAACTGCTCTCGCGATCTCGCTTTTATGAGGAGATCGTCCAAGTACGGGATAATTGTGACACCCTGCTTGCGCAGGAGCACCATCATTTCTGCCATTACCTTGGTGAAAATCCTCGGAGCCGTGGAAAGCCCAAACGGCAACGTCTGAAATTGGTAATGACAATCCTGTACCGCAAATCTCAGGTATGCCTGATGTGGTGGATATATGGGAACATGAAGGTATGCATCCTTTATGTCCAGGGATACCATAAAATCCCCCCCTTCCAGGCTGGCGATGAATGCCCTGAGCGATTCCATCTTGAACATGAACCTTTTCAAGTATAGGTTCAAGGATTTTAAATTTAAAATAGGTCTGACCAAACCGTCCGGTTTTGGGACTACAAATAGGGTTGAGTAATACCCCCTCCCTTGTTAAAGCAGGGGAACCTTGACCACCACCTGTTGAAGACACAATTTGTGAATTGCATTTAAAACTATCTCCCTCTCTGGGCGAGAAGCTGGTAGGGCCGATTTGAAAAACCGGTGAGGAGGCACCTCTTCGAATTCCAGCTTGTAACCCTGGGAAACAATTTCTATTGCCCAGGGATCCACCTGTGAATGAAGATGTGGCTGAAAAGTCGAAGACGTGCCCCCACTGGGGCAGACTCCTTTAGCGGAGCCCCAGCGTCATGCAGTGGATTTTGTAGAGGCCGGGGAGGACTTCTGCTCCTGGGAACTAGCTGTGGTTGGCAGCTTTTTCTCTCTGCCCTTACCTCTGGCAAGAAAGGACGATTCTCGTACTCTCTTGTTTTTATTTGACCGAAAGGACTGCATTTGATAATGTGGCGCTTTCTTAGGCTGTGAGGAAATATAAGGCAAAAAATTTGATTTACCTGCCGTAGCTGTGGCGACCATGTCCGAGAGACCTTCCCCAAACAATTCCTCACCCTTGTAAGGTAAAACCTCCATGTGCCTCTTTGAGTTGGCATCACCTGTCCATTGCCGGGTCCATAGGACTCGTCTAGCAGAAATCGACATAGCGTTGACTCTAGAACCCAGTAGGCCAATGTCTCTTTGAGCATCCCTCATATATAAGACAGCATCTTTAATATGACCCAGGGTCAGTAAAATGGTATCCTTATCCAGGGTATCCAATTCCGCCGATAAGGTATCTGTCCACGCTGCTACAGCACTACAAACCCAAGCCGACGCTATCGCCGGTCTGAGTAAGGTACCAGAGTGTGTGTAAATGGACTTTAAGGTAGCCTCCTGCTTGCGATCAGCAGGATCCCTGAGGGTAGCCTTATCTTGGGATGGCAGTGCTACCTTTTTGGATAAGCGTGTCAACGCTTTTTCCACCCTTGAGGAGGATTCCCACCGTATCCTGTCCTTAGCCGGGAAAGGATACGCCATAAGAATCCTTTTGGGAATCTACAGTTTCCTGTCTGGAGATTCCCACGCCTTTCCAAATAACTCATTCAGCTCATGAGAAGGAGTAAAGGTTACCTCAGGTTTCTTTTCCTTATACATGTGTACCCTTGTGTCAGGGACAGGGGGTTCCTCTGTGATATGCAAAACATCCTTTATTGCAATAATCATATATTGAATACTTTTAGCCAATTTTGGCTGTAACTTTGCATCATCGTAGTCGACACTGGAGTCAGAAACCGTGTCGGTATTAGTGTCTACTATTTGGGATAGTGGGCGTTTTTGAGACCCCGAGGGTCCCTGCGACATAGGGCCAGGCAGGGCCTGACTCTCTGCATAATTTCTGGACTCAGCATTGTCCAACCTTTTGTGCAATAAATTCACATTAGCACTTAAAACATTCCACATATCCACCCAGTCAGGTGTCGGTGTTGCCGACGGAGACACCACATTCATTTGCTCCACCTCCTCGCTAGGAAAGCCTTCTACCTCAGACATGCCGACACACGCGTACCGACACACCACACACTCCGGGAAACCTCTTATCTGAAGACAGTTCCCCCACAAGGCCCTTTGGAGAGACAGAGAGAGAGTATGCCAGCACACACCCAGCGCTAATGACCCAGGAAAAAAAACACACTATATGTTTACCCAGGTAGCGCTGTAAATATCTATTTGCGCCAAATTATGTACCCCCCCTTTTTTAAACCCCTCTTTCACCGTGGTAAGCAGGGGAGAGTCCGGGGAGCTTCCTCTCAGCGGTGTGCTGTGGAGAAAATGGAGCTGGTGAGTGCTGAGGAACAAGCTCCTCCACCCTCAGCGGCGGGCTTCGGTCCCGCTGAAAAATTCAAAAACTGGCGGGGGATCTCTTTTATATACAGTGCCCAGCCTGTATATATGCTTATTGCCAGATTTGGAGGTCCTTATTGCTGCCCCGGGCGCCCCCCCTGCGCCCTGCACCCATACAGTGATCGCCGTGTGTGTGTGCTGTGTGGGAGCAATGGCGCACAGCGTTACCGCTGTGCGTTACCTTTATGAAGATCTGAAGCCTTCTGCCGCCTCTGAAGTCTTCTTTCTTCACATACTCACCCGGCTTCTATCTTCGGGCTCTGCGAGGAGGACGGCGGCGCGGCTCTGGGACGAACGGCGAGGGTGAGACCTGCGTTCCATTCCCTCTGGAGCTAATGGTGTCCAGTGGCCTAAGAAATAGAGCCTAACATTAAAGTAGGTCTGTTTCTCTCCCCTCAGTCCCTCGATGCAGGGAGTCTGTTGCCAGCAGGCTCCCTGAAAATAAAAAACCTAACCAAAATACTTTCTTTCCTGGAAACTCAGGAGAGCTCCCTGTAATGCACCCAGTCTCCTCAGGGCACAGTAGTAAACTGAGGTCTGGAGGAGGGGCATATAGGGAGGAGCCAGTGCACACCCATACCTAAAGTTCTTTCTTAGTGCCCATGTCTCCTGCGGAGCCCGTCTATCCCCATGGTCCTTACGGAGTCCCCAGCATCCTCTAGGACGTAAGAGAAACAAACAGAAAATAACAAAAGCCCAGACTCCATGCAGGAGCACTACTTCATTTGTTGCACCCTACCTAGTATAAAGGGCAGCTAGTCTGCAAATGCCACAATTTTTTATTATTATTATTATTATTATTATTATTATTTCATTTTATTTATAAGGCGCCATAAGTGTTTTGCAGCACCGTACAAAGGAGAGTACAGGGAGACAAAACTTAGCATTACAGTAAATAAATAACAAAAATAGAGTACATGTAACAAAGAGCACCACAATTCTCAAAAATAATACAGCTAAGATGTAAGTAGCAAGGGAGTAATCATTGTACTACTTGGGGCTGGCGGCCATAGATGAGCCTTGACCAGCAGGAGAAAAAGCAGGTACAGATGGTCGCTGAGTAGGAGAGAGCTGCGAGTAAAATTTGTCGAGAAGAGGGCTTTGACAACAAGAGGAAAGAGGGCCCTGCTCTGAAGAGCTAACAATCTAGTGGGAAGGGATGACAGACAGATGACATGAGGTGCAAGCAAGCGGGAGGTAGCCTGATGGCAGTATGTAAGCAAAGCAGAGATGTTCAAGGCATGAGGCAGCGGGATGGAGGATCAGCCTCAGGACTCAGTGGCGTAAGTTCATCCCCATCACCCGGAGGCAAGTTAGAGTTTGGTGCCCCCAACCCTCGAAAAAAAATAGTGCCAGAACAGAGGTGTCAGGGCCAGTAATGAGATGAAATGAAAAGTCTAATGGGGCCAGGGCAGACTAAGACAGAGGGGACAGGCACAGGAAAGAGGTGACAGGGTCAGGACCGACTAGAGGGGCAGGAGAGATGGGTGACAGGACCAGGACAGAGAGGACAGGGATGACAGGGCCATGAGAGAATAGAGGGGACAGGAGAGAAGGGTGTCAGGGACAGGACAGAGGTGACAGGGCCAATACAGAGATGACAGGGACAGTCCAGTGGGGAAGAACAAAATTTACAGGACCAAGATAAAGACCCAAGATAGAGGTGACAGGAACAAGAGAGAGGTGATAGGATCAGGACATAGGTGACAGGACCAGGACAGAGGGGAAGGGGACAGGGCAGGGGTGACATGGGCAGAACCAGGACAGAACTGAAGGGATAGGAGAGAGGGTTAACAGGACCAAGACAGAGTTAACAGGGTCAGGACAGAGACAGGGGTGGCAGGAACTGGACAGATGGGACAGAATGGAAGGGTCAGCAGAGAGAGATGACAAGGCCAGCAGCACAGAGAGGACAGGGCAGGACAGGGGTGACAGTGACATGAAAGAAGTTAGGGCCAGCACAGAAGTGGCAGGGATGGGACAGTACAGGGGTAGGAAAGAGGGGTGAAAGGGCCAGCACATGTATGACAGGGTCAGGACAGGGGTGACAGGGACTGGACAGGGGGGACAGGGACAGAACAGAAGTGTCAGCTGAGAGAGATGACAGGGCTGGTAAGAGGTGACAAGGACAGGACAGGGGTGACAGGAGAGAGGGGAGACATGACCAGCACAGAGGTGACAGGGACAGGACAGGTGGCAGTGACTGGAGACAGGGGAAGCAGGGCCAGCACAGAGGTGACAGGGATGAGAAAGGACAGGGTGGCAAGGACAGCACAGGTGTGATAGGCCAGCTCAGAGGTGACAGGAACAGGACAAGGGTGACAGGAGAGAGGGTAGGCAGGGCCAGCACATAGGTGGCAGGGTAGGACAGGACAGTGGTGAGAGGGACAGGAGAGAAGGTAGGCAGGGCCAGCAAATAGGTGGCAGGGATAGGACAGGACAGGGGTGAGGGGGACAGGAGAGTGGGTAGGCAGGGCCAGCACATACTGTAGGTGGCAGGGATATGACAGGACAGGGGTGACAGTGACAGGAGAGAGGGCAGACAGGGCCAGAACAGAGGTAACAGGGATGGGATGGGAACAGGACAGGAGAGACAGGAGACAGAGCCAGGCTTAGTAAAATGACCCTGTGAGCGGTGATAGCAGCAGGTGTTCTGTCTTCCCCCTCACATCTTCCTTCCCTCTCAAAAGGGCTTGCACTTACATATGGTACAATTTTCAGGAATCACCGCTTCTGACTGTGACGGTCCCGCTTTCCCGCACTGCGCACTCTCTCCTGGCGGCTGCCTCTATGTGTCCTGGCATGTGGCGGCTCTGGGTCGCGGTAGGATGTCACGTGACATCCGCTACCTTGGCCAGAGCACAGCAGTAGAGAGCACAGAGAGGAGGAGCGAGCGCCGCTGATGCTGATAGGCGCTCGCTCGTTCATCGACTTCTCTAGCAGCTCCTGCTGCACTACAGAAATGAATTATTTGTGGATGGAACGGAGGACAACTGAGCAGGTGTTGTGCCCCCTTCAGGGCCAGGAGCCCGGCGGTAATGGACTCCGCTGTCTCCAGGAGTTCCGCCCCTGTCAGGACTAGGTTATGCATCGGGAGGGTATGCTTTGATGAATAGGTGGGTTTTTAGTGCCCGTTTGAAGCTTTGCAAGGTCGGGTAGAGTCTAATGGAGCGGGGTAGCGTGTTCCACTGAATGGGTGCAGCACGTGCAAAATCTTGAACTCGAGCATGGAAGCAGTGACCAGGGCAGAGGAGAGGCTACGGTCATTGGCCGACCATAGTGGGTAGGAGGGAGTATGAAGGGAGAGGAGGTTGGAGGTGTAGGGAGCAGTGGAATTAGAGATGACCTTGTATGTGAGGGTGAGAAGTTTGAAGAGGACTCTGTAGGGGAATGGGAGCCAGTGTAGATTTTGTTGAAGTGGAGAGGCAGATGTGGAGCAGCGGGAGAGGAAGATAAGCATAGCTGCGAAGTTGAGATTTTCTCAGAATTCTCACATGGTCTTGTTGGCCTCCCTGCTCCTGCAGGAATGGGCTTTGGCCACTTGGCCTGCTTGAACTGCCTCATCCGTATCTTGGCTCTGTACATAGGTGGTCATTCCGAGTTGATCGCTCGCTAGCAGTTTTTAGCAGCCGTGCAAATGCTAAGCCGTCGCCCTCTGGGAGTGTATCTTAGCTTAGCAGAAGTGCGAACGAAAGGATCGCAGAGCGGCTACAAAAAAAGATTGTGCAGTTTCTGAGTAGCTTCAGACCTACTCAACACTTGCGATCACTTCAGACCATTCAGTTCTGGATTTGACGTCACAAACATGCTCTGCTTTTGGCCAGCCACGCCTGCGTTTTTCCTGGCACGCCTGCGTTTTTTCAAACACTCCCTGAAAATGGTCAGTTGACACCCAGTAACGCATTCTTCCTGTCAATCACTCTGCGGTCAGCAGTGCGACTGAAAAGCTTTGCTAGACCTTGTGTGAAACTACATTGTCTGTTGTGAAAGTACATTGCGCGTGCGCCGCATACGCATGCGCAGAAGTAACTTTTTTTGCATCATCACTGCACAGCGAACATTTTCAGCTAGTGATCAACTTGGAATGACCCCCAAAGGGCAGCCCTAAGGTGTGGGAAAACCACCTTCCTGTTAGTGAGTGGATCCATCCAGCCCATCACACTATACCCACCTAGCCTATCTTTATCTCTCTCTCTCGCTCTTCTCTCTCTCGCTCTATATATATATATATATATATATATATATATATACACAGTATATATATATATATATATATATTTCACAAGATTACCCCGTCACTCCTCCAAATCAACTGGCTGTGGAGTGACGGAGTGAAGTTCATTTCCACAAAGCTACAAGTCTGTGAGTGCCACCTGATTTCTTTTGCTATATATATATATATATATATATATATATATATATATATATGTTATATCATATCATAGAGCCAACACGTTAGTGCTACACCACTTCACCTTTATCTTGGAGCCTTCCAACTCATCTGCAATAGTGTAGAAGATGAGTATCAATATGTGGACCCAGGACGGCACTCTAGATGTCTTTATAAATAAGGTATGTCACCATTGCTGGTTATTTTGACATTTCCGAACTCTTTATTCAGACGAAAGAGCTAAAAAAAAGAGTTCTGAAATGTTGAAATAACCTGCAATGGTAATGTACCTTATTTATAAAGACGTCTAGAGGTCGCCATGGGTATATATATTTTACATGCAGAATTCCAGTTATTTTTAAATGTAATTTAAAAAAAAATAATAATAAGTCAAAATCAGTTTCTACATATCTGTCCAATAAAGTATTTAATCCCATCTGTGCATTAAACAAATAATTAAAAGCAAGAGGATTTTAGTAGACAATGAATATTTATGAACTAAGATATTAAAAGCAGAAATTAGCATATGAAACATATAATCATGGCATTTATAGCATAATAAGTTTCCCTTAAAAATCAATATTATACTTTTGCAAAATAAGTTATCACAAGCCGCTGACATTCCATAGACAGCGCTTAAAATCAGCGGTATAGCAAAAAAGGGTTTTTTTACTTCTTTTTGATGTCTACTTTTTTCAGTAATATATGAAGAAAGCACCTCATCGCAATGATTTGAGAAGATAATAGGTTCAGTTTGAAATCAAACTTTTAAGTTACTCTATCTTTAGTCTATTTGCAGCAAGAAACTTCACATAAAAGAACCTATTATATTTAATATATTCAAAGACTAGAAAAGTTATAGCATTTCATAAACTTATTGCATTAAAATGTATTATATTTGAAGACATAGCATTGTAAAGTGTACAATAGTATCATATGGATGTTCCAATGAAAAAGGTATGCTTTGTTAACATTAACTATATTGTAGAAGTATGTGAAAGGCAAATCTGGAGTAAGAATCCTTTGCTGATACTATAGGTTAACTACAGTGGCGGAACTAGATACTGGTGAGCACAGGTTCAACAATAGTTTACTACTGACCTGTTTACCAAAAGCATGGACCGTAATAATTTACTGCTTGCATCTAGTCACCACCCGATACCTCTACGCAAGGGTCTACCCTATTCCCAGATGTTGCGTGTAAGGTGCATCATCGATACTGAAGCAAGATTAGCCCCGGCCCTGGATGGAATTATTGATAAATTTGTACAGAGGGTATCGATTAAAAGAGCTGGTTAGTCTAAATAATAAAGTAATGAACATTCCACGTTGTAAGACCTTGCAAGCAGCAAGTCGTAAGGAGAAACAAGACAAATTGGTATGGGTTCATACGTTTAATGTACATAGTAATGATGTTGCCCAAACCAGTAAGTTATTTTGGCCTATTATCCAGACGGATAAACAGCTCAGTAGTCTTTCTAAATCCCGTATCATGCCAGCATATAAACGTGGTAAAAACATTTGTGAAATGGTTGTCAAAACTAATGTATGTTATACCAGCACTAAAGGTGGTACGAACTTGAGTTACTTGTAGTCACATGCTAATCGGGGACACTTTTTGTCATCCTTATTCTGGCACAAAATTCAAAATACGCCATCGAGTTTCTTACACCACCAAATTTGTGGTATATTTGCTGAGCTGCCCGTGTGGCCTGCACTATGTTGGAAAATCGGAGTGCATGCTAAAGGAGAGAATGGCAGGCCATCAACATGCTATTAGATTAGCCCTAAGCTCAGTTCACAGTGACCAGCCTGTGGCACGACACTTTCTCAATGCTCACCATTCTATTTCTGTTCTCAGACATGGTATCATTGACCCCGTTATTCCCCCGTTAAGTAGAGGAGGTGATCGTGGTTTGCTACTCTGAAAAGCAGAATCCAAGTGGATTTTCCTCTTGGATACACTTTCCCCTAGGGGGTTAAACGAGCAGACTGGTTTGTCAGTGTTTCTTTAAGGTGTTGTGAACACTGGTTATGCCTTTAAGTTGTCATTGTGGCCATGACTCTCTCGATGTGGTACTATAATGTGCCAGCTATTTTATTATCATCTTAATATACCTTGATTTATCTTGATAGTGTGTTATAATGTTGCTCTGATGTATTCTTGGCTGACCATGCTGCTGTGCTCGGGTAAAAAGTTTAGCTTTTAGTGGTACTTTCTCAGATGCTGTTTATCTTTGTAGCTTTGAATGTGTTTTTGTATTTAATATTTTGTAACATGTTTCTGTGTATCTAGTATGTGTATTTTTAACATGTTCAAATGCTTCTAGAGAGATAGTTCTCTCCAGCAATTGTTCATGGTATGCCCCATAATAGTTAGAGATGAGCGGGTTCGGTTCCTCGGAATCCGAACCCGCCCGAACTTCATGTTTTTTTTCACGGGTCCGAGCGACTCGGATCTTCCCGCCTTGCTCGGTTAACCCGAGCGCGCCCGAACGTCATCATGACGCTGTCGGATTCTCGCGAGGCTCGGATTCTATCGCGAGACTCGGATTCTATATAAGGAGCCGCGCGTCGCCGCCATTTTCACTCGTGCATTGAGATTGATAGGGAGAGGACGTGTCTGGCGTCCTCTCCATTAGAATAGAGATAGATTAGATAGAGAGAGAGAGATTGTGCAGAGTCGCAGACAGAGTTAGTTTACCACAGTCAGTGACCAGTGCAGTTGCTAGTTAACTTTTATTTAATATAATATATCCGTTCACTTCTCTCTGCTATATCCGTTCTCTGCCTGAAAAAAAAAACGATACACAGCACAGTCAGTCACACAGTGTGACTCAGTCTGTGTGCACTCAGCTCAGCCCAGTGTGCTGCACAGTCATCAATGTATAAATTAAAAGCTTATAATTAATTGTGGGGGAGACTGGGGAGCACTGCAGGTTGTTAGCAGGAGCCAGGAGTACAATTATATTAATTAACAGTGCACACTTTTGCTGCAGGAGTGGTGACCAGTGCCTGACCACCAGTATAGTATTGTTGTATACTACTAATATCTCTTTAAATATCAACCAGTCTATATTAGCAGCAGACACAGTACAGTGCGGTAGTTCACGGCTGTGGCTACCTCTGTGTCGGCACACGGCAGGCAGTCCGTCCGACCAGAATTGTATTATTTATTATTATATACCTACCACCTAACCGTGGTTTTTTTTTCATTCTTTATACCGTCATAGTGTCATCCTAATTGTTACGAGTATACTACTATCTCTTTATCAACCAGTGTACAGTGCGGTAGTTCACGGCTGTGGCTACCTCTGTGTCGGCACACGGCAGGCAGTCCGTCCGACCAGAATTGTATTATTTATTATTATATAACTACCACCTAACCGTGGTTTTTTTTTTCATTCTTTATACCGTCATAGTGTCATCCTAATTGTTACGAGTATACTACTATCTCTTTATCAACCAGTGTACAGTGCGGTAGTTCACGGCTGTGGCTACCTCTGTGTCGGCACACGGCAGGCAGTCCGTCCGACCAGAATTGTATTATTTATTATTATATACCTACCACCTAACCGTGGTTTTTTTTTTCATTCTTTATACCGTCATAGTGTCATCCTAATTGTTACGAGTATACTACTATCTCTTTATCAACCAGTGTACAGTGCGGTAGTTCACGGCTGTGGCTACCTCTGTGTCGGCACACGGCAGGCAGTCCGTCCGACCAGAATTGTATTATTTATTATTATATACCTACCACCTAACCGTGTTTTTTTTTTCATTCTTTATACCGTCATAGTGTCATCCTAATTGTTACGAGTATACTACTATCTCTTTATCAACCAGTGTACAGTGCGGTAGTTCACGGCTGTGGCTACCTCTGTGTCGGCACACGGCAGGCAGTCCGTCCGACCAGAATTGTATTATTTATTATTATATACCTACCACCTAACCGTGGTTTTTTTTTCATTCTTTATACCGTCATAGTGTCATCCTAATTGTTACGAGTATACTACTATCTCTTTATCAACCAGTGTACAGTGCGGTAGTTCACGGCTGTGGCTACCTCTGTGTCGGCACACGGCAGGCAGTCCGTCCGACCAGAATTGTATTATTTATTATTATATACCTACCACCTAACCGTGTTTTTTTTTTTCATTCTTTATACCGTCATAGTGTCATCCTAATTGTTACGAGTATACTACTATCTCTTTATCAACCAGTGTACAGTGCGGTAGTTCACGGCTGTG
The DNA here is from genome assembly GCF_028390025.1 of Pseudophryne corroboree. Lineage (NCBI taxonomy): Eukaryota > Metazoa > Chordata > Amphibia > Anura > Myobatrachidae > Pseudophryne > Pseudophryne corroboree. The sequence goes on along the minus strand of NC_086447.1, from coordinate 526,514,189 downwards.
GCTACCTCTGTGTCGGCACACGGCAGGCAGTCCGTCCGACCAGAATTGTATTATTTATTATTATATACCTACCACCTAACCGTGGTTTTTTTTTTCATTCTTTATACCGTCATAGTGTCATCCTAATTGTTACGAGTATACTACTATCTCTTTATCAACCAGTGTACAGTGCGGTAGTTCACGGCTGTGGCTACCTCTGTGTCGGCACACGGCAGGCAGTCCGTCCGACCAGAATTGTATTATTTATTATTATATACCTACCACCTAACCGTGGTTTTTTTTTTCATTCTTTATACCGTCATAGTGTCATCCTAATTGTTACGAGTATACTACTATCTCTTTATCAACCAGTGTACAGTGCGGTAGTTCACGGCTGTGGCTACCTCTGTGTCGGCACACGGCAGGCAGTCCGTCCGACCAGAATTGTATTATTTATTATTATATACCTACCACCTAACCGTGGTTTTTTTTTTCATTCTTTATACCGTCATAGTGTCATCCTAATTGTTACGAGTATACTACTATCTCTTTATCAACCAGTGTACAGTGCGGTAGTTCACGGCTGTGGCTACCTCTGTGTCGGCAGTCGGCAGGCAGTCCGTCCATCCATAATTGTATTATTATTATAATATATACCACCTAACCGTGGTTTTTTTTTCATTCTTTATACCGTCGTCATAGTGTCATACTAGTTGTTACGAGTATACTACTATCTCTTTATCAACCAGTGTACAGTGCGGTAGTTCACGGCTGTGGCTACCTCTGTGTCGGCAGTCGGCAGGCAGTCCGTCCATCCATAATTGTATTATTATTATAATATATACCACCTAACCGTGGTTTTTTTTTCATTCTTTATACCGTCGTCATAGTGTCATACTAGTTGTTACGAGTATACTACTATCTCTTTATCAACCAGTGTACAGTGCGGTAGTTCACGGCTGTGGCTACCTCTGTGTCGGCAGTCGGCAGGCAGTCCGTCCATCCATAATTGTATTATTATTATAATATATACCACCTAACCGTGGTTTTTTTTCCATTCTTTATACCGTCGTCATAGTGTCATACTAGTTGTTACGAGTATACTACTATCTCTTTATCAACCAGTGTACAGTGCGGTAGTTCACGGCTGTGGCTACCTCTGTGTCGGCAGTCGGCAGGCAGTCCGTCCATCCATAATTGTATTATTATTATAATATATACCACCTAACCGTGGTTTTTTTATACCACCTAACCGTGGCAGTCCGTCCATAATTGTATACTAGTATCCAATCCATCCATCTCCATTGTTTACCTGAGGTGCCTTTTAGTTCTGCCTATAAAATATGGAGAACAAAAAAGTTGAGGTTCCAAAATTAGGGAAAGATCAAGATCCACTTCCACCTCGTGCTGAAGCTGCTGCCACTAGTCATGGCCGAGACGATGAAATGCCAGCAACGTCGTCTGCCAAGGCCGATGCCCAATGTCATAGTACAGAGCATGTCAAATCCAAAACACCAAATATCAGAAAAAAAAGGACTCCAAAACCTAAAATAAAATTGTCGGAGGAGAAGCGTAAACTTGCCAATATGCCATTTACCACACGGAGTGGCAAGGAACGGCTGAGGCCCTGGCCTATGTTCATGGCTAGTGGTTCAGCTTCACATGAGGATGGAAGCACTCAGCCTCTCGCTAGAAAACTGAAAAGACTCAAGCTGGCAAAAGCACCGCAAAGAACTGTGCGTTCTTTGAAATCCCAAATCCACAAGGAGAGTCCAATTGTGTCGTTTGCGATGCCTGACCTTCCCAACACTGGACGTGAAGAGCATGCGCCTTCCACTATTTGCATGCCCCCTGCAAGTGCTGGAAGGAGCACCCGCAGTCCAGTTCCTGATAGTCAGATTGAAGATGTCAGTGTTGAAGTACACCAGGATGAGGAGGATATGGGTGTTGCTGGCGCTGGGGAGGAAATTGACCAGGAGGATTCTGATGGTGAGGTGGTTTGTTTAAGTCAGGCACCCGGGGAGACACCTGTTGTCCGTGGGAGGAATATGGCCGTTGACATGCCAGGTGAAAATACCAAAAAAATCAGCTCTTCGGTGTGGAGGTATTTCACCAGAAATGCGGACAACAGGTGTCAAGCCGTGTGTTCCCTTTGTCAAGCTGTAATAAGTAGGGGTAAGGACGTTAACCACCTCGGAACATCCTCCCTTATACGTCACCTGCAGCGCATTCATAATAAGTCAGTGACAAGTTCAAAAACTTTGGGTGACAGCGGAAGCAGTCCACTGACCAGTAAATCCCTTCCTCTTGTAACCAAGCTCACGCAAACCACCCCACCAACTCCCTCAGTGTCAATTTCCTCCTTCCCCAGGAATGCCAATAGTCCTGCAGGCCATGTCACTGGCAAGTCTGACGAGTCCTTTCCTGCCTGGGATTCCTCCGATGCATCCTTGCGTGTAACGCCTACTGCTGCTGGCGCTGCTGTTGTTGCCGCTGGGAGTCGATGGTCATCCCAGAGGGGAAGTCGTAAGCCCACTTGTACTACTTCCAGTAAGCAATTGACTGTTCAACAGTCCTTTGCGAGGAAGATGAAATATCACAGCAGTCATCCTACTGCAAAGCGGATAACTGAGTCCTTGACAACTATGTTGGTGTTAGACGTGCGTCCGGTATCCGCCGTTAGTTCACAGGGAACTAGACAATTTATTGAGGCAGTGTGCCCCCGTTACCAAATACCATCTAGGTTCCACTTCTCTAGGCAGGCGATACCGAGAATGTACACGGACGTCAGAAAAAGACTCACCAGTGTCCTAAAAAATGCAGTTGTACCCAATGTCCACTTAACCACGGACATGTGGACAAGTGGAGCAGGGCAGGGTCAGGACTATATGACTGTGACAGCCCACTGGGTAGATGTATGGACTCCCGCCGCAAGAACAGCAGCGGCGGCACCAGTAGCAGCATCTCGCAAACGCCAACTCTTTCCTAGGCAGGCTACGCTTTGTATCACCGCTTTCCAGAATACGCACACAGCTGAAAACCTCTTACGGCAACTGAGGAAGATCATCGCGGAATGGCTTACCCCAATTGGACTCTCCTGTGGATTTGTGGCATCGGACAACGCCAGCAATATTGTGTGTGCATTAAATATGGGCAAATTCCAGCACGTCCCATGTTTTGCACATACCTTGAATTTGGTGGTGCAGAATTTTTTAAAAAACGACAGGGGCGTGCAAGAGATGCTGTCGGTGGCCAGAAAAATTGCGGGACACTTTCGGCGTACAGGCACCACGTACAGAAGACTGGAGCACCACCAAAAACTACTGAACCTGCCCTGCCATCATCTGAAGCAAGAAGTGGTAACGAGGTGGAATTCAACCCTCTATATGCTTCAGAGGTTGGAGGAGCAGCAAAAGGCCATTCAAGCCTATACAATTGAGCACGATATAGGAGATGGAATGCACCTGTCTCAAGTGCAGTGGAGAATGATTTCAACGTTGTGCAAGGTTCTGATGCCCTTTGAACTTGCCACACGTGAAGTCAGTTCAGACACTGCCAGCCTGAGTCAGGTCATTCCCCTCATCAGGCTTTTGCAGAAGAAGCTGGAGGCATTGAAGAAGGAGCTAACACGGAGCGATTCCGCTAGGCATGTGGGACTTGTGGATGCAGCCCTTAATTCGCTTAACAAGGATTCACGGGTGGTCAATCTGTTGAAATCAGAGCACTACATTTTGGCCACCGTGCTCGATCCTAGATTTAAAGCCTACCTTGGATCTCTCTTTCCGGCAGACACAGGTCTGCTGGGGTTGAAAGACCTGCTGGTGACAAAATTGTCAAGTCAAGCGGAACGCGACCTGTCAACATCTCCTCCTTCACATTCTCCCGCAACTGGGGGTGCGAGGAAAAGGCTCAGAATTCCGAGCCCACCCGCTGGCGGTGATGCAGGGCAGTCTGGAGCGACTGCTGATGCTGACATCTGGTCCGGACTGAAGGACCTGACAACGATTACGGACATGTCGTCTACTGTCACTGCATATGATTCTCTCAACATTGATAGAATGGTGGAGGATTATATGAGTGACCGCATCCAAGTAGGCACGTCACACAGTCCGTACTTATACTGGCAGGAAAAAGAGGCAATTTGGAGGCCCTTGCACAAACTGGCTTTATTCTACCTAAGTTGCCCTCCCACAAGTGTGTACTCCGAAAGAGTGTTTAGTGCCGCCGCTCACCTTGTCAGCAATCGGCGTACGAGGTTACATCCAGAAAATGTGGAGAAGATGATGTTCATTAAAATGAATTATAATCAATTCCTCCGCGGAGACATTGACCAGCAGCAATTGCCTCCACAAAGTACACAGGGAGCTGAGATGGTGGATTCCAGTGGGGACGAATTGATAATCTGTGAGGAGGGGGATGTACACGGTGATATATCGGAGGGTGAAGATGAGGTGGACATCTTGCCTCTGTAGAGCCAGTTTGTGCAAGGAGAGATTAATTGCTTCTTTTTTGGGGGGGGTCCAAACCAACCCGTCATATCAGTCACAGTCGTGTGGCAGACCCTGTCACTGAAATGATGGGTTGGTTAAAGTGTGCATGTCCTGTTTTGTTTATACAACATAAGGGTGGGTGGGAGGGCCCAAGGATAATTCCATCTTGCACCTCTTTTTTCTTTTCTTTTTCTTTGCATCATGTGCTGATTGGGGAGGGTTTTTTGGAAGGGACATCCTGCGTGACACTGCAGTGCCACTCCTAGATGGGCCCGGTGTTTGTGTCGGCCACTAGGGTCGCTAATCTTACTCACACAGTCAGCTACCTCATTGCGCCTCTTTTTTTCTTTGCGTCATGTGCTGTTTGGGGAGGGTTTTTTGGAAGGGACATCCTGCGTGACACTGCAGTGCCACTCCTAGATGGGCCCGGTGTTTGTGTCGGCCACTAGGGTCGCTAATCTTACTCACACAGTCAGCTACCTCATTGCGCCTCTTTTTTTCTTTGCGTCATGTGCTGTTTGGGGAGGGTTTTTTGGAAGGGACATCCTGCGTGACACTGCAGTGCCACTCCTAGATGTGCCCGGTGTTTGTGTCGGCCACTAGGGTCGCTAATCTTACTCACACAGCTACCTCATTGCGCCTCTTTTTTTCTTTGCGTCATGTGCTGTTTGGGGAGGGTTTTTTGGAAGGGCCATCCTGCGTGACACTGCAGTGCCACTCCTAGATGGGCCCGGTGTTTGTGTCGGCCACTAGGGTCGCTTATCTTACTCACACAGCGACCTCGGTGCAAATTTTAGGACTAAAAATAATATTGTGAGGTGTGATGTGTTCAGAATAGGCTGAAAATGAGTGTAAATTATGTTTTTTGAGGTTAATAATACTTTGGGATCAAAATTACCCCCAAATTCTATGATTTAAGCTGTTTTTTAGGGTTTTTTGAAAAAAACACCCGAATCCAAAACACACCCGAATCCGACAAAAAAAATTCGGTGAGGTTTTGCCAAAACGCGGTCGAACCCAAAACACGGCCGCGGAACCGAACCCAAAACCAAAACACAAAACCCGAAAAATTTCCGGCGCTCATCTCTAATAATAGTGCCCTAGTTTATTTACTGAACTATAGTAGTGCCTTAGTTAACGTTTTCCCTCATAGTACTGCCCTTGTTTATTTTATATACCATAATATATCACATTGTAGGGCTGCCAGCACACATTATGCAATACAGTACTCATAATTCACATTACTACAGTATATACAGTGTATATCATATTATGCAACAGTAAGGTGCCCCCAGTTTATATTATGCCACACTATGGTGCCTCCACTTCATATTGTGCCACATTACAGTGGCCCAGTTCAAATACCCTGTAACTGTATGTAACATTATACATATTTCTTCTTTATGTAACGTTATAATGCACTCCAGCTAATTTTATACCACAGTACAATGAGCAGGTCCAGAGGTGTAACTAGATATATTGTAGGCTGAACGGCAAAAGTTTCTAAGGGCCCCTATATACCACCCAAAGGTGGAAAATGTATACAACACATGCAACTGTGACAGGGAAGGTGGCCCCTCTCACCTCTGGTCCCCATAGCAGCTGCACTGCCTGCACCTATGGTAGCTATGCCCTTGGGAGCCGATGCATTGCATTCGCTGCAGTGCCAGTATTTCCGCCACTGGTAGACTACTGTAGCTGTTGCAAAGTTGTGGATTTACCAGACTATGGCCCTCATTCCGAGTTGATCGCTCGCTGCTGTTTTTCGCAGCGCAGCGATCAGGTGAAAAATCAGCATTTATGCTCATGCGCATGGTCCGCAGCGCGCATGCGCTAAGTACTTTCACACAAAAGTTTGTAGTTTTACCCAAGCTCGAGCGACTTTTTCAGTCGCTCGAGTGTTCGTAGTATGATTGACAGAAAGTGGGTGTTTCTGGGCGGCAACATGGCGTTTTCAGGGAGTGTGCTAAAAAAAGCAGGCGTGCCAGGTAAAAATGCAGGAGTGGCTGGGGAAACGGGGGAGTGGCTGGCCGAACGCAGGGAGTGTTTGTGGCATCAAACCAGGAACTAAACAGACTGCAGTGATCGCAAGAAAGGAGTAGGTCTGTAGCTACTCAGAAACGGCATGACATTTCTTAGTAGCAATTCTGCTACTCTTTCGTTCGCACTTCTGCTAAGCTAAGATACACTCCCAGAGGGCGGCAGCCTAGCGTGTGCAATGCTGCTAAAAGCAGCTAGCGAGCGATCAACTCGGAATGAGGGCCAATACCACTGTGAAATAGGGTAAGTTAATTCTACAATGCTTCCTCCACTGACATGATCTCACTCTTAAACTACCCATACATTTACGCAGGGACGTAGCTATAGTGAGTGCAAGGGATGCCATTGCTGTGAATGTAGTTGTCTAGCTAAGAAAGTGGGTAGAGACCATTGCCTGGCCCTGAAAAAGGGGACTCAACAGTGGGGTTCTCTGTATCTCAGTGAAGCTCCATACTGACTTGATCCATTTCACACAATCCTGTTTCATGCTCACAGACACAGCTGAGCTAATCAGCAAGCTCAGTACTGTCAAAGAGTAATCTTCTCCTTGTTCGCAGCCTTTGTGAAGCTAAGTGTTGACAACTGAGCTCCACAATTAGGACTGTCCAGAAAGAAACAATGTGCCTAAATTAAGAAGTGGAATATCCTGCATTAGGCAAAATCCCCCACCCCTCCTCCCCCCAGATAGGAGCTGGTTGGTAACCACTCCTTGGGGCAGATGTATTAAGCCTGGAGAAGGGAGAAAGCAGTGATATGCGCAAGGTTATCATGAACCTGCCAATCATTACAGTTTTGAAAAATGACAGGTGCTGACTGGCTGGGGTGTTATCACCTTGCACTTATCACTGTTTTATCACTGCTTTCTCCCTTCTCCAGGCTTATTACATCTGCTCCAATGTGTACTGGCAGCACTACAATGTGACATATTATGAATTGGAGGGATCCATTGTGGTATAATTTGAACTGATGTCACTGTATAGTATGATGTGAACTTACCAAAGAGAATGGCTTCACTGCTTGGTTAGAGCAGGAAAAAAATGCTCTGATATGAGAGGCTAAAGCTCATTTAAGGTTTAATCATAATGAAGTATAGTGATAGAATGTACTTTATTCATACAGCAATTACACCTTAACAAATATTTCATTCTAAAGAACATATAAAGCAGCTAAACTAGATGATAAATATTTGATTCCAACAGCACTTTATAAATAATACTAATTCAATATATCTTCATCTAATGCATCCATGAGAGTTTATTGCCATATAACAGATTCCCAGGTCCACGATTCAGACAAAATACTCATGATCCCTCACTCTAATTTGAATAAAGATGAATGACAGGCCCTCCGTGTATTTAGCCAATGTACACATATTACAATAAGGACTGCCAACAAGGGTGTCATCATTATACAAAACGTAAGTGACTACGGTATATCTCAGAAATTGAACAGGAACTGATGGACACAGACTTGTGGTCTCTTACTGTACCTGGTGATTCAACTAGGGACTTCTAAAATGAGTTGGATAATATTCTGACTGCAGCTACTTAAGATGGTTTGATTAAATCTACACTTAAGTATGCATTAACCACTGAAGGATGCATTAACTACTGAGTAATCTATTAGACATTTGTTATAATATGATGTGTCCTCATACATCTTCCCTCAATATGCCACGTAGTGGGAGATGCCTGGCGTGAGTGAGCTGACAAGTCTCATGCAACTCCGTTAGCATTGTGTTTCTTTTTTGCCAAACATGCATTTTATTCAAATAGGTATGCAAACAGGGCCCCCATCAAGGGGGTGCTAGGGGCCGCCCGCTGCCCACCACTGCTAAGAGGGCCTCAGCTGGAAGTATTGAAAATGCTCCCCCAAAACTAGCCGCAGCCTCAGAGGAGACAGTTATTTTAAATGCTAGGGAAGGCAGCAGTCATTTTGGGAGGGAGATTTATTTAATTTGTGGCTAAAGTTTTAGAGGGGACTTGTGAGTACCAGAGGGTGCCTTCAGTTAGTCCCTACTACTCATTAAACAATAGATATTAGGTAATCCTTCAGGTTATGACCCCCAATTCTAGGAAAATACTGTAGCATAGCATTTTGTATGCAGATACAGCCACTCACAGAATATAGGCATGCCGCATGTCATTTAATCAGCAAAAGCTGCTTGTGCATCCTATTCACATCATTTTGCAAAGAAAACACATTTTAATGGAAAAAGTCACAAGTAAAGATTCTGTACACTACCGAGTAACGCCACGGCATGGCATGACTAGAAGGGCTGTTTAACGTGCAGGGAGGCTAGATGTAGGTGAACACATCTGTACACTCCCCAAAATCCACAAGGATTCCAAATGTCTTCCAGGTAGACTGATTATATTGGCTAAGGGCTTATTGTTTCAACTTATCTCCTTGACAGCTTGTTACAACCATGGGGTATATTTACTAAGAATCGTATTTTCCTGTTTGAGGTCAAAGTTCAATCACGAATGACATCGAAAGTGTAAATTTGCAACTTTTTGAATTTAGTACGACTAATTTACTAAGCTGCCGTATTCTGCATTTTCGGTTTTACCGTTGTCGATGTCATTCGTTTTTTTTGGCAGTGTTTTATGTGAGTGACTTGTAAAACACTGACGACTTTAATACAATGAATCTCGGCCGGATCTGAGAGATCCGTGCTGGGCTTCATTGTGCACCTTTTAAAAAAATAAAATCAGTGTTAAAATAAAAAAAAAAATTGCGTGGGGTCCTCCCTCCTAAGCCAAACCAGCCTCGGGCTCTTTGAGCCGGTCCTGGTTGCAAAACTGTGGGGGGAAAAATGATAGAGGTTCCCCCATATTTAAACAACCAGCACCGGGCTCTGCGCCTGGTCCCAAAAATATGGGGGACAAAAAGCGTAGGGGTCCCCCGTATTTCTGAAACCAGCACCGGGCTCCACTAGCCAGATACATAATGCCACAGCCGGGGGACACTTTTATATAGGTCCCGGCGGCCCTGGCATTACATAACCAACTAGTCACCCCTGGCCGGGGTACCCTGGAGGAGTGGGGACCCCTTCAATCAAGGGGTCCCCCCCTCCAGCCACCCAAGGACCAGGGGTGAAGCCCGAGGCTGTCCCCTCCATCCAAGGGCTGCGGATGGGAGGCTGATAGCCGTTTTGTAAAAAAATGAATATTGTTTTTAGTAGTAGTACTACAAGTCCCCGCAAGCCTCCCCCGCAAGCTGGTACTTGGAGAACCACAAGTACCAGCATGCGGAGGAAAACCGGGCCCGCTGGTACCTGTAGTACTACTACTAAAAAAATACCCCAATAAAAACATAAGACACACACCTTGAAAGTATAACTTTAATGCATACATCCACACCTCCATATACACATACTTACCTATGTTCACACGAGGGTCGGTCCTCTTCTCCATGTAGAATCCATGGTGTACCTGTTGAAAAAATTATACTCACAAAATCCAGGGTAGATGGCTCCTCTTGTAATCCATTTGTAATCCAGGTACTTGGCAAAATAAAAAAACGGATACCCGACCTCGCACTGAAAGGGGCCCCATGTTTTCACATGGGACCCCTTTCCCCGAATGCCAGGAACCCTCTCTGACTTATGTCTAAGACGGTTCCATCAGCCAATCAGGGAACGCCACGTTGTGGCATCCTCCTGATTGGCTGTGTGCTCCTGTAGTGTATGACAGGCAGCACACGGCAGTGTTACAATGTAGCGCCTATGCGCTCCATTGTAACCAATGGTGGGGACTTTGTGGTCAGTGGTTGACCGAAAGTAACCTCACATGGGGTGACAATCTAAGGCCAGCAATCTCAAAGACACCAATGCACTACTAATTACATTTCAAAATATCATGGCTGCTCCATGACAGTGTTCTCTATGCACTATTGAGATAAAACCCTTTATACCTGTATTCTGTGTGAATATTGGTCATCTGAGTAACCCTCAGGCTAATCAAGATGGCCAGGAAATTCACGATAAAGAACGATGTAATAACAAGTTCATTTGGGTTAATTAATTTAACACAGTGTCTGTTAGTAAATTATCTAAGACCCTTTAGCCGATTGCCAAGCCGGATCTACCTATGACAAGAAAATATGGTGGCTTATCAATGAGCTAGAATATTAGAGATCACTTAGTCAAAACAGATGTTTCTAACCTCATTATCCACAATAAGAACACATCACAATTTAAGTACACAATGGTTAAATGTGTCAATTGCACTACTATACATGTGGGTTTTTTTTATCCATATTGTGCACTTGGAAAAAATTCAAAATCCGGCACAGAGTCACCTGTACTACTACATTTGGGCTCATCACTGCCCCCTGTGGTCATCACTTTGTTAGATAAACTGATTAAATGTTTTAGGAAAGGATGGCCATACATTGTCTCACCATTAAAGCAGCATACAATCTAGTCCCAGTGACCAAACCGGTGGTGAGAAACTTCAGTGAAGCCTCCCGTGGTTTATCCACATTACATTTTATATACTGTTTATGTAATCCACCCATATACTCTATCTGCAGTACTAAAAATTTTACTTCTGGCAAAACAAACCTCTACAATCTTACAGTATGTTATTTCCGATACTGACTTACTCCTAGAAATCAACCAATCATAACATTGTCAACAACCAAAAATGTCTTTCAGTATAGAAAAAAGGAAAATGGATAACATGAATGCACAGGACACACACTGAAAGATAAAAACAGTCTTTGGAGTTAGTGGTTGAGCTAGTGCAATCGCCCACTCCATAACACTTCACACCTGTCCACTACCTCTGGCCGGTGTATGGGAATGCAGTGGCACATCATGCAGGTGGAGAGAAGAGGCTGCTGCTGCTGAGCATAATGTTTTTGTATCCACTGCTGCTACTCACAGCGAGTTGGATACTAAAGTAGCACAGCTGAAAGGCAATGCTTAATGAATAAGCCGCAAACTGTAAGAAACGTAAAAGAAATTCCACCAGTAAAGGAATCACCTTTTTACAGTGCTAAACTATATTCATTATACAACTGCCACCACTGATATGTAGAAATCATCATAACCCAAAAGCCCAGAATAAATTCCAAATAAAATACTAGCAAATTAGCTGAAGTGTAAGCTTGTGTAAGTAATCCTTGATAAATCAGCCTACTTTCAAAGTTGGTAACGGAATCACCATTCATGAGACATGTTACTTTGTATCTGTGCACAAAATGTATAAATTCAGCTTCCAGAATTTATGCTAGATTTTTTTAATTTTATTGCAAGACGGGGACATCCTGGGGATACATCTAAGTAAATTTGGTAAAAGTATGAAAATTTGTGTAACCTGGGCACATTTTTAATAAAGTATTGGAATCACCATGCTGTGGTAACAGAGGAGTAGATGTACTATAGCAGCACATATTGTGCCACGACATCTCTTCCTGCTATAGGGAAGAGCCCTTAGTAGCCACAGAAGTGCCGCTTATCCACAATTCACACAATAGTAGCACCCCTTACACATAATGACCACAGTAGTGCTGCTTATGCACATAATGCCTACATTGATCCCTTTATACTAGGGATGTGCACTTGAAATTTTTCGGGTTTTGTGTTTTGGTTTTGGGTTCGGTTCCGCGGCCGTGTTTTGGGTTCGACCGCGTTTTGGCAAAACCTCACCGAATTTTTTTTGTCGGATTCGGGTGTGTTTTGGATTCGGGTGTTTCTTTCAAAAAACCCTAAAAAACAGCTTAAATCATAGAATGTGGGGGTCATTTTGATCCCAAAGTATTATTAACCTCAAAAACCATAATTTCCACTCATTTTCAGTCTATTCTGAAAACCTCACACCTCACAATATTATTTTTAGTCCTAAAATTTGCACCGAGGTCGCTGGATGACTAAGCTAAGCGACCCTAGTGGCCGACACAAACACCTGGCCCATCTAGGAGTGGCACTGCAGTGTCACGCAGGATGGCCCTTCCAAAAAACACTCCCCAAACAGCACATGACGCAAATAAAAATGAAAGAAAAAAGAGGTGCAAGATGGAATTGTCCTTGGGCCCTCCCACCCACCCTTATGTTGTATAAACAGGACATGCACACTTTAACCAACCCATCATTTCAGTGACAGGGTCTGCCACACGACTGTGACTGAAATGACGGGTTGGTTTGGACCCCCACCGAAAAAGAAGCAATTAATCTCTCCTTGCACAAACTGGCTCTACAGAGGCAAGATGTCCACCTCATCATCATCCTCCAATATATCACCGTGTACATCCCGCTCCTCACAGATTATCAATTCGTCCCCACTGGAATCCACCATCTCAGCTCCCTGTGTACTTTGTGGAGGCAATTGCTGCTGGTCAATGTCTCCACGGAGGAATTGATTATAATTCATTTTAATGAACATCATCTTCTCCACATTTTCTGGAAGTAACCTCGTACGCCGATTGCTGACAAGGTGAGCGGCGGCACTAAACACTCTTTCGGAGTACACACTTGTGGGAGGGCAACTTAGGTAGAATAAAGCCAGTTTGTGCAAGGGCCTCCAAATTGCCTCTTTTTCCTGCCAGTATAAGTACGGACTGTCTGACGTGCCTACTTGGATGCGGTCACTCATATAATCCTCCACCATTCTTTCAATGGTGAGAGAATCATATGCAGTGACAGTAGACGACATGTCCGTAATCGTTGTCAGGTCCTTCAGTCCGGACCAGATGTCAGCATCAGCAGTCGCTCCAGACTGCCCTGCATCACCGCCAGCGGGTGGGCTCGGAATTCTGAGCCTTTTCCTCGCACCCCCAGTTGCGGGAGAATGTGAAGGAGGAGATGTTGACAGGTCGCGTTCCGCTTGACTTGACAATTTTGTCACAAGCAGGTCTTTGAACCCCAGCAGACTTGTGTCTGCCGGAAAGAGAGATCCAAGGTAGGTTTTAAATCTAGGATCGAGCACGGTGGCCAAAATGTAGTGCTCTGATTTCAACAGATTGACCACCCGTGAATCCTTGTTAAGCGAATTAAGGGCTCCATCCACAAGTCCCACATGCCTAGCGGAATCGCTCCCTTTTAGCTCCTCCTTCAATGCCTCCAGCTTCTTCTGCAAAAGCCTGATGAGGGGAATGACCTGACTCAGGCTGGCAGTGTCTGAACTGACTTCACGTGTGGCAAGTTCAAAAGGTTGCAGAACCTTGCACAACGTTGAAATTATTCTCCACTGCGCTTGAGACAGGTACATTCCACCTCCTATATCGTGCTCAATTGTATAGGCTTGAATGGCCTTTTGCTGCTCCTCCAACCTCTGAAGCATATAGAGGGTTGAATTCCACCTCGTTACCACTTCTTGCTTCAGATGATGGCAGGGCAGGTTCAGGCGTTTTTGGTGGTGCTCCATTCTTCTGTACGTGGTGCCTGTACGCCGAAAGTGTCCCGCAATTCTTCTGGCCACCGACAGCATCTCTTGCACGCCCCTGTCGTTTTTTAAAAAATTCTGCACCACCAAATTCAAGGTATGTGCAAAACATGGGACGTGCTGGAATTTGCCCATATTTAATGCACACACAATATTGCTGGCGTTGTCCGATGCCACAAATCCACAGGAGAGTCCAATTGGGGTAAGCAATTCCGCGATGATCTTCCTCAGTTGCCGTAAGAGGTTTTCAGCTGTGTGCGTATTCTGGAAACCGGTGATACAAAGCGTAGCCTGCCTAGGAAAGAGTTGGCGTTTGCGAGATGCTGCTACTGGTGCCGCCGCTGCTGTTCTTGCGGCGGGAGTCCATACATCTACCCAGTGGGCTGTCACAGTCATATAGTCCTGACCCTGCCCTGCTCCACTTGTCCACATGTCCGTGGTTAAGTGGACATTGGGTACAACTGCATTTTTTAGGACACTGGTGAGTCTTTTTCTGACGTCCGTGTACATTCTCGGTATCGCCTGCCTAGAGAAGTGGAACCTAGATGGTATTTGGTAACGGGGGCACACTGCCTCAAGAAATTGTCTAGTTCCCTGTGAACTAACGGCGGATACCGGACGCACGTCTAACACCAACATAGTTGTCAAGGCCTCAGTTATCCGCTTTGCAACAGGATGACTGCTGTGATATTTCATCTTCCTCGCAAAGGACTGTTGGACAGTCAATTGCTTGGTGGAAGTAGTAAAAGTGGGCTTATGACTTCCCCTCTGGGATGACCATCGACTCCCAGCAGCAACAACAGCAGCGCCAGCAGCAGTAGGCGTTACACGCAAGGATGCATCGGAGGAATCCCAGGCAGGAGAGGACTCGTCAGAATTGCCAGTGACATGGCATGCAGGACTATTGGCATTCCTGGGGAAGGAGGAAATTGACACTGAGGGAGTTGGTGGGGTGGTTTGCGTGAGCTTGGTTACAAGAGGAAGGGATTTAGTTGTCAGTGGACTGCTTCCGCTGTCGCCCAAAGTTTTTGAACTTGTCACTGACTTATTATGAATGCGCTGCAGGTGACGTATAAGGGAGGATGTTCCGAGGTGGTTAACGTCCTTACCCCTACTTATTACAGCTTGACAAAGGCAACACACGGCTTGACAAATGTTGTCCGCATTTCTGGTGAAATACTTCCACACCGAAGAGCTGATTTTTTTGGTATTTTCACCAGGCATGTCAACGGCCCTATTCCTCCCACGGACAACAGGTGTCTCCCCGGGTGCCTGACTTAAACAAACCACCTCACCATCAGAATCCTCCTTGTCAATTTCCTCCCCAGCGCCAGCAACACCCATATCCTCCTCATCCTGGTGTACTTCAACACTGACATCTTCAATCTGACTATCAGGAACTGGACTGCGGGTGCTCCTTCCAGCACTTGCAGGGGGCGTGCAAATGGTGGAAGGCGCATGCTCTTCACGTCCAGTGTTGGGAAGGTCAGGCATCGCAACCGACACAATTGGACTCTCCTTGTGGATTTGGGATTTCGAAGAACGCACAGTTCTTTGCGGTGCTTTTGCCAGCTTGAGTCTTTTCAGTTTTTGTAGCGAGAGGCTGAGTGCTTCCATCCTCATGTGAAGCTGAACCACTAGCCATGAACATAGGCCAGGGCCTCAGCCGTTCCTTGCCACTCCGTGTGGTAAATGGCATATTGGCAAGTTTACGCTTCTCCTCCGACAATTTTATTTTAGATTTTGGAGTCCTTTTTTTACTGATATTTGGTGTTTTGGATTTTACATGCTCTGTACTATGACATTGGGCATCGGTCTTGGCAGACGACGTTGCTGGCATTTCATCGTCTCGGCCATGACTAGTGGCAGCAGCTTCAGCACGAGGTGGAAGTGGATCTTGATCTTTCCCTAATTTTGGAACCTCAACATTTTTGTTCTCCATATTTTAATAGGCACAACTAAAAGGCACCTCAGGTAAACAATGGAGATGGATGGATACTAGTATACTTATGGATGGACGAGCGACTGCCGACACAGAGGTAGCTACAGCCGTGGACTACCATACTGTGTCTGCTGCTAATATAGACTGGATGATAAGGAGATGAAATTAATATATATATATATATATATAATATCACTAGTACTGCAGCCGGACAGGTATATATATTTATTATGTAATGACTTATGACGGACCTGCTGGACACTGTCAGCTCAGCAGCACCGCAGACTGCTACAGTAAGCTACTATAGTAGTATGTATAAAGAAGAAAGAAAAAAAAACCCACGGGTAGGTGGTATACAATTATGGATGGACGAGCGACTGCCGACACAGAGGTAGCTACAGCCGTGGACTACCGTACTGTGTCTGCTGCTAATATAGACTGGATGATAAGGAGATGAAATCAATATATATATATATATATATAATATCACTAGTACTGCAGCCGGACAGGTATATATATTTATTATGTAATGACTGATGACGGACCTGCTGGACACTGTCAGCTCAGCAGCACCGCAGACTGCTACAGTAAGCTACTATAGTAGTATGTATAAAGAAGAAAGAAAAGAAAAAAAAAACACGGGTAGGTGGTATACAATTATGGATAGACGAGCGACTGCCGACACAGAGGTAGCTACAGCCGTGGACTACCGTACTGTGTCTGCTGCTAATATAGACTGGATGATAATGAGATGAAATCAATATATATATATATATATATAATATCACTAGTACTGCAGCCGGACAGGTATATATATATATTTATTATGTAATGACTGATGACGGACCTGCTGGACACTGTCAGCTCAGCAGCACCGCAGACTGCTACAGTAAGCTACTATAGTAGTATGTATAAAGAAGAAAGAAAAAAAAAAACCACGGGTAGGTGGTATACAATTATGGATGGACGAGCGACTGCCGACACAGAGGTAGCTACAGCCGTGGACTACCGTACTGTGTCTGCTGCTAATATAGACTGGATGATAATGAGATGAAATCAATATATATATATATAATATCACTAGTACTGCAGCCGGACAGGTATATATATTTATTATGTAATGACTGATGACGGACCTGCTGGACACAGTCAGCTCAGCAGCACCGCAGACTGCTACAGTAAGCTACTATAGTAGTATGTATAAAGAAGAAAGAAAAAAAAAAAAACCACGGGTAGGTGGCATACAATATTATATATATATTATATACAATTATATATATATATATATATATATATATATATTAAACTGGTGGTGACTGGTGGTCAGGTCACTGGTCACACTATCAGCAACTTGCAAGTAGTACTCCTAAGCAGACAATCACAATATATATTATACTGGTGGTCAGTGTGGTCACAATGGCAGTGTGGCACTCTGGCAGCAAAAGTGTGCACTGTACGTTATATGTACTCCTGAGTCCTGCTCTCAGACTCTAACTGCTCCCCACTGTCAGTGTCTCCCCCACAAGTCAGATAATATACAGTCACACTATCTATCACTTCAGCAAGTAACTAGTACTCCTCCTAATGCTCCCCAAAATTACTACTGTGTCTCTCTCTACTGTCTCACTCTCTTCTCTATAAACGGAGAGGACGCCAGCCACGTCCTCTCCCTATGAATCTCAATGCACGTGTGAAAATGGCGGCGACGCGCGGCTCCTTATATAGAATCCGAGTCTCGCGATAGAATCCGAGCCTCGCGAGAATCCGACAGCGGGATGATGACGTTCGGGCGCGCTCGGGTTAGCCGAGCAAGGCGGGAAGATCCGAGTCGCTCGGCCCCGTGTAAAAAAACATGAAGTTCGGGCGGGTTCGGATTCCGAGGAACCGAACCCGCTCATCCCTACTTTATACACAGCTCTGCCTCTGTCACTCTAGCAGCTCACCGCCTGTGTCCCTTCAGCAGATATATGCCCTGTATCCCTCCAGCAGCTTCCCCACCTCTCTTGTCCCTCCAGCCCCCTCTCATCTTGTCTTCAAGATGCACAGAGCCTGCTCCACTTCATGGCTCCTCTTCACTTCAGCAGCGGTGACAGCATGACATCACCGGACACACCGCCCAAGGTGAAAACATCAGGAGTCCCGAACTGGACGAAGACATGTAAGTGAGAGACCATTTTACAAACATCGGACCCAAAGAAACTCACTTGCCAATACCCGGATCCACATAAAGAAATCCTCCCCCCCCTTTTTTGCCGCAGAAAGGAGAGAGAGCGCGCTCTCTCATTTGGACCCAGTACACAGGGCCCTCCTCCTTAAACAGGAGAATTTATCAAGTGTTCTTAATAAGTGTGTTTATAAAGTGTTTTTTTTGACTGTATTATATCAAGCTATTATTATTTGCTTTATCAGAATACTGGTACATTTATTTGAAACATATAAATTTGAATAACCACCACCGCTTTACACTAACAGCATCACTGCGACTCAGATGCTTTATTAATTAATATGGAACAAAAGAATGTGTGAGCAGTGAATTTTCATAATTACAGACAGGTGCTGTGGGGTGCTTATTAAGCCACACCCATTGGTATAAAAGTATTGCTGTCTCTCATTTTAAATGCTTATCTAACACTGATTTTTGTTCTGTCTTTGTTTACAATAAAACAGATTTTTATATTTAAACCTTCATGTATTACTGATTTCCTAAATATCAAGTAGCGCCACGGGTCCCTGTTTTTTCTGTATTTGCTATGACATCACATACACCATGCTGGAAAAGGAAGCTGATGTGACCTGAGGAGGGGATGAATACTGTCCAACAGACACAGCATGTGTGAATACCAGGAGGAGTGGGCTGAAAATGGAGGAGGACCATGGAGCCACCAGGACCTGAGGAAAGGGGAGATGGCTGCAGCTCATCAGTAACACATCTATTGATATAGGTGATGGGACGGGCTTTTCTGTTGGAATTACTGTGTAGGGAAATAGAGGTGGTGGAACTAGTTCCCCCTGCCATTACAGGTGGTAGAACCCAGTTCCACCTCGTCCCCCCCACTTTAACCCCTGAATCCCCCACTCACCTTTACTCCATAATTAATTTAACTGCACAACCTACCACACTATAATGTACAGTATTCCTCCCCTCTGTTGGTCCCCCTGGCTGCTTTAAACTAGAGATGAGCGGGTTCGGTTCCTCGGAATCCGAACCCGCCCGAACTTCAGCTTTTTTTACACGGATCCGAGCGACTCGGATCTTCCCGCCTTGCTCGGTTAACCCGAGCGCGCCCGAACGTCATCATGACGCTGTCGGATTCTCGCGAGGCTCGGATTCTATCGCGAGACTCGGATTCTATATAAGGAGCCGCGCGTCGCCGCCATTTTCACACGTGCATTGAGATTGATAGGGAGAGGACGTGGCTGGCGTCCTCTCCATTTAGATTAGAAGAGAGAGAGTGAGATTGAGACAGAGACACTTGATTTACTGGAGCTTAGGAGTACTAGAGAGTGCAGAGTTTACTAGTGACTGACCACTGACCAGTGACCACCAGTGCAGTTTTATTTAATATAATCCGTTCTCTGCCTGAAAAAAACGATACACAGTGACTCAGTCACATACCATATCTGTGCTCAGCCCAGTGTGCTGCATCATCTATGTATAATATCTGACTGTGCTCACACAGCTTAATTGTGGGGGAGACTGGGGAGCAGTTATAGGTTATAGCAGGAGCCAGGAGTACATATTATTAAAATTAAACAGTGCACACTTTTGCTGAAGGAGTGCCACTGCCAGTGTGACTGACCAGTGACCTGACCACACTGACCACCAGTATAGTATACTATATTGTGATTGCCTGAAAAAGTTAAACACTCGTCGTGTGACTTGTGTGGTGTTTTTTTATTCTATAAAAAACTCATTCTGCTGACAGACAGTGTCCAGCAGGTCCGTCATTATATAATATATACCTGTCCGGCTGCAGTAGTGATATATATATATTTTTTATATCATTATTTATCATCCAGTCGCAGCAGACACAGTACGGTAGTTCACGGCTGTAGCTACCTCTCTGTCGGCACTCGGCAGTCCATCCATAATTGTATACCACCTACCCGTGGTTTTTTTTTCTTTCTTCTTTATACATACTACATCTCATTATCATCCAGTCTATATTAGCAGCAGACACAGTACAGTACGGTAGTCCACGGCTGTAGCTACCTCTGTGTCGGCACTCGGCAGTCCATCCATAATTGTATACCACCTACCCGTGGTTTTTTTTTTCTTCTTTATACATACTACATCTCATTATCATCCAGTCTATATTAGCAGCAGACACAGTACAGTACGGTAGTCCACGGCTGTAGCTACCTCTGTGTCGGCACTCGGCAGTCCATCCATAATTGTATACCACCTACCCGTGTTTTTTTTTTCTTTCTTCTTTATACATACTACATCTCATTATCATCCAGTCTATATTAGCAGCAGACACAGTACAGTACGGTAGTCCACGGCTGTAGCTACCTCTGTGTCGGCACTCGGCAGTCCGTCCATAATTGTATACCACCTACCCGTGTTTTTTTTTCCTTCTTTATACATACTACATCTCATTATCATCCAGTCTATATTAGCAGCAAACACAGTACAGTACGGTAGTCCACGGCTGTAGCTACCTCTGTGTCGGCACTCGGCAGTCCATCCATAATTGTATACCACCTACCCGTGGTTTTTTTTTCCTTCTTTATACATACTACATCTCATTATCATCCAGTCTATATTAGCAGCAGACACAGTACAGTACGGTAGTCCACGGCTGTAGCTACCTCTGTGTCGGCACTCGGCAGTCCATCCATAATTGTATACCACCTACCCATGGTTTTTTTTTCTTTCTTCTTTATACATACTACATCTCATTATCATCCAGTCTATATTAGCAGCAGACACAGTACAGTACGGTAGTCCACGGCTGTAGCTACCTCTGTGTCGGCAGTCCGTCCATAATTGTATACCACCTACCCGTGGTTTTTTTTTTCTTCTTTATACATACTAGATCTCATTATCATCCAGTCTATATTAGCAGCAGACACAGTACAGTACGGTAGTCCACGGCTGTAGCTACCTCTGTGTCGGCACTCGGCAGTCCATCCATAATTGTATACCACCTACCCGTGGTTTTTTTTTTCTTCTTTATACATACTACATCTCATTATCATCCAGTCTATATTAGCAGCAGACACAGTACAGTACGGTAGTCCACGGCTGTAGCTACCTCTGTGTCGGCACTCGGCAGTCCATCCATAATTGTATACCACCTAACCGTGGTTTTTTTTCTTTCTTCTTTATACATACTACATCTCATTATCATCCAGTCTATATTAGCAGCAGACACAGTACAGTACGGTAGTCCACGGCTGTAGCTACCTCTGTGTCGGCACTCGGCAGTCCGTCCATAATTGTATACCACCTACCCGTGGTTTTTTTTTCTTTCTTCTTTATACATACTACATCTCATTATCATCCAGTCTATATTAGCAGCAGACACAGTACAGTACGGTAGTCCACGGCTGTAGCTACCTCTGTGTCGGCACTCGGCAGTCCGTCCATAATTGTATACCACCTACCCGTGGTTTTTTTTTCTTTCTTCTTTATACATACATACTACATCTCATTATCAACCAGTCTATATTAGCAGCAGACACAGTACAGTACGGTAGTCCACGGCTGTAGCTACCTCTGTGTCGGCACTCGGCAGTCCATCCATAATTGTATACCACCTACCCGTGGTTTTTTTTCTTTCTTCTTTATACATACTACATCTCATTATCATCCAGTCTATATTAGCAGCAGACACAGTACAGTACGGTAGTCCACGGCTGTAGCTACCTCTGTGTCGGCACTCGGCAGTCCGTCCATAATTGTATACCACCTACCCGTGGTTTTTTTTCTTTCTTCTTTATACATACATACTACATCTCTTTATCAACCAGTCTATATTAGCAGCAGACACAGTACAGTACGGTAGTCCACGGCTGTAGCTACCTCTGTGTCGGCACTCGGCAGTCCATCCATAATTGTATACTAGTATCCATCCATCTCCATTGTTTACCTGAGGTGCCTTTTAGTTGTGCCTATTAAAATATGGAGAACAAAAATGTTGAGGTTCCAAAATTAGGGAAAGATCAAGATCCACTTCCACCTCGTGCTGAAGCTGCTGCCACTAGTCATGGCCGAGACGATGAAATGCCAGCAACGTCGTCTGCCAAGGTCGATGCCCAATGTCATAGTACAGAGCATGTCAAATCCAAAACACCAAATATCAGTAAAAAAAGGACTCCAAAACCTAAAATAAAATTGTCGGAGGAGAAGCGTAAACTTGCCAATATGCCATTTACCACACGGAGTGGCAAGGAACGGCTGAGGCCCTGGCCTATGTTCATGGCTAGTGGTTCAGCTTCACATGAGGATGGAAGCACTCAGCCTCTCGCTAGAAAAATGAAAAGACTCAAGCTGGAAAAAGCACAGCAAAGAACTGTGCGTTCTTCGAAATCCCAAATCCACAAGGAGAGTCCAATTGTGTCGGTTGCGATGCCTGACCTTCCCAACACTGGACGTGAAGAGCATGCGCCTTCCACCATTTGCACGCCCCCTGCAAGTGCTGGAAGGAGCACCCGCAGTCCAGTTCCTGATAGTCAGATTGAAGATGTCAGTGTTGAAGTACACCAGGATGAGGAGGATATGGGTGTTGCTGGCGCTGGGGAGGAAATTGACCAGGAGGATTCTGATGGTGAGGTGGTTTGTTTAAGTCAGGCACCCGGGGAGACACCTGTTGTCCGTGGGAGGAATATGGCCGTTGACATGCCTGGTGAAAATACCAAAAAAATCAGCTCTTCGGTGTGGAAGTATTTCACCAGAAATGCGGACAACATTTGTCAAGCCGTGTGTTCCCTTTGTCAAGCTGTAATAAGTAGGGGTAAGGACGTTAACCACCTCGGAACATCCTCCCTTATACGTCACCTGCAGCGCATTCATAGTAAGTCAGTGACAAGTTCAAAAACTTTGGCCGACAGCGGAAGCAGTCCACTGACCAGTAAATCCCTTCCTCTTGTAACCAAGCTCACGCAAACCACCCCACCAACTCCCTCAGTGTCAATTTCCTCCTTCCCCAGGAATGCCAATAGTCCTGCAGGCCATGTCACTGGCAATTCTGATGATTCCTCTCCTGCCTGGGATTCCTCCGATGCATCCTTGCGTGTAACGCCTACTGCTGCTGGCGCTGCTGTTGTTGCTGCTGGGAGTCGATGGTCATCCCAGAGGGGAAGTCGTAAGCCCACTTGTACTACTTCCAGTAAGCAATTGACTGTTCAACAGTCCTTTGCGAGGAAGATGAAATATCACAGCAGTCATCCTGCTGCAAAGCGGATAACTGAGGCCTTGACAACTATGTTGGTGTTAGACGTGCGTCCGGTATCCGCCGTTAGTTCACAGGGAACTAGACAATTTCTTGAGGCAGTGTGCCCCCGTTACCAAATACCATCTAGGTTCCACTTCTCTAGGCAGGCGATACCGAGAATGTACACGGACGTCAGAAAAAGACTCACCAGTGTCCTAAAAAATGCAGTTGTACCCAATGTCCACTTAACCACGGACATGTGGACAAGTGGAGCAGGGCAGGGTCAGGACTATATGACTGTGACAGCCCACTGGGTAGATGTATGGACTCCCGCCGCAAGAACAGCAGCGGCGGCACCAGTAGCAGCATCTCGCAAACGCCAACTCTTTCCTAGGCAGGCTACGCTTTGTATCACCGGTTTCCAGAATACGCACACAGCTGAAAACCTCTTACGGCAACTGAGGAAGATCATCGCGGAATGGCTTACCCCAATTGGACTCTCCTGTGGATTTGTGGCATCGGACAACGCCAGCAATATTGTGTGTGCATTAAATATGGGCAAATTCCAGCACGTCCCATGTTTTGCACATACCTTGAATTTGGTGGTGCAGAATTTTTTAAAAAACGACAGGGGCGTGCAAGAGATGCTGTCGGTGGCCAGAAGAATTGCGGGACACTTTCGGCGTACAGGCACCACGTACAGAAGAATGGAGCACCACCAAAAACGCCTGAACCTGCCCTGCCATCATCTGAAGCAAGAAGTGGTAACGAGGTGGAATTCAACCCTCTATATGCTTCAGAGGTTGGAGGAGCAGCAAAAGGCCATTCAAGCCTATACAATTGAGCACGATATAGGAGGTGGAATGCACCTGTCTCAAGCGCAGTGGAGAATGATTTCAACGTTGTGCAAGGTTCTGATGCCCTTTGAACTTGCCACACGTGAAGTCAGTTCAGACACTGCCTGCCTGAGTCAGGTCATTCCCCTCATCAGGCTTTTGCAGAAGAAGCTGGAGACATTGAAGGAGGAGCTAACACGGAGCGATTCCGCTAGGCATGTGGGACTTGTGGATGGAGCCCTTAATTCGCTTAACAAGGATTCACGGGTGGTCAATCTGTTGAAATCAGAGCACTACATTTTGGCCACCATGCTCGATCCTAGATTTAAAGCCTACCTTGGATCTCTCTTTCCGGCAGACACAAGTCTGCTGGGGTTGAAAGACCTGCTGGTGAGAAAATTGTCAAGTCAAGCGGAACGCGACCTGTCAACATCTCCTCCTTCACATTCTCCCGCAACTGGGGGTGCGAGGAAAAGGCTCAGAATTCCGAGCCCACCCGCTGGCGGTGATGCAGGGCAGTCTGGAGCGACTGCTGATGCTGACATCTGGTCCGGACTGAAGGACCTGACAACGATTACGGACATGTCGTCTACTGTCACTGCATATGATTCTCTCAACATTGAAAGAATGGTGGAGGATTATATGAGTGACCGCATCCAAGTAGGCACGTCACACAGTCCGTACTTATACTGGCAGGAAAAAGAGGCAATTTGGAGGCCCTTGCACAAACTGGCTTTATTCTACCTAAGTTGCCCTCCCACAAGTGTGTACTCCGAAAGAGTGTTTAGTGCCGCCGCTCACCTTGTCAGCAATCGGCGTACGAGGTTACATCCAGAAAATGTGGAGAAGATGATGTTCATTAAAATGAATTATAATCAATTCCTCCGCGGAGACATTGACCAGCAGCAATTGCCTCCACAAAGTACACAGGGAGCTGAGATGGTGGATTCCAGTGGGGACGAATTGATAATCTGTGAGGAGGGGGATGTACACGGTGATATATCGGAGGATGATGATGAGGTGGACATCTTGCCTCTGTAGAGCCAGTTTGTGCAAGGAGAGATTAATTGCTTCTTTTTTGGGGGGGGGTCCAAACCAACCCGTCATATCAGTCACAGTCGTGTGGCAGACCCTGTCACTGAAATGATGGGTTGGTTAAAGTGTGCATGTCCTGTTTTGTTTATACAACATAAGGGTGGGTGGGAGGGCCCAAGGACAATTCCATCTTGCACCTCTTTTTTCTTTTATTTTTCTTTGCGTCATGTGCTGTTTGGGGAGGGTTTTTTGGAAGGGCCATCCTGCGTGACACTGCAGTGCCACTCCTAGATGGGCCCGGTGTTTGTGTCGGCCACTAGGGTCGCTTATCTTACTCACACAGTCAGCTACCTCATTGCGCCTCTTTTTTTCTTTGCGTCATGTGCTGTTTGGGGAGGGTTTTTTGGAAGGGACATCCTGCGTGACACTGCAGTGCCACTCCTAGATGGGCCCGGTGTTTGTGTCGGCCACTAGGGTCGCTTATCTTACTCACACAGTCAGCTACCTCATTGCGCCTCTTTTTTTCTTTGCGTCATGTGCTGTTTGGGGAGGGTTTTTTGGAAGGGACATCCTGCGTGACACTGCAGTGCCACTCCTAGATGGGCCCGGTGTTTGTGTCGGCCACTAGGGTCGCTTATCTTACTCACACAGCGACCTCGGTGCAAATTTTAGGACTAAAAATAATATTGTGAGGTGTGAGGTATTCAGAATAGACTGTAAATGAGTGGAAATTATGGTTTTTGAGGTTAATAATACTTTGGGATCAAAATGACCCCCAAATTCTATGATTTAAGCTGTTTTTTAGGGTTTTTTGAAAAAAGCACCCAAATCCAAAACACACCCGAATCCGACAAAAAAAATTCGGTGAGGTTTTGCCAAAACGCGGTCGAACCCAAAACACGGCCGCGGAACCGAACCCAAAACCAAAACACAAAACCCGAAAAATTTCCGGCGCTCATCTCTACTTTAAACACACCTAAATGTAAATAATTAAACACAACCCACTTCTTCACTATTGTCACTTAATGATGATGAATCATTTAAACCCCTGGGGCGGCAAGTGCTCTGTGTGAGGACATCTCAGGGGCAATAACAATCCTCCATGGGTGATATGATGTCACTTCCCAAACATGCTCTAGTCATCCATCTAATTTATCTACTTCTATCATTGGCACTACAAGTACAATATGTTATTAAGGAGCAGTGCTTTTACTCAAACAGACATATAACAGACATTTCATAACCTACACGTTTACCTTCCTTTTCCTGCAATGCAAATGATAAAACAAACATACAGTACTACTCAGTGTTACAAAAGCCTCATGAGTTTCTATTATATTCATAACACGTTCATATATATATTTTTGCAATTCTTGTTTCTTCTATCTGCATTTTCACTTCTGACCTCAACCACACTGCAGATTTTCCCAATCAGACACATTTAATAAGCAATGAGAGCTGAAAAACAAACTACTGTAGCGCTCTCTAGAGAATACTGAGAGTACAGGTTAATGTATTTGTTAATGTATTCGTTGTACAGTGGTCAGGTAGACAAAGCTAAACGACTTATGTGAGAAAAGTTGATCAAACAGATTTTGCCAAGACAACACAAATCATAACTGTTAATAGGCACAAACCACAACCTTTATCTTCAAAAATATTTTTATGAAGACCTTGAGAGAGAGTGAGCAAATATTCACTCTGTAGCAATCTAGACATGCAGAAATATAATTCCTGAAAGAGTAATTAAAGAGTTGGAGTTTATATTTCCATGTTAGCTATTTCCAGGGCCAGATTAAGCCTTGTGTATGTGTGTGTGTGTGTGTGTGTGTGTGGGTGGGGGGGGGGGGGTTGTTTACGCTTAAGACAGGGGTCCCCTGGTGCAAAGGGGGTGTATATTAGATTGTGCATACCTCCAAACATGACCCATTCCAGGGGGGACAAAATGCTGTTTACCTGGCCTTCCCTCTTAATATATGATTGGTGTCACCTGTTTTGAACTATTTAATTGATAAGAAAGGTATTCAACACAAGTGTTTGCAGTCATAAATTAAGAGGGAAGTCCAGGTAGAGAGAATTTCGTCCCTCCTGGAATGTGTCATGTTGGGAGGTTTGGCTTGTATATATTAAATGTAACCAATGGTATACCAGCTTTAAACTAATAGTTTAATAATGTCTGGGTGCTGTTTATAGCTCCACCTAATTGAGAAATAACTATTTTATAACATTTTTTGAAGTGGAAAAGTACAACTCAAACACCTTAAAGTACAGTACACACAAAGAATAGCAGCAGCCTCTGTACTACTTACACATTGGGAGAGGACTGAGGAGAACTCTCTGTGTGTCTCTCTTTATAGACCTGAATGCTCTCAGATAGCAGGTTACACAAGACCATGACACCAAGGTGGGGAGCAGGAGACACTGTGATCCCTGGGTCAATTACAGCTCTCTCCACACCCTCCTATCATTGCTCTGGTCAGGAAGCTCTGTCAGTAATTCATGAAACCTGACACTCCTGTGTCTCTGCCTGCACTGCATACTGTCCTGCTTGCATTCTGGCTGTCTGGTTGTGCTGCTGCACAAGAGGGAGAGCTAGTGCTGTCAGTGTGACAGTATTCCCTTTCCCCAACCTCCCATAATCTGTCTATGACTATTTTTTCTCTGTTTCAATAATGTGGAATCACCATGGGTCATATTTTCATATTATCAGGTTTTATTTGCGGCATTAAGAAATTAGCATTCCCAAAAATGTACTAAAAATCACATGCAGAGAGGGGCTCCCTAACATGTGAAAAGAAATTAAATAAAGAGAGCCCATTCTTTGCATGCATGGTCTGCTGATAACGCATGTGCAGTTGCCATTTTCACACAATAGTAACCCATAGACTACTATAGGACAATGCCATCTGGCGATGGTATTATCTTTTCAGCGCCAATCCTGGAAGGCTTTGCAAACTGGATCTATAGGGGAGCTTCATTTGCAAATGAGACTGGTGGAACCTATGCAGATATCAGAGATATCTGCGGTTATCACTCCATAGTAAATCTGGGGCACTAGCATATAATGTGGTGCACATGGGCCTCTGGGTCCAAAGGGGCCCACACTCTGGAGTCCCGTGGCAGCACAGTAACAATGACTTTGAACACTAGGTGGTGCTCAGGTCTCTGGGAAAATGACCAGGTGGACATTTTCCCGGTGCTTTGCGCATGTGCAGTATGCAAAATGGCTTCCGCACCATTTCCCCAGAGACCTGCGCACCACCTAGTGCTCAGAGTCACTGTCACTGCCGCTGCCTGCTAAAAAGGAGGGGGCCCGGACAGAGACTCCTCTCTTAATGGGTCTTGCCATACACACCTGACACAAACTGAGCTATGGAGAATGTTATAAAGACATGGGTCAGAGGTTCAAAAGACGCTGAGTTTCAGCTATGAACATACAGTATTGGAGCAAATCAACTAAGCCCTCAAAAACAGTACAGTGAGATATTTCAGGCTATCACTGCTCAGCATGGATGATTAAGGGGAAAATCGGTGAAGAAAAATCAAACAACACATTTTCAATTAATCAATTGCCATCACTACAACTCATTAGCCAGACACCGCTCAGAGCCATATTAAGACCAAAAAAGCCCTTAGATAAGACACTAGCTCAGGCCTCCATTTCTGACAAATTTTCAGTTACAAGAAAATCTTTAAAGCCCTAGTGCGCGAGTCCAGTATTGTTAGTTGGAATGAAAAAATGTCACTCAGGATTAGATGCAATAAACCAATGTGTTTATTGTGCAAACAGCAACATTTCAAATGATCTTATAAAAGAATCACACTGATTCAAGTCATAGCTGTTTTTTCATTCCCACTATAAAGCTAGCTTATGTTTCAGCAGAAATAGGACTGCAAACAGAACATATATGTTTATATTAGAGATGTACAGCGGGCACTTTTCGTGTTTTGTGTTTTGGTTTTGGATCTGGATCTGGATCCAGGCTCGTGTTTTGGATTTGGATTGGTTTTGCCAAAACCACCCTTTCGGGTTTTGGTTTTGGATCTCAATGATTTTTGAAAAAAACACAAAAACAGCTAAAATCACAGAATTTGGGGGTAATTTTGATCCTACGGTATTATTTACCTCAATAACATTCATTTCAACTCATTTCCAGTCTATTCTGAACACCTCACAATATTATTTTTAGGGCAAAAGGTTGCACTGATATAGCTGGATAACTTTGCTAAGCGACACAAGTGTGCGGCACAAACACCTGGCCCATCTAAGAGTGGAACTGCAGAGTCAGACAGGATGACACTTTTAAAAACTAGGCCCCAAACAGCACATGATGCAAAGAATAAAAAGAGGTGCAATGAGGTAACTGAATGACTAAGCTAAGCAACACAAGTGTGCGGCACAAACACCTGGCCCATCTTGGAGTGGCACTGCAGTGTCAGACAGGATGGCACTTTTTAATACTAGGCCCCAAAGAGCACATCATGCAAAGAAGAAAAAGAGGTGCAATGAGGTAGCTGGATGACTAAGCTAAACGACACAAGTGTGCGGCACACACACACCTGGCCCATCTAGGAGTGGCACTGCAGTGTCAGACAAGATGGCACTTTTAAAAACTAGGCCCCAAACAGCTCATCAGGCAAAGAAGTAAAAGAGGTGCAATGAGGTAGCTGAATGACAAAGCTAAGCGACACAAGTGTGTGGCACAAACACCTGGCCCATATAGGAGTGGCACGCAGTGGCTGAATGTCGAAAGCGGCCCGCAATTTTTCAGGCCACCGACAGCATCTCCTGCACACCCTTGTCATTTTTTTAAAAAAATTCTGCAACACCAAATTAATTGTATGTGCAAAACATGGGACGTGCAGCAATTTTCCCAGATGGAATGGTTCTGGGATGAATGGTCGACCATGTTATGGTCGACAGTCAATAGGTTGACCACTATTGGTCGACATTGACATGGTCAACAAGGATGAATGGTCGACACATGAAAATGGTCGACACATGAAAAGGTCGACATGAGTTTATTTTACTTTTTGTGTCATTTTCTGTGTAAAGTGATGGGGAACCCCAATTAGTGCACCGCGTCTCCTCGCATGGCTCGCTTCGCTCACCATGCTTTAGGCAAGGTGCCTTGCTCTGCTTCTGCTGCGCTCGGCACAGGTTACTGTTCCCAATCGTAGTCCACATGGATCGTAAAGTATGGAAAAGTTCCACAAAAGAAAAAAATGTTAAAAACCCATGTCGACCTTTTCACATGTCGACCTTTCACGTGTCAACCATTTTCATGGGTCGACCATGTGTCCATGTCGACCATGTCAATGTCGACCAATAATGGTCAACCTAATGATTGTCGACCATAATATGGTTGACCATCCAAATGGATACCGATGTAATACACACACAATATTGGTGGCTTTGTCCAATATCACAAATCCCCAGGAGAGTCTAAGTGGGGTAAGCCATTGTGCGATGATGTTCCTCAGTTTCCGTAAGAGGTTGTCAGCAGTGTGCCTCTTACGGAAACCAGTGATACACAGCGTAGCCTGCCTAGGAACAAGTTGGCGTTTGTGAGATGCTGCGACTGGTGCCGCTGCTGTTGTTGCTGCCGCTGGCAATACATCTACCCAGTGGGCTGTTACAGTCATGTAGTCCTTAGTTTGCCCTGCTCCACTTGT
The DNA here is from genome assembly GCF_028390025.1 of Pseudophryne corroboree. NCBI lineage: Eukaryota > Metazoa > Chordata > Amphibia > Anura > Myobatrachidae > Pseudophryne > Pseudophryne corroboree. Next base: position 526,483,418 of record NC_086447.1, on the reverse strand, counting down.
CCACATGTCCATGGTTAAGTGGACACTGGGTACAACCGCATTTTTCAGGACACTGAGGACACTTTTCTTAATGTCCTTGTACAGTCCTGGAATCGCTTTCCTAGTAAAGTGGAATCTAGATGGGATTTGGTAACGGGTACACACTACCTCCATCAATTGTCTAAATCCCACTGCACTAACAGCGGATACCAGACGCACGTCCAACACCAACATAACAAGGCCTCAGTTATCCGCTTTGCAACAGGATGACTGCTGTCATATTTTATCTTCCTCGCAAAGGACTGTGGGCAGTCAGTTGCTTAGTTAAAGTAGTACAAGTGGTCTTCCGACTTCCCCTCTGGGATGACGATCGACTCCCAGCAGCAACAACATCGGCGGCGGCAGCAGCAGTAGGAGAAAGTGTTTCTTGATCTTTCCCTATTTTATCCTGAAAATGTTTGTTCTCCATTATTTTTCTGGAGTTATATAACAATATGCGGTACAGGAGTGCATACCCCCTACACCACGCAGGGAAAACCCTGTAAAAATTATTTGGATTAAATATTAATAACCCCTTTATTTGGAGTAAATAATATACAGCACAGGACAGCACCACTGTACTTATATGGCAGCACCACTGGACTGGACTTATACGGCAGTACCCCTGGACTTATACGGCAGTACCCCTGGACTGATACGGCAACAGCACTGGACTGGACTTACATGGCAGTACACCTAGACTTGTATGGCAGTACCTCTGGACTTATATGGCAGTACCCCATGACTTATACGGCAGTACCCCTGGACCTATATAGCTACACCACTGGACTGGACTTATATGGCAGTACCCCTGGACTTATACAGCAGTACCCCTGGACCTATACGGCAGCACCACTGGACTAGACTTATATGGCAGTACTACTTGACTGGACTTATATGGCAGTATCACTGGACTGGACTTATACGGCAGTACCCCTGGACTTATATGGCAGTACCCCTGGACTTATATGGCTGCACCACTGGACTGGACTTATATGGCAGTATCCCTGGACTTATACAGCTGCACCACTGGACTGGACTTATACAGCAGTACCCCTGTACTTATACAGCAGTACCCCTGGACTTATACAGCTACACCACTGGACTGGACTTATACGGCAGTATCACTGGACTGGATTTATATGGTAGCACCTCTGGACTTATACGGCAGTACCCCTGGACTTATATGGCTTCCCCACTGGACTGTACTCATACGGCAGTATCCCTGGACTTATACGGCTGCACCCCTGGACTTATACAGCATTACCCCTGGACTTATACGGCAGTACCCTTGGACTTATACGGCAGTACCCCTGGACTTATACGACAGTACCACTGGATTTATACAGCTGCACCACTGGACTGGACTTATACGGCAGTACCCATGGACTTATATGTCAGTACCCCTGGACTTATATGGCAGCACCACTGGACTGGACTTATACAGCAGTACACACTTGACTGGACTGATACGGCAGGACCACTGGACTGGACTGATACGGCAGCACCATTGGACATATGTCAGCACAGGACAACAACAATGGACTTATGGCAGCACAGGACACCACCACAGGACTTATGCAGCACAACCCAGCACCACTGGACTTATGGCAGCACAGGACCCCACCACTGGACTGATGCAGCACAACACCGCACCACTGGACTGAACTTATACAGCAGCACTATTGGACTTATGGCAGCACAGGACACCACCACTGGACTTATGGCAGCACAGGACACCACCACTGGACTGATGCAGCAGAAGACAGCACCACTGCACTGAACAAGACTTATACAGCAGCACTGGACTTATGGCAGCACAGGACACCACCACTATGACTGGACTGCTGCAGTACAAGACAGCACTGGAATGACACAAAAGAGCAGGTTGCCACCCTACGCGCCACACCACTTTCCCGCACAGACCCTGAGCAGACACGTCCTCTTGCTACACTCTCCAGGACTGCAGTGAAAATGGTGGCGACGCGCGGCTCCTTATATGGAATCCAAAACCTGTGAGAATCCGACAGCGGGATGATGACTTTTTCCCTTGTTCTGGTTTCCTAGTCTGGCGGGAAGTCCAGAGCCGAACTCGGATCCGGACTTGGCACGTGATGTTCAGGGGTGTTCGGTTCTCAAGCAACTGAACCCACTCATCCCTAGTTTATATCTATTGTAAATTAATTTCCACATAATGAAGTGATGTGCAGTATTATCAAACCAATAGTGAGAATAGTTGACAGAGTGACAAAGACTTAACAAAGAACTAACTTTCACATGCCAAAGTCTGGGACCCCGTTGCCAGGTCAGGAACTATCACTTTGTGGCCATATATGTTGGCTGCATGAGGCAACCCCAAAGTGTTTAGGCACTTAGGTACAAATGTGGCTGGCATTCTCCTACCGTTCTGATCCAAAGGGTATTATCATCTTTGATTCCATTACATGACCTGCTCTGCTAACCAGCTCAGAGCTACTCCAGTCACATGCTTTGTCTAGCCTATCAGAACCTAGGGTGCCCTATTTAAACCAGGAAGTGTTGATAGCACATGGCCAGTACAACATCTCTCTCAGAGGATTAGTACCCTGGCTCCTGGTTCAGTACTTTCTTCAGTATTTACTTCACATCATTTTGTCTCAGTGTGTTCCAGCAAACTTACCCCAGTATTGACAGCATATATTGCTGTAGCCTGCTCCATTAGTGCTCCAGCACCCAGTTAATGTTTATTCTGGCAGCTTGCTTCAATCATGCTCCAGCCCTCAGTTCCAGAGTTTCCTGTAGCCTGCTTCAGTTGTGCTTCTGGCACCAAGTTCCAGCAATTTCTGCAGCCTGCTTCAGTTGTGCTCCCTACACCCAGTTCTAGTGCAACTGCAGTATGCTCCAAGATGTCCTACACAAGGCTATTGCGACAGACTATCCTTTTCTCAATATCTGTCCTATCCATTGTGCAGCATCTGTCTTCTGCTACTTGTAGTGGCCTGTATTATAAATAGCATTATACAGAAATCCAGATTCATTCACACTGCAACAAACACAGCTAGCTCAAAGGTCCCTAACCCATATCAATAAAACCCTAGTGTCGTGATATAACACAATCAAAATCTTAATAGTTATCTATCCTTTATTATTTTGCACTTTTGTTTATTATTGTCCTTCAGTATTTTTGTAAGCCTATGAAACATATAAAACATTACTGAACCATTTTCCCACTATATCCCATCATCAAAATAACAAAATTAATGATATGACATAATTTTTAGATTGTAAGCTCGTAAGAGCAGGGACTTCTTTCCTCATGTGCCTTTCCTTTTCTTACTTACACAATCTTATACTCCTTACTCCCTTTGATGGCACCTAACCTCGGGTTTTCTATACCTGTCCTATATTGTCTTGTACTGTAAGTGCTGTTTTCTTGTTTGCTCATTTGATTATGTACTGTGCAATGGGCACTGCGGATCCCTTGTGGTGCCATATAAATAAAGGATAATAATAATAATAATAATAATAATAAAAAAAATAACATGAAGGTCAAAAATGTATTTATGTGCTTTCATATTCTTTCACAAACCGTCAGTTACATCACTTTTTTCTAATCTATTTATGGGGTAAATACAGTAACTATATAGGGCTCATTTTGGTACATACAGCAGGCAGAATCCTATCTTAACACATTGCTCCAGGTGAGCTCAAATTGCAGGCTTGCATACTATACAGTACAGTATATTAGTTAAGCCCACAGGAGAAACTCATATGATAGTAACAGTAATTATAGTTAGAGTATTGCCCCAAAAGAATTGTTACAGACTACTATATAATCAAATATTTGTGCCTACTAATTGGATAACTCCAGTAAATCACACCACTTATAGTTAGTGAGATCATACAATGGCTTGTAAAATATGCTGTAAGGCTAGATGCTGATTTTAATGTTCCTGTGTCAACCACAAAGCATCATAGTTTTGTTAAACAATGGGGTTCTGGTCATGTGACCGGTGCTCAGGATCCTGGATGCCAGCATGCTGACGTTGGGATCCCACCCGTTTACCAGCCAGACAGTCAGCATGATGACTGACAGGGACTATTCCCACTTGTGGGTGTCCACGACACCCATAGAGTGGAAATAGAACCTGTAGCAAGCGCAGCGAGCCACTGAGCCCGCAAGGGGCTTTGTTGCACTCGCCCCCGTCTCCCCACCGGCATTCTGCTGTCGGGATCCCGGGGTCAGTATGCTGACAGTCGGGATCCCCAGCATAGGTCTCCCAGCCCCAATCCAAACGATGCTAGCAGTGCACTTTACTTGAAAACTTTTATCTGACATTGTATGGAAAGTTTATTATGATTAGTCATATGCTGCACAATTACATGCACTTTGTGCAAACTTGTAGATCTCTGGTTTCTACTTAAATTAGTCAGGTATCTGCTTGTCGTCATCATGCTCCTCAAATTGTTTAAAGCTTGGTGTACACTGTGTAGTTTCTTATTGTATGACAAGAAGAGATGTGCGGTTCGGTTTCCAAGGAAACTGAAACCACCTGAACTTCCAGTTTCTGGGCTCTTCTGGGCTTGGTATTTCATGCCAGGTTCAGATCCAAAAATGAGGCAAAGCGTCATCCTCCCAGCATCAGATCTTGCGTGTTTTGGATTAGATAATAGAGATGAGCGCCTGAAATTTTTCGGGTTTTGTGTTTTGGTTTTGGGTTCGGTTCCGCGGCCGTGTTTTGGGTTCGAACGCGTTTTGGCAAAACCTCACCGAATTATTTTTGTCGGATTCGGGTGTGTTTTGGATTCGGGTGTTTTTTTCCAAAAACACTAAAAAACAGCTTAAATCATAGAATTTGGGGGTCATTTTGATCCCAAAGTATTATTAACCTCAAAAACCATAATTTACACTCATTTTCAGTCTATTCTGAATACCTCACACCTCACAATATTATTTTTAGTCCTAAAATTTGCACCGAGGTCGCTGTGTGAGTAAGATAAGCGACCCTAGTGGCCGACACAAACACCGGGCCCATCTAGGAGTGGCACTGCAGTGTCACGCAGGATGTCCCTTCCAAAAAACCCTCCCCAAACAGCACATGACGCAAAGAAAAAAAGAGGCGCAATGAGGTAGCTGTGTGAGTAAGATTAGCGACCCTAGTGGCCGACACAAACACCGGGCCCATCTAGGAGTGGCACTGCAGTGTCACGCAGGATGTCCCTTCCAAAAAACCCTCCCCAAACAGCACATGACGCAAAGAAAAAAAGAGGCGCAATGAGGTAGCTGTGTGAGTAAGATTAGCGACCCTAGTGGCCGACACAAACACCGGGCCCATCTAGGAGTGGCACTGCAGTGTCACGCAGGATGTCCCTTCCAAAAAACCCTCCCCAAACAGCACATGACGCAAAGAAAAAAAGAGGCGCAATGAGGTAGCTGACTGTGTGAGTAAGATTAGCGACCCTAGTGGCCGACACAAACACCGGGCCCATTTAGGAGTGGCACTGCAGTGTCACGCAGGATGTCCCTTCCAAAAAACCCTCCCCAATCAGCACATGATGCAAAGAAAAAGAAAAGAAAAAAGAGGTGCAAGATGGAATTATCCTTGGGCCCTCCCACCCACCCTTATGTTGTATAAACAAAACAGGACATGCACACTTTAACCAACCCATCATTTCAGTGACAGGGTCTGCCACACGACTGTGACTGATATGACGGGTTGGTTTGGACCCCCCCCAAAAAAGAAGCAATTAATCTCTCCTTGCACAAACTGGCTCTACAGAGGCAAGATGTCCACCTCATCTTCACCCTCCGATATATCACCGTGTACATCCCCCTCCTCACAGATTATCAATTCGTCCCCACTGGAATCCACCATCTCAGCTCCCTGTGTACTTTGTGGAGGCAATTGCTGCTGGTCAATGTCTCCGCGGAGGAATTGATTATAATTCATTTTAATGAACATCATCTTCTCCACATTTTCTGGATGTAACCTCGTACGCCGATTGCTGACAAGGTGAGCGGCGGCACTAAACACTCTTTCGAAGTACACACTTGTGGGAGGGCAACTTAGGTAGAATAAAGCCAGTTTGTGCAAGGGCCTCCAAATTGCCTCTTTTTCCTGCCAGTATAAGTACGGACTGTGTGACGTGCCTACTTGGATGCGGTCACTCATATAATCCTCCACCATTCTATCAATGTTGAGAGAATCATATGCAGTGACAGTAGACGACATGTCCGTAATAGTTGTCAGGTCCTTCAGTCCGGACCAGATGTCAGCATCAGCAGTCGCTCCAGACTGCCCTGCATCACCGCCAGCGGGTGGGCTCGGAATTCTGAGCCTTTTCCTCGCACCCCCAGTTGCGGGAGAATGTGAAGGAGGAGATGTTGACAGGTCGCGTTCCGCTTGACTTGACAATTTTGTCACCAGCAGGTCTTTCAACCCCAGCAGACCTGTGTCTGCCGGAAAGAGAGATCCAAGGTAGGCTTTAAATCTAGGATCGAGCACGGTGGCCAAAATGTAGTGCTCTGATTTCAACAGATTGACCACCCGTGAATCCTTGTTAAGCGAATTAAGGGCTGCATCCACAAGTCCCACATGCCTAGCGGAATCGCTCCCTTTTAGCTCCTTCTTCAATGCCTCCAGCTTCTTCTGCAAAAGCCTGATGAGGGGAATGACCTGACTCAGGCTGGCAGTGTCTGAACTGACTTCACGTGTGGCAAGTTCAAAGGGCATCAGAACCTTGCACAACGTTGAAATCATTCTCCACTGCACTTGAGACAGGTGCATTCCATCTCCTATATCGTGCTCAATTGTATAGGCTTGAATGGCCTTTTGCTGCTCCTCCAACCTCTGAAGCATATAGAGGGTTGAATTCCACCTCGTTACCACTTCTTGCTTCAGATGATGGCAGGGTAGGTTCAGTAGTTTTTGGTGGTGCTCCAGTCTTCTGTACGTGGTGCCTGTACGCCGAAAGTGTCCCGCAATTTTTCTGGCCACCGACAGCATCTCTTGCACGCCCCTGTCATTTTTAAAAAAATTCTGCACCACCAAATTCAAGGTATGTGCAAAACATGGGACGTGCTGGAATTTGCCCATATTTAATGCACACACAATATTGCTGGCGTTGTCCGATGCCACAAATCCACAGGAGAGTCCAATTGGGGTAAGCCATTCCGCGATGATCTTCCTCAGTTGCCGTAAGAGGTTTTCAGCTGTGTGCGTATTCTGGAAAGCGGTGATACAAAGCGTAGCCTGCCTAGGAAAGAGTTGGCGTTTGCGAGATGCTGCTACTGGTGCCGCCGCTGCTGTTCTTGCGGCGGGAGTCCATACATCTACCCAGTGGGCTGTCACAGTCATATAGTCCTGACCCTGCCCTGCTCCACTTGTCCACATGTCCGTGGTTAAGTGGACATTGGGTACAACTGCATTTTTTAGGAGACTGGTGAGTCTTTTTCTGACGTCCGTGTACATTCTCGGTATCGCCTGCCTAGAGAAGTGGAACCTAGATGGTATTTGGTAACGGGGGCACACTGCCTCAATAAATTGTCTAGTTCCCTGTGAACTAACGGCGGATACCGGACGCACGTCTAACACCAACATAGTTGTCAAGGACTCAGTTATCCGCTTTGCAGTAGGATGACTGCTGTGATATTTCATCTTCCTCGCAAAGGACTGTTGAACAGTCAATTGCTTACTGGAAGTAGTACAAGTGGGCTTACGACTTCCCCTCTGGGATGACCATCGACTCCCAGCGGCAACAACAGCAGCGCCAGCAGCAGTAGGCGTTACACGCAAGGATGCATCGGAGGAATCCCAGGCAGGAGAGGACTCGTCAGACTTGCCAGTGACATGGCCTGCAGGACTATTGGCATTCCTGGGGAAGGAGGAAATTGACACTGAGGGAGTTGGTGGGGTGGTTTGCGTGAGCTTGGTTACAAGAGGAAGGGATTTACTGGTCAGTGGACTGCTTCCGCTGTCACCCAAAGTTTTTGAACTTGTCACTGACTTATTATGAATGCGCTGCAGGTGACGTATAAGGGAGGATGTTCCGAGGTGGTTAACGTCCTTACCCCTACTTATTACAGCTTGACAAAGGGAACACACGGCTTGACACCTGTTGTCCGCATTTCTGGTGAAATACCTCCACACCGAAGAGCTGATTTTTTTGGTATTTTCACCTGGCATGTCAACGGCCATATTCCTCCCACGGACAACAGGTGTCTCCCCGGGTGCCTGACTTAAACAAACCACCTCACCATCAGAATCCTCCTGGTCAATTTCCTCCCCAGCGCCAGCAACACCCATATCCTCCTCATCCTGGTGTACTTCAACACTGACATCTTCAATCTGACTATCAGGAACTGGACTGCGGGTGCTCCTTCCAGCACTTGCAGGGGGCGTGCAAATGGTGGAAGGCGCATGCTCTTCACGTCCAGTGTTGGGAAGGTCAGGCATCGCAACCGACACAATTGGACTCTCCTTGTGGATTTGGGATTTCAAAGAACGCACAGTTCTTTGCGGTGCTTTTGCCAGCTTGAGTCTTTTCAGTTTTCTAGCGAGAGGCTGAGTGCTTCCATCCTCATGTGAAGCTGAACCACTAGCCATGAACATAGGCCAGGGCCTCAGCCGTTCCTTGCCACTCCGTGTGGTAAATGGCATATTGGCAAGTTTACGCTTCTCCTCCGACAATTTTATTTTAGGTTTTGGAGTCCTTTTTTTACTGATATTTGGTGTTTTGGTTTTGACATGCTCTGTACTATGCCATTGGGCATCGGCCTTGGCAGACGACGTTGCTGGCATTTCATCGTCTCGGCCATGACTAGTGGCAGCAGCTTCAGCACGAGGTGGAAGTGGATCTTGATCTTTCCCTAATTTTGGAACCTCAACATTTTTGTTCTCCATATTTTAATAGGCACAACTAAAAGGCACCTCAGGTAAACAATGCAGATGGATGGATTGGATACTAGTATACAATTATGGACGGGCTGCCGAGTGCCGACACAGAGGTAGCCACAGCCGTGAACTACCGCACTGTACTGTGTCTGCTGCTAATATATAGACTGGTTGATAAAGAGATAGTATACTCGTAACTAGTATGTATGTATAAAGAAAGAAAAAAAAACCACGGTTAGGTCACTGGTATATACAATTATGGACGGGCTGCCGAGTGCCGACACAGAGGTAGCCACAGCCGTGAACTACCGCACTGTACTGTGTCTGCTGCTAATATATAGACTGGTTGATAAAGAGATAGTATACTCGTAACTAGTATGTATGTATAAAGAAAGAAAAAAAAACCACGGTTAGGTCACTGGTATATACAATTATGGACGGGCTGCCGAGTGCCGACACAGAGGTAGCCACAGCCGTGAACTACCGCACTGTACTGTGTCTGCTGCTAATATATAGACTGGTTGATAAAGAGATAGTATACTCGTAACTAGTATGTATGTATAAAGAAAGAAAAAAAAACCACGGTTAGGTCACTGGTATATACAATTATGGACGGGCTGACGAGTGCCGACACAGAGGTAGCCACAGCCGTGAACTACCGCACTGTACTGTGTCTGCTGCTAATATATAGACTGGTTGATAAAGAGATAGTATACTCGTAACTAGTATGTATGTATAAAGAAAGAAAAAAAAAACACGGTTAGGTCACTGGTATATACAATTATGGACGGGCTGCCGAGTGCCGACACAGAGGTAGCCACAGCCGTGAACTACCGCACTGTACTGTGTCTGCTGCTAATATATAGACTGGTTGATAAAGAGATAGTATACTCGTAACTAGTATGTATGTATAAAGAAAGAAAAAAAAACCACGGTTAGGTCACTGGTATATACAATTATGGACGGGCTGCGGAGTGCCGACACAGAGGTAGCCACAGCCGTGAACTACCGCACTGTACTGTGTCTGCTGCTAATATATAGACTGGTTGATAAAGAGATAGTATACTCGTAACTAGTATGTATGTATAAAGAAAGAAAAAAAAACCACGGTTAGGTGGTATATACAATTATGGACGGGCTGCCGAGTGCCGACACAGAGGTAGCCACAGCCGTGAACTACCGCACTGTACTGTGTCTGCTGCTAATATATAGACTGGTTGATAAAGAGATAGTATACTCGTAACTAGTATGTATGTATAAAGAAAGAAAAAAAAACCACGGTTAGGTCACTGGTATATACAATTATGGACGGGCTGCCGAGTGCCGACACAGAGGTAGCCACAGCCGTGAACTACCGCACTGTACACTGGTTGATAAAGAGATAGTAGTATACTCGTAACAACTAGTATGACGACGGTATAAAGAATGAAAAAAAAACCACGGTTAGGTGGTATATAATACAATTATGGTTGGACGGACTGCCTGCTGAGTGCCGACACAGAGGTAGCCACAGCCGTGAACTACCGCACTGTACACTGGTTGATAAAGAGATAGTAGTATACTCGTAACAACTAGTATGACGACGGTATAAAGAATGAAAAAAAAACCATGGTTAGGTGGTATATAATACAATTATGGTTGGACGGACTGCCTGCCGAGTGCCGACACAGAGGTAGCCACAGCCGTGAACTACCGCACTGTACACTGGTTGATAAAGAGATAGTAGTATACTCGTAACAACTAGTATGACGACGGTATAAAGAACGAAAAAAAAACCACGGTTAGGTGGTATATATTATAATACAATTATGGATGGACGGACTGCCTGCCGAGTTCCGACACAGAGGTAGCCACAGCCGTGAACTACCGCACTGTACACTGGTTGATAAAGAGATAGTAGTATACTCGTAACAACTAGTATGACGACGGTATAAAGAACGAAAAAAAAACCACGGTTAGGTGGTATATATTATAATACAATTATGGATGGACGGACTGCCTGCAGAGTGCCGACACAGAGGTAGCCACAGCCGTGAACTACCGCACTGTACTGTGTCTGCTGCTAATATAGACTGGTTGATAAAGAGATAGTATACAATACTACTAATATACTGGTGGTCAGGCACTGGTCACCACTAGTCACACTGGCAGTGGCACTCCTGCAGCAAAAGTGTGCACTGTTTAATTTTAATATAATATTATTTATCATGTACTCCTGGCTCCTGCTATAACAACCTGCAGTGCTCCCCAGTCTCCCCCACAATTATAAGCTTTATATACAATACATTGATGTGCAGCACACTGGGCTGAGCAGTGCACACAGACTGAGTCACTGTGTGACTGTGTATCGTTTTTTTCAGGCAGAGAACGGATATATTAAATAAAACAAACAACTGCACTGTCTCTGGTGGTCACTGGTCACTGTGGTCGTCAGTCACTAAACTCTGTCTGCACTCTGCACTCTCTTCTAATCTACAGTATCACAGCAATCTCTCTCTCTCTCTCTCTTCTAAATCTAATCTAAATGGAGAGGACGCCAGCCACGTCCTCTCCCTATCAATCTCAATGCACGTGTGAAAATGGCGGCGACGCGCGGCTCCTTATATAGAATCCGAGTCTCGCGAGAATCCGACAGCGTCATGATGACGTTCGGGCGCGCTCGGGTTAACCGAGCAAGGCGGGAAGATCCGAGTCGCTCGGACCCGTGAAAAAAAAAGTGAAGTTCGTGCGGGTTCGGATTCAAAGAAACCGAACCCGCTCATCTCTATTAGATAAAAGTCCCTCTCTCATGGTTCCACTGCCATTTCACACAGAACACCATAGGGAGAGGCTGGGGGGCCATCTGTCATGTGATTAAAGGCTACTGTGACTGTGATTAAGGGCTGTGCAATACTAGTCTTTGTCACATTCAGTATAATCAGTGAACTATGGCTGTGGGCTGCAGCACTGTATGTGACTGTGTCAGTGTCTGTCATCATAATCAGTAAAGGGCTTTGGACTGCAGTGTAAGGGCTGTGGGCTACTGCATCAGTGTTATCATCATCATCATCATCATCATCAGTGAGCTAGGGCTGTTGGATGCAGCACTGTCTGTGACTGTCAGACTGTCAGTGTCATCAGTGAAGGGCTGAGGGCTGCAGTGTGACTGTTAGTGACAATTAAGGGTTGTGGGCTACTGTGTCAGTATCATCAGTGAGGGGCTGTGGGCAACAGCACTGTGACCGTGTCAGTGTTAGGAAAATCAACATTATTAAAAAAAAATGTGTGTGTACAGGACAGGTTCGGTAGGTGACATCGTTACTGCAGTGTTAAAAAATAAGTGTCTGTTGTTCAGGCACTGTACAAAAAAAAGAAATAGCATTCAGTAGGTGCCACCGTTGCTCACTGCAGTGTTAGAAATAATAAAATGTGTGTATTACTGTTCAGACACTGTACTTAAAAAGTAATGTCCTGTAGGTGCCACTGTTACTAATAACACTGTGCATTAATATGGATCAGTTTATAGAAGAGCAGGAGCAACAACCCAGTACTAGTGCTGTGGCTGCAGCCAGTCATGATAGTACTTCAACATCTACTAAAGGTGGTCCAGGGGACACAAACATTTTTTCAATATCTCACAATGTTACAGATAAGAGGTAGCCCCAATCAGTGCCCCCTTCAAAAGAACACTAATGGGCCCTACACATTAGCAGATTACACTGAGAGATATGATATCTCGTTCATTAATGAACGAGATATCAATCATATCTTTCAGTGTGTAGGTACCAACGATGACCGATGCATGGCCCCACGCTCGTTCAAAGTTCGTGCTGGCTTGTTTAAACATGCAAGCCAATATGGACAATCTCGTGCATATTAGCATGCAGGGCTATGGGGCTGGATGATGGGGGAGTGAAGAAACTTTACTCTCCCCGCCCCTCCTCCCTGCCATTGGGGTGTCCGTCGGATGTATCATCCGTCGGGCACCTCGGCTGGCAATCGGACAGTGTGTAGGGGCTATAAGGCTGAAGAACAAACTATGTGTTCACAAATCCCTTTAGGAGACTCTAGGGATGTTCGTGTTAGCTATGTGTGAATGTGACATTTCTGACATTGTACTCACTGAGAAGCCACTTTCCACCATTTCTGCACCATCTGCAAATGTGGGGGCTGAGCAGTACAAGTAAAGATAGTGACATAATAGAAATTGAGTATGCTAATGTCAAAGTGGTGTAACAGGATGAGGGGGATATTTATATAATATCTGATGCTAATGAGAACATTGTTTGTGTAAATCAGCCACCAGTGGCAGCAGTTCTTGCTTATGATAAAAAGAAAGCCATTGTTATGCCTGGGTATAAGACCAAAAAATCCACTTCTTGGGTGTGGAACTATTTTTACAAAAATCCTGACAACGACAAGTTCATGAAATTTATTTTACAAAATTATAATAATTTGTTGTAATAAACACCATCATCAACCTCCTCAGTAATCAAAGGTAGTCATTCTAAAAATATGTCATTGGGGCCGGTCTTTGCATTGCTAATTTGCAACACATTTTTAACAAGGAATTAGGTTGTGCCTCACAAATGTTAATTTTAATCAATCAATCAATCAATCAATCAATCAATCAATCAATCAATCAATCCATCCATCCATCATTCTTTTACCTATCTTTCACTATACACTCCACCTCCATTTCCCTGTACCTTTCCTCAGGTCTCTGAGCACGTTCTTGATTAATGAAAACTTTCTTGCCTACTCTCTATGGGGTCATATAATTTATTAAATTGCCATCCTGTCTACCACTGCAGTGCCACTCTGTTTCCTAGAGGTGCCATGTGTGAAGTTGAAGTGCCACGTGTTTGTGTCGTCCACTGCTAGTACTTAGCCTAGTCAGCCAGCTAGCTCGATGCAACCGTTTGGGCTAAACTGAGTAATAACAATATTGTGAGCTCAGGGCTGGTGCAAGGTAATTTGCCACCCTAAGCAAAACTTATGCCCCCCCCCTCCCACCCACTCTGTGTCTCTCAGCAACCCTAACCCCTCACTCTGTTTCTCTCAGCCTCTTAACCTTCACTGTCACTCAAACTGCCCACCCACCACCCTTACTCTGTGTCTCTCACCAACCCTCCCCCCTCACTCTGTGTTTCTCAATATCCCAATCCCCCCCTCAGTCTGTGTCTCTTAATAACTAGAGATGTGCGGCGGACACTTTTCGGATTTTGTGTTTTGGTTTTGGATCTGGATGATTTTGGATCTGGATCTCCATTTGGGTTTTGGCTTTGGATCTGGATGATTTTTTTTAAACATAAAAACAGCTAAAATCACAGAATATGGGGGTATTTTTGACCATGCAGTATTATTAACCTCAATAACATTAATTTCCACTCATTTCCAGTCTATTCTGAACACCTCACACCTCTATTGTTTTTAGGCAAAAAGGTTGCACCGAGGAAGCAGGATGACTTTGCTAAGCGACACAGGGTGTAGTACGGTATGCCGGCGCTCGGGCTCCCGGCGACCAGCATACCGGCGCCGGGAGCCCGAATGCCAGCATACCGACAGCGCGGCGAGCGCAAAGGAGCCCCTTGTGGGCTCGCTGCGCGCGCCACACTATTTTATTCTCTCTCCAGGGGGGTCGTGGACCCCCACGAGGGAGAATAGTTGTCAGTATGCCGGGTGTCGGGATTCCGGCGCCGGTATACTGTGCACCGGGATCCCGACATTCGGCACACAGAAGACCACCCGCGACACAAGTGGGCACCACAAACACATGGCCCATCTAGGAGTGGCATTGCAGTGACAGACAGGATGGCAGTTTTAAAAACTAGGCCCCAAAGAGCACATAATGCAAAGGAAAAAAAAGAGGTGCAAGATGGAATTGTCCTTGGACCCTCCCACCCACCCTTGGGAGTGGGTTGATAGACAGTGTCTAGTTAGATAGTCAATAGATAGACACCATATGTTAGACAGACATTAGGTAGACAGGGTCAAAAGGTCGAGATGAAAAAAGTAGACAGTACAAAAGGTCGACAGGGTCAAAAGATCGACATGAAAATGGTCAACACAAAAAAGGTAGACACAGAGGCGTAGCTAGGGTTTTTGGACACCATGGCAAGATGGAAAATGGCGCCCCCCCCAAAAAAAAAAACAGCAAAAGAAGCATGTGCGCGCTGAAAAAAGGGGCGTGGCCACATTCCAGAAGGGGTGTGGCCATGCACCAGAAGGGGTGTGCCCACTGAAAATGGCCCACAGTGCCAGTTACATTGCCCCACAGTGCCAGATACAATGCCCTACAGTGCCAGATACATGCCCCACAGTGCCAGATACATGCCCCACAGTGCCAGATACATTGCCCCACAGTGCCAGTTACATTGCCAGATACATTGCCCCACAGTGCCAGTTACATTGCCAGATACATTGCCCCACAGTGCCAGTTACATTGCCACACAGTGCCAGATACATGCCCCACTGTGCCCCACTGTGCCAGATACATGCCCCACTGTGCCCCACTGTGCCAGATACATGCCCCACTGTGCCCCACTGTGCCAGATACATGCCTCACTGTGCCCCACTGTGCCAGATACGTGCCCCACTGTGCCAGATACCTGCCCCACTGTGCCAGATACATGCCCCACTGTGCCCCACTGTGCCAGATACATGCCCCACTGTGCCAGATACATGCCCCACTGTGCCCCACCGTGCCAGATACATGCCCCACTGTGCCCCACTGTGCCAGTTACATGCCCGCTGTGCCCCACTGTGCCAGATACATTCCCCACTGTGCCAGATACATGCCCCACTGTGCCAGATACATGCCCCACTGTGCCCCACTGTGCCAGATACATGCCCCACTGTGCCCCACTGTGCCAGATACATGCCCCACTGTGCCCCACTTTGCCAGATACATGCCCCACTGTGCCCCACTGTGCCAGATACATGCCCCACTGTGCCAGATACATGCCCCACTGTGCCCCACTGTTCCAGATACATGCCCCACTGTGCCCCACTGTGCCAGATACATGCCCCACTGTGCCAGATACATGCCCCACTGTGCCCCACTGTGCCAGATACATGCCCCACTGTGCCCCACTGTGCCAGATACATGCCCAACTGTGCCAGATACATGCCCCACTGTGCCCCACTTTGCACCGCCCCTGGTCACTCACCTGCTGTTGTGTCTGTGAGGGGAGGAGAGCGCAGCTCAGTGCCTCTCCTTCCCCTCACCGCTCCCGGTCTCCGGTGGCTGTGTGGCGCCGGTTCGCCAGCCAATCAGAGCTCGTGGACCGGCAGCCAATCAGGAGCCGGTCCGCAAGCTCTGATTGGCTAACGCCGGAGACCGGACACACGCAGCGCTGCTGGCAGCGCTGTTAGTGCACTGGCGGCGGTGAGGGGAGGGAGAGACGCTGCGCTCTCCTCCCCTCACATTTCGGCGTGATGGGGCGAGTGGGGCATGATGCCCTGGCCGCCGCCGGCGCCCCCCCTCTCCTGGGCCTGCCAAGGCGCCCAGGGCACGTGCCCCACTCACCCTACCTTTGTTACGCCTCTGGGTAGACACCATGTTTTTTGCATTTTTTGTGGTTTGTGTGGATAGTTTTGTCATCTGGGACCCCCAATTGTAGAAAGGCATACCCTTACATGCTTCGGGCTCGGTGGCTCACTGCGCTCGCCACAAGGTCTATGCCGACATGGATAGAGAAGGTTTGAAATAGTCCAAAAACATGTTAAAAAATATATAAATTGTCTATCTTTTTTATGTTGACCATTTTCATGTCGACCTTTTGACCCTGTTGACCTTTTGACCCTTTCAACCTTTTGTACTCTCTACCTTTTTCATGTCGACCTTTTGACCCTGTTGACCTTTTGACCATGTCTACCTAATGTCTGCCTAACATATGGTGTCTATCTATTGACTGTCTAACTAGACACTGTCTATCAACCGGATACCCCCACAGTTTTAATAAACCCATAATTTTAGAGACAGGTGGTCCTCCTGGAAAAAGCTCACCAAGGTCTCCAAATCATAGCTAGCTACAAACATACCACCTCCATATTTGAAGAGTTTTCACATTATGAGAAGAGGTAAGAGGAAGAGGACAGTGTCAAGAAGGTGATTAAAAATTAGAGAGGCACACGTAATCAGTAACAACACACAGGCTTTCACCTCCACTCCTATATTGGGGTGGAACAGAAAGGTCTTTAACCAAGCAAATATATAATTACCACATTACTGGACAAACTGAAAAACTAAGGGCCAAACTCTCCGAATTTATACCCCCTTCTCCATTTTCAGGGATTATGATAATCTCGGATTTAATGCTGGGCTGTAAATAAACTGGTGTATACCACAGGATCAAGATTGGATATTTTCCCCTCCACGAAGTCTGGAGACTTACTGTATTTTGTGAAAATCTAGTGGGTTTTCCCCCCCAGTTTTTAAATTGCATTTTTATTTACATATTTTGTGGCAGATGCCTTATTTTTATTTTTCACACTCCCAGTTACATGCATGTGAGCATACCTATGTGTCCCAGTTACATGAATGTCAGCATACCTGTGTGTATTTTATTTTTAAATAAAGCAGCCCCTTAGATGTGTTAGCAGCCCCTCGTTAACCCCCACAGCAGCCATGGATCAGCCAAGTTGAGTTCGGGTGGGTTTGGTACAGTACAAAGCAGGACTGTGCAGTGAATTTTTTGTTATTGAGCCCCTGCTCTAGTGGAGTTTACCACTCTAAAGTTGAAACTCATTTTATACTATAAGTAGGACTGTGGGGGGAAGTAATGCCAAAGCATGCCTCAGCCTGGCATTCCAGACATCTTCCTGGCTATAAGCCACCATGAGACTCCATACTGGGCCTTATTCAGTAACTGTTTGTGCCTCACAAGAGCTCCTGGCCCATCTAGTGCTGTAGTGCAATGGAAAGCTGATGCAGTGCAAGATCACTGAAACTCTGTTCCTCTAACACCGCGAGGTCTTGCGATAACCCTACACAGCCCTTACATTGTACAATTATTAAGGAGAAAACATTTACAAAATAAAGGAAAAGAACCCTGTAGAACAAATGCGCATTTTGTAAATAATCCCAAAATGTGGAACATTAATAATAAATCAAAATTAAGGTTGACTAACTGGACCATTTATTTGAGTCCCTAACATGAAATAATTGAGAACCTCTCTCTAATGCTGGGTACACGGTGCACACTAGAAGATGTAGATGAGCGGATTTAGACAGGACACCCCTGGAATTATATGGCAGACATAAAGACATAGATGTGTGTGGAAAATCTAGTTTTCTCCAGCAGTTGTGTTGGATTATGATTCTGTATCTTCTGAGTCTGACTGACTTTGGCCACAAATGTGGTCTCTCCCACTTTATTAAAAAAAAAACACTTTGTCAAAATTGAAATTTCCATTTCCACCTTTGTGGCTATGTTTTAATAAATCTTTTTGTGATGTTGAAGCTTCTTTCATATTCTGCTCTAGGCTTTAATTTACACCTAGGATCAAGTACAACAGTACCCCTGTAAATTATACGGCAGTGCCTCTGGACTTATACAGCAGATAGGTAGCACCCCTGGACTTTTACAGCGTAGGCAGCACCCCTGAAGAATTACACAGCACAGCAGACAGGCAACAGCACCCTGGGACATAAACATCAGTAGGGAAGCACCCCCAGACTGATAGGGCAGAGTGGCAGCACCCCATATAGGGCAGCACCCCTGGAATGATGTGGCAGACAAAGGGAAGATGTGCAAGATGGAATCATCCTTGGGCTCTCCCACCCATCCTTACATTGTATAAACAGGACATGCACAATTTATCAAACCAATCATTTCAGTGACAGGGTCTGCCACATGACTCTGGCTGAAATGTTGCTTTGCTTGGGCCCCCACCAAAAAATAAGTAATTAATCTCTCCTTGCACAAACTGGCTCTACAGAGGTAAGAGATGTCATCCTCATCCTCCGATTCCTCATCCCCTTCAGTGTTTACATCCTCATCCTCACAGAAAAATAATTCCACACTGAAGAGGTTGATTTTTTGCCATTTTGCCCAGACATGACAATGGGCTTTTTCATCCCATGGCCAACAACTCTCTCCACTGGTGCCTTACTCAAACAAACCACATCACCATCAGAATCCTCATTGTCAATTAACTCCTCAGCACCAGCTACACCAATATCCTCCTCATCCTGGTGTATTTCTACAGTGACATCCTCAATCTCAATATCAGCAACTGTACTGGCATTGCTCCTCCCAGCACTTGCAGAGGGTGTGCAAATGGTTGTAGGAGCCTCCTCTTCCCATACAGTCTTGGGAAGGTCAGGCCTAGACATCACAACTGCGGACACACTTGGACTCTCCTTGGGGATTTGTGATATCTCTGAACGAACAGTTTTTTTTCCTGTGCATTAACAAGCTTTATTTTTGTAATTTTTCAATAGGGAAGAGGGCTTCCATTTTTCATGAGAAGTAGAACCATCAGTCATGAACTTAGGCCAAGGCCTTAGCCTTTCCTTGCCTCTACATGTCATGAATGGCATATTGCCAATTTTACATTTCTTATTAGATAATTTTTTTTTTTTTTTGGTTATTAATTTTTGCTTCTTGGATTTTACATGCCCTCTATGACATTGGGCATCTGCCTTAGCAGACGACGTTGATGGAATTGCATCATCAATGTCATGACTGGTGGCAGCAGCAGCTTCAGTGCTAGTCCTAGGAACTGGAAGTGGTTCCTGATCTTTCACTATTATTTCCACCAAATTTTTGTTTTCCATTTCACAGGAAAGCACCCCTTTATTATTACAGTACACAGAACAATGCCCCTTTATTTTCACAGCACCCCTATATTTTTACAGCATACAGGAAAGGGCCAGTGCCCCTTTATTTTGACAGCACCCCTGATTTTTTACAGCATACAGGACAGGGCCAGTGTACATTTATTTTCACAGCACCCCTGTATTTTTACAGCATACAGGACAGGGCCAGTGTACATTCATTTTCACAGCACCCCTGTATTTTTATAACATACAAGACAGAGCCTGTGTACCATTATTTTAACAACAGCAACCCTGTATTTTTACAGTATGCAGATCAGGGCCAATGTACATTTATTTTCACATCACTCCTGTATTTTTTACAGCATACAGGACAGAACCAGCACCTTTATATTTCCACAGCACCCCAGTATTTTTACAGCATACAGGGCAGGGCCAGCAACCCTGTATTTTAACAACACCCCTGTAATTTTACAGTATACAAGAAAGGGCCAGTGTACAATTATTTTTATAGCACCACTGAATGTTATAGCATACAAGACAGGGACAGTGTATATTTATTTTCATAGCACCCCAGCATTTTTACAGCATACAAGACAGGGCCAGTGTACCTTTATTTTAACAACATCCCTGTATTTTTACAGGATACAGGACAGGGCCAGTGTACATTTATTTTCACAGCACCCCTGTATTTTTACAGCATACAAGACAGGGCCAGTGTACCTTTAAAACACCCCTGTATTTTTTTACAGCATATAGGACAGAACCAGCACCCCTGTATTTTCACAGCACCCCCATATTTTCACAGCATACAAGACAAAACCAGCACCCCTGTATTTTCACTGCACCCCTGTATTTTTACAGCATACAATACAGGGCCAGCACCCCTGTATATTAACAGCACCCCTATAATTCTACAGCATACAAGACAGGGTCAGTGTACATTTATTCACCCCTGAATTTTTACAGCATACAAAACAGGGCCAGTGTATATTCATTTTCACAGCACCCCTGTATTTTTACAGCACACAGTACAGGGCCAGCACCCCTGTATTTTAACAACACCCCTGTAATTTTACAGAATAAATGACAGGTCCAGTGTACATTTATTTTCACAGCACCCCTGAATTTTTACATCACACAAGACAGGACCAGTGTACATTAATTTTCACAGCACCCCTGTATTTTTATAGCATATAAGACAGGGCCAGTGTACCGTTACAACACCCCTGTATTTTTTACAGCATACAGGACAGAACCGGGACCCCTGTATTTTGACAGCATCCCTGTATTTTCACAGCACTCCTGTATTTTCACAGCATACAGGACAGTGCCTCTGTTCAGCACAGTGACAGCCAGGACAGCAACACCCATGTACAGCAGCAGCACCCCTAAGAGCACCTCTAACAGAACAGGACTGCACAGTGACAGGACAGCACCCCTAACAGCAGGCAGGACAGCACCCCTAGAGACCACATACTGACCCCACCCGATGCCATCACCCACATAGACAGAGGTCAGTCTCCCTCACTCTCCAAGTCCATAGTGAAAATGGGGGTGACACTCGGCTCTTTGTATAGAATCCAAAACCCATGAGAATCCAACAGCAGGATGATGACATTTTGCTTCGTTCTGGGATCCGAGTCTGACGGAAAGTCTTGAGCCGGACTCAGTTCCCGGCTTGGATCATGAAGTTCGGGTGGGTTCGGTTGTCTGAGAACCGAACACGCTCATCTCTATTAATAACTGTCCCTCTTCTCAGTCTGTGGGCTAGATGTGTTATCACTTGGAGAGTGATAAAATTGAGAGAGAAAATGAACCAACCAACCAGCTCCTAACTGTCATTTTTCAAACACAGCCTGTAGCATGGCAGTTAGGAGCTGATTGTCTCTGTGAGCCACGGGCGCAGCAATTAGTATGTCAGTATCACGCTCCCCAGGTCCCGCCTCCCGGTAGCCTGGCAAAGTGGGAGGCATCAGTAATTCTGGACAAGGTACACCCTGTTTGCATGCCTATGAATCCACTGCTTTCTCCGGGGCAGACTCAGCGGGCCACCCCTTCATAGGTAGCTGCCTAAAGCTGCCTAATGGAAGTGCTGGCCATGTGTGAGCTGTGAGATATACAAAATTGACTGGAAATTAGTGTAATTTAATGTACTTGAGGTAATAATAACACTGTAGCAACAAAAACATGCCAAAATTGTGTGATTTTAGCTGTTTTTATGATTTAAAAAAAAGAAGACAGATACAAAGCTAAAACACAACATACTGTAGATTGAAAACCAAAACCAGAACACGGGGGTCAGCGCACATCTCTGGTTTATACTGTAGGTTTGTGTAAGGTTCCATCTTTGACTCCACCAGGACCCTTTGTGTAAAATAGTTAAAAAATACACTCAGACATACAGTATGCTTTTTGAAGAACTCAATAAATTAATCAGTCAATCAATCAATCAATCAATCAATCAATCAATCAATACACTGATTCCTCTTTTTTAAATACAATAAAAATGACTACATGAAGTGGAAAATGCAATGATATTATTTCTTTAGCTATGACTTCAGTATGCAGACTATCAATACAAGTGAAGGATTAATTTCCATATTTATAAACTATAGAAAAACAGTAAACAGTGCCATTAGAAAGAATAACAGGGAGAAACTGATTTAACAGAATAAGGAGAAAAAAAATGCTGACTTTAATTTTAATATATTGAAGATTTAGTAATATTTTCTAAGGAAATTCCCATTAAATATTTAGAAACTTTATTGGACATACATTTGTAGTAGTAACGATAATAATAATAATAATAAAAATAATAATAATAATAATAATAATAATAATAATAATAATAATATTTTTTAACATTATCCCTGTACACGCTTTTTACTCTAGACAGTAGCTAATGTGGAAGACTTGTCTCAGCTGTGCTCTTTTTTTCTACTATAGACAGATTGCTTTTCTCTGGATCTAGACAGTACACAGGAATTCAAATCAAGTCAGGTCACATCAGTTGACAAAAGATTGTTTTCCACAGTCATTAAAAAGTAAAATGTGATTCTGTGAAATAGTAAAGGATGTAGCAAGCTGTTACATCGGGAAGGCAATCATCCAATGACTCATAAAGAACCTCCATTCCTTTAGGCAGCATTTAAAACCACATTAAGACTTCGGTCCTGGCAGTTACGGCATCACCCACTGAGTGAGCCTAGGGGATCACAATTTCAATGTACTGTGCACAGTTATTTTAACCTGAGAAGTCAAAATTGTTCATTTATTTATATTTCCATGATAAAACAGTTGGCTACTTTCCAAAGTCTGAAGAGCTGGGTTCTAAGACAAGGAAGATAGGCATACTGCCCAATGTGTCTTCTTTATTAATTTGATGTATTGCATTTTGCATGGTATTAATCACTAGGCTTTTAACAGTCCAGATAATTGATTGTCTATACATTACAAGCTTCTGTAGTCAGGGAAGCTACACGATAAAAGAAATCGGTTGTAATATAATATGGACTAGAAAATGAGATCCTGGCATTATTTTACCATTTATTATTTCCTTAAATACTGTACCATATTGTTTTTATCTCTATATAGTGATGTTGCTTATGTGTGGATATATACTATATATATAAAAGTTAATGCAGGCTCTGAAGTAAGCTCTGTCTCTATTAAATTTGTCTGAGTGCTGCATGACCATTCTGCTATACTAGATAGATAGATAGATAGATAGATAGATAGATAGATAGATAGATAGATAAGTGACATTCAGTGAGGTAAATGGCTCTGAAGGCACTGTCTTGTATCAACGCCAGAGTTATACACAATACATGAGACAAAGGGTACATCTGGGCATTATGCACAGGTGCAGCATTATAAACTCCTGTAAATTTGGTGAGTTTTGATTAGAGATGTACGGTGGGCACTTTTCGTGTTTTGGTTTTGGATCTAATTCCCCGCTCGTGTTTTGGTTTTGGCTTGGTTTTGCCAAAACCACCCTATCGGGTTTTGGTTTTGGATCTAAATGATTTTTGAAAAAAACATAAAAACAGCTAAAATCACGGACTTTGGGGGTCATTTTACTCCTATGGTATTATTAACCTCCATTACATTCATTTCCAGTCTATTCTGAACACCTCACACCTCACAATATTGATGTTAGGTCAACAGGTTGCACCGAGGTGGCTGGATGACTAAGCTAAGCGACACAAGTGTGCAGCACAAACACCTGGCCCATCTAGGAATGGCACTGCAGTGGCAGACAGGATGGCACTTAAAACAACTTGTTCCCAAACAGCACATGATGCAAAGAAGAAAAAGAGGTGGAAGATGGAATTGTCCTTGGGCCCTCCCACCCACCCTTATGTTGTATAAACAGAACATGCACACTTTAACAAACCAATCATTTCAGCGACAGGGTCTGCCACACGATTGTGGTTGAAATGACTGGTTGGTTTGGGCCCCCACCAAAAAAGAAGCAATCAATCTCTCCTTGCACAAACTGGCTCTACAGAGGCAAGATGTCAACCTCATCCTCATCCTCTGATTCCTCACCCATTTCACTTTGTACATCCTCCTTCTCCTCACAAAGTATTAATTCATCCCCACTGGAATCCACCATCACAGGTCCCTGTATACTTTCTGAAGGCAATTGCTCGTCAAGGTCTTCCCAGAGAAATTTATAATTCTTTTTGATGAACATCATCTTCTCCACATTTTGTGGAAGTAACCTCCTACTCCGATCGCTAACAAGGTTACCGGCTGCACTAAACACTCTTTTGGAGTACACACTGGAGGGTGGGCAACTTAGGTAAAATAACGCCAGTTTGTGCAAGGGCATCCAAATTGCCTCTTTTTCCAGTATACATATGGACTGTCTGACATGCCTACTTGGATGCTGTCACTCATATAATCGTCCACCATTCTTTCAATGATGACAAAATCATATTCAGTGACAGTAGACATGTCAGTAATTGTTGGCAGGTCCTTCAGTCCGGACCAGATGTCAGCACTCGCTGCTGACTGCCCTGCATCACCACCAGCGGGTGGGCTAGGAAATCTTATCCTTCTCCTCGCAGCCCCAGTTGCAGGAGGAAGTGAAGGAGGAGCTGTTGACGGGTCACATTCCGCTAGAGTTGACAATTGTCTCACCAGCAGATCTTTGAACCTCTGCAGACTTGTGTCTGCCGGAAAGAGAGATACAACGTAGGCTTTAAACCTAGGATCGAGCACAGTGGCCAAAATGTAGTGCTCTGATTTCAACAGATTGACCATCCTTGAATCCTGGCTTACTTTGCAGAATCACTCCATCTTATCCCCTCCTTCAGTTTCTCCAGCTGCTTCTGCAAAAGCCTGATGAGGGGAATGACATGATTCAAGCTGGCAGTGTCTGAACTGACGTCCCGTGTGGCAAGTTTGAAGGGTTGGAGAACCTTGCACAAGACGGAAATCATTCTCTACTGCACTTGAGTCAGGTGCATTCCCCCTCTTTTGCCTATATCTTAGGTGGATGTATAGGCTTGAATGGCCTATTGCTACTCCTCCATCCTCTGAAGCATATAGAGTGTTCAATTCCAGCTCGTTACCACATCTTGCCTCAGGTGATGACAGGGCAGGTTCAGGTGTGTTTGATGGCGCTCCAGTCTTCGGCCTGCAGTGGCTGAATGCCAAAAGTGGCCCACAATTTTTTGGGCCACCAACAGCATCATCTGTACGCCCCTGTCATTTTTCAAAAAATTGTGCACCATCAAATTAATTGTATGTGCAAAACATGGGATGTGCTGGAATTTGCCCAGATGTAATGCACGCACAATATTGGTGGCGTTGTCCGATATCACAAATCCCCAGGAGAGTCTAATTGGGGTAAGCCAATATGAAATGATGTCCCTCAGTTTCTGTAAAAGGTTGTCAGTGGTGTGCCTCTTACAGAAACCGGTGATACATAGCGTAGCTTGCCTAGGAACGAGTTGGCGTTTGTGAGATGCTGCTACTGATGCCCCTGCTGTTGTTGCTGCGGGAGGCCATACATCTGCTCAGTGGGCTGTCACAGTCATATAGTCCTTAGTCTGCCCTGTTCCACTTGTCCACATGTCCGTGGTTAAGTGGACAGTGGGTACAACTGCATTTTGTAGGACACCGAGGACACTTTTTCTGACATCTCTGTAAATTCTCAGTATCGCCAGCCTAGAGAAGTGGAACCTAGATAGGATTTGATTCCAGGGACACAGTACCTCAAACTATTTTCTAAGTCCCAATTAACTAATGTCAGATACCGGACGCACGTCTAACACCAACATAGCTGTCAAGGCCTCAGTTATCTGCTTTGCAAAAGGATGACTGCTGTCATATTTCATCTTTCTCACAGTTAATTGCTTAGTTGAAGTAGTACAAGTGGTCTTCCGACTTCCCCTCTGGGATGATGATTGACTCCCAGCAGCAACAACAGCAGCGGCAGCAACAGCAGGTGTACCACTCAAGGATCCTCCGGAGGAATCCCGGTTAGGAGAGGACTCCTCAGTCTTGCCAGTGACATGGCCTGTAGGACTACTGACGTTCCTGACTGAGGAGGAAGTTGATGTTGAGGGAGTTGGTGGTGTGGCTTGCAGGAGCTTGGATACAAGTGGAAGAAGGGAATTTGGTGTCAGTGGACTGCTTACGCTCTTACCCAAAGTTTCACAACTTGACACTGACTTCTGATGAATGCTCAGCAGGTGACGTATAAGGGAGGATGTTCCTAGGTGGTTGACATCCTTACCCCTACTTATTACAGATTGACAGAGGCAACACACAGCTTAACACCTGTTGTCCATATTTGTGGAGAAATAATTCCACACCGAAGAGGTTGCTTTTTTGGTATTTTGCCCAGGCATCACAATGGGCATCTTCATCCCATGGACAACAGGTGTCTCCCCCAGTGCCTCATTTAAACAAACCACATCACCATCAGAATCCTCATCGTCAACTTCCTCCTTAGCGCCAGCAACACCCATATCCTCATCCTGGTGTACTTCAACAGTGACATCTTCAATTTGAATATCAGAAACTGGACTGTGGGTGCACCTTCCAGCAATTGCAGGGGGCGTGCAAATGGTGGAAGGAGCCACCTCTTCCCGTCCAGTGTTGGGAAGGTCAGTCATCATAACCGCCAACACACTTGGACTCTCCTTGGGGATTTGTGATACCATCATAGAACGCACACTTCTGTTCTGTGCTTTTTCCAGCTGAACTCTTTTCATTTTTCTAGCGGGAGGATGAGTGCTTCCATCGTCATGTGAAGCTGAACCACTAGTCGTGAACATAGGCCAGGGCCTTAGCTGTTCCTTGCCACTCCATGTCGTAAATGGCATATTGGAAAGTTTACGTTTCTCCTCAGACCATTTAAATTTATTTTTTTTGGGTCTTTTTACTGAATTTTGGCTTTTTGGATTTTACATGCCCTCTACTATCACATTGGGCATCGGCCTTGGCAGACAATGTTGATGGCATTTCATCATCTATGTCATGACTAGTGGCAGCAGCTTCAGCACTAGGTGGAAGTGGTTCTTAATCTTTCCCTATTTTATCCTCCACATTTTTGTTCTCCATTATTTTTCTGGAGTTATATAACAATATGCGGTACAGGAGAGCGTACCTCTACACCACACAGGGCAAACCCTGTGAAAATTATTTGGATTAAATATTAATAACCCCTTTATTTGGAGTAAATTATTTACAGCACGGGACAGCACCACTGAATTTATTTATATGGCAGCAAAACTGTACTGGATTTATATGGAATTATACGGCAGGATAACTGGATTTAAACGCCAGTACCACTGGATTTATACGGCAGTACCACTGGACTGGATTTATACACCAGTACCACTGGAATTGTATGGCAATGTCACTGGAATTATATGGCAGTATCACAGGAATTATACAGCAATATCACTGGAATTATACGGCAATATCACTGGAATTATACGCCAGTATCACTGGAATTATACTCCAGTATCATGGGAATTATACAGCAATATCACTGGAATTATACGGCAATATCACTGGAATTATACGCCAGTATCACAGGAATTATACAGCAATATCACTGGAATTATACGGCAATATCACTGGAATTATACGGCAATATCACTGGAATTATACGCCTGTATCACGGGAATTATACGGCAATATAACTGGAATTATACGTCAGTATCACAGGAATTATACAGCAATATCACTGGAATTATACGGAAATATCACTGGCATTATACAGCAATATCACTGGAATTATTTGGCAATATCACGGAAATTATACGGCAATATCACTGGAATTATACGGCAATATCACAGGAATTATACGCCAGTATCACTGGAATTATACGGCAATATCACAGGAATTATACGCCTGTATCAAGGGAATTATACGGCAATATAACTGGAATTATACGTGTCACGATCCGGGTATCTGGACGCCATTTCTTACCCATCAGATGCCTCCTAAGGCTGGCTCAGCGCTCCAGGACCGGAACCCATCTGTTATCCTGATGTGTACATTCCTGTATCCTCTCCTGTCACTCTGGGACGCTGTCACAGTAAACGCCATATTACACCTGGCATGGCGTCTCCCGCGGCCTCCGCCGCCGTCCCTGAACTTCTGCATGCAGAGTGTCTGAGTGGCGATTACGTCAGCCGCGGCCTCCGCTGTGTCCGCGTGGTTGGATGTGCATCTGTCAGCCTGGCGCCTCCTGTCTCCGGTGGCCGGCGCCGCCATTACTGTTTTCATTACCACATGGATTACAAATCAAACTTCCCTCCAAGTGTCTGCATGGGCGCAGCCATCTTGGATTCTGTCAGCTGATCATTTCCACCAATCTGTTCTCAGTATTGATAATCTGCATAATTGCCTAGCCAATCCCTTCCTTGCTGCAGGTATAAATACACTGTGCCTGAGCAAGGAAGGCGTCAGTGCTTTGGTTGTCAAACCTAGTTCCTGTTTGTCTCTCTCCTGTGATTGTCTTCCAGGTTCCAGCTCCTGTCTCAAGACTTCCACCATAGAGACCCGCACCAGCATTCCACCTGCGGTGTAGCCTGACTCTCCAATCCATTGTGGATTCATCTGTTTCCAGCTACAACATTACCTGCTTCCAGCTCAGCTTCCAGCAGAGTACAGCTTCCCTTAAAGGGCCGGTGTCCTTTCTACACTTTACCACTCTCCACCGGTATTATTATTTCTCCGCTCTCAAGTTCTACATTTCAGTTCATATTTCATCGCTCCCAAGTTCATTTATTATTTAACTGGTTCCAACCAGTATCCACTCCGTGCTAACAACAGTCTGGTTCCAGCCAGTATCCACAGCAGCTGTTTTATCTTCAGCAACCCAGCTTTTCCTGGAACACCAGCTGGCACAATCCTGGGTTATCTCCATTGCTACAGTCGGGCCTGGTAAGGACTTTCCATCTAGAAGATCATAAGAACTATCTCACACTACCAGTGCCCTGTGGCTCCTGCCATCCTGTAGTACCCAGGAACTGTATTTATTCTTTGCTGACTTTTACGTTTTCTTTTACTGCTGCTGTGTTGCGGAGTTGTCATAATAAACATCATTGACTTTTATCCAAGTTGTCGTGGTCACGCCTTCGGGCAGTTATTATTCATGTTACTTACATGTCCAGGGGTCTGATACAACCTCCCAGGTTCCGGTACATCTCAGCCCCTACAACTGAGACTGCCTCCCGTCAGCTCAGGCCCTCAGTTGTGACAGTAAGCACTGACCTAATGAATCCAGCCGGAGACCAGGATCAAGCGGCCAGGCCGATGCAAGAACTGGCAGCCCGACTAGAACATCAGGAGGCTGCACAGGGCCACATCATCCGCTGTCTCCAGGATCTCTCTACTCGGCTGGATGGGATTCAGACAACTCTCCGTGGATCAGGCGCGTCTGGTGCGTCAACCACAGTGACTCCAGCTATAACCCCACCCACCTTACCCATTTCTGCTCCACGTCTTCATCTTCCAACGCCAGCAAAATTTGACGGATCTCCAAGATTCTGCAGGGGATTTCTCAACCAGTGTGAGATTCAGTTTGAGCTACAACCTGGAAATTTTCCCAGTGACCGTACAAAAATTGCCTACATTATTTCTCTTCTCAGTGGCTCAGCCCTTGATTGGGCATCACCGTTATGGGAGAGGTCCGACACCCTGCTATCTTCCTACACTGCCTTCGTGTCAACATTCAGGCGCATCTTCGACGAGCCAGGCCGGGTAACCTCAGCTTCATCCGAGATTCTCCGTTTACGCCAGGGGTCACGTACTGTAGGACAATATCTGATACAGTTCCAGATCCTGGCATCCGAACTGGCATGGAACGATGAGGCCCTGTATGCTGCATTCTGGCATGGCTTATCTGAGCGTATTAAAGATGAGTTAGCTACCAGAGACTTACCTTCTAAGTTAGATGAGCTAATCTCACTCTGCACGAAAGTTGATTTACGTTTCAGAGAGAGAGCAACTGAGCGTGGAAGATCATCTGCTCCAAAATCTTCTGCTCCTCCTCCTCGTCAACTGTCACCATCTAAAGATGAGCCCATGCAACTTGGTCGTTCCCGTTTAACTCCTGCTGAGCGCCGAAGACGTCTCTCCGAGTCTCTGTGTCTCTATTGGGCAGCTCCGTCTCACACTATTAATGCCTGTCCCAAACGTCCGGGAAACTCCAAATCCTAGCTCGCCAAGGAGAGGGCCGGCTAGGAGTAATGATCTCCTCTCCATCTCCTCAAGATTGTAATCTCCCAGTCTCGCTTCAAGTTGCTCAACGTTATCGGAACGTCATTGCCCTCCTTGATTCCGGAGCAGCTGGGAACTTTATTACCGAAGCCTATGTTAAACGGTGGTCCCTACCCACCGAGAGACTTCCTTCGTCCATTTCTTTAACTGCCGTGGATGGCAGCAAAATTTTTGATGCAGTTATTTCTTTAAGGACTCTACCAGTTCGTCTGAGAGTGGGAGTTCTTCATTCCGAACTTATTTCTTTTCTAGTGATTCCAAGAGCCACACATCCTGTGGTCCTGGGTCTTCCATGGCTCCGTCTTCACAATCCTACAATTGATTGGACGACTACGCAAATCCTGGCATGGGGTTCCTCCTGTGCTGAGACATGTTTGTTTAAAGTATTGCCTGTCTGTTCTTCCTCCCCCAGGTCGTCTGATGTTCCACCTCCTCCATATCAAGATTTCACGGATGTGTTCAGTAAAGCTTCTGCTGATATCCTTCCTCCTCATAGAGAATGGGACTGTCCGATTGATCTCGTTCCAGGGAAGGTTCCACCTCGAGGCCGAACTTATCCGTTGTCTCTGCCTGAGACGCATTCTATGGAGGAATATATTAAAGAGAACCTAGCAAAGGGGTTCATTCGACCTTCTTCTTCTCCAGCCGGCGCAGGCTTCTTTTTTGTAAAAAAGAAAGATGGTGGTCTGCGGCCGTGCATCGACTACAGAGGTTTGAACGACATTACCATCAAGAACCGTTATCCTTTACCCCTGATTACTGAGCTCTTTGACAGAGTTAGCGGAGCTACCATCTTTACAAAGCTGGACTTGCGAGGTGCATACAATCTCATCCGGATCCGTGAGGGTGACGAGTGGAAGACCGCCTTTAACACCCGTGACGGACATTATGAGTACCTCGTCATGCCCTTCGGATTGAGCAATGCTCCAGCTGTCTTCCAGCATTTTGTCAATGAGATCTTCAGAGACATTCTATACCGTCATGTCGTGGTCTATCTAGACGATATCCTCATTTTTGCCAACGATTTAGAGGAACATCGTTTTTGGGTTAAAGAGGTTCTGTCCCGTCTCCGTGTCAATCATCTCTATTGCAAATTAGAAAAATGCGTCTTTGAAGTCAAGTCCATTCCGTTTCTAGGGTACATTGTGTCCGGTTCCGGACTAGAGATGGATCCTGAGAAACTACAAGCAATCCAAAATTGGCCGGTACCCTTAACCCTCAAAGGGGTCCAGAGGTTCTTAGGGTTCGCCAACTATTACCGAAAGTTTATACGAGACTTTTCCACCATTGTGGCGCCTATTACTGCTTTCACTAAGAAGGGTGCTAACCCGTCCAAGTGGTCTGAAGAAGCCATGCAAGCATTTCATCTTTTAAAACAAAGGTTCATCTCTGCGCCTGTTCTGAAACAGCCTGACATCGACTCTCCTTTCATCTTAGAGGTGGATGCCTCCTCCGTTGGAGTAGGAGCGGTGTTATCTCAGAGGGCTAAGGATGGCCATTTACACCCTTGCAGTTTCTTCTCCCGGAAGTTCTCCCCAGCTGAGCGCAACTATGCCATTGGCGACCAGGAGTTGCTAGCCATCAAGCTCGCTCTAGAAGAGTGGAGGTATCTGTTAAAGGGAGCTTCTCATTCAATCACCATACTTACAGACCACAAGAACCTTTTATACCTGAAGGGCGCACAATGTCTCAACCCTCGTCAGGCCAGATGGGCACTTTTCTTTTCCAGGTTCGACTTTAAACTCCAGTTCTGTCCGGGCTCTCAGAATCGCAAGGCCGATGCCCTTTCCCGCTCATGGGAGCAAGAAAATGAGTCAGAGTCTTCAGACAAGCATCCTATTATAAATCCGTTGGCATTCTCCACGGTAGGGATGGACTCTACGCCCCCATCAGGGAAAAGTTTTGTGAAGCCGATGCTAAGGAAGAAGCTCATGCATTGGGCCCATGCTTCCCGTTTTGCCGGACATACAGGTATCCAAAAAACCCTGGAGTTTATCTCTAGGTCCTATTGGTGGCCAACTCTGAAAAAGGACGTCTTGGAGTTTATTGCATCTTGCCCAAAGTGTGCCCAACATAAAGTATCCCGCCAGTCGCCTGCGGGGCAACTGGTTCCACTATCCGTTCCCCGTCGACCATGGACCCACTTGTCGATGGATTTCATTACAGACTTACCCATGTGCAACAAGTTCAATACCATCTGGGTGGTAGTTGACCGGTTCACCAAGATGGCACACTTCATTCCTCTCACCGGTCTTCCGTCAGCTTCCAAGTTGGCTCAAGTATTCATACAAGAGATCTTCCGACTCCACGGTCTTCCTGAAGAAATTATCTCAGATCGAGGAGTTCAATTCACAGCCAAATTCTGGCGAAGTTTATGTCAAGTCCTCCAAGTCAAGCTA
This sequence comes from Pseudophryne corroboree, assembly GCF_028390025.1. Taxonomy (NCBI): domain Eukaryota; kingdom Metazoa; phylum Chordata; class Amphibia; order Anura; family Myobatrachidae; genus Pseudophryne; species Pseudophryne corroboree. Next base: position 526,450,604 of record NC_086447.1, on the reverse strand, counting down.
AAGTTTTCCACGGCTTACCATCCTCAGACCAATGGTCAAACCGAGAGGGTGAATCAGGACTTGGAGGCCTTCCTCCGCATCTATGTGTCCTCCTCTCAAGATGACTGGGTTCAATTACTTCCCTGGGCCGAGTTCTGTCATAACAACCAGTATCATTCTTCATCTGCTTCAACACCATTCTTCACTAACTTTGGATTCCACCCTAAAGTCCCTGAGTTCCAACCGCTTCCAGCAACTTCTGTTCCCGCAGTGGATATCACCTTGCATCAGTTTGCCAATATCTGGAAGAGCGTACGATCAGCTCTGCTCAAGGCATCGTTCAGGTACAAGAAGTTTGCGGATAAGAAGCGTCGAGCAGTTCCTGCTCTCAAGGTGGGTGATCGGGTATGGTTATCCACGAAGAATTTGAGGTTAAGAGTTCCCAGTATGAAGTTTGCACCTCGCTATATCGGTCCTTTCAAGATTGAACAAGTCATCAATCCTGTTGCTTACAGACTCCAGTTGCCTCCCTTCTTAAAAATACCCAGGACATTCCATGTTTCCCTGTTGAAACCTCTGATATTGAATCGGTTTCATTCCTCACTTCCTCCAACTCCGAAAGTCCAAACTCAACGAGGCGTTGAGTATGAAGTGGCCAAGATCCTGGACTCACGTCACCGTTACGGTCAACTACAATATCTTATTGACTGGAAGGGTTATGGTCCTGAGGAACGCTCATGGACCAATGCTTCTGATGTCCATGCTCCTGCCTTGGTCCGGAGTTTCCATTCCAAGTTTCCTCAAAAGCCAAAGAAGTGTCCTGGGGCCACTCCTAAAGGGGGGGGTGCTGTCACGATCCGGGTATCTGGACGCCATTTCTTACCCATCAGATGCCTCCTAAGGCTGGCTCAGCGCTCCAGGACCGGATCCCATCTGTTATCCTGATGTGTACATTCCTGTATCCTCTCCTGTCACTCTGGGACGCTGTCACAGTAAACGCCATATTACACCTGGCATGGCGTCTCCCGCGGCCTCCGCCGCCGTCCCTGAACTTCTGCATGCAGAGTGTCTGAGTGGCGATTACGTCAGCCGCGGCCTCCGCTGTGTCCGCGTGGTTGAATGTGCATCTGTCAGCCTGGCGCCTCCTGTCTCCGGTGGCCGGCGCCGCCATTACTGTTTTCATTACCACATGGATTACAAACCAAACTTCCCTCCAAGTGTCTGCATGGGCGCAGCCATCTTGGATTCTGTCAGCTGATCATTTCCACCAATCTGTTCTCAGTATTGATAATCTGCATAATTGCCTAGCCAATCCCTTCCTTGCTGCAGGTATAAATACACTGTGCCTGAGCAAGGAAGGTGTCAGTGCTTTGGTTGTCAAACCTAGTTCCTGTTTGTCTCTCTCCTGTGATTGTCTTCCAGGTTCCAGCTCCTGTCTCAAGACTTCCACCATAGAGACCCGCACCAGCATTCCACCTGCAGTGTAGCCTGACTCTCCAATCCATTGTGGATTCATCTGTTTCCAGCTACAACATTACCTGCTTCCAGCTCAGCTTCCAGCAGAGTACAGCTTCCCTTAAAGGGCCGGTGTCCTTTCTACACTTTACCACTCTCCACCGGTATTATTTCTCCGCTCTCAAGTTCTACATTTCAGTTCATATTTCATCGCTCCCAAGTTCATTTATTATTTAACTGGTTCCAACCAGTATCCACTCCGTGCTAACAACAGTCTGGTTCCAGCCAGTATCCACAGCAGCTGTTTTATCTTCAGCAACCCAGCTTTTCCTGGAACACCAGCTGGCACAATCCTGGGTTATCTCCATTGCTACAGTCGGGCCTGGTAAGGACTTTCCATCTAGAAGATCATAAGAACTATCTCACACTACCAGTGCCCTGTGGCTCCTGCCATCCTGTAGTACCCAGGAACTGTATTTATTCTTTGCTGACTTTTACGTTTTCTTTTACTGCTGCTGTGTTGCGGAGTTGTCATAATAAACATCATTGACTTTTATCCAAGTTGTCGTGGTCACGCCTTCGGGCAGTTATTATTCATGTTACTTACATGTCCAGGGGTCTGATACAACCTCCCAGGTTCCGGTACATCTCAGCCCCTACAACTGAGACTGCCTCCCGTCAGCTCAGGCCCTCAGTTGTGACAATACGCCAGTATCACAGGAATTATACAGCAATATCACTGGAATTATATGGCAGTATCACGGGAATTACAAGGAAATATCACAGGAATTATACGGAAATATCACTGGCATTATATGGCAATATCACTGGAATTATACAGCAATATTACTGGAATTATACGCCAGTATCACAGGAATTATACGGCAATATCACTGGAATTTTATGCCAGTATCACAGGAATCATACAGCAATATTACTGGAATTATAAGGCAATATCACTGGAATTATTAGGGAATTATACACCAGTAACACTGGATATATGGCAGCAGAGAACACCACCACTGTGACTGGTCACTGGACTGATGCTGCACAAGACACTACCCTTGGTCTGATGCAGAACAACCTGCACCACTGCAAGGGACTTATACAGCAGCACTGGGGACATATAGCAGCAGAAGACACCACCACTGTGACTGGCTGGACTGAGCAGCACAAGACAGCACTGGAATTGCCACCCCACTGTTCCGCCCCCACACAGACACTGAGGACGGAGACACGTCCTCTCACTATACTCTCCGAGACTGGAGTGAAAATGGAGGCGATGCGCGGGTCCTTATATGGAACCCAAACCCCGCGAGAATCCAACAGCGGGATGACGATATTTTGCCTCGTTCTGGTTTCCGAGTCAGGTGCGAAAACCGGAGCCTGACTCGGATACGGACTCTGGTAGGGAGATTCGGTAGGGTTCGGATCTCAGGGATCGGGACCCGCTCATCTCTACTTTTGATCAGAGATGTGTAAATAAAAAATAGACACTGCCTCGTCTGTCATACACTTTTTACTCCAGAGTATAAAAAGATTAGATCAGAATAATAAAAAGACAATTTTTCTAATATATTCTTGGTTCTTTTCATATACTTTACATAGTCAAAACTAGAGATGAGCGGGTTCGGTTCCTCGGAATCCGAACCCGCCCGAACTTCAGCTTTTTTTACACGGATCCGAGCGACTCGGATCTTCCCGCCTTGCTCGGTTAACCCGAGCGCGCCCGAACGTCATCATGACGCTGTCGGATTCTCGCGAGGCTCGGATTCTATCGCGAGACTCGGATTCTATATAAGGAGCCGCGCGTCGCCGCCATTTTACACGTGCATTGAGATTGATAGTGAGAGGACGCGGCTGGCGTCCTCTCCGTTTAGAGAAGAAATAGATAGGAGAGTGAGAGTGAGACAGTGACACTTCATTTACTGGAGCTTAGGAGGAGTACTCAGACAGAGAGTGCAGAATTTTGCTGATAGTATTAGTTAGTTATACTAGTGACTGACCAGTGACCACCAGTGCAGTTTTATATTATTTAATATAATCCGTTCTCTGCCTGAAAAAACGATACACAGTGACTCAGTCACATACCATATCTGTGCTCAGCCCTGTGTGCTGCTGCATCATCTATGTATAATATCTGACTGTGCTCACACAGCTTAATTGTGGGGGAGACTGGGGAGCAGTTAGGTTATAGCAGGAGCCAGGAGTACATATTAAATTAAACAGTGCACACTTTTTTTCTGCAGGAGTGCCACTGCCAGTGTGACTGACCAGTGACCTGACCACCAGTATATAGTATACTATATTGTATTGTGAATGTCTGCCTGTAAAAGTTAAACACACGTCGTGTGACTTGTGTGGTGTTTTTTTATTCTATAAAATAAAAAACTCATTCTGCTGACAGACAGTGTCCAGCAGGTCCGTCATTATATAATATATACCTGTCCGGCTGCAGTAGTGATATATATATATTTTTTATATCATTATTTATCATCCAGTCGCAGCAGACACAGTACGGTAGTTCACGGCTGTAGCTACCTCTGTGTCGGCACTCGGCAGTCCATCCATAATTGTATACCACCTACCCGTGGTTTTTTTTTTCTTTCTTCTTTATACATACTACATCTCATTATCATCCAGTCTATATTAGCAGCAGACACAGTACAGTACGGTAGTCCACGGCTGTAGCTACCTCTGTGTCGGCACTCGGCAGTCCGTCCATAATTGTATACCACCTACCCGTGGTTTTTTTTTTTCTTTCTTCTTTATACATACTACATCTCATTATCAACCAGTCTATATTAGCAGCAGACACAGTACGGTAGTCCACGGCTGTAGCTACCTCTGTGTCGGCACTCGGCAGTCCGTCCATAATTGTATACCACCTACCCGTGGTTTTTTTTTCTTTCTTCTTTATACATACATACTACATCTCTTTATCAACCAGTCTATATTAGCAGCAGACACAGTACAGTAGTCCACGGCTGTAGCTACCTCTGTGTCGGCACTCGGCAGTCCATCCATAATTGTATACCACCTACCCGTGGTTTTTTTTTTCTTTCTTCTTTATACATACTACATCTCATTATCATCCAGTCTATATTAGCAGCAGACACAGTACAGTACGGTAGTCCACGGCTGTAGCTACCTCTGTGTCGGCACTCGGCAGTCCATCCATAATTGTATACTAGTATCCATCCATCTCCATTGTTTACCTGAGGTGCCTTTTAGTTGTGCCTATTAAAATATGGAGAACAAAAATGTTGAGGTTCCAAAATTAGGGAAAGATCAAGATCCACTTCCACCTCGTGCTGAAGCTGCTGCCACTAGTCATGGCCGAGACGATGAAATGCCAGCAACGTCGTCTGCCAAGGCCGATGCCCAATGGCATAGTACAGAGCATGTCAAATCCAAAACACCAAATATCAGTAAAAAAAGGACTCCAAAGCCTAAAATAAAATTGTCGGAGGAGAAGCGTAAACTTGCCAATATGCCATTTACCACACGGAGTGGCAAGGAACGGCTGAGGCCCTGGCCTATGTTCATGGCTAGTGGTTCAGCTTCACATGAGGATGGAGGCACTCAGCCTCTCGCTAGAAAAATGAAAAGACTCAAGCTGGCAAAAGCAGTAGCACTGCAAAGAACTGTGCGTTCTTCGAAATCCCAAATCCACAAGGAGAGTCCAATTGTGTCGGTTGCGATGCCTGACCTTCCCAACACTGGACGTGAAGAGCATGCGCCTTCCACCATTTGCACGCCCCCTGCAAGTGCTGGAAGGAGCACCCGCAGTCCAGTTCCTGATAGTCAGATTGAAGATGTCAGTGTTGAAGTACACCAGGATGAGGAGGATATGGGTGTTGCTGGCGCTGGGGAGGAAATTGACCAGGAGGATTCTGATGGTGAGGTGGTTTGTTTAAGTCAGGCACCCGGGGAGACACCTGTTGTCCGTGGGAGGAATATGGCCGTTGACATGCCTGGTGAAAATACCAAAAAAATCAGCTCTTCGGTGTGGAAGTATTTCACCAGAAATGCGGACAACATTTGTCAAGCCGTGTGTTCCCTTTGTCAAGCTGTAATAAGTAGGGGTAAGGACGTTAACCACCTCGGAACATCCTCCCTTATACGTCACCTGCAGCGCATTCATAATAAGTCAGTGACAAGTTCAAAAACTTTGGCCGACTGCGGAAGCAGTCCACTGACCAGTAAATCCCTTCCTCTTGTAACCAAGCTCACGCAAACCACCCCACCAACTCCCTCAGTGTCAATTTCCTCCTTCCCCAGGAATGCCAATAGTCCTGCAGGCCATGTCACTGGCAATTCTGATGATTCCTCTCCTGCCTGGGATTCCTCCGATGCATCCTTGCATGTAACGCCTACTGCTGCTGGCGCTGCTGTTGTTGCTGCTGGGAGTCGATGGTCATCCCAGAGGGGAAGTCGTAAGCCCACTTGTACTACTTCCAGTAAGCAATTGACTGTCCAACAGTCCTTTGCGAGGAAGATGAAATATCACAGCAGTCATCCTGCTGCAAAGCGGATAACTGAGGCCTTGACAACTATGTTGGTGTTAGACGTGCATCCGGTATCCGCCGTTAGTTCACAGGGAACTAGACAATTTATTGAGGCAGTGTGCCCCCGTTACCAAATACCATCTAGGTTCCACTTCTCTAGGCAGGCGATACCGAGAATGTACACGGACGTCAGAAAAAGACTCACCAGTGTCCTAAAAAATGCAGTTGTACCCAATGTCCACTTAACCACGGACATGTGGACAAGTGGAGAGGGCAGGGTCAGGACTATATGACTGTGACAGCCCACTGGGTAGATGTATGGACTCCCGCCGCAAGAACAGCAGCGGCGGCACCAGTAGCAGCATCTCGCAAACGCCAACTCTTTCCTAGGCAGGCTACGCTTTGTATCACCGCTTTCCAGAATACGCACACAGCTGAAAACCTCTTACGGCAACTGAGGAAGATCATCGCGGAATGGCTTACCCCAATTGGACTCTCCTGTGGATTTGTGGCATCGGACAACGCCAGCAATATTGTGTGTGCATTAAATATGGGCAAATTCCAGCACGTCCCATGTTTTGCACATACCTTGAATTTGGTGGTGCAGAATTTTTTAAAAAACGACAGGGGCGTGCAAGAGATGCTGTCGGTGGCCAGAAGAATTGCGGGACACTTTCGGCGTACAGGCACCACGTACAGAAGACTGGAGCACCACCAAAAACTACTGAACCTGCCCTGCCATCATCTGAAGCAATAAGTGGTAACGAGGTGGAATTCAACCCTCTATATGCTTCAGAGGTTGGAGGAGCAGCAAAAGGCCATTCAAGCCTATACAATTGAGCACGATATAGGAGGTGGAATGCACCTGTCTCAAGTGCAGTGGAGAATGATTTCAACGTTGTGCAAGGTTCTGATGCCCTTTGAACTTGCCACACGTGAAGTCAGTTCAGACACTGCCAGCCTGAGTCAGGTCATTCCCCTCATCAGGCTTTTGCAGAAGAAGCTGGAGACATTGAAGGAGGAGCTAACACGGAGCGATTCCGCTAGGCATGTGGGACTTGTGGATGGAGCCCTTAATTCGCTTAACAAGGATTCACGGGTGGTCAATCTGTTGAAATCAGAGCACTACATTTTGGCCACCGTGCTCGATCCTAGATTTAAAACCTACCTTGGATCTCTCTTTCCGGCAGACACAAGTCTGCTGGGGTTGAAAGACCTGCTGGTGAGAAAATTGTCAAGTCAAGCGGAACGCGACCTGTCAACATCTCCTCCTTCACATTCTCCCGCAACTGGGGGTGCGAGGAAAAGGCTCAGAATTCCGAGCCCACCCGCTGGCGGTGATGCAGGGCAGTCTGGAGCGACTGCTGATGCTGACATCTGGTCCGGACTGAAGGACCTGACAACGATTACGGACATGTCGTCTACTGTCACTGCATATGATTCTCTCAACATTGAAAGAATGGTGGAGGATTATATGAGTGACCGCATCCAAGTAGGCACGTCACACAGTCCGTACTTATACTGGCAGGAAAAAGAGGCAATTTGGAGGCCCTTGCACAAACTGGCTTTATTCTACCTAAGTTGCCCTCCCACAAGTGTGTACTCCGAAAGAGTGTTTAGTGCCGCCGCTCACCTTGTCAGCAATCGGCGTACGAGGTTACATCCAGAAAATGTGGAGAAGATGATGTTCATTAAAATGAATTATAATCAATTCCTCCGCGGAGACATTGACCAGCAGCAATTGCCTCCACAAAGTACACAGGGAGCTGAGATGGTTGATTCCAGTGGGGACGAATTGATAATCTGTGAGGAGGGGGATGTACACGGTGATATATCGGAGGATGATGATGAGGTTGACATCTTGCCTCTGTAGAGTAAGTTTGTGCAAGGAGAGATTAATTGCTTCTTTTTTGGGGGGGTCCAAACCAACCCGTCATATCAGTCACAGTCGTGTGGCAGACCCTGTCACTGAAATGATGGGTTGGTTAAAGTGTGCATGTCCTGTTTATACAACATAAGGGTGGGTGGGAGGGCCCAAGGACAATTCCATCTTGCACCTCTTTTTTCTTTTATTTTTCTTTGCGTCATGTGCTGTTTGGGGAGGGTTTTTTGGAAGGGCCATCCTGCGTGACACTGCAGTGCCACTCCTAGATGGGCCCGGTGTTTGTGTCGGCCACTAGGGTCGCTTATCTTACTCACACAGTCAGCTACCTCATTGCGCCTCTTTTTTTCTTTGCGTCATGTGCTGTTTGGGGAGGGTTTTTTGGAAGGGACATCCTGCGTGACACTGCAGTGCCACTCCTAGATGGGCCCGGTGTTTGTGTCGGCCACTAGGGTCGCTTATCTTACTCACACAGTCAGCTACCTCATTGCGCCTCTTTTTTTCTTTGCGTCATGTGCTGTTTGGGGAGGGTTTTTTGGAAGGGACATCCTGCGTGACACTGCAGTGCCACTCCTAGATGGGCCCGGTGTTTGTGTCGGCCACTAGGGTCGCTTATCTTACTCACACAGTCAGCTACCTCATTGCGCCTCTTTTTTTCTTTGCGTCATGTGCTGTTTGGGGAGGGTTTTTTGGAAGGGACATCCTGCGTGACACTGCAGTGCCACTCCTAGATGGGCCCGGTGTTTGTGTCGGCCACTAGGGTCGCTTATCTTACTCACACAGTCAGCTACCTCATTGCGCCTCTTTTTTTCTTTGCGTCATGTGCTGTTTGGGGAGGGTTTTTTGGAAGGGACATCCTGCGTGACACTGCAGTGCCACTCCTAGATGGGCCCGGTGTTTGTGTCGGCCACTAGGGTCGCTTATCTTACTCACACAGTCAGCTACCTCATTGCGCCTCTTTTTTTCTTTGCGTCATGTGCTGTTTGGGGAGGGTTTTTTGGAAGGGCCATCCTGCGTGACACTGCAGTGCCACTCCTAGATGGGCCCGGTGTTTGTGTCGGCCACTAGGGTCGCTTATCTTACTCACACAGTCAGCTACCTCATTGCGCCTCTTTTTTTCTTTGCGTCATGTGCTGTTTGGGGAGGGTTTTTTGGAAGGGACATCCTGCGTGACACTGCAGTGCCACTCCTAGATGGGCCCGGTGTTTGTGTCGGCCACTAGGGTCGCTTATCTTACTCACACAGTCAGCTACCTCATTGCGCCTCTTTTTTTCTTTGCGTCATGTGCTGTTTGGGGAGGGTTTTTTGGAAGGGACATCCTGCGTGACACTGCAGTGCCACTCCTAGATGGGCCCGGTGTTTGTGTCGGCCACTAGGGTCGCTTATCTTACTCACACAGTCAGCTACCTCATTGCGCCTCTTTTTTTCTTTGCGTCATGTGCTGTTTGGGGAGGGTTTTTTGGAAGGGACATCCTGCGTGACACTGCAGTGCCACTCCTAGATGGGCCCGGTGTTTGTGTCGGCCACTAGGGTCGCTTATCTTACTCACACAGTCAGCTACCTCATTGCGCCTCTTTTTTTCTTTGCGTCATGTGCTGTTTGGGGAGGGTTTTTTGGAAGGGCCATCCTGCGTGACACTGCAGTGCCACTCCTAGATGGGCCCGGTGTTGTGTCGGCCACTAGGGTCGCTTATCTTACTCACACAGTCAGCTACCTCATTGCGCCTCTTTTTTTTTTTGCGTCATGTGCTGTTTGGGGAGGGTTTTTTGGAAGGGACATCCTGCGTGACACTGCAGTGCCACTCCTAGATGGGCCCGGTGTTTGTGTCGGCCACTAGGGTCGCTTATCTTACTCACACAGCGACCTCGGTGCAAATTTTAGGACTAAAAATAATATTGTGAGGTGTGAGGTATTCAGAATAGACTGAAAATGAGTGTAAATTATGGTTTTTGAGGTTAATAATACTTTGGGATCAAAATGACCCCCAAATTCTATGATTTAAGCTGTTGTTTAGGGTTTTTTGAAAAAAACACCCGAATCCAAAACACACCCGAATCCGACAAAAAAAATTCGGTGAGGTTTTGCCAAAACGCGGACGAACCCAAAACACGGCCGCGGAACCGAACCCAAAACCAAAACACAAAAACCGAAAAATTTCCGTCGCTCATCTCTAGTCAAAACTCTGGCATATACGGTAGTATGACAAGAAAGGCTCTGCCTCACCCAGGGCCAGATTAAGACTTAGGGGGGCCCGCAGCCCTCCCCTCTTGTCAGTACCGGACAACAAAATGGAATAAATTGCTCTTTACTACATGCTACAGAGCAGTGCTTTGTGGCCTTGCTTCTGCATCATCCACACCTGGACCATATATATGGGTGTAGTATGGTATGCCGGCGAACAGGCTCTCTGCGGCCAGCATTCCGGCACCGGACTCCCAACCGCCGCCATACCGACAGTTGGGTGAGTGCAAATGAGCCCCTCTGCAGGCTCGCTGCACTCGCCACGCTGCGGGCATGGTGGCGCGCTACAGGCGCCACGCTATCTATTCTCCTTCCGGGGGGGTCATGGACCCCCAAGAGGGAGAAAAGGTGTCAGTATGCCGGGTGTCAGAATTCCGGCGCCGGTATACTGTGCACTGGGATTCCAACAGCTGGCAAACTTAAGACCACAGATAGATAGATAGATAGATAGACAGACAGACAGACAGACAGACAGACAGACAGACAGACAGATAGATAGATAGATAGATAGATAGATAGATAGATAGATAGATAGATAGATAGATAGATATCTACAGTACCTAGACTATATATAAACTGTTCCCCATATATATTTAGAATCCAGGTGTGGATAATGCAGAAGCAAGGCCACACAGCATGGCTCTGTAGCATGTAGTAAAGAGCAATTTATTCTAGTATGATATATATATATATATATATATATATAGAACGGTGGACAAGGCACTCCAAAAAGCTTATAAACGTTAAGAGCCGGTGCCTCCGTGGATACAAGATAATAGCAAGAAAAAACAACGTGGCACTCACGGCAAGTTTCAATAATCACAACCACAGCATGTAGCGTAGAGCAACGTTTCAGTGGCACCCCACTGTCGTCAGGCTTTATTAATAAAATGTTAAAACAGTCCTACCTTTATAGAACACCCACGTGTATGTTGTACAAATAGTCCGGACCCAGACATGGATTGCGATCCTTAATAAATGTTCGCTTGATTTAATTTTATTAGTTATAGAACAATCTACAAAAGAACTTGAGATTGTCAAATCTAAAATTACAGCGTTTGAGAGTGTTAATTTGTCTGTACTGACCGCTGACACTGAAGGTAATTGGATCAATAAATTACAGACACAGATCACACAATATAAGAAAGATCTGATTGATTTCAAAAAGAAGAAATTATCCAAAGTGGAGGAGGATTATGAGAGACACACCGTATATCGATGGTTATCTGGTGGAAATACCAATGAGAGGAAACGACCATTTTTTCGTCGCCAATTCAAACATAATCCGCGCCCTGAAATTGAATCCTCTTTAGAATCCACTAGTGGATCAGATAGATCTAACCAAGCAGCAGCCCCTTTAGGAACGACCGCAAGGGGTATCGCCACTTCAGGAAACGCCGGTTTACAAGAAGAGGTCGTCAATGCCAAAGGCAGGGGTCGAGCCGGCAGGCCACCTCGAGCCAACAAGAAATAATTTGCAATTTGTCAACTTATCAATTATCTGATACTGAGACTAAATTACTCAGTAAAGGACTTTCATTTGTGCCTTCTGTTCCATTTAACAACTTACAATGGAACATCGAAAAATATAAACTGCAACGCAAAGTTAAACTACGGGAACATTTTGGTGACCAGAGAAATTATGGGGTTGATAATCCTATTCCTACCAAACTCCTCCCTTTTCGCCCCAAGTCAGTCTTTGACCCTTATTCAAACAATGCTAGCTTGAAAACTTTCATGAGGATACTCGAACATGATGTGAAAGATGCTGTTGACACCGGTGGACATTTACATCCTAATCTCACCAAAGCTGAAAAAGAAGCTCTTCATAAATTATCTAGCAATGATAATTTGATTATTAGACCTGCGGATAAGGGGGGCGCAATTTTTTTCAAGACTTTTATGACTATAATTTGGAAGCCTTACGTCAATTAGATTGTTCTGATGTTTATATTAAATTGCATACCAATCCCACTGCAAAATGTAAGAAACGTTTGATAGATGTTTTGTTTCAGGCTGTGCAGGTCAAATTGATCACTGAAGATATTATGAATATTTTGATACCGGAATTTCCTATAGTTCCTTTGTTCTATTTGCTTCCGAAAATCCACAAGGGAACCAATCCTCCCCCTGGTCGACCTATTGTGTCGGCACGGGGGTCGTTATTGCAACCATTGTCGATTTTCTTGGATCATTTATTACAGCCTTTACTGATAGATGAACCTAGTTTTTTGATTGATACAACGGCATTTCTGAATAACCTTCAGACGATTGATATCGTACCGGACGACTGTTGGTTGGCAACAGTCGACGTAGTTAGTTTATATACATCGATTCCCCATGATCTAGGGTTGATAGCTGTTAGAAAATTTCTCATTAAAAAACAAGCTTTTGATGCCGCTAAAATCGAAGTAATTTTGTTGCTGTTAGAATTAGTTTTGACTAATAACTTTTTCCTGTATGGTAAACAATTCTTCCAGCAAGTCCAAGGGTGTGCGATGGGATCTGCAGTTTCCCCCACCTATGCTAATATTGTTATGTTTTTGGTTGAAGATGATTTATTTTATAGCAATGAGACATTTACATCTGGAGCTTTATTATTCAATCGCTACATAGATGATTTGTTCATCCTCTGGAATGGCGATAAAACTGGATTGATTGATTTATTAGAGTCTTATAATTCAAGCTCTAGTCCCATTAAATTTACATTTCAACTAAATCAACATACAATTAACTATTTAGATGTCAGTGTAACGATTTATAACAATCACGTCAGTACCTCTATCTACGTGAAACCTACTGGCCAGGGTCAATTACTGCATGCACGCAGCTGTCACCCCTCCTCTCTAAAGAGAGGACTTCCATACTCTCAGATGATCAGGATAATGAGAATCAATAGTGATAGGGAAACAGCTTCACAACAGATCGATGCGTTAATTGCTAAATTATTGCAGAGAGGTTATTCTAAGGATTCACTACAGTTGGCTAAAATTAAAGTTATGAGTATGGATAGAACAACATTGTTGCAGAAAAAATCACAGACAGCTAAACAACAAATTAATTTTCCCTGGGTGAATAAATTTAACACCAGCTCTGAGACCGTTACAAGAATAGGTAAAAAACCCTGGCCATTGTTGCAAACAGATGCTCAATTGCATCTATCTGAGTCAAAATTGATGCCCTGTTATTCCAGAGGTAAAAATTTGCGTGATTATCTTGTCAAGACTGATGTTTCAAAGGTACGAGTGGAGACACCAAGTCCCACCCATTTTTTGACAGCACAGAACGTCAGATTGGGATGTTTCAAGTGTACATGTGTCACCTGTCAGTATTTACTGGTAGGTGATTCATTTAATCATCCACACACTGGCAAGAGGATTTTGATTAAACATCGTCTTACATGTAATTCTACTTTCATCATTTATCAAATCCTCTGCCCGTGTGGTCTCAGTTATATTGGCAAATCTGAGCGCAAATTTAAGGAAAGGATGACTTGCCATAGATCTGATATCAGAAATGCTCTGGAGTCAGGAACCAGTGAGCAACCTGTGGCCAGACATTTCGCTGCGTGCAGACATTCTATTAGCAGTATTCGCTATAGAATGATCGACCATGTCCCTATGCATATTAGGGGTGGTGATCGTGCTACAAAATTATTACAGGTAGAGGCAAGGTGGATAGCCTATCTAGATGTGATCCACCCGAGAGGACTGAATGAACAGTTCTCTTATTCTTGTTTTTTATAACAATCTGAGGATTATAAGGTCAAATTAACATCTGAGGGCTGATTTAGTATATCTCATGCTTCCTTTGCTTTGTGAATTACTTTCGGATTGTGGGGTAAACGTACATGTATTTTAGTATACAAATGATCCTCTACAGTATGCCAATGTTGATTTATGTCATGGTTATATTACTGTTACTTATTCTAACACTATGTGTCTAATGATTGCTACAAACTCTTATACGCTGTATCAGTATCCATGTTCTGCTACTTCTAACAATCAGGTTTCCATGGTGATGGGCTTTGATCTTTCAGTGCGCTGACGGCACTATCACATCATTTCCGCTTTTTTGTCCGGAAGTCTGGGTCCGGACTATTTGTACAACATACACGTGGGTGTTCTATAAAGGTAGGACTGTTTTAACATTTTATTAATAAAGCCTGACGACAGTGGGGTGCCACTAAAACGTTGCTCTACGCTACATGCTGTGGTTGTGATTATTGAAACTTGCCGTGAGTGCCACGTTGTTTTTTCTTGCTATATATATATATATATATATAAAACATGTGGCATGGTACCTCAGACACCACCCCTTTGTTCCCCACACCACAGTAGGCAGCCCCCTTCCGCCTGCCCCCCCCCCCTAACCCTGAAGAAGAAAAAGTCAACAACTCTGCCCCGCAGCACTGGCAGCTGAGCGCACTCCTTCCTCCCAAAGCCGCTGTGACAAAGCAGTGGCCGGCACACTGGACCCCCACTTGGCAGGTCATCACTTCTCCCCAAACTCGGTCGGTTCACAACTGGGGGCGAAACACTCACCCCCATACAGCAGCTGCCACTGGCTACAGGGAGATAGAGGTAGCCAGCAGAGAACCAGAGACAGCGGCGCTTCGGCGAAGAGAAGCTTCTCTCTGGGGACTTTACCGGGATAGACCTTTTGTAGAAGATCTGTCCAGCTTCCATCAGTGGGGGCCATGTCTGTGCAACTCCATCAGGGGGCCCCTTGTGATAGAGGGGCCCGGGGTACTAACCCCCTGGGCCCCTCCTTTATCCTGGCTCTGGCCTCACCCCACCACTCGTCACTGATATATATGTTCCACTAACATCTTATTTGATTTAGCTTGTTTCAGCTGTTGTCCTAAGTATTTTACAGCAGGTACAGTGTGCTTGGTGACTTTCTCACCATTAAAAGCCACTGTGCTGCAAGCCTTAAACCAGTTAACATATCTTTAATTCCATAATTGCCATGTTTAGAATTGTGAGTACAGGGGGCAGCAAGCTGACATGTATTAATCAATATTTGAAGTAAACCCTAGATGGATAGATAGATAGATAGATAGATAGATAGATAGATAGATAGATAGATAGATCCCATTTTTTTACAGTTTTATATTGAAATTTAAGCAATTCAAGTCTGGCGAATAACCTAAAATGGTAGAAAGGTAAGCAGTGACCTGCAAGGTTTTTTTTTGTTTTTTTTAAAAGAGGAGATTCATTTGAGGTCATGGGATGATTATACCCTTTGGGACTCATGGATTAGTGAAAGTAGTTCATTCTCCTATAACAGCCAAACTAAAGCTTTGGCCACATTGTTTAGCCTTAATCTCATGTACAGTAGTGTATGGTTCTTTGGACAAGGTTCTAGATAACCAGGTCCAATTTAGTCTTGTAAATACACTAGACAACTCTCTTCAGCTTGTTTTACTCTTACTCTTTTAAATATCTATTAATTAATTAATAGTGCAGCTAACATTTAATATAAATATCTATGCTCCTAATGTTTGCCCTCTGGACATTTTACTAAATATTTACCAGTTTGTAGCCACTTGTGATATCCCTAATTTGTTCATTGGGGGTGATTTCAACAAAGTAGTGTAGATATGTTATGCACACCAGTGCCAGCAGGAAAGTACTGGTGTCAGAACTGTTATGCACTCCAGTGTCTGCAGGAATGTACTGGTGTTTGAACTGTTATGCAAAACAGATGGACTCACAGACAAACTGGGGGATATGACATAACGTACACAGAAGGTGATAGGGTAACAAAATACACACAAAGTGAACAGAGAAGCCCAGAGGCTAAGGAACTGGGTATCTCCCTTGTATTAGAACTGCTAAGATGGAAAAAGCAAGATGTTGTGTTTTAATACGTAGAGAACCCGAAATGCTGTTGCTAAGGGCAACAGCAAAACCCTAAAGGGTTACCAACGGGTGTGGCAGTAAACTCCTTGGTCAGAGATGGAATGATAGACACAAGGAGAATCTCCACAATCCTAATTCTCACTTGCAGTGCACAGGTTTTAGCTTACTGCCACTAAACTGACCCCTGACACCTAGCACAGTGAGACAGGATTAGACAGGCAAGTCTTAGAATACAGCCGCAAACTTGCTAAGTTCACAGAGTAGTAACAGAACCCCAGCAAGCTAAACGACTGACTCCAGTCTTACTGCTAGGTCTGGATTGGCAGAGTGTAATACCAAATTCCCAGGCCTATTTGCAGTAAGCAACAAACAAATACAAAGCTACACAGTACTGGCTAACTTTCATGAACTGACTAACCAACAAAGATTCAGCAGCATCTGCTTACCCTGAAAAGAGGCCTTATAAAGCAGGTGCTGTCCACGCCCTACTCAGACCTCACAGACTGTGAGCACAAAAACCAGCACCGGATCCCCTGCCGTGCACAGAGCCTATAACCACTGCACAGCAAAAGACCCGAACCGGAGTATCAGCTGCGCTCAGGTTACTCCACTAGCACTTGTCTCCCGGTTGCCATGACGACGTGGCAGCACAGGGCAGGAGACCCTAACAGTACCCCCCCTCTGACGAGGGGTCAAAGAACCCCTACCACCGGGTTTATCGGGGAACTGCGAGAAGAAAGAGCGTATCAGTCTGGGGGCATGAAGATCACAACTGCGCACCCACGACTGCTCCTCCGGGCCATACCCCTTCCAGTGCACCAAAAATGACAGCCGACCCCGAACCACCTTGGAGTCAAGAATCCTTTCAACAACAAACTCCCTCTGGCCACGTATCAGAAGAGGGGAAGGTCTTCCACTGGAAGAAGGATTACTAATCGCCCGTTTTAAAAGGGAACAATGAAATGTTTTATTGATACCCAAAGAACGGGGCAGATCTAACTGAAATGCCACCGGATTGATAACCCTGGTGATCTTATAAGGGCCGATGAACCGGGGCCCTAACTTATGAGATGGCTGTCTCAACTTCAAATTCTTGGTAGACAACCAGACGAAGTCTCCTAATTTGAAGCTGCAGGGTCTTTTCCGCTTATCAAAAACCCTTTTGGTCACTAATGACACAGACACAAGGGCTTTCTTCACTTTCCGCCAAATACCTCTAAGGACCGAAACCACAGAGGAACCACCAGGCGTGGAGTCCAGGGGGTCAAAAGAATTGGCCTTAGGATGATGCCCATACACACAAAGGAAGGGAGAGATCCCTGTAGCAGAGTGAGCCGCGTTGTTATAGGCAAACTCCGCCATGGACAGATGAGCAACCCAGTCAGTCTGACACTTGGAGACATAACACCTGAGGAACTGCTCCAAGGACTGGTTCACCCTTTCAGTCTGCCCATTAGACTGCGGATGGTAGCCTGACGACAAGCTGACAGAAATCTGGAGATCGGAACAAAATGCCCTCCAGAATTTGGCCACAAACTGGGATCCGCGGTCAGAGACCACATCAAGTGGCAACCCGTGGAGACGCACAACATGCAGCATAAATAATTCAGACAGGCGTCTGGCTGATGGCAGCCCAACCAGTGGAACGAAGTGCGCCATCTTCGAAAACCTGTCAACGACAACCCAGATGGCTGTCATCCCCGAGGATTTGGGCAAGTCCACCACAAAATCCATTGAAATGTGGGTCCATGGCTTAGATGGGATAGAGAGTGGATGTAATGGGCCAACAGGAACCCCTCTAGGAGTCTTATTTCGGGCACAGATGTCACATGCCCGAACCCACTGATCCACATCCTTAGCCACCGAGGGCCACCACACCGCCCTAGATAGCAACTCCCGAGTTCTGGCAATACCCGGGTGACCTGCCGACTTCTTGGCATGGAATTCCAGGAACACTCGCTGTCTTAACCTAGGAGGCACAAACAAAAGACCTACCGGAAGGTCTGGAGGAGCCTGCTCCTGTGCTCTAAGGACTAATGATAAGAGGTCCTGGGTAATGCCCACTTTAATACATGATGGGGAAACAATGGGCAACGGCTCCTCGGTGGTCTCCTGGATTGGAGCAAAACTCCGCGAGAGCGCATCAGCCTTGATGTTTTTTGACCCAGGGCGATATGTTATCAAAAAATTAAAGCGAGCAAAAAACAAAGCCCATCGTGCCTGCCTGGCATTGAGACGCTTCGCTGACTCTAAATATGCCAGATTCTTATGGTCAGTGAGAATTGAGACCACAAACTTAGCCCCCTCAAGCCAGTGTCTCCACTCCTCGAGTGCATCCTTAATAGCCAACAATTCCCGGTTACCCACGTCATAATTCATCTCGGCAGGCGAAAATTTACGGGAAAAGTAAGCACAGGGATGAAGGCGATTATCAGACACTCCCATCTGAGAAAGCACTGCCCCAATACCCATCTCAGAGGCATCCACCTCCACCACAAAAGGACGCTCTGGATCTGGGTGTCGCAGCACCTTGGCCGAAACAAATGCCCTTTTGAGACGGGCAAAAGCAGCTTTAGCCTCACAAGACCAGTGAGCAACATCCGCCCCTTTCTTAGTGAGTGCCACCAAGGGCGCCACTATAGACGAAAATCCAGCGATAAATCGTCTATAAAAATTCGCAAAGCCCAGGAAACGCTGAAGCGCCTTCAAACTAGTGGGCTGCACCCAATCCAGGACTGCCTGTACCTTGGAACCCTCCATTTGGAAACCTTCTGGGGAGATAATATATCCTAGAAATGCGATTTGCTGAACTTCAAATTCGCACTTCTCCAGCTTCGCCCCAAGCCGGTGGTCTCTGAGTTTCTGGAGGACTAAGCGTACATGCTTCCGATGTTCCTCCAGGGAATGGGAGAAGATTAGGATGTCATCTAAGTATACAACTAAGAATCTATCCAAATATTCCCTGAGCACATCATTCATGAAATCCTGGAAGACTGCCGGGGCATTACAGAGCCCAAAAGGCATCACCAAATATTCATAATGCCCTGAGTGGGTATTAAAGGCAGTCTTCCATTCATCCCCCTCTCTTATTCGGATTAGATTGTACGCACCGCGTAGGTCAATCTTAGAAAAAATGGTGGCAGTACGAAGCTGGTCAAACAAGACCGAAATGAGAGGCAGTGGGTATGAGTTTTTAATCGTGATACGGTTCAATTCCCTGAAGTCGATGCAGGGTCGCAACGAACCGTCCTTTTTACCCACGAAGAAGAACCCCGACCCAACTGGAGACTGTGAAGGTCTGATAAATCCCTTAGCCAAGTTCTCCTGAATGTACTCTGCCATAGCCTGAGTCTCAGGACGTGACAGGGAGTACAACCTGCTCTTGGGAAGCTTAGCATTTGGGAACAAATCAATGGCACAGTCATAGGGGCGATGGGGAGGTAGTACCTCTGCAACTTTTTTGGAGAACACGTCCGCAAAATCTGCATAACACCCTGGCAATCCTGGCAAACTTAGCTGCGAGAGCCTGACTGGAAGGCTCAAGCAACTCCTGAAACAATCAGTACCCCAACTAAGAATCTCCCCAGAGACCCAGTCAAATTGAGGATTGTGGGCCCTTAACCAGGGTAACCCCAACACCAATGGGGCAAAAGTACAGACAGTCACATAAAAGGACAATTTTTCAGAGTGTGTGGCTCCAATAAACAAAGAAATCTGGCTAGTGCAAGAGGTAATTTTACCTTGGGATAATGGTTCCCCGTTTAACCCACAAATCTCAATTTCCGATGCCAAGGGTACTAAGGGAACAGAGTGTTTCAGGGCGAATTGGCGGTCCATAAAAACCCCGTCGGCCCCACTGTCCACAAAGGCCTCAGTCTTGACAGTTTGACCGAGGATCTTCAAGGTCACCGGAATGATAAAAGTCTTCTTGGGAAATTCTGACTTCTGGCCTGACAGGATATTTCCCATCACCCTCAGGCCCTGAAGTTTTCCGGCTTTTCTGGGCATGATACTACCACATGACCTTTATTCCCACAGTACAAACACAACCCCTGCTGTCTCCTCCGCGCCTTCTCACGCGAGGAGAGGCGGGTAGCCCCAATCTGCATAGGCTCCTCAGAAAATTCCTCAGAGTCTGAGGTTCCCTTGGGAAGGAAGGAAATCTCAGTCTCCCTTTCAAGCCTACGTTCTCTCAGCCGTCTATCCACCCGGATGGATAACTGCATGAGCTGATCCAAGCTATCAGGCAAGGGATATTGTACCAGTTGGTCCTTTATCTGGTTAGAAAGACCTCTTCGGTACTGGTGTCTCAGGGCTGGGTCATTCCACTGGGTATCATGGGCCAACCTCCGAAACTCCGTACAGTAAACCTCAACTGGCCTTCGCCCTTGCTTAAGGATCGAAATCTGAGCCTCGGCTGAGGCCGTCTTGTCAGGGTCATCATACAACATGCCCAGTGCCGTAAAAAAAGCATCAACACTTTTAAGCGACGGACAGTCAGGCTGCAACCCATATGCCCAGACCTGTGGGTCTCCTTGTAGCAAGGAAATCACTATGCCCACCCGCTGAATCTCCGACCCAGAAGACTGAGGCCTAAGCCGGAAGTATAGCTTGCAGCTCTCCTTGAAACAAAAGAACTGCGAGCGATCTCCAGAAAAACGATCCGGGAGATTTACTTTCGGCTCCTTAACCCCTGCAGGTGCTGCTGCTGCGGGAGCTCCGCCAGCAGCCTGGGAGGTGTGCATTTTAATGGACAAATCATTAAATTGTCGAGTCAGGACCTGCACCTGATCGACCACCTGTTGCAACGTATTTTGAGGGGTATGCTCCATATTCCCACAAAATTTCAACAGGAGTATTAGGCTGCTGAATATGTTATGCACACCAGTGCCAGCAGGAAAGTACTGGTGTCAGAACTGTTATGCACTCCAGTGTCTGCAGGAATGTACTGGTGTTTGAACTGTTATGCAAAACAGATGGACTCACAGACAAACTGGGGGATATGACATAACGTACACAGAAGGTGATAGGGTAACAAAATACACACAAAGTGAACAGAGAAGCCCAGAGGCTAAGGAACTGGGTATCTCCCTTGTATTAGAACTGCTAAGATGGAAAAAGCAAGATGTTGTGTTTTAATACGTAGAGAACCCGAAATGCTGTTGCTAAGGGCAACAGCAAAACCCTAAAGGGTTACCAACGGGTGTGGCAGTAAACTCCTTGGTCAGAGATGGAATGATAGACACAAGGAGAATCTCCACAATCCTAATTCTCACTTGCAGTGCACAGGTTTTAGCTTACTGCCACTAAACTGACCCCTGACACCTAGCACAGTGAGACAGGATTAGACAGGCAAGTCTTAGAATACAGCCGCAAACTTGCTAAGTTCACAGAGTAGTAACAGAACCCCAGCAACCTAAACGACTGACTCCAGTCTTACTGCTAGGTCTGGATTGGCAGAGTGTAATACCAAATTCCCAGGCCTATTTGCAGTAAGCAACAAACAAATACAAAGCTACACAGTACTGGCTAACTTTCATGAACTGACTAACCAACAAAGATTCAGCAGCATCTGCTTACCCTGAAAAGAGGCCTTATAAAGCAGGTGCTGTCCACGCCCTACTCAGACCTCACAGACTGTGAGCACAAAAACCAGCACCGGATCCCCTGCCGTGCACAGAGCCTATAACCACTGCACAGCAAAAGACCCGAACCGGAGTATCAGCTGCGCTCAGGTTACTCCACTAGCACTTGTCTCCCGGTTGCCATGACGACGTGGCAGCACAGGGCAGGAGACCCTAACAAGATATTAGATAATCCTGTGATTGATAGATCACATCCCACAAGGGCTATGGATTCTGATTACTTACTATTTCTCATCTTAAAGCAGAATATCATCTTTTGGACCCATGGAGATTGTTCAGTCCAAACGATACCTTTCATTCGGGTGAACATTGATCATTTTTGGGAAATTTTGGGAGTGGATTTTTTTATAACCAATCCTTTCATTTCAGAGTTAATGAGCGTTAGCATTGGATACATAATAATTTCTGACCTCTCTCACTATCTGGCTGCCCTAACAGACTTAGAAAACACATTCTATGGACTTTCCCAACTTTCCCAATAATTACACTGCACATAGGGAAGATCTAATACTGTTTTGTGAGTCATATAAAACAGTTCTTAGGGAAATTATAATTACTTACGTGGCCCACAGACATCATGAACATGAGATACAATGCCATTCACTATTATCATTATTACAAAGTTCTTATTATTTGCATGCTTCTGACCACAGTGTGTCTTCTTCTTTCTTACTTCAGCAAGCCAAATAGCCAAATTTGTGTTTTTTACTAGCCCAAGTACTATCCAAGTTAGACTACACTAACCACAAGTATTGTAGATGGGGGAAAAATGGGAAATATGTTCGCAGCCAAGCAAAGACATCTAAAATCATAACTATCAAGACAATCTCATCCTCAACTCTTCTGAACTCAGCTTCAGATATTGGAGATTTAATCTTTTATTACTAATTTCAATTATGCTTGACTACTGACCCAAATCCTTCTCTTTTGACAAAATAAATAACCAGAGCTAATCTCCAGATTTTCCCATACTGGGAATCTTTTGATGCTGAAGAATGATGGAGGAAATCTTAAATACAATTTCTGACCAACTTCTATATAAAACACTTAGCCCTGATGGCTTTGTGGAAGGATACCATAAATTATAGAAAATATACATTTTACCAAAGATTCACAAGGATTCAGAAAACCCACCTGGATGCCACATGATTTCTCGTACCGACAGCCCCATAAGTAATCTATTGGCCGACACTCACCATCATTTACAACCCATTGTTGCCACTACCCCTTCCCATTTAAAGGACACCAGAGACACACTCATGAAGGACACCAGAGACACACTCATCAAATTGAAAGAAATTGAATGGAGTGAAGGAATGTACATGGTATCTGCAAATATAACCTCATTATATACCATCATTAAT
Source organism: Pseudophryne corroboree (assembly GCF_028390025.1). Taxonomy (NCBI): domain Eukaryota; kingdom Metazoa; phylum Chordata; class Amphibia; order Anura; family Myobatrachidae; genus Pseudophryne; species Pseudophryne corroboree. Next base: position 526,427,660 of record NC_086447.1, on the reverse strand, counting down.
TATGAAGATGTTATAGCTGCAACCAAATGGTGTCTCAACAAAACAAAACTAACAAAATTAAAGATCAATTTCATACAAGATAGTATTGACTTTTTTCATTTTGAACAATAATTACTTTTATTAAGGGTACTATTTCCTGCAACAAATCGGCACCGCCATGGGTACCAGGTTTGCCCCCAGCTATGCCAATATGTTCTTGGCCAAGTGGGAGGAGGAAACTATCTGGCAGGGATAAGATTGAGGGGCAGACTTGGTATTGTGGCATAGATACATAGACAATATGCTCTTCTTTTAGTGGGGCACAAAAGATGATCTACACTCTTTCTGCACATCATTGAACAACAACTCATTGAACATCAAATTCACCATTCAGATTAGTAGAGAGGACATAAATGTCCTCGACCTTACAATATATGTCAAGAATGGGATATTACATACTAAGACCTATCACAAGCCCATGGACACGAACAGCTATATTAATAAGGACAGCAAACATTTAAAGAGATGGCTTGATGGACTGCCAAAAAGTCAACTGTTACGAGTTCATAGGAATTGTACACAGGAGTATGTCTGTATAGGATAAATGGCCAGTATGGGAACCAATTTCAAATCTCGCGGCTATGATGATTGAAGAGACCAAAAAGGAAGTTCTCAATGTCAACAGAGACTTGCTCCTTATGAAAAAGGACACAGTCAAAAATGAGAAAAGACTCAATGAATTTGCCTTTCTCACGAAATATAGCTCACACCACAGAAAGATGGAGGGCATCTTCCAGCGTCACTGGCATATCCTAAATAAGGATCCCATTCTAGCAAGAATCTTACCGTAAAACCTAAATTCATATCTAAAAAATCTGATAATCTGCAGAAACATATTAGTAAAAAGCACTTTGGAATTCAACAAAGAACAGAGAGTACGTACCAAAGGCTTCCACCATTGTAGCACTTGTATCATGTGTAGAAGTGTAGAGTCATGAAACAAAATTTACCAACTTCAATGTAAAAGGAAAGGAATATAAAACTAAACTACTTTATCGCCTGCAACATCCCTAATGTGGTCTACTTGATCGAATGTTCTTGTGGACTATTCTACGTGGGACACACATTAAGGGCATTAAAGACAAGAACTGGCAAACATCTAAGGAACATTAAGAAGGGCCTTGAAACACACTCTTTAGCCAAACATTTAAAAAAAAATTCATTCTTTCTCTACAGAACTTGTAAAGAAATTTTTGGGAATCCAAACTGTGAAAAATACATAGAGGAAAAGGGATTGTGAGTCTTAGCCCACAAAGAAATGGAATGGACCTTTAAACTCAAAATCCTGACATTGCATTGGATGGTCTGAATAAGGACTTTGAGCTAAAGTGGTGAAACCACACGAACAGCTCCCCATAATTATCATTGCCCAACAAATAGATATTATACAAATACACCCTCCACGTATTCAGATTTTTATTATTTGATATTACTCTGCTATTTTTCCTGTTGTTTTTCTCTCTTTATGTTTTCTTTCACATATGGATAACATATACACATCCGGCTACCTAAGAACTAGAAGTGCCAACCACTAACATGGATGACAGCCAAGACCAGAAGTACTATAAACAAGTGGAAAATCCAAGTACCAGCAGCGGGACTTAATACTTCTGCCAACCACTGCCAACCATATTGAGAGTTCACTGCGGATTACGAACTTCCGCCAACTGCAGGGGACTTCCACCAACCACGGTATGTGAAACTGGAAGTAACACTGATGCGCACTTCTGGTACATGGGGGCTTTGCCATTTTTAACATTTAAAAGGTGACTCTTGCACAGTACAGTCACCAAGCCTTGATAAAGAGCCCAAGAAGGCTCAGAACGCGTTGGCGTGTGACTACCAGCAACTGCCAGAGACTGCCCCGTTTGTTAAGCTCTGGAGCCTGGTGGTGTGTATTTTCCAGACAGCACACTGCTTTACCACCTGTGCCTCCATCACAAAGAACCGGGTAAGAATTCTTATGGTTTCAATATTGCTCAGATCTACAAAGGACTGATATAGTCATAATGAAACCAAATCGGTTTATCATTATGAGATGCATGCCATGTTTTAAGGAGATCTTGAGATGCATGACATGTTATAAGGAGATCCTCGGTAGCTCTCAACCATTGTCTGTCTTTTACCTGTTTTATATTGTGTATTTATACTGTGTTTTTTATGTGCTTGATTAAATACTTTGTTTTTGGGAAACACTCCGGCGCCCAGCGTGTGTACACTCCATACTTTTCTCCTATCATGTTTCCTGGTCCCAGGGAGACCAGAGTATCACACAAATGCTGCAAAGGAAGGTTGTGCTACAGAACCACACCTACTTCTTGCTTAATAGAAAATATCTTCATTATCTGACTTTTACTCAGGCTCATCCAATTCGGCTCCTAAAATTTAACAAATACCCTCAACAATATTCCTCATATCGTCAAGTTACCCTCTTAAATGGGGATTTTAAAAACCTAGGTAAAACCATGGTTAATTGATTGCAAGTCATTTTTCCAACTTGGATTTATATATGGCCATCACCCGGCCAGGGTCCTTCAAACTGCTATAGCAGCAGTGTCTGCTCATTCTATGACTCCCACCTCTACCAAGAATTTGTTGAGCCTGGATGCCCTTAAGGCTTTTATACAGTTTCATGGCCCTTTTTATTGAAAACAATAATGGTCCAGAGACTTTAGTACTTACTTAGTACTTACTTTGCTAAATATTTTTATATGAACCCATCTACTTCACTGATCATCAATGGTTCCTGTGGTTGCTCGATTTCAATAACTCAAGGTGAACAATAGGGCTGCCCTCTTTCCCCCTTTTTTTCAACCGCTTCTTAGGTTTTATGTTAAGGCATCTAGACAAGGCCTCAATTGGCTTAAATCTCTGCATTAGCGGATTATGTTCCTTTTTATAAATTTAACCCACGTATTTCCTTGAGACAATTTATGCAGATAATTGTGCAATTCCAGCAGGTTCCTGGATTCCAGGTCAATTTTGAAAAATCTATAATCTGGATTCCAGGTCAATTTTGAAAAATCTATAATCTATGTTCTTAGGACAGGGGATACTTGGCCTGTGAACACTTTTCTGAAATGGTCATCTATAACACAGGTACCTAAATATCTGTCCAATCTCTATAATTCTAATAATACTAAAGATATATATGCCCTGTGTTGAGACCTAGTGGGTGGGATCATCCCTGCCTTACTTATTTAGGTAGAGAAAATCTTCCGTAAATGGTTTCATTTCCAAAATTATTTTATCCTTTACCTTTTGCTGACTAAATTTGCTAAACAACTTAATAATCTATTTTGCTAATTTATCTGGCAGAACATCCACATTTTAGTTTAATCAAATTACAGTAATCTGTTACTAATGGGGGCACTAATTGGCCATAAATTGCTGAATATTTTTTTCCTTACATTTTTGACTGGTTGCCTGAACTCTTTGTCCTAATTTGAAGGAATTCACTAATTGCTTGGTTTACTATGTATGCATGTACAGATGTGTCCTCATAAAACTAACATCAATATGATATGCGATATGTGACACCTGGCACGAGTGAGTCGCCAGGTCCCATGCAACTCTGCGAACACTGGGCATCCCTTTAGCATGTTTTTACCCAATAAAATGCATTTTAGTAACAATTGCAGTGCAACTAGCACGCATAAAGAGACTGTGCTGACTAAATTTGATATGCAGCACTTTTATATTTATGTACGTACAGTAGCTCAACTGAACTTGACCTGAAAAAAAGTCACTGCCGCTGCAGTTGTATACAGATCTAGACTCAAATTAATCAGCGCAGTCTCTTGGTGCATTCTAGTCACATACACCAACTAATGCTGGTCATACATTAGGACGACCAGTATCCGATGCGAGTCATCTCCCGATTTTCCTTGAACTTCCTGGGAGCTCCATGTAGTCCTGGACACTCGATTTGGTCTTTTTTTTGATACACAATGTGCATACGATCTTACGACCCATCGTGCGCCCCTATATGATGGATCATCTCTTAATCCATTGTATGTCTCAGAAAGCATACACTCAAATGACGGTGAACATACGATCCATAGAACAATGCATTGTATGTGCATAAAACACAGGGGGTCATTCCGAGTTGATCGCTCGCTAGCTATTTTTTGCAGTTCTGCGATCAGATAGTCGCCGCATATGGGGGAGTGTATTTTCGCTTTGCAAGTGTGCGAACACTTATGCAGTCGAGTGGTACAAAAAAGTTCTGTGTAGTTTCTGAGTAGGTCTGAACTTAGTCTGCCGCTGCGATCACTTCAGCCTGTCCAGTCCCGGAATTGACGTGAGATACCTGCCCTGCAAACGCTTGGACTCGCCTGCATTTTTCCAACCACTCCCTGAAAACGGTCAGTTGACACCCATAAACGCTCTCTTCCTGTCAATCTCCTTGTGATCGGCTGTGCGAATGGATTCTTTGTTAAATCCATCACTCAGCACGGATCTGCTTTGTACCCGTACGACATGCCTGCGCATTGCGGTGCATACACATGCGCAGTTTTGCTGACTTTTGACCTGATCGCAGCGCTGAAAAAAATAGCTAGCGAGCGATCAACTCGGAATGACCCCCATGGTATGATGTGCATACGATTACGATGTATAATACGGGCTGCGCGTATGAACAGAGGATGTGATATTCAACCCGCGGGACTGCGCATTGCATCGTAATCATATTGTCAGGACGTGCAACCAGCATCAGCATCCTAAACACTCACCGGTGTCACTGTGGGTGCAGCTGTGGCTCCATCTGACAAGGGGGCTCCGGCGTTCGGCAATCTGAGATGATCCTCTGCAGGGTTTCCGGGGTCTCTAGTATCTGCTGTGTATACTAGTTTCCAAACTGAAGCACCTTCCCAAACTGATTACACAGATGCACAGAATCCAGATTGCAGAAATGTTCTTTGATCAGTTGTTAACTGTTTGTGTGCCTGAAGTTTATTAAAGCTCCTGTGTGCAGTCTATGATATTCTCTGACATTGCTGCATTCCATGATTTCCAGCTGATCTCCACTTCACCAACCTAAGTCATACTTACCGATATTCTGGCTGCTCTCTGCGGGAGAGAGCAGCCAGGTCGGCTCAACGGGCGGGCAGGGGAAGCTGTGCTGTAAAGGAGGGGGTGGCCGGAGGCGGAGCAAGGGTGGGACGGGGGCGGATCAAAGGCGGGGTCACAGTGACACCTCCTTTAAGCCACGCCCCCGTTCTGTAATGCCGCGATCACCGGCATTACACTGCAGGGGGCGTGACTATGATGACGCGATTCAGCAAGAATCGCGTCATCGACTGCCCGGACCGCCCACTTTACACACTAAGTGGGCGGACGGGCAGGGGGTACCCCGCAAATTGGGAGACTTGCCTGCTCTTCCGGGGGGCCGGGAGGGTCACCCGATTTTCGGGAGCCTCCCGGCCATTCCGGGAGAGTAGGCAAGTATGACCTAAGTCTCTGTCCAGCCAGTCAGTTACCCTGCAACCAATCACAGCCCAGCAAGGGGGTAAAACTAAGGAATTCTAGCTGCAGCACTCGGGGCCTGTGTAACTAGTTACATTGCTAGTGTAACAAGTGAATCTGTATTGTCTTTCCGTGCAGCACTAACAGGCCCAGCACCTCTTCAGCAGGTAGCCAGCCCAGTCTATCTTATCCTCAGCCGGTAACCAGTCCAGTCCTGCATATCCTCAGCCTGTAACCAGTCAAGTCCAGCTTATCCTTAGCCAATAGCTAGTTCGGTCCTGCATTTCCTCAGCTGGTAGCCAGTCTAGTCCTGCATTTCCGCAGCCAGGAAGCAATCCGGTCCTGCAGATCCCAGCCGCCACAATGTCAGTAGGAGGGATAGCGCAATGAAGCCCCTTGCGGGCTTGGTGGCTCACTGCACTCACCACAGGTTCTATTCCCACTCTATGGGTGTCGTGGACACCCATGGGTGGGAATAGTCCTGGGCCCCTTGCCTGCATTCTGGCGGCCGGGATCCCGGTGTCAGTATGCAGACCGTCAGGATCCCGACCACCAGGATGGTGAATACATCACGCACAGTCTTCCAACTATCAGCAAACAGCGAAACATTGAAATAGCATCCACCAGTATCACAGTCAGCCTACCATATATCAGCAGAATCCATCTGAATTGCAGAAGAAGCTGTTTTTCTGTCTTAAAAGGCTGCCAGATTAATCTTTCAGGATTAAAAAAATTAACATGCTATTTAAACAACTTAATTTAATTCAAATAAGCAGCTTTGAAGACTGTGCATTTCATTAGAGCAAAGATCATTTAACACCTTAAGTAAGAAATATGCTATTCAACACCCTAAAAAGTCAACAGATATATCTATATTACAGTTTACACTTACACAGATTGTTCATGACAGAATATTTTATTGGGAATCAGAGGTTCTTAAAGTACATTTATTCATTATTTATCTTCAGTTTATTTAATAAAAAAAAAAACCCATACATATGTTACTTGCGTAAGCTTTCAACCCCTGTAGACTTTTGCTGCAATAACAATTTTAAGTCTGTTGGATGGTGCTACAATTTTTTTTAAAATACTGTTGTGCCACAGATTCTCAACTGGATTATGATCTGGGCATTGACTTGGCTATTGTAGAACATTCACTTTTTTGTTGTTCAAACAATGTTGCTTTTGCCTTGCTTGGTATTATTGGGCAGTACGGATGGTGTAATGGTTAGCATTACTGCCTTACAGCACTGAGGTCATGGGTTTGTTTCCCATCATGGCCCTAACTGTGTGGAGTTTGTATATTCTCCCTATACTTGCGTGGGTTTCCTTTTGGTACTCCGGTTTCTTCCCACAATCCAAAAATATACTGGTAGGTTAATTGGATCCCAACAAAATTAACCCTAGCGTTAATGTGTGTGCGTGTACATGTGGTAGGGAATATAGATTGTAAGGTCCACTGGGGCAGGGATTGATATGAATAGCCAGGTATTCTCTGTAAAGCGCTGCGGAATATGTGTGCGCTATATAAATAACTGGTAATAAAGTTTACCAGAAAATTTAATTTTAGAGTGAAATCACTTAGTGTAACCCCTCAATCAACACACCAAAAATACACAGCATAGAAACCCCCTGCTATAATAGAACCCAGCACATGTCTGGTCAGCATTGTTCTGGTGTGTGTATATATATATATATATATATATTTATTTATACACAATGGTGGCCAAAATTGCAGACACTTTTTGAAATGTGAATGTTTTACAACTTTGAATGCTTATAAAAACTGTGACACTTTATGCAGTGCAATGATTCATATATCAAATGAAAGGAAATTTAATGCTGAATTCAACACAATAAACCAAGGTCAAATATTTGCATTACAAGGGAAGTTATGCAGTAAAAATAACACTTGGGGTGAAAATCCCTGTGTACTTATGATGTCACTGTCCTATCAGTATTTCGTTGGGTATCCTTTATTTTTCAAGACAGCAGCACAGGGACATGGCATTGAGCCAACCAATGTTTGGAGCTCTTCCTTCTTTATTATGTGGTGCCATGAGACAATTATAGCCTCAATTAATTATCTTTTATTGGATGGACGCCTCAGATGTACCAGTTTTTTCAAACGGAACCACAGATGTTCTATGGGATTCAGGTCTGGTCTGTTTCCTGGCCATCCCAGCACCTGTATTTCATTCTCCGTGAACCACTGCTTGCATATCCATGCAGTGTGGCAGGGAGCTGAATCCTGCTGGAAAAAAAATGGGGCATTATCTGGAAAAAGATCCCTGATAAAAGGTAGAAGTTCTCATTGTAGGATGGTGTCAATGTACTTTCTGCTGTTCAGTGTGCCATCTATGACATGAAGGCGGCCTACAGCATCTGCTGTCATACATGCCCAGATCATAACACTTGTAGGATTCTTTGTTGTCGCTTGAATGCAATCTGGATGTACCTCTTTCCTGATGCGACGTCTTACATATTTTCTCTCATCACTACCAAAGATCGATATCTTAGTTTCGTCACTCCATATCACTTGTTTCCACTGACCTTCTGTCCATGCAATGTGTTCTTTTGTCCACTGTATTCGTTTCTGCCGCTGCTTTTTATTCAGGAATGGCTTTTGGGGGGGGGAATCCTACCTTTTAGGCCAACCTCCGTTAGTCTTCTCTGTACTGTTCTTGCACTGACAAAAACACCAGTTGCACTCAGTTCACTGCTAATAACCGCAGATGACATCCATCTGTCCCTGACCCAAATTTGTTTTATTCTCCTATCATCATCAGCTGTTTCTGGCCTTTTCCTTCTTTGTTTTGTATAGATTGTGTTTTCTGATAGCGTAAACAAAACATTCATACTCCTGATGTTGTAACATTCCCACCAACTTCTCTCGCAATTGCTGCATACGAAAGACCATTTTCACGTAACACCACAATCCTGGATCTCTTCCTGGGTGACCAGTCACCACTTTGCCTGGACAACATTGTTGTATTTATTTTTTACACCGTCAGTAGCACTAAACAACACACACAGACAAACATCCAACCATAATTGCACTTCAGTAACCAACTTTATTCTGCAAAATGAAACAGCCAAACTGACCTTTCCCACCTTTGAACATGACCTTGCACCTGCTCATAAACTACAGCTGATTGGTCCTCAGAACGACGATTCCAATTGGCTGGTAGTAGCTGTTACTACAATCCGCTTCTTGAATCTCACGCATCTGTGCTTCTTTGTTTGACTGAAAGTAGCATAATTTCCCTTGTAATGCAAATATTTTTCTGTTTATTGTGTTGAATTCAGCATTAAATCTCCTTTCATTTGATATATGAATCAGTGTACTGCGTGAAGTGAAACAGTTTTTATAAGCATTCAAATCTGAAAAACATTCAAATTTCAAAAAGCGTCTGCAATTTTGGCCACCACTGTGTGTGTGTGTGTGTACACACACACACACACACACACACACACACACACACACACACACACACACACACATTGCTAGTGTTTTGGAGCGTTCATCCAGGTCACTAGTTATTGTAGTCACTATACAGCCTCCTTCCCCTGTATCTCTCCAGCCTTATGTCCCTCCTCTGTCTCTTCAGCCATAGGGGGTCTTTCCGAGTTTATCGCTCGCTAGCAACTTTTTACAGTGCTGCGATCAGATAGTCGCCACCTATGGGGGAGTGTATTTTTGCTTTGCAAGTGTGTGAAAGCTTTTCCAGCCGAGCGGAACAAAAAAGTTTTTTGCAGTTTCTGAGTAGCTCTGGACTTACTCAGCCGCTGCGATCACTTCAGTCTTTTGGTCCCGGAATTGACGTCAGACACCCGCCCTGCAAAAGCTTGGACACGCCTGCATATTCCCAAACACTCCCAGAAAATGGTCAGTTGACACCCATAAATGCCCTCTTTCTGTCAATCACCTTACGGTCAGCTGTGTGAATGGATTCTTCGTAAAATCCATTGCCCAGCACGATCCTCTTTGTGCCCATACAACGTGCCTGCGCATTGTGGTGCATACGCATGTGCAGTTTTGCCGAGTTTTAACCTGATCGCAGTGCTGCAAAAAGTTGCTAGCGAGCGATCAACTCGGAATGACCCCCATAATCCTCAGTGAACTCTCCAGCGTCATGGTGCCTCCCCTCCTCCTGTTTATTTACAGCTCCATCACCCAATGTTCTCTTCATCCTCAAGCCCCACCCACCCCATGTCCTGTGTCTCTCCAGTCTCATGCTCTGCCTGTGTCTCTCCAGCCTTATGCCCCAGATATATATATACAGGGGATGCACAATGGTGATAGCATGATTTAAAGTTAACATTTATTACAAATTAAATATACATACTGTACATTCAGAAAACTTGATAAGTGCATATCACCACAAACCTGGTACTGTGTGCATTAAGCTCAGTATCTAACTCATAGGGGAATATTCAAATGTTTGAAAAGTCAGTTGGGAGTCTGTTTTTTCCTATCTAATAGACAGGAAAAACCAGACACCCAACCGACTTTTCAAACATTTGAATCTCCCCCATAGACTGTCAATTTGTCTGGTTCCATGCTTCTCTTCCCACTGCTCATGTGTCAGTTCCGGTTCTAGTACATTGTTATTTATCATCAGACTTTGTCAAGAGCGACTCCTGATAAAGTATGAGGATGAAAGGTGTTTAGTGCCCCCTGTTGCTTTAGACTTTTAGATGTACTAAATCTGTGAGAAGGAGGCTTCCGGAGGGAAACATCATCATTATTGAAATCATTTCACTTACAGTACTTCTGTATAAAAGTAAGCTGGACAATTCTAAGCAATATATGTCTATCTAAATTATGTAAAAGGTGGCACTGATGGGACCATCACCAAAACAAACCCATGGAAACCTCTGTCCCTTGTTCAACGTTTCAGTCATTTCAGACTTTTACAAGAACATGTTGATCAATGGACACAGATTGTGAAGGGGATTCTGTTGATGAAGGTTCCATGAGAGCCACCTTTTACATACTATGCTGGTATTTTGAGTACCCAGGAGGGCACCAGGGCAGGATGATATTGGACACAGTGGAGAGCCAAGGAATATGGTGTGTGTGTGTGTGTGTGTGTGTGTGTGTGTGTGTGTGTGTGTGTGTGTATATATATATATGTATATATATATATATATATACAGTTGTTTATATATCACCATCATATTGTGATGCACTTTGCAATTGGGAACAAAACAATAATAAAATGACACTGGGTAATAACAGACGGTAGACAAAAAAAAAAGGTAGAGGTGTGCATGGACTTCTGTGTTTTGGTTTTGGTTCTAATTCATTATTGTGTTTTGGTTTTGGAAAAATCACCATGAAGTGTTTTGGTTCATATTCAGTTTTTGATTCCTTTAAAACTGATAAAAATCGTATAGCATTTATAAAGATTGATACATTTATAATATAAATTGTATATTTAATTCTCATATTTCTTTCATGGTATTCAATAGTAGGACTACAGTACAGACATCCTACAATGCACTTGTTATCATCACATGGAACAAAGTCACTCATCAGTAGTATGCAGCTTTTCAAATAAGTTTAAAAAATGTATGCTCTCTACTGTATTACATTAGGAAGATTTAGAAGGGTGCAATATAAAGGTTTTATTTTTTTATTTTATTTTTAGATATGAGCGGGTCCAGTTTTCCAGAAAACAAAACCACCCGAACTTCCACATTACGTATAGACTTGAGTCCTAGCTCGGGTCTTGCCACCAGGCTTGTAGCTGAAAATGAGGCAAAACATATTCCTGGCATCGGATCTCATGTGTTTTGGATTTCATAAAGTCCCTCCTTTGTACTTCAGGCATCATTTCACACAAGATGCCAGATGGAGAGGGTGTGGGACTGTGGGCTCTGAAGCTCTAAAAACAAATACAAACAACACACACTATTGGCAGTGACCAGTTGCAGAGGGTCTGGGACTGTGGTCTCTGTGAGGCACTATGTTGTGTGTTCACGTACCATGTAAAAAGGAGAAATAAAAATAAAACTGCTGTGTGTTCAAGCACCATGTAAATAAATAAAAATAGCTGCTGTGTGTTCAAGCACCATGTAGAAAAGTATAATTAAACTGCTGTGTGTTGTTCAGACACTATGTTAAAAAATAAGTAATTATGCTGCAATAACTAGGAATGCTGTGCTTCAGTATGGACCAGTTCATAGAAGAGCAGGAGCAGCAACCCAGTATAGTGCTGCAGCTGATGTCAGTTTATGATGATACTTCAACATTAAGTAAAGGTAGTCCAGAGGACACAAAGTTGAAGAAAGAGCAGCTGAAATCTAAACAATATTTAATCTTGTTAAGGAAAACATTACATCTAAAGGGAAAATGTACTGCCGAAAAATGTTAAATTGCAATATGCCATACACCACATACAATGTCAATGAAAGGCTCAGGCCACATCCTTTACTTGCAATTGATGGTCCTACTAGTGCTACTGATGTTTAATGCACTAAAAGAATGCATATTGCAGAAGCCAAGCCAAACACAGTCAGGAATTCTCTTCTGTAACCTCATACGATAATGAAACACTTTCTTACTCTGAGTCTAGTAAAGGTGTTACTTTTAGAACAGACTAAAAAGAAGAACACTAAGGCTGAAGACCAAACTGTGTGTTTACAAATCCCTAAGGAGAGTCTATGGTAACCACATTAGCTATGTGTGAGTTTGACATATCTGACACTGTACTCGTAGAGTAGCCTTCTTGCACCATTTCTGCATCATCAACAAATGTGGGGATGAGCAGTACAAGATAAGATAGTGACATAGAAATTGAGCATACTATTGTGGAAGTGCAACAGGGTGAGGGGGATATTTGATTATATGACACTAACGATGGTGTTAATGATGAGGATGATGTTTGTGTTAAAGTAAGTTAGCCACCAGTGCCATCAGTTCTTGTCCATGATAAAAAGAAGGCCATTGACATGGAGGTAGGGATATTGACCATCCAAAAAGGCATCTCCTCCCTGTTATGTCATTTGCAGTGAGTTCATTCAAGTTATTTATCAAAATATGAAAAAATCCTGTAAAATAATAACACGCAGTCTAGTATCAGCTACTAGCAGTTTGGACCAGCAAATGCAACCTCCACCACCAACACCCTCATTATAAATGACCGGAGGTAGTCCTTCCAAAAAATTGGTTTGTGGGTACCCATCAAACCAAGCACTTCAATCACAATAGTGTCAGTCTCTGTTGCTGAAGTGTTTGATTTGTTAAACTGTACAGTACATGTCCTTTTTAATATACAACATAAGGGTGGGGGGACATCAAGTACAATTCCATCTTGCAAACTTGTGGACTAGATTTACTGTAGGAGGAAAAACAGTATTATCCCTCATACTCAAACCTTCTGGTGCACCTCATTAATGTACTACAGAGGTGTGTTTCACAATTAGTAATGGAGGTGTAGGAGTATATTGACCAGCAGGTCAGCTTCCTAATATTTTTTAGTACAGCATAAGATAGGTTAACTTGGAGTTTGCAGCTTTGCAGTGCAACTTTTCATTTCCTTGGCTTCTTTTTTCAACCCTTGGCTATTAGTAAAGAGAAAAAAAAGGTTTTATGGCGCTGAGCAAAACTGTGTATGTTTACACCCTGGGATTAGCTGCCGCCTGGTGAGGAGGTAGCCGGCCTCCTCAAACAACAAAGTAAATCCAAAGAATTACCAGGTTAGCGCTCAATGCCAATGATGTACCCAAAAAAAGCATATACAACACTTTATTTAAACAACACTAAAGACACATAACATTTAAAAAATATTAAGACCACAGCATAAAAATCATATAAAACTGAGGTATCTGATACCTCTAAATGGACAATAATATACACTGGTTGTAAACAGTAGAAGGCAGTCGCAAAACCTTAAATAGGAATGTCCCTCAGATTGATATTATCCGTATTGGAATAATTGCCCATAATATGAACACAGAAGAATCTTTAACGGCCGTATGTGCAAATGTCCTCAATTATTGCAGGTTTAGTCACAGCTGAGAAGATATTCATCAACTAAATCATTCACTGAATTTGTAAACGGTGCAAAGATATGAGATTTGTGCAATAACTGCTACTCACAATATGAATGGAACCATCCCTGCTGCACCTGAGGTGTTGTATGTCGCCATCACCCTAACTGCCCACAAGAACACAGCATTGTCCTCCCAAACAGCTGATTATAGCATTGCCGGCAATTGCTTTTCCACTACGAGACTGCAATAGTCATCTCTCTCCGCCGCACGGGGAACGCCTTACACCTAGCCCTGCCGAGCATTACATCAATTGTGCTGGGGGTGTTTAACGTTGGACAAGTGCTTCCACTGTGCCGGACGGTGGAGAGCGGCTCCCTGCTTCACTTTGCCGCTGACGGATCGCACCGCTGACGGATGTCTCACCCGTGCACAGGGTGATATAGAGCGGCAACATACAACACCTCAGGTGCAGCAGGGACGGTTCCATTCATATTGTGAGTAGCAGTTATTGCACAAATCTCATATCTTTGCACCGTTTACCCATTCAGTGGATGATTTAGTTGATGAATATCTTCTCAGCTGGGACTAAACCTGCAATAATTGAGGACATTTGCACATACGGCCGTTAAAGATTCTTCTGTGTTCATATTATGGGCAATTATTCCAATACGGATAATATCAATCTGAAAGACATTCCTATTTAAGGTTTTGCGACTGCCTTCTACTGTTTACAACCAGTGTATATTATTGTCCATTTAGAGGTATCAGATACCTCAGTTTTATATGATTTTTATGTTGTGGTCTTAATATTTTTTAAATGTTATGTGTTTTTAGTGTTGTTTAAATAAAGTGTTTTATATGCTTTTTTGGGTACATCATTGGCATTGAGCGCTAACCTGGTAATTCTTTGGATTTACCTTGGCTATTAGTATTGTATTATTTTATGCCCTCTTCCTATTTTAATTTTTTTTGTCTAAATTAAATCAATGTAATCAATTTTCCTTTACTGTCTTGGTGCCTATTCTTTTGAAAACATTCTTTCTATGGGGTTGTATAGTTTATTAAACTGCCATCCTGTCTGCCACTGTTGTGCCACAATTATTCATAGATATGCTATATTCTTTTAAACTGCCTTGTGTTTGTGCCGCTGCTCTGTCACTTTATTTAGCCAGCCAGCCTTTGGCCAATATTTATGGACAATTTTGTCGGCTGCGAGGTGGTCAAAATTGACTGGAAATTAAGGTTATTGAAGTTAATAGTACTTATGGAACAAAACAGGCCCAATTTCCATGATTTCAGCTGTTTTTAGCATTTTTTTAAATAGAAATCCTGATGCACAACCATAATATGTGAGGGTGGTTTTGCCAAAACCAGAAAACAAAAACAAAACACCATGGGTGGATGTGGTAAGACCAAAACCTAAACCAAAACATGGGGTGTTTGCACATCTCTATGAAAAAATAAGAGTGGTGTAGTAATTAGCATTTCAAATAGATGTTTATTTTGTTATTGTAAACAGCCAGAACATGAAACTGTATTTTAAAAGAGTTGTTCTTTCAGCAGGGCATGGTGGGATATACATAAATACAGATGTGTCCTCAAACATCTTGCCCTAATACGCCATGTAGCGGGAGATATCTGGCATTAGCGAGCTGACAGGTTCCGTACAACTCCATTAGCATTGGGCATCGTTATTTGCCAAAAACGTTATCTTATTTGAATTAGGATGCAAGCAGCTTAGGCTGATTAAAATGATACGCGGCATGCCTATAGTCTTTGTGCATGTGGGGCTGTATCTGTATATGAAATGGTATATTACAGTGCTTTCTAGGAAAACAGTGTAACATACCCTTTCGTATTAAAGATGAGCGGGGTTATACAAGATCTGGACCACCCGAACTCTGCGTTCCGAATCCGGATTTGAGGCTGGCTCGGGGATTCCCGCCAGACAATGATCCCAAAACTATGCAAAATGCCATCATCCTGGTATCAGATTTTCGCTGGGTTTTGGATTCTATAAAGGTCTTGGTGATCAGTGCCATTTTCACTCTGGCTGTGGAGAGTGAACTGAATGGATGTGTCCATCTCAGCGCTTGGGTTGTATGACGTGGGGCTGCTGGCTGCTGTAGGACTGGTGTATCAGTCCAGGGGTGCTCTGTCTGTTGTCTTGAGGTGGATCTGACAACAAGGGATGATCTGTCCATATATATCCAGTGTTAAAAAAAATCCCAGTATACTGTGTGTGTGTGTGTGTGTGTACATCCAGGGGCTGGTGTCCTATGTATCATTCCAGGGGTGCTCTGTCTGTGATCTGGTGGTGTATATGACAACAAGGGGTGATCTGTCATCCAAGAGGTGATCTGTCCATCTATCCAGGGGCTCCGTACCAGTGTAAAATATAAATAATAAAAGCTAAAAAGCCTAAAATATAATTATAAAAAAAATACTTTTGGTTTGTTTGTGCTGTAATCCAGTGTATTATACCATTTTTATAAGTACTGTGACACTGCCAGTCAGACCGCAGTATATTATTAATTTTGACTCCTACATGTATTGTATGACACTGTTGGTGAAATTAAATTGCAGTGTTTGATTAATATTTCTGACTATTAAACTGTACAAATTGTGGTGAGTGCTGTACCACACTTTGTTCGTGTTTGTGGATAGATATGGAGGACGAACAATTGAGAGGAGAGCATGAAGCACATACTACTGGTGCAGGTGCTGCCACCAGTCATGACGATAAAAGTCTGTCAATGTCATCTACCAAGGCCAATGCCCAGATGCATAATGGGCTTAGGTCAAGGCATGTAATATTTAATTTTACAATGGTATAGATCAAATGTAAAGTTAGCTGCTTAGTTAGTAAGACAAACTATGCATTTAGAACCATCAGACATTCTTGAGGAACATTTAGAGGTGCCAGGGGCACCGGAATGTTTTTAGGTTGGGGGGGGGGGGGGCATAGAATTTTTTTTATTTTGGCGCCCCCATGGTGCATGGTGTCAGCCTACTCTTCCTTTTTAGCCACCCACGCTGTACGGATGAGTACTTACCTCCAGATCCACACAGGCCGTATCTCCTTTAAAAACAGCCTGCTAACACAAGGTGCTGTGTCCTCCTATCTGCGTTGTGTCCTAGCCGCCGCCGGATGTCTCTCCTTCACACTTGCATTACTAGGAGGAGAAGTGTCTAGACGGGGACATCCCAGTACCATAGCCACGCCTCCTACCAGTAATGCAACTGTGAAGGAGAGACAGCCGGTGGCAGCTAGGACACAACAAAGATAAGAGGACACAGCACCTTGCGGTAGCAGGCTGTTTTTAAAGAAGATGCCACCTGCAGGGATCTGGAGGTAAGCACTCCCCTGCGCCTCTGTCATATTTGGGGGGCAAGCTGCCCCCTTGCCCCCCCTCATTCCGACACCCCTGAGAGGTGTCCATGTCAGCTATGTGTGAGACTGACGTTTCTGTCCTCATAGAGAAGCCTCTTTCGCCTCCTTCCACCATTTCTGCACCATCTGCACATGTGGGGAGCAGTACAAGTAAAGATGGTGATGATGAGGAAGACATAATAGAAATTGAAGATTTGTGCATGGTAGTGGGACAGGACGAGAGGGACATGTCGGCAGGCTGTGTAAACTTTCTGAAAGTACCTGGCCATCCCTGGCCTCCCTGTGAGTGTGTATCACTCCCTGTGTGTGATTTTTTGCTGCCTGCTGCCATATGTGTAGTATGTTTTCTGTACATAGTGTGTGCCCCCTGCTGCTGCCATGTGTGTAGTGTGCTGTATGTAGTGTCTGCCCCCTACTGCCGCCATGTGTGTAGTGTGCTGTATGTACTGTGTCCCTTACTGCCGACATGTATGTAGTGTGCTTTACGTAGTATGTGCCCTCTGCTGCCGCCATATGTGTGTAGTGTGCTGTATGTAGTGTGTGCCCCTGCCGCCATATGTGTAGTGTGCGCTACCTGTTGCCGCCATGTGTGTAGTGTGCTGTATGTAGTGTGTGCCCACTGCCGCCATATGTGTAGTGTGCTGTATGTAGTGAGTGCCCTCTGATGCCATGTGTATAAGGCGTCTATTCATTTATTGTGCCTGACATTAACTATACACTTTAAGCTAGCTTATCAACTAAAAATAACGACACGGACACAACTGCGTTGGATTAAATGGTCATTGAATTTATTAATTGGAATGACCTCACTCGTAGTGGGTGGCCAGGAAGACGCTACCACTAACCAGCTCTAGTCACGATCTTACAAAATGGCGGCGACTAAACGCCCCAACTGTCATGGATGCGACTGAAACGCCCCATCTATATATATCAGCATAACCTGTGTTGCGAAGGTCTCACCACCCCTTCCTATAGCAGAGTGAGGATGCTCCCCAAGGAAGCGCCCCTCACCCCGCCACAAGGGCAGGACACACTCGCCGTCCTTCAAAAGGGGTAAGTGCCCCACAACACCACTTATGCTACAAGTGACCGCTGGCCAGTAGCGCCTTCCCACCCACTAAGTCTGAAAGAAAGATAATAGTAAGCCAAATTGAAGAGGGCCAAATTAGAGAGCCAATAGGGTGGGTGGGCTTCCAGCCGACAAGAGGAAGAAACTCTGGAAGTTTCTACCCTTAATGCACTAAACACCTCCCCTACACTCACCGATAGGCTGGCCCTAACCAATTACCACTCACTCAAAACTCTGATCTGCCTAGCAACAATTGACCTCTTCAACCAATCACAAAATTGCAAGACTCTTATATAGATATCGTGCCCAGCCAGGCACTCTCCTTATCTAAGGCGTCTATTCATTTATTGTGCTTGACATTAACTATACACTTTAAGCTAGCTTATCAACTAAAAATAATGACACGGACACAACTGCGTTGGATTAAATGGTCATTGAATTTATTAATTGGAATGACCTCACTCATAGTGGGTGGCCAGGAAGATGCTACCACTAACCAGCTCTAGTCACGATCTTACAAAATGGCGGCGACTAAACGCCCCAACTGTCATGGGTGCGACTGAAACGCCCCATCTATATATATCAGCATAACCTGTGTTGCGAAGGTCTCACCACCCCTTCCTATAGCAGAGTGAGGATGCTCCCCAAGGAAGCGCCCCTCACCCCCCCCACAAGGGCAGGACACACTCGCCGTCCTTCAAAAGGGGTAAGTGCCCCACAACACCACTTATGCTACAATTGACCACTGGCCAGTAGCGCCTTCCCGCCACTGCCAGTTTCAGGGAAACGCAGCCCGCCAACCCAATATGAAATTAAATCCAACTAAAATATCAAAATACCTATCAAAACAAATCCTATCCCTACCTACAAAGATAACAAACGAATCCAGACAAGAAAACAGCGCCCTCAGAAAAACTCCAATCCCAAGATGGGAGAGATGCACACCATCCTTCCTAAAATAAAAGGGGCTCTGGAGCACCGATAGCGGATGTCTAACAGCCAAACCACCAACAGCCAACACAAACTTCGACACAGCAAAGTTAATCTTCTTCCTAGCCCTGTCAAGCGCTGTGACGTTCTGGGATCCCCTCCAGGCAAACCTAGGAATAATGTCAGACCAAACCAAGCGTACACCAGGCCAAAGCAAGCTAAGTTCCCCCAAATCCGCCTGAATCCGAAGGATAAGATTTATACCTTTTAGGTGACCTACATCTTTACAGCCCAGGTGCAGCAGCAACCATTGGGGACGTCCCCAACGCTGCTCGTGCTGAAACAACAGCTCCAAGAGTCCAGACCATCTGAGACCTCTCACACCTAACCATCGCACTCTGCGACCACCTAACAACTCAGACGACCTATCAGCAAGGGGATGACGCTCGGCCCAAAACACATAAGAATGGCCAACTACCCAAATCTGTTCGGTGGAATCAGTGGACACTGTAAAAGAAAAAGTAACCTAGCTGTCAGGCCGTCCACATAAAACGGGTAATTAGAACCGTTAGACCGAACCGAACAGTTAGTAACATAAAACCCAAGTGAAGGAGAAAATTTAAAAACCTCTCATGGACCTGGAGTGTCAGCCAATTGTAATTAGGCCCCCTCGGAGGAAAAATTAAAAAAATTCCTTCACACCTCCAATTGTGGAACGCTAACCATTCCAAAATTGGCAAGTAAACAACATTTTTGGGTTAGCGCAAGTAGCGCAACATTAAACCTTATCCAATCTAATATAAGACTTAAACGCCACTGACTTCCAACGTCCCATTTCCTGAATGGCTGATGGTGGAAGTCCGTGTGCCGCAGCGCAAGTTGCCGCACCGATGCGGAAGGAATGCGTCCCATATTCAGCGCTATTAAGCCCCAGGGCGACCAAACAGCGCTTCAACACAGCGGCAAACTAAAACCGAGTGAGAGGCAATGCATCCCCGTGCAGTAGTACTTGAGCACCACATTTAGGCCGTAAAGGTAAATACATTTTTGCAAGCAGTACAGGGCATAATTCGTCATCCTCCTGAGCCTTCAAAGTCACCCAGCGTCCTCGACCCAGCAGGTCGGTCTTGGAACGGGGCAACCTAAACATTACGACACCTTCCTTGAGCACCAGGTCCCTGAAACGCATGCCTGTATCAGTGGACCGTTTATTAGCGGCCACCAGCTCGCCAACTCGAAAGGCCCCAAAAAACGCAAATGAAAAGGCTGCACGGAAAAGGGACGCCTCAAACGCAGAATCAGTCACCACCGGCAGAATCGCCATGAGCTCGCGCAACAACTGCGTGTCAATAGGTCTGCGCGTATCTGGCTGGGACGGACTTAACCTCGCCCAACCCCTGAGCACCTTGGATAAAGTAAAAGACCTGGTGGGGTCTGTCCCCTGCTGCAACCGAGCATGGAACGAAATCCCCGCCAACGTCGCGCACATGGACGCCTTGGACCTACCACTCTGGTAACACTCCCAAACAAAGGCCAACAAAACATCATCCTCTGACTTACACCCAGCCCCACACCAAACCTGATGCGCCTGCCACTCACGCCAAGCCACAGCGTATGCCCGACGGGTCAAAGGGGCCAATGAGTTCACCGCCAAGCCAGCTACGCCAGTACTATAATCTGCCAGACAGAAGTTGGACAAGTCAATCCTAGGGCCTCCGCCCCGGGGGCCAACCTGCGAAACCTGGCAAAATCAAAACGAGACAGCGCATCCGCGATGCCGTTCTCGACCCCAGGCACGTGCTTTGCCGTGAAATTGATGTTAAAAGGGAGACATTGTAACACCAAAAATCTCAACAGCCGCAAAGCCCGCGGCAATGATGCACATTGATTGTTCACCGCCTGCACCCCCCCCAAATTGTCGCACCAAAAGACAATCGTCCGGTTCATCAACTTAGGGGCCCACAACTCCACTGCCACAGTTCCAATAAAAGTAGGTTAGCAGTAAAACCACGAGATACCCAAGACTGGGGCCCGGCCGAAACACACCACTCGCCTTGGAAAAAAGCACCAAAACCCATAGAACTTGCAGCATCTGTAAACAGCTCCAGGGAAGAATTATCGACGGGCCGGAGAGGCCACAACAATTCTGAATTAAAAGTTACCAAAAAGGTCGACCAAGTTCTAAGGTCGTCCTTAATTTCCCGAGACAGACGAATGGTGTGATGTGGCCCAGTCACTCCAGCTGTGGCCCTCTCAAACTTGCGGCAAAAAACCCTCCCCATAGGAATGACCCGGCAAGCAAAATTAAAGGAGCCTAACAGGGACTGCACCTGACGAAGTCTAACTCTACGCTTACTCAAGCAGTCCTCGATCTGTCCTAAAAGCTTCCTCACCTTGTCGGCCGGAATGCGACAACAACCTGCGCTAATATCAACCACGATGCCCAGGTAAGAAAGGCAACACGTGGGTCCCTCTGTCTTATCGTGGGCAACAGGCACTCCCAGAACCCTGAACAAGGCGGACGCCGAAAAAAGGAGCTCCTGGCAAATGTTGCTGCCTCCTGGGCCTACAAAAAGAAAGTCATCGAGATAGTGGGCGATGCCAACGTGCCCCGTTCCAGCAGAAATGCACCAATGCAGGAACGAGCTAAATTTCTCGAAGTAGGCGCAAGAGACAGAACAACCCATCGGCAAACACTTGTCAACATAAAAGAAACCGCCTAACCGAAAACCCATGAACTTGAAAGAGTCGGGGTGAAGGGGAAGAAGGCGAAATGCGGATTCAACATCTAACTTGGCCAACAGTGCTGCGGGCCCAAAACCCCGGATCAACTCCAGGGCCTCATCAAACAACTGATACTTGACTGTGCAAAACTCCTCAGGAATGGCGTCATTAACGGAGCCCCCATGCGGGTAGGACAAATGCTGGATCAAGCGGAATTTACCCGGCGCCTTCTTGGGAACCACCCCCAAGGGAGATACGCATAACCCAGGCAAAGGCTCACATGTGAAAGGGCCGCACATGCGACCTAACTTCACCTCCGCCTCCACCTTCTGCCTGACCACATGAGGGAACTCCGTTGCCGACTTCAAATTCCTGCGAGACACAACATAAACTGATTCCGAAATGGGCAAGCGAAAACCACAACTAAAACCGGCTAACAAGAACTCAGCATCCGCCGTCCTGGGGTAACGGTGCAACCATTTAGCCAACTCAGGTACAACTATGGGTGAGGGTGCCTTACTTCGCACTGCCGCCAGCGGCACCCTGGTCGGCCTGCTTAACCCCGCCTCCGGACTTACAATCCTTGGCAGGGTGATTGGCTCCACAGACGCGGCAGGAGTGCTGAAAATGACAGCCCGCAACCCTAGTGCATTTACAGTCGTTAAACGCAAAACACTTGCCCTTTGCCGCCGTACCAGGGACATTCTTACCCCCCCCCCGAAAATTTCCTCTTGGTCTGCCCCTCAACCGCACTGCTCCCTTGATTGGAAACCTCCATCCAAACCTCGACATCCTTAAAGCCCAAAGGTAACGTCGGATTGCCATCCTGATTCTTACAGAATTTTTCATCATAATCCCTCCAAGCGGAACCTTTGTACTTTAAGAACATCTCATTAATCAAAAACATGTATTTCACCACATTAAGATGTTCGGCAGGGCGAGTTTTTAGGTAAACGGCAGAAAAGACCAAGAAACCTCTCAACCAATGATGAAAGCTCCGGAAAGCGTTTTCACCGATACCCCCCGTCTTCTTAGCCTTATCGAAATCCTTCCTCATGTCGTCCGTGAGGGTGAAAAGGTCGACAAATTTCCCTCGAACTATTTTCTCCTTCATCCTCTTCCGTAAGCCCCAAGTAACAGCCGTGTTGGCGCAGCGCACCATCTCCGAAAACAACGGCGGCTCATCAGGAGCTGCCGCCTTTTTCAGCACCTTGTCCTTGCCTACCACCTTGGCGACCTTGCGCGCAACTAATTTAGCAAGCTTGCGCGGGCATTTTGGGGAATCAGACCCCTCACCGCTAGCAGAGGATTCAGATGAAGATACAACAGATGAATCAGCTGCAACATCATGCTCACCAGAACCGGAAGGGCCAGGGACGTCGGCCATCTCAGTCGCCTGCGAGAGACCCGGAACTGAAGAACAGGCATCTGCTGGAGATGTGTCCGCATCACCACGTCTCCCGGCCCCGTCCTGCACCGGAGCAGCCTTAGGGGCTGCAGAACTGTCTGCACTAACCTCGGGAACAGAAACAAGCGGAATTAAGTTACCCGTCCCCTCAGCCAAACCAGCAGATGAACCGGGGAGGGGGCGCGGTGCATCCCTGCCTGGGGCCACCAAATGCTGCGGTGTACCTGACACAGGCGGTGCCACCTGAGCCGGCGGCGCATGGGCTGGGGGAAGGTACGGAGGCACCGTAGCTGCTTGGCTAACGCTGGGGAAGTGAACACCTGGGGACCCAAAACCGCCCTGCCAAGGATACCCGTAAGGCCCCGGCTGCGCCAGGGGATAAGACGGTTGACAGTACGGGAACTGATGGAAAGCTGGCGCCGGAAGTGAAGTGGATTGAAACCCCCCCCCCCGCAAAAGAAGAAACATTAGGTGGGTGGCCGAAAGCTTGCCCCATCCCGGAGGACCAGACTGACTGGACCACCTGCGGAGTGGAAACTAGAGGAGGGAAACTTTGTGAAACTACTGGGGGAAATGGGAATTGCAAATAAGGTAGGCCCGCACCGCTGGGGGAGGAGAATGCCGGCAAGCCAAGGGTGCTTGCAGCAAAGCTACCCCCCGCCACGGACCGAAAATCCATAACGGAATGCTGGCCTGGTAAAGACACAGAGGCTACTGCGGAGCCTTGTACAGAAAAGGCCCGCAGCACCTCCAAGTGTCCAGCAGATGGCTGCACCTCTCCACCCAGCATGCTACCAGCAGCTTGCTAAGGGCCATGGGATGTGCAGCTAGGCACTAAAATGGCCGCCAGGGGGGGAGCCTGACCTAGGAGGGTCTCACTGTAACTATTAACCTCCTCAAAATGCCCGCTGACCCCCCCCGGCCACTGGGGCTCTGTGATGGCCACCAGCAGCCAGGGGTGCGTCAGGGACCCCAAAAGCACCAGGCGCGGGACCCACGGGGGGCCCACTATGCCCCAGGGTAGCCGCGCCCGCAACCTCCCTTGTATAAGAAACCAGCGCGGCTGGGGGTGCCGAATCCCCGCCGCGTATGCCGCCCACAGCAGCGCCGGCGCCCGCCACCCCATACCCGATGATCGCGGGAGAGACGTGGCCATCCGGCGCTGCAGCCCCCATGACACTCGCGGCCGGGGGTGCCGAATCCCCGGCCCGAGACAGCGACCGCCCAGCGCTGACGGCCGCCGTGCCCGACCCGCTGGAAGCGTGACGCACGGAGCCGCCAGGCGCAGCATTGCGCGCCGAGATGGGAGCCTGACCAGCGGGGATAGAAGCAGGGCGGCGGAGGTGCACGGCACGCGATGCGGGAGCAGCATCCGCCAGCCTTTGGGGACGGGGGGCTGCACGCTTAGGCCTGGGCATAATGGCAGGGTGGGGAGGCACACGGGAGCCGGGCAGTGTAACACAGGGGCAAAATAGGCAGCAGGATAGAAAATAAGAATAAGGCTAGGTGAATAGATAGAATAGAAGAAAAGGTGCTAAGGGGAAAAATAGAGAATAAGGCAGAAAACTGAAGGAAAGAAAGAAAGAGACAGGCAGACTATAATACAGCCTTCACTTATCCTTCCAGCCGACAAGAGGAAGCAACTCTGGAAGTTTCTACCCTTAATGCACTAAACACCTCCCCTACACTCACCTATAGGCTGGCCCTAACCAATTACCACTCACTCAAAACTCTGATCTGCCTAGCAACAATTGACCTCTTCAACCAATCACAAAATTGCAAGACTCTTATATAGATATCGTGCCCAGCCAGGCACTCTCCTTATCTAGTGTGTGCTTCCCGCTGCCACCATCTGTGTAATGTGCTGTATGCAGTGTGTGCCCCTGCTACCACCATGTGTGTAGTATGCTGTATGCAGTGTGTGCCCACTGCCGCCATGGGTGTAGTGTGCTTTGTGTAGTGTGTGCCCACTACCGCCATGTGTGTAGTATTCTGTATACAGTGTGTGCTCCCTGCTGCCGCCATATGTATAGTGAGCTGTATGTAGTGTGTGCCCATTGCCGCCTTGTGTGTAGTATTCTGTATACAGTGTGTGCCCCCTGCTGCCGCCATATGTGCAGTGTGCTGTATGTAGTGTGTGTCCATTGCTGTCATGTGTGTAGTATTCTGTATGCAGTGTGTGCCTCCTGCTGCCACCATATGTGTAGTGAGCTCTATGTGTTTGTGTGGGCCATTTTATATAATTTTCTACTTACTGAGGCCAATGTGTTTTTGTTTTATTTTCCTGTGGGGGCCGACATGTTTTTTTATTTTTTGTGCAATGTGTTTAGCTTGCACATGCATATGAGTTGCACCGTGCATGTGTTCCATGCAGTGGCGTTGAGTGAATGGGGAAGAGGTTACAAATTACCTGGGCCCAGGTCTGATGGAGGGACCCAGTGGGGGCCCAGGTCCTGTCCCCTCCCCCCTTACCTGGAAGCAGCAGCTGTAGCTTTTCTTCTCAGCCCAGCACACACTGCTGTGTGCTGGGCTGCAGTGTGGCCAGGAAAGTGCTTAAATAAAATCTTTATCTTTTTCTCAGGGTGCATGGCCATGCCTCCTGTGATTAGGCCACTCCTTTTGAAAAGTACCTGTCCCCAGCCAGGTTCTCTACTGCCCTGGCTGGGAGACATGCCATGCTCCTGTGAGTTTGTGCTTCACAAGTGCTGGACACGCCCCCAAAGAGGTGTGGCTAGGCCTCCAGCATGCTGTGGTCACATCCCCTCCAGGAAGGGGGTGGGGGCGGTGGGGGCCCATAAAGTTGTTGTACCAGGGCCCAGGATTTCTCTTGGCAGCCCTGTTCCCATGTGGTATTCACAAAGAGTTGCAGTACAGAGTCAGATGCATGCACCAATAAGTGTATTAGACATTTTGTACATCCCTGGGGCATTACAGAGGGTTGGCTGATCAGATGCAGATGTTGCATAGTAATGGGCGTGTTGTTGAAAGTGGCTGCATATAGAGATGCTGCATTGCTCAGATTGGAGGTCATACTCAGATGGTTGATCTGTGCCTAGCAGGTTACAATTGTGCAACCACTGGTGGCGTCTAAAGATGCACAAAGCATGATTGCAGCACCTGTATACACTGACAGAGGGTTATCTCTGTCCTTACACAGTCAGATGCACGGATGTACACCAGGGAAGGACTATATATCGGTATTAGCACAAAGTTGCAGACACAACTGCTGCAGAAGGAGCAAGGAGGCCGCAACTGCGTACAACTCAGAATCAGGCCTTAGGAGCCGTGATCCCACCCTCTTGACAGACTCCACCCCTTGACAGACACCACCCCCATTAGGGCTGCTTCCATGGATTTCCCTGGCCGGATTTTGATCCCAATCTGCCCCTTGAGCATAAGAACATGTACATGTTTCTTATCAATGAGATGTTCTTAAAAAACAAAGGTTACGTTTGGAGGGACTACAATAACTTCCGGAAAAATTAGGATGGCAATCCAACATTCCCTTGGGTTTTAAGGATGTTGAAGTTTGGATGGAAGTTACTAACCAAGGGTGGTGGTGGTGGTGGGGGGTGGGGGGGGGGGTACAGCGGAGGTCCCGGCCAAGAAAATGTTTGCAGGTGGTAAGGGTAACTCCGAGTCTGCAGCGACAGGGAAGTGTTTTGCATTTAATGACTCCAAATGCACCAGAGGCACTGGCTGCCATTTTCGTCACTCATGTCAAATATGTGGAGCTAACCACCCGGTCAAGGAGTATAAATCAGGCATTGCAGAGAGAATCTGGTGGAGGTGCGCAGTAAAGCTCCTTCTCCTATAGTGTTGTCTGAGCTGGTTACTCAGATACCCTAATAGGGCGGATGCCGAGTTCTTGTTTGGAGGGTTTTCGTTTTTGTTTTCGTTTGCCCATTTCTGACTCTGTTCAGGTTGTGTCGCACAGGAACTTGAAGTTGGCGAGGGAACTGCCCCATGTGGTTAGGCAGAAAGTGGAGGCGGAAGTAAGGCTGCATATGTGGTCCTTTCACGTGCAAACCTTTACTGGGGTTATGCATATCTCCCTTGGGCATGGTACCCAAGAAAGTTCTGGGAAAATTACATTTAATCCAACATTTTACCTACCCGCACGGGGGTTCCGTTAATGACACAATTCCAGTGGACTGTTGCAAGGTTTGTTACCAGTTATTTGACGAGGCCCTTGAGTTGATACAGGGTTTGGGGCCTGATGCTCTTTTGGCTAAGTTACATGTGGAGTTGGCTTTTCGCCTCCTTCTGCTTCACCCCAATACTTTTAAGTTCACGGGTTTCAGTTAGATGGTTTGTTTTACATTGACAGATGTCTGTCGATTGGCTGTTCTATCTCTTGTGCCTATTTTGAGAAATTCAGTACTTTTCTGCATTGGTACATCTCGGCGGGCACCAGTCACGCAGGCATAGCTCATTATTTGGATGACTTTCTCTTTATGGGCCCAAGAGATAGCAATGTCTGCCAGGACTTAGTGTTTCAGAGGGGGCTTTGTTTAGGGTTTTAGGTATCCCCTTTGCCCACGATACGACGGAAGGGCCCATGTGTTGCCTTTCTTACCTGGGTATTGAGGTGGACACCAATGCTTTGTTTAGGGTTTTAGGTGTGCCCGTTGCCCACGTTATGATGGAAGGGCCCATGTGTTGCCTTTCTTACCAGGGTATTGAGGTGGACACCAATGCTAGTTGCTGTCGCATCCCATTCGACAAAGTGCAAAATCTGGTGAGTCAAATAGAGGAATGTTTGGGTAAACAGAGAGCTCGGCTTCGCCATGTTCAGTCCCTTTAGGCTCCTTTAATTTTGCATGTCGAGACATACCAATGGGGAGAGTTTTTGCCGTAAACCCGAGATGGCCACGGCTGGGGTGACCGGACTGCATCACACTATTCTGATGTCTTGTGAAATCAAGTACGATCTGAGGACTTGGTTGTCCTTTATGGGGGATTTTAATTCGGAGTTGATATGGCCCCTTTGGCCAGTTCCTTTTCCATTACCTTTAGTTTTACACTAATGCAGCAGGTTCTACGGGTTTTGGTCCCTTTTTCCAAGGCGAATGGTGTGTTTTGGCTTGGCCCCAGTTGTGGGTTTCTCGTGGTTTTACGAGTAATCTGCTATTGTTGGAATTGTTTCTCATAATCATGAAAGTGGAATTGTGGGCCACCGAATTGGAGAACCAGACAATCATTTTCTGGTGCAACAATTTGGGGGTGGTACAGGCGGTGAACAACCAGCATTCACCATTACCTCAGGCTTTGTGGTTGTTAAGGTTTTTAGTTTTGAAGTGCCTTCCTTTTAACATTAGCTTTACAGCACAGCATGTGCCAGGGGTCGAAAATGACATAGCGGATGCTCTGTCTCATTTCGACTTCAAAAGGTTTTGTGTGTTAGCTCCTGATTCTGACACTTAGGGTTTGACATGTCCGCTTTATGCAGATTATAGAACAGGCATAATGGACTTGGCTGTAAACTCTTTGGCACCTTTGACCCGGCAGGCGTATTCTGGATTGGGAGGCCTATAAGGTTAGGTGTGGAGTCGAGGGTAAGTCTGATGAGGACTGTTTGTTGGCTTTTGTTAGAGATCATTACACAAAAGATAGATCCAAAGTGGCCATGACTGTGACTTTGGCCGGGATATTGTTACACGCTCGGTTGCAGTGTGTTCATGATCCCACCAAGTCGTTTGTTTTGTCTAAAGCTCTTAGAGGCCGGGCTAAGTAGAACCCATCTCCAGCGGATTCGCGCATGCCTATTGACACTCATTTGTTGCGCAAGCTTTTGGCAATTCTCACAGCAGTGAGTGATTCTGAGTTTGAGGAGTTTTTAGAGTTAGCGAGTTGGTGGCCGCCTCAGAATACTGGCCTTCTTTTTAAGGACCTTGTGTTCAAGGAAGGTGTTGTATCGTGTAAGATCCCTTGTTCCAAGACTGACCAACTGGGTCGGGGGCGCTGGGTGACCTTGAGGACCCAGACAGATGCTGATTTATGTCCAGTTTGGCTGGCTACTGTTTATTTGGCCTCAAGACCAGCAGGTGGTGCTCAGGTCTTGCTACATCAGGATTCCTTGCCCCTGACTCGGTTTCAGTTCGCTGCTGTGTTAAAATGCTGTTTAACTAAGTTAGGCCTGAGGAGCAAGGAATATGGCACGCATTCTTTTCGCATCAGTGCTGCTAACGTCTTCCATTCAAGCAATGGGACGTTAGAAGTCTGCAGCTTTTAGGTCTTATATAAGGTTGGATAAGGTTTGATGTTGTGCTACTTCCGCCAACCCCAAAACTTTGTTTCCCACCCAGTTTTTGAATGGCTAGCATTCAAAATTTGGGGGTGTGAAGGGGCCTTATTACAATTGGGAGGTTTTTGTAAGTTTTCTCCTTCACTTGGGTTTATTACTAACATTTTTGTTCCATTTTCCTGTTCAAAGCTATTAGAGTGTTGTGTCTGACGGCTAGAATCCGTTTTCTTTTAGAGTGTCAACTGATTCTCCTGAACAGGTTTGGGTTGTGGGCCACTCTTATGTGTTTTGGGCTGCACGGCATCCCCTGGCTAAGAGAGCATATGAGTTGTTATTTGGTTGTAGTGTTAGGTGGTTAGGGGTGAGTGGTCTGAGATGGTCATGTTTTTTGGATTTGGTATTCCAGCAGGAACACCTTTAGGGGCATCCCCATTGGATAATAATACATCTGGGCAGTAACGATGTTGGTCAGCTTAAGGGCATTGACCTTATACTTAGGATCAAGGTGGATTTAGGTGAGGCTCAGTCTCGGTGGCCCATAGTGCATTTAGTGTGGTCTGACATTGTACCTAGATTTGTGTGGATGGGGTCAAGTGAGATAACGGCTCTGGACAGGGCGAGGAAGTAGATCAACTTTACTGTTTCTACGTTTGTATTGTCCACAGGCGGTTTTGCGGATAGGCATCCACTACTGGTGCTTCATAGTCCTTATTATTTCAGGAAAGATAGGATGTATCTTTCCGATTTAGGGATTGGTGTTTTCCTTAAGGGTATTTTTTGTTGTTTTGATTAGTTTCAAGTTGTATTACAATTTTAATTTTGGGTGGCTGGCTGTGGTTCTTCGAACCTGGCGATAATGGGAAGGCGCTACTGGCCAGCGGTCATGTGTAGCATAAGTGGTCATTGTGGGGCACTTACCCTTTTCAAAGGATGGTGCTTCTATGAGAAGTGGCCTCACTGGCTATAGTAAAGGATGGTGAGACCTTCATGACACAAGTTATGCTTATAGTATTAGATGGGGCATTTCAGTTGCTGCCATTACAGCAGGGATGTTTCAGTTGCCCCAATTTTGTTGAGATCTAGTTGACTAGAGCTGGCTAATAGTAGCGTCTTCCTTGTCCACCCGCTACGAATAAGGTCATTCTATTTAATAAATTAATGACCATTTAATCCAACGCAGTTTGTGTCAGTGTCTTTATTTTTGGTTGTTAAGCTAGCTTAAAGTATATTGTTAAGGTTCAAGCACAATAAATTAATAGACAATTTATACTCATCAGTTGGGCATCGATGAAGAGCTCTAGGAAATGTACAGTGAAAGATATATTGTCACAATTTCCAATTTATTTAATACATTGTCCACTGTACGTGTGCCTCTAGGCATGTGGATGCCATGATAGCTACTGTATACTTATCTTCAGTATATGGTAACTGTCTAAAGATATCAATACCATTCACAGCTGTTTATACACTTATTCAGGTCGTGGAACATTATAAGCTTATGCTGTACATCAGCTACCACATAGGGTAAACACACCAAATGTCTGTTCTTACATAACATCAACACATTATTTCAGATTTACTACAAAAGCTGTGACATTATCAGATTGTGTAACAAAAACAATGCAGATGTTTGCTTCAATTTGAAATAAAATATTTAGCATTATTGTCCCATGATGAGTACGTTATACTGTGATAAATTTGCCTGTGATGTAAAACAAGATACAAATTATCTCCACACTGAAATTCTCAGCAAAACCAAGGTGTTAAGCAGACAGCTGTGCTCATCATTTATTGAGATTGTTCCATCTCATAACATGTTCCTGGTTCTGGCCCTTGGGGGTTATTGGAACAAACAAATACAAAAACTTTCAGATTTCATCTGATACCATTTCAGTCTCTTTTTGTCCAAACATATCCAGGTGTTGGGTAAAACAAAAGGGCAAAAATGTTATGCCTGTTTACCGTACATGCAGCATTATCAAAATAAAATGTCACTTTATCCATTTTGTAGTAAATGTTTACAATGCAATCTGCAGCAAACCATTTAATAACCTTGATATTTATCTAATATGGGATATATATATATATATATATATATATATTTAATTAGCGCAGACGGGCGGTAATATATTCCTGCATGAAGCTTGCACTGGCATTTTAATATAGCAGACACTTAATGTCTAAAAAATAAATGTGGAAATTAACAAGTGCTACTGAGGTTAGATGACCTTGTTTTATTGATACATATTGTATAAAACATCTTCAAAATGTTCTAAATATGTGGTTCATTAAATACTTATCGATACATGTCTGTCTGGTAGATGTTTAATTATTTATGTATTCCCGTTGTATGTTAAGACTGCAGTAATGGAGGAGAACTAATACAACTGTTGTAAATTAGTGAATTCAGCTTGTAAAACATCTTGCTGTGGTATATATAGCTCCCATTACGTCTGACAAGCCAGCCTCCTGACGAAGTAACTACGAAACGCGTAGAGGCGGGGCTTGCCAGACGTGCGTCTTCTCCCACCCGGCTCACACATCCCGGCTGCTTCACTGCGAGTGACCTGACGGGTTCGGCTTACACCGGCGCGGTGCATGGTCCGGTCTTTGATTGTAGCAGGTTTGGTGGATTGCCTGGTGGATTGTTTTATGTGCTCAAACTGGCCCAAAGAGTGGGTCATTTATGGTACAAGTCTTTTATAATCCATGGAATGTTCTGCTTTTAATTTGTGTGTGTAATAAATTTATCTGCACTATGGGCGCATTCTCCTGATTTTTTCCTGATTTATATATATATGTATGTACAGGGCCACATTCAGAGGATGCAATTTCTTGATTTTTCGCAAATGGCCAATGTGTTTTCCATTGCGCATACATCTGAGTCACATTGTACTGTATGTGTGCCGTAGGGGTAATGTGGGGGTTTGTGCATCTGCAAGCATAACCCAAGTTGCCCATTACTTTTATACTGTACTAGCCACCTCAATTGTCATGCCAATGCATCTACTTGCCCTATGCTAGACAGGTGGTCTTCAGTATACCGCCGGCTGGGATCCCGGCGACCAGCATACCGGCGCCGGGATCACACCCTGTTAGATGAAAGTGATCCATCCATTTTCCATATACATAACTCAGAATTACATGGAGCATTTACACTCACAACACTCCTATGACACTCCCATGGTGTTCCCACTAGTCAGGGTGGTTTTGTGCTCTTGTATTGTTGCTGCCCATCTACTGCCCTTGAAGGCCCAATTTCACAGAAATAATGATCTGGACAAGTTCTGTATGACTCAGGATAGGATCCAGATATGCATAATGAGTAATGCATGCAAAATCTCCACATTTGCGCCTGTGAACAGACATATGCCCAACTCAGAATCAGTATGTATACAGTGATTGAAAAATAAGAGAAGATATATTTTTCTAGGGAGGCCTTTCATATGCCTGCTGTCGGGATCCCGGCGCTCAGCATACCGACGCCGGAATCCCGACAGCCGGCATACCAACAACTATTCTCCCTCTTGGGGTGTTCATAACACCCCTGGAGGGAGAATAAATAGCGTGGTGCGCATAGTGTGCCACCGTGCCCGCAGTGTAGCAAGCGCAGCAAGCCCACAAGGGACTGTTTTGCGCTCGCCCCTCTACCAGCATTCCAGCAGTCGGTATCCCAGCACCGGTATGCAGGGTGCCAGGATCATGACCGTCGGTATAATGTAGTACACCCATTTTTGTAATATGGTGTATACTTCTTGTCAGTTTTTGTTTTAGTGTAAATGCACTATATACTGTACAGTATACATTGCCAAGCTACCAGGTCAGCACATTGCAAGATCTTTAATGCTGGAGCCACAAACAGTATGTCAGTAGAAAGAAAGAAATCTGCTTTTTTATGCTGGGACTCTATTTTAAAAGCATCCAAAATACCTTCTAAGGACAAATATATTTGGACGCCTAACCATTACACAAACAGGGACTTTAATAACATTGTATTCAAATACATATATATATACTTTAATATGGAGTTGGTCCCCTTTTGCAGCTATAATAGCTTCCACTCTTCTTGGAAGGCTTTCCACAAGATTTTGGAGTGTTACTATGTGAATTTTTGGCAATTCATTCTGCAGATAATTTATGAGGTCAGGCACTGAAGTTGGACGAGTAGTCCTGGTTCACAATCTCCATTTCAGTTCATCCCAAGGGTGCTTGATAGAGTTGAGGTCAGCACTGTGTGCGGGCCAGTCAAGTTCTTCCACACTGAACTCATCAAACCATGGGGCATATGTATTAACCTGGAGAAGACATAAGGAAGTGATAAACCAGTGATATGTGCAAGGTGATAAAGGCACCAGCCACTGCTAATTTACATATTGGAGCTGATTGGCTGGTGCCTTTATCACCTTGCACTTATCACTGGTTTATCACTTCCTTATGCCTTCTCCAGGTTAATACATCTGCCCCCATGTCTTTATAGTCCTTGCTCTGTGCACTGCGAAACAGTCATGTTGGAATAGAAAAGGGCCTTCCCCAAACTGTTGCCACAAAGTTGGAAGCACAGCATTATCCAAAATGTGTTGGTATGCTGAAGCATTAAGATTGCCCTTCACTGGAGATAATGGGCCTAGCCCAAACCATGAAAACAAATTACAATTATCTCTCCTCCACCAAAATTCACATTTGGCATATTGCAGTCAGGCAGGTAACATTCTCCCAACATCCACCAAACCCAGCCTCACCCACCTGACTGCTAAACAGAGAAGTGTGATGCATAACGCCACAGAACACCTTTCCACTGCCCCACAGTCCAGTGTCGGTGTGCTTTATACCACTCCATCTGACCCTTAACATTGAACTTGGTGATGAGAGGCTTGCATGCAGCTGATCAGCCATGGAAACCCATGCCACAGTTTTTGTGCAACAGTAATGCCAGTGGAAGTTCAGAACTCTTAAGCTATGAAATCAGCAGAGCGTTGGTGACTTTTATGCATCATGCTCCTTAGCAGTTGTTGACCCCGCTCTTTGATTTTACGTGGTCTTCTGATTAGTGGATGAGTTGCTGTTGTTACTAAATGCTTCCACTTTCTAATGATATCACTTACAGTTGACCGTGGAATATCCAGCAGGGATGATATTTCCGAACTGTCATATTGGAAAGGTGGCACAGTGCCATGCTTAAAGTCACTGAGCTCTTCAGATCTACCTATTTTGTATTACAAATGGAGACAGCATGGCTAGGTGCTTGGGTTTATACACCTGTGGCAACGGGTCTGATTGAAACACATGATTTCAATAACTAGCAGGTTTGGCCAAATACTTTTGTTGGGTATGGTATGTTTTACCGATGCATAGTGTATCTAATGCTTGCATTTTTACCTAGGTGATAAAAGAGCTGGTGAAATGCAGTTCCATTGAAATTAATGTAAAACTCTCTAGCCATACACAATTTGCAAAAACTTACTGAAGTACAGTATAAAAGTATTGGGGTCTATGTACTTAGCCCTGGACAGTGATAAAGTGGACGGAGATAAAGTACCAACCAACCAGCCACTAACTGCCATTTTTCAAATGCAGTAACATGGCAGTCACAGTATGAGCTTATTAAGTGGTACTTTATTTCCATCCATTTTATCTCTCTTCAAGTCTTAGTACATAGACCCCATTGTTTCCAGAACACATAAAAAAATACAGAATGTACATGAATACATTTGTAAAATTTCACTGAGATTTGAGCTTCTGTAAGCAGCTGAAATATTCTACTTCTAATACACATATGTGGTACAAAGTGCATTTGGTTATATAGATGGTCCAAAGCATACTTACCTACTTTTGAAAAAGAATTTCAGGGAGATTGTGAAAGTAACACCTCCAGATGTATACATGCTCATCATGGCTACATCTGCGCTAAACTAACACTCTCGGCATGGCCTAGCAGTGCCGTGATGCTGCATTTGCCACTCCCATTCATGCGAATGGGGTGCTTGTGTCTTAGACGTGGTCGCGCCTAACAAGAAGTGATCATTGCAAGATGTAGCCACGATAAGCATGGCTACATCTGTATAAGCGTGGACATGTACTGCTACTGAGAGGCATGTCATAGAAATTACTTACATCCAAATGTAAATGAGCCCTAAAGTAGTTAGTAAGATCTTCTTGTTGATGAAAAGACTGATATTTTTAAGGGTTTGCTCGTGTGTTGTGTTTTAAAAGCGGTTCCATATAAATGGCCACAAAAAATCTTTATTTAAAAAAAAAATATATATATATATAGCCATAGGGATCATTGTGCCTCACAACCAATTCAGGGAAATGGCACTGATGATCCCATTTGAATGTATATACAGTACTGTGCAAAAGTTTTAGACAGGCTTAGATAAATAAATCAAATCAAATCAATATTTGGTGTGACTACCCTATGCCTTCAAAATATCATCTATTCTTTTAGGTACAATTGCTCAAATCCTTCTGTCTCTTCTTGTAATCCCAGACCGACTCAATGATGTTGAGATCAAAGCTCTGTGGAAGCTATATCAACACTTCCAGGACTCCTTGTTCTTCTTTACACTGAATATAGTTCTTAATGACATTGGCTGTATGTTAGGGGACATTGTCCTGCTGCAGAATAAATTTGAAACCAATCTGATGCCTTCCTGATGGTAATACATGATAGATAAGTACCTTCCTATATTTCTCATCATTGAGGACACCATTAATCCTGACCAAATCCCTAACTCCATTTGCTGAAATACAGCCCCAAACTTCCAAGGAACCTCCACCATGCTTCAGTGATGTGGAAATGATAATATGGCCCCCACAGAGCTTTTAACTCAACATCAGTAAGTCTGTCTGGGATAACATGAACCCACAGAAGGATTTGAGCAATCCTACATTCACAGAAGAACTGTGGTTAGTTCTCCAAGATATTTGGAACAATATTCCTGCAGAGTTCCTTTAAAAACTGTGTGCAGTTGTACCTAGAACTAATGTTGTTTTGAAAACAACGGTTGGTCAAACCAAATACTGATTTGATTTAGATTTCTCTTATGTTCATTCACTTTGCATTTTGCTAATTGATAAAAATGAACTATTAACACTTCTATATTTGAAAGCATTCTTACATTGCAGCATTTTTTCCACAATTAGAAACATTGTGCATGGCAGAAACACGCCACTGGTGGGACCAATCTACGTTACAAAGGTATATAAATAATAAATATATTCCGAGGGGACTTCGTCTATTTAAATCAGCATCATTCAAGGATGATGCAGAATTTCTGTCTAGCTGGAACTCCATACTTGATGACTGTTCGTTCAAACTTATGGAACATCTCATCAAATATAGGAGTGCAAAGGTCAAAACCATTCAGACTGAAATAGAATACATACAAGAACAACTAAAACCTTATGAGACAAGTATGGAGTTTTCAGAAAGAGATCAGAAAGTGAATAAAAAAAATTGAGGAGTATGAGCAATCAGTAATATCGACTAAAACAAAAAAACTAGAAAGAGACAGAGGGGACTATGAGACGGATACAGTAAGATCATACAATAGGAGACGTGACTATTCGAGATCAGTCACAAGGAATCCCAATAGGGACAATAGTGGACAAAATTACAGCAATGGGAGGGGGAGGTCGAGGAGTACAGTGGGGAGGTGGAGAGCCCAAAGAAATAGAACTCATTCCAATAGAAACAGTCCCCGAAGGGACCCACGGGGAATAGTTTTGGAGAATAAATACGAATGTCTAAGTAGAGACCAATACTCCCCTGCCTCTATAGCCAGAGGAGGAGCTAAACCCAAAAACCCCCCACAAGGTCAGGAGAACACTCGAGAAAAAGAACAGACACGTTTTTTAGAACAAAGTTCACACGAACTAAATCAACCCAACAGACCCAATATGAATTATACCAAAAGAGGAAGAGAAGGAGACATAGAGGATGTAGGGGAGGAGTACAGAAAAGGAAAAAACCCAAAGCAATACTAAACACCAAAAGTATCTTTAACTTATCCTCTAGGGAACTAACCGATTCAGAAAAAACCCTACTCAGCAAGGGCCTCAAATACGCACCTGCAAAAAAACCTAATCTTTTCAATTTATTTGTGGATCTGAATAGATTCACAAGAAATCTTAGCAGAAAACGGTATTTTGCAACCAAGAAATTAAAAGCTAAAAAAGATGTTGAAAATGTGTTGCCCATTATTCTGGATGAATCCGATAGGGAAACCATTGAGACTCTTGAAGATCTCCTATCAGAAAGTCATTGGGAGGCACACACTCCGGTTAAGATCTATTCCTTAGATGAATCCCAAAAAGAGAAAAATAGTAGACTTTTCAAGAAAAAGTCCGAATTCTATCCCCTTCAGTACAGGGGCCCATCCATAGTGGGGTTTTACAACACCACAATGGAAGACTTCAGAAAAATGTGCATTTCCGCTGAGCGAGACCAATTAAAAGACAACTTGAAAGCAGATGAGAGAAGGGCCCTGAAAACTCTCATGTCAGATAATAATCTAACCATAAAAATGGCAGATAAAGGAGGTGGTGTGGTGTTGCAGGATACAATAGACTATAAGAAAGAAGCCGATAGACAGTTAACAAACACATGCTTTTATGCGGTGTTACCAAGTAACCCTACAGCACAATTTCAAAAGGAACTCGAGGTGCTGTTGGATGGAGCTCTAGACAGGGGCGCAATATCCAAGGACACATATCAATTTCTTCTTCCCACACACCCTATTATACCAATTTATTACCACCTACCCAAAATTCATAAAACTCTCACTTCACCTCCCGGGCGACCTATTATCTCAGGGATTGGGTCTATTACTTCTAACCTGTCACACTTTGTGGATGCACACCTACAAGGGCACGTAACACAATTAAAATCCTACATAAGAGACACCACACAATTTCTGAACATGCTAAAAAATATTAGATGGAAGAGTACATATCAATTTCTCACATGTGATGTGGAGTCTTTGTACTCGAATATCCCGCATCAGAAAGGGATTGAAACCATCTCTAATGTACTCGACAGAGATCTAACCATCTCAGAACATCTGAGAACCTTTTTGGTTGCATCCATAAAGTTCATTTTAGAGCACAACTATTTCACATTTGCACATCAATATTTTTTACAGTCACGGGGCACGGCCATGGGGACCAGGTTCGCCCCGAGTTACGCCAATCTCTATATGGGTGCACTTGAACAGGAGCTCATTTGGGGGGCGGACCTTGGGGCGCACCTGGTCCTCTATGGCCGCTATATAGATGATTTATTTTTTATTTGGGATGGGGACGACAGCACTATTAGCACTTTTATCACTCATTTAAATGGCAATGATTATGGACTTAAATTCACCCATACCTCCCACCCCCACTCCATTAACTTTTTGGATATTGCACTCCTGTCTGTAGATGGCTGCATACATACTGAGACTTACTTCAAATCCGTTGACACAAATAACTTTCTTAAGTACAGTAGCAGCCATCTTCAAGCATGGCGCAATAACATACCCAAAAGTCAGTTCCTAAGGCTAAAAAGGAACTGTTCTAGAGAACACATCTACAAGGAACAATCTAATAAATTGTACTTGGCATTCCAGGAGCAGGGCTACCCTGACCATATCTTGCGGAATGCTCTACATGAGGTAGATTGTAGAAATAGAACCACCTTATTAGAAGACAAACAAGTTGCGAAATGCTCAGTGGGGAACAAGTTAAGTGATAACTGTGTGTTTGTTACACAATATAATACACATGCTACACAAATAAGAAAAATCATCTCTAAAAACACCCAATTATTGAAAATTGATCCTCTACTGGAATCAGAAATAGGTAAACGGATTAAGGTAGTATATAGAAGATCAGATACACTCCAATCCAAACTAGCACCCAGTATGTTTAAGACTAAGAAGAATCCAAACAGGGGCGAGAAGATCATTAATACCAAAAGCACACCTACTAAGGAGTCAAGCGTAAATATTAATTTAACAGAAGTTCCCCACTCTAAATGGTTAGGGACTGAACCTAATGGATTCTTTAAATGTGCTGCTTCCAGATGTCTAACTTGTAAAAATATAGATCACCGAAAAAAGTCTTATAGGTCTAGAACTACAGGTGAAGAATTCACCATAACACAATTTTTGAATTGTAATTCCACCTATGTAGTTTATCTGGTTGAATGTGGGTGTGGCATCCAGTATATCGGACGCACCATAAGGAAGCTTAAAGTGCGGTTTCTGGAACACAGAAGAAACATTCTTAAAAAGTGTCCCCTCCACCGTCTCTCCAGACACACCAGAATGTGTGAACATGGAGACATAGCCAACATTCGTATTACGGCTTTAGAACAAGTCAGAATTACCGATAGAGGCGGAGATCGCTTCACATTGTTAAGCAGGAGAGAAGCCTTCTGGATATTCCGTCTAAGGACGTTAGAACCATTAGGCCTCAACGAAAACATCGAGTTGAATAACATCTAGTATACCATCCATATGAAAGCATCCCTTCTTTAAAACAAGTCCACCAAATTCTTCTGGGAAGTTCCTTTATGTGCTCACTTCCTACATACTTCCTCTTTCTGCTCATTCAAACCTATATAATAACTGTCCCCTTCCCCCTTCCATTATTCTGGTGGCTTTGGGTGAGGTTTAGGGGTTGTAATTATTATTACTACATCTTTAATATGAATCTTCTATTTCACCACAAATAATACAGCTCCCGAGGTACTGTTTATTTTGGTCCGCTATCAATATTGAAATGGTTAACGGTCAGAATTACCTAACTAGGTTGAGACATACAGTTAATATTTCTGATGCATATAATATAAAGACAGAACCACCATGTGTGGTTTCCTTTTTTCCCCCCACTGTACTCCACTCCTCTCTCCCTTTTATGTCCAAGAAATTTATGATCTATTGGCTCATGATTTAATAATTTTTTATATAATTTATTAATTCTATATAATACCTGACTTTTTGGATTATAATTCATTTTTCATTTATATATTTTTTAGTATTTAATACTTCATTATTTCCATTAGTCTTCTAATTTTTCTTCTTTTTTTAAATCAAATAGTGATTTTGTATAAATTTATAAAAACTTAATTATGGAAATTTAGATCTTTATATTCAATATGGATTATTGTCTCTGTCCTCATTTTGTAATTATATTTTTTATATGAACTTGTATATATATTCCATAGCATCTCAGTGTGGTCTAATAAATATTCACTGAATATGTTTACATAATGTTGTGTCCTAAAACGTTTTTTATTGCGTATCTAAACGAAATTGTTAAAACAAACAAGGTCCAGTTTTCGTTGACACACTGCTGGTTTCTGTTCTACAATTCTAAGCACATAGAAAGAATTAAAAATAATCCTTCAGTTCTGGTGACCAATAAGGACTGACAAGTGGGTACAAAAAGAGACTGTAATCACTTCCAAGCTATACCTCTGAAGAAACCGCCCATTGTGGAGGCGGAGAAATGCGTCAGGTGACTTGCACAACTGTGGAACGCAGGTGGACCGCAAACCGGAAGCCGGAAGCACCGTAACCGGAAGTCGCGAACCGCGGCAACGCAGCGTCCCCTGCTACCCAGGATCTCCACACTTGGCTCTCTGTCTCCGCTCCTGACGTAGCCGAGCATAAGCCTGCAGGACACTGTGCCATACACACCAGGCACGGCCCCAAGAGAAACCGCCTCAGTGCGGCCAGCTATACGGAGGGAGACAGCTGCGGGACTGGCATACCACCAATTCAGCTACATCAATTGGTGAAGTATAAACAGGCGTTAAACATTCTCAGCCTTCTTCTTCTTTTATCCCGCAAAGTGCATTTGAGCCAGTAACAGCACTTAACTCTTATTAATCATTAAACAGCCACATGCATGCATGCAAGAGAACTAACAATATTAATCTGGGATAGTGCTATAACATCCTTTAAAGTCCCGGGACCCAGGACACAGTGATTACTATTAACTTTTTAAACTATTATGGTATTGTTGCAACTTGTTTTTTTAATTTGTCATTAGTTGCCGGTTATGGCAACCAAATAATTTATGTTGATTTGCTCTTTTTAGATAATATATATCTTTACCAATAAATGTTATTGATTTTTTACAAAACCAGCAGCTGTTGTATTCTAATTCCCCTGAGCGCCCACAATATTATTATTCCTTTTTTCCACACCTGCCTAATACGTTTGCACAGTATTGTATCTCTGATTTTCTTTTTCCCCAAAAAATATAAGAGCTATATAACGGGGAAGGAGGTAGGAGTGGAGGGGTAAGGTGCAATCAGAAAGATTTCTAGACTCTTCAGGGAGTCAGTGAGATTACTATTTTTCAGGGAGTCTCTCTGACAATCAGGGAGAGTTGGCAAGTATGGTCCATAGTAACCAGTAACAGTCTTCTCCTCTGTGCAGCAGTCCCCTTCACCTTCTGTGGCTGGCTACATATTGGCAATGATATTCTGTAAGATGGCACATGTGCATAAGATGGCAAAAATTCTCACAGTGCTATGGGAATATTTACTAAGGGGTACATTTACTAAGCAGTGATAATAGCGGAGAAGTGAGCCAGTAGAGAAGTTGTCCATGGCAACCAATCAGCACTGAAGTAACATCTATAAATTGCATACCATAAAATGATACAGAGCTTCTGATTGGTTGATGGGGAAATTTATCCACTGGCTCACTTCTCTGCTCTTATCACTGCTTAGTTAATGTACCCCTAAAAGTTGATTTGGGGGTCTATTTAAAATTGACCAGAATAGACCAACATCCCCACAAAATGAATGATAGTGTTTCTATTCCATATCGCTCATTTACAAAAAGTTGATTTTGAGTTCCATTCTGTTTTCGAAGGTGCACTGGTTTCTATTTGAAGTTCTATTTAAAGCTTTTAAAATGTTTTTTTCACCCTCAGTAAAAACCAAATATGGACTCAAAATGGACAAAAATATACAAAAACAATGCTATTGGCCAAAACGTCATATGCACTCTATTGCCCACAAACACCATCATTTCTGGGCTAATTTGCATATCCACAATTTTTTAAATCAATGTCGTTCCTTTACAAATCATGAATTATGCAGCCAGAGTGACCACATGCTTCTCTCCCAAGTGTTTTTTCCATCATATTGAGGTTTCAGACAACTTCACATGATTAAAAATCAAATAGAACTGGTTCTGATGGTTCTTTTGAAAATGGTGATTTTAGGTTGTTTTTTGTTTCTGTTGAGGTTCTATTTTCAAATTGACTGTTAGTAAATGATGCCTATGTGGAAGTACTGATGGTCTATTTGAAGCTCTACTGTGCGTGAAGTCGAATTTCTGGTGATTTGAGGGGATTTTCAGTCGGTTTTGCATTTAGTCAATTGATTGTCAAATTCAACACCAGATCACCTCAAAATCACCTCAAAATGGAGTGAAACTCCAAATTGACCTTTAGTGAATATACCCCTAAAAGTCTTTGCTTTGATTGTGCAGCCTTATCTTTCCAAAGTTATCACTGACAAGACAGTGCTGGCAGTAGAAGTGTTAGGTTCCTGGTGCTCAGAACAAGGGAGATGTTGCGTAGTGAGTCCTGAGCACCAGAATGTGACGCTGAAATAAGGTGTGGTGTGGAAATAGCCCCTAGCACCCTACCTCCGTTGTTTCACCCGTGTGGTCAGTTCACGCCTGAGTGACTATGCTTTCTTGGGCCCACGGCAGCCGCGTTTGAAGGGCGGATTAGGTCTGCCCAACTCCGATGCCCCCAGGTCTTAGATTGAGACAAGGTGTGAATCGAGACAGGATAATAACAAGGGAACCTCTAGCTAAAGCAAACAGAAGGCTAGGGGCTACTAACAACCCTAAAACTAAATATATGTGCGGCACCCCACCAAAGGAA
The DNA here is from genome assembly GCF_028390025.1 of Pseudophryne corroboree. Taxonomy (NCBI): domain Eukaryota; kingdom Metazoa; phylum Chordata; class Amphibia; order Anura; family Myobatrachidae; genus Pseudophryne; species Pseudophryne corroboree. Next base: position 526,384,480 of record NC_086447.1, on the reverse strand, counting down.
TAGAACAACAAAGGAAATGCTGTCCACTTGCCGACACAATACCGTTGTGTACCGGCGGTGACAGCACAAGCAGAACCCTCTGCAAAACACCAGAAACAAATTATAACCAAAGAATACTGCGGCCTGAGCCGACGGACGCGGCAAAGCCGCTACTCACGGAACCGGTACAAATACTGGCAAACGGACAGGAACCCCCAATGTAGCCGACACAAACTCTCAGAACTGGAGGACAGGCAGAATCCCAAACGACAGACCGGTGGACACCAAGAAGCCAGATATTTGACCAGGCACAGACAAAGCCACAGGACTCCTGGACAGGAACACTTCATGGCAGGATACAGGATCAGACACTGGAATCGACACTGGAATCGACACAGGAACCGATACTCAAAGCAGCTAGACAGACACTGCTAAACAGGAACTCAGGAACTGGCAGTGACTAGCTCAGAACTCAAGAACTCTGGAACCCAGGAAACCTGGAAATCTGGAAATATCACCAGCGTCTGTGAATTGCACTGAGCCAGCATATAACAGAGAGTCTTAATTAATTATGTCATGCAGCTGCCCTGCTGCACAACTGAGAGGTGCAATCAACAGACAGGTGAGGCTGAACACAAGGGAACAAGCTGCAATCACACAGACTCACCACTGGCAGCAAACAAGAATCTTCTTAAACCAGAGCAACGGGAAATCCTGGCCTGCAAGACTACTTATAAACATAAAATAGGAATGAACCACTACCTGTGGTTCATAACAGTACCCTCTCTTTAAGGGTGGGCTCCGAACACCCCATGACACCCACGGGGAACAGAAACAGAAGTATAACATAAAATACATAACCAAAAATGCAAAACAGGAATGAGCCACAGCCGTGGCTCATAACAGAAGGACCCTAACTTGCTGGCAGCAGTGTAGGTAGTGTCTGGGTGCAGGGTGTGTGGGGCCCATGTGCACCGCACACCAGGGATGTGCAGTGAGGTAATTGGTTCAGGAGCATACTTGCCTACCTGACCCTCTCCATGAGGGAGAAAATGCTCTATGTCACTGACCTAGGTTGGGGGTGTTGTGAACTCGGGGGTTCTCCCGATGGTAGGGGAGAGGAACCACAGTTGGGTCGGAACAGGGATGGCTTAATATAAGTCTTCTTCATACAGGACTCTGACAGCAAAGCTTGGTGAAAATATTAAAGAACTTTATTGCAGGAAGAGAGCAACACAATGTCACATAGCAGAGAAGGAACGTATGGGAAATGTCCAGGCATATAGGAGAACTTGTAAGCAATGCTGAGGATTCCAGGAAAAGAAGTACTTGTGAGTGTTGGTACAAGATAATAATGACTGAAGAACTTGCTAGTGATGTTTTTAAAGATACTGGTGATTTGAAGAACTGGTGAATGGTGGTTAAAGACTCTGACGATTTGAAACACTTGTGAGCGGTGGTTAAAGACACTGATGATTTGTAGAACTTGTGAACGGTGGTTAAAGACACTTATGATTTGTAGAACTTGAGAACGGTGGTTAAAGACACTGATGATTTGTATGACTTGAGAGCGGTGATTAAAAACACTGATGATTTGTAGAACTTGAGAGCGGTGGTTAAAGACACTGGCAACTTGCAAAACTTGGGAGCGGTGGTTAAAGACACTGATGATTTGTATGACTTGAGAGCTGTGATTAGCCCGCAGCACACGCTGACTCCAAGAAGCACTGGTGACTGGATTGCAGAGATACACACCAGCCGCAGTATACGCTGAACTGTGCAGCAACTGGCACCTGGAAGTGCCGGAGACACTGGGGTACGACTGCAGAGAGATACGTCGGGAACAAGAGCACTGGCATCCACGTCAGGGGAAAAGACGCCAGCCAGACGCCGGAGCCCGTGGACCACCGAAGGCAGAGGCCGCAACACAGACCAGCAGGCACGCAGGGGTAAGTGCGGTGAACGCCGCCTATGGCGTGTGACAGTACCCCCTCCTCTAGGAGTGGCCCCTGGACATTTTCCAGGTCTTGTTGGATGTCTGGAATGGAAATCCGCACCAGTCGGGGAGCCATAACTTCAGTAGCCTTGACCCAGCTCCTCTTCTCGGGGCCAAAACCTTTCCACTCCACTAAATACTGTAGATTCTTGTGAAGATAACGAGAGTCAAGAATAGCTTTGATTTCAAAGTCTGTTCCAGCTTCAGACTCTGCAGAGGTTGGCCTCGGGGACTTTAAATGGAACCGGTTTAAAATAAGGGGGCGAAGGAGAGAAACATGAAAGGAGTTTGGTATCCGGAGGTGGGAAGGCAATCCCAATTTGCAGACAACCGGATTCAGGACTTGTAACACGGGGTAAGGACCAATAAACTTTGGGGCTAACTTCATAGTGGGCACTCTTAACCGGAGGTTGCGGGTGGAGAGCCATACCCTGTCACCAACCTTGTATTGGGGAGCTGCTCGTCGCTTCCTATCCGCAAAGATCTTATAGCGGCCAGAGACTCTCTTGAGATTAGCATGAACTCGACTCCAAATTTGACTGAAGTGCCGAAGAGTAGAGGCTGCAGCAGGAACATCCTCCGGAGGACAAATGGGTAATTCAGGAACTTGAGGATGGAACCCATAATTAATGAAAAATGGGGACTCACCAGTCGAAGAGTGGTACAGATGATTATGGGCAAACTCGGCCCATGGCAACAGTTCCACCCAATCATCTTGCGAGGGAGAGAGATAAACATGGAGAAAAGTCTCTAAATCTTGATTGACGCGTTCAGTTTGCCCGTTGGTCTGTGGATGGTAAGCGGATGAAAACTTGAGTTTTATTTGTAAGGCTGTACAAAGAGCTCTCCAGAATCTTGCAGAGAACTGTACCCCCCGGTCAGAGACGACTTCCTGAGGTAAACCGTGCAGGCGGAAATGTTCTCGGATAAATAACAAAGCCAACTTGGGCGCTGATGGTAACCCGGTCAAAGGTACAAAATGTGCCATCTTAGAGAAACGGTTGATAATTACCCAGACAGTATTGTGACCCTTGGAGAGGGGCAATTCAGTGACAAAGTCCATAGAGATATGGGTCCAGGGCCTCTGAGGAATGGACAGTGGATGCAATAACCCCGCAGGAGGCAAACAAGGAATTTTGTGCTGAGCACACTGAGGACATGAGTTGACATAATCTTGAATATCCTTCTTCATAGTGTCCCACTAGTAAGACCTTCGTAGAAACCCCCACATCTTTTGAACTCCAGGATGACCGGAAAACTTGGAAATATGAGCCCACTGCAACAACCTTGGTCGAAATTTAGCTGGCACAGACATTCTCCCAGGAGGAGGACCCAGAGCGGTGGGAGCCGCCGACATAGAAACTGGACTGAGAATCAAAGCCTTCTCAACGGAATTCTCCTCATCCAAAGCTGTTAAGTAACGGGATAAAGCATCAGCCTTGGTGTTAAAAGTCCCAGCCCGGTACTTAATGACAAACGAAAACCGAGTAAAGAAGAGCGCCCATCTAGTTTGACGGGGATTCAAGCACTGGGCCGTCTTGAGGTACAGCAAATTCTTATGATCAATGAAAATTGTAATTAGGTGTTAAGCACCTTCCAAAAGATATCTCCATTCCTCCAAGGCAGATTTTATTGCCAAAAGTTCTTTGTCTCCAATGGTGTTATTCTGTTCCGCAGGAGAGAATTTGCGAGAATGGAAACCACATGGATGTAACTTCCCATCTGGAGCGTACTGCGAAAGCACGGCACCTATGCCTACCGTGGAAGCATCAACCTCCAAAAAGAATGGTTTTGAAAAATCTGGTTGCTGAAGTACTGGAGCGGACATAAAGGCTGCCTTTAACTGAGCGAACGCTGCTATAGCTTCGGAGGACCAATGACTTGGGTCAGAACCCTTCTTGGTTAGGGCAGTAATAGGTGCCACGATGGTAGAGAATCCCTTTATGAATTTCCGGTAGTAATTTGCAAAGCCCAGAAATCGTTGTACCGCTTTCAAAGAAAGAGGCTGAGTCCAGTCCCGGATGGCAGTGAGTTTCTCTGGATCCATACGAAGCTCCGTGCCCAAAATGATGTAACCAAGAGTAGAAAAAATGGGTAGTGAACTCTTGCGCAAAGAAAGTCTGCCCAATCAAACCCCTATACCTGCCCAAACAACAGGTGAAGATCAATGTAAATAAAAAGGGGAAAGGGGTATGATCAAAGGCGCCCAAAGTTGGGGAAAGGGATAATTGGGAAGGGATACACGATATACAAGGTGATTAATTTGGACAAAAAAATGACATGTGCAAAATAAATAAATGAAATTGGTTTCAACAATACTTGGTGTATTCTTCAAACGGGTCTCAATCAGAACGTCCGTCTATGATGAGAAGCCTCAATGGATATATAAAAACAGAGAAAATAACAGAAAAACCAATGTGTAGTAGGTTTAAAAAAGTCTGTAAGTCAATGGTGTCCAGAAGATGGAGCCCTAGTGATTGGGGAACTTGATAGCAGAAAGGACAGGGTCTCACCACCAATTCTTTCAAGAGTAGGGACGTACCAAGACTCACAGTGAGAAAGATGAGAGAAAGCACATAAAGGTATCTTTATCTTTTTCTGATCGATAGAAGGTACAGCGTACCTCACTCACATGTACAGCAGAAGATTTCCTCATATAATGGTATCTTTCAAAAAATGGATCCAACGAATTCAATAAAATGGTTCTTTTTAATGTTTGACAAAAAGTCAATTCAAAATAAAACAAATACAAAAGCCAATACGAAAACCTTATTTGTATGGTAACAGCGGGGGTGTGGGGAGAGAATGTTGATAAACTCCAAAAAACAAGAGGGTAGTCCGGAATTCCCTCCTTTAAATAAACCCCCCGTGTACCTTGCAAATGGTTTAAAGGTGATCAGGCTTAGGTCAATAAAAATCCACTCTCAGCATGCACCAACGCCGTTTCAACCCTAAGGTCTTTTTCAAGGTGTATGAGCTGAGAGGGGAGAGAAGCTATTTATCCTATAAAACAGGAAGTGGGAGGTTTGCAATGCATGTTGGTAATAAAATAAAATAAATCTACTATATCAAAATTCACAGTTTTCAGATGAATGTAACATGATGGATAAACTTAAACAAAGGTGTGTAAAAAGGAAGACAATATGCAGGGATTAAGGGGTTGTCCATGGTGGAATGAGTTAATGCATACGAGGACCGGAACTAGCCATGGTCCGCGATGCGTTCCACCTGAAACCGGAAGTTGCGCTAAACCGGAAGTGGCCGGGGACCGCGATGCGTTCCACCTGAAACCGGAAGTTCAGAAGTGCGTTCCACCGGGTCTGGAAATGCGGCTAAGCATTCCACACCTCCGGAACGGAATTCTATAATAGAATATGGAATATACTGTGGGTATATTGAGTATGCAACCAAACTAACAGTAATGTCATTGGGATAATCATGATTAACCTGAGATAGATGTTCTATACATGTCAGAATGGTACATTTCAGGGAAGATCAGACAAAATCATGAACATAAAAAAACAGTACATAATCATTAAAAAATCATTATAGATCATTATAAAAAAGAAGAAAATAATGGTACATATTTAAAATAGCGTATATTACCATGAGTTACATGAGAATGTTTTTTTCGTTATCAGGAATATAAAGAGAGCAGGTGAGAGATCATAAGAACCATTTTAATTCAAAATCAGAATTAAGACCTGCTGGTGTAAGTGTGTTTAAATTAAAGATCCACCGCATCTCTGCTTTAGCAAGGCGCCCCTCTGTGTCCCTATCTTTCCAGGTGGCTTTGACATGTTGTATGCCAATAAATGAAATGATGTGGGAACTGGAGGAGTTGTGTTTTTTTAAAAAATGTTCAGACAATGTATGAGTAGTTACCCCTTTTTTGATGTTTCGTAAATGTTCAGCGAGACGTGTCATAAGTGATCTTCCTGTTCTTCCTATATAGACTAAACCACAACTACATTTAATGTAGTATACCACATTTGTAGTGTGGCAAGTGATGAAGTCATTTATGAGATATTTTTTGTTGTTATGCGTAAATTCAGTATATTTCGAGGTCATTGCTGGTATAGACCTACAGACTAAACAGGTCCCACATCGGTGGAATCCTTTTGTCCGGATGGGATTAATAGGTTCAAAAGGGAGGGAGCTTTTGACCAAGGAATTTTTTAGATTATTACTTCTTCTGTATATGAACTTGGGTTTGTCGGGTATTATATTCCTTAAAACGGGATCCCTTTGTAATAGGTGCCAGTGTCTTTTGATGATCTGCTCCTGTTTTTTGTAATCAGAGCTGAATCCAGAGATAAAGGCCAGTTCACTATTATTTTCCTTGTTTATGCGGTGTGGTTCCAGGATGTCCTTCCTTTCTATATTTTCCACCTCACGTTCAGCTTTCTCTAATAGTGCTTTATCATAGCCTTTATCTAAAAATTTCTTTTTCATGATGTTCTTTTGAATCTGATAATCACATTTATCACTACAGTTCCTTTTTAATCGTATGAACTGTCCTTTAGGGATGCCCTTTAACCAATTGGGATGGTGTTGGCTATTGTATGGAATTAAGCTGTTGCAATCAGTTGGTTTTGAGTACCCTTTGGTAAATATATTATTGTCTTTAATGAAAATAGTCAAATCAAGGAAGTTGATGCTTTCCTGACTAATGGTGAAGGTTAGTTGGATATTCAAAAGGTTGGAATTTAGGGAAGAACAAAAGTTATTTAGCTCTGAACGATCTCCACTCCAAATGAACAGAATATCATCGATGTATCGGCACCAGGACACCAAGTTCGCACCGGCCAGAGAACCATTCCAAATAGTGTCCTCCTCCCATCTTGCCATAAATAGATTTGCATAGCTCGGTGCGAACTTGGTGCCCATTGCTGTGCCGACCTTCTGAAGGAAAAAATCCCCTTGGAAAAAGAAGAAATTATTCTCCAAAATGAACATGATGCTTTCTATGATGAATTCAATTCTATCGATGGTCATAGTGGTTCTTTCCAGGTGCCATTTTGTTGCTTCAATACCTGCCTTGTGCTCAATAATAGTGTATAATGAAGTAACGTCGGCTGTTACTAAATAATAATTTTCATTCCACTGTATATCTTTAAGCTTATTGATTACGTCAGTGGTGTCTTTCAGATAAGATTTCCCTTTGACTACTTCTGTTTGGAGAAAGAAATCCACCATCTCAGAGAGATTGGTGGTGAGACTACCAGTTCCCGAGATGATTGGACGTCCTGGGGGCTTTTCTGAATTCTTATGAATTTTGGGCAAAACGTAAATGGTGGGGGTTTTTGGATGTTGAATGTTCAAAAATTCGAACTCCCTTCTGCTTAAAACCCCTTTTTCAAGATACTTATTGATGAGTTTGGCATAATTATTCTTGATTTTCAATGTTGGGTCAGTGCGTAATTTTTGATAGGTGCCGTTAGAATTTAATTGTGATAGTATTTCATCCTTATAATCCTTTTTATTTTGGATAGTGATGCCTCCTCCCTTATCACAGGGTTTGATCACGATTTCTTTGTCCTCTCTAAGGGATTTTAGGGCTAATTTTTCCTTCCTGGAAAAATTTGTTCTAGGAAATTTTTTTGCGGAAACTTGATGTTGTTTCATAAGTTGGACATCTTCTAGTACAGACTTAGTAAAGCTGTCTATCATTGTATTGAAGCAACAAAATGGCACCTGGAAAGAACCACTATGACCATCGATAGAATTGAATTCATCATAGAAAGCATCATGTTCATTTTGGAGAATAATTTCTTCTTTTTCCAAGGGGATTTTTTCCTTCAGAAGGTCGGCACAGCAATGGGCACCAAGTTCGCACCGAGCTATGCAAATCTATTTATGGCAAGATGGGAGGAGGACACTATTTGGAATGGTTCTCTGGCCGGTGCGAACTTGGTGTCCTGGTGCCGATACATCGATGATATTCTGTTCATTTGGAGTGGAGATCGTTCAGAGCTAAATAACTTTTGTTCTTCCCTAAATTCCAACCTTTTGAATATCCAACTAACCTTCACCATTAGTCAGGAAAGCATCAACTTCCTTGATTTGACTATTTTCATTAAAGACAATAATATATTTACCAAAGGGTACTCAAAACCAACTGATTGCAACAGCTTAATTCCATACAATAGCCAACACCATCCCAATTGGTTAAAGGGCATCCCTAAAGGACAGTTCATACGATTAAAAAGGAACTGTAGTGATAAATGTGATTATCAGATTCAAAAGAACATCATGAAAAAGAAATTTTTAGATAAAGGCTATGATAAAGCACTATTAGAGAAAGCTGAACGTGAGGTGGAAAATATAGAAAGGAAGGACATCCTGGAACCACACCGCATAAACAAGGAAAATAATAGTGAACTGGCCTTTATCTCTGGATTCAGCTCTGATTACAAAAAACAGGAGCAGATCATCAAAAGACACTGGCACCTATTACAAAGGGATCCCGTTTTAAGGAATATAATACCCGACAAACCCAAGTTCATATACAGAAGAAGTAATAATCTAAAAAATTCCTTAGTCAAAAGCTCCCTCCCTTTTGAACCTATTAATCCCATCCGGACAAAAGGATTCCACCGATGTGGGACCTGTTTAGTCTGTAGGTCTATACCAGCAATGACCTCGAAATATACTGAATTTACGCATAACAACAAAAAATATCTCATAAATGACTTCATCACTTGCCACACTACAAATGTGGTATACTACATTAAATGTAGTTGTGGTTTAGTCTATATAGGAAGAACAGGAAGATCACTTATGACACGTCTCGCTGAACATTTACGAAACATCAAAAAAGGGGTAACTACTCATACATTGTCTGAACATTTTTAAAAAAAACACAACTCCTCCAGTTCCCACATCATTTCATTTATTGGCATACAACATGTCAAAGCCACCTGGAAAGATAGGGACACAGAGGGGCGCCTTGCTAAAGCAGAGATGCGGTGGATCTTTAATTTAAACACACTTACACCAGCAGGTCTTAATTCTGATTTTGAATTAAAATGGTTCTTATGATCTCTCACCTGCTCTCTTTATATTCCTGATAACGAAAAAAAACATTCTCATGTAACTCATGGTAATATACGCTATTTTAAATATGTACCATTATTTTCTTCTTTTTTATAATGATCTATAATGATTTTTTAATGATTATGTACTGTTTTTTTTATGTTCATGATTTTGTCTGATCTTCCCTGAAATGTACCATTCTGACATGTATAGAACATCTATCTCAGGTTAATCATGATTATCCCAATGACATTACTGTTAGTTTGGTTGCATACTCAATATACCCACAGTATATTCCATATTCTATTATAGAATTCCGTTCCGGAGGTGTGGAATGCTTAGCCGCATTTCCAGACCCGGTGGAACGCACTTCTGAACTTCCGGTTTCAGGTGGAACGCATCGCGGTCCCCGGCCACTTCCGGTTTAGCGCAACTTCCGGTTTCAGGTGGAACGCATCGCGGACCATGGCTAGTTCCGGTCCTCGTATGCATTAACTCATTCCACCATGGACAACCCCTTAATCCCTGCATATTGTCTTCCTTTTTACACACCTTTGTTTAAGTTTATCCATCATGTTACATTCATCTGAAAACTGTGAATTTTGATATAGTAGATTTATTTTATTTTATTACCAACATGCATTGCAAACCTCCCACTTCCTGTTTTATAGGATAAATAGCTTCTCTCCCCTCTCAGCTCATACACCTTGAAAAAGACCTTAGGGTTGAAACGGCGTTGGTGCATGCTGAGAGTGGATTTTTATTGACCTAAGCCTGATCACCTTTAAACCATTTGCAAGGTACACGGGGGGTTTATTTACAGGAGGGAATTCCGGACTACCCTCTTGTTTTTTGGAGTTTATCAACATTCTCTCCCCACACCCCCGCTGTTACCATACAAATAAGGTTTTCGTATTGGCTTTTGTATTTGTTTTATTTTGAATTGACTTTTTGTCAAACATTAAAAAGAACCATTTTATTGAATTCGTTGGATCCATTTTTTGAAAGATACCATTATATGAGGAAATCTTCTGCTGTACATGTGAGTGAGGTACGCTGTACCTTCTATCGATCAGAAAAAAGATAAAGATACCTTTATGTGCTTTCTCTCATCTTTCTCACTGTGAGTCTTGGTACGTCCCTACTCTTGAAAGAATTGGTGGTGAGACCCTGTCCTTTCTGCTATCAAGTTCCCCAATCACTAGGGCTCCATCTTCTGGACACAATTGACTTACAGACTTTTTTAAACCTACTACACATTGGTTTTTCTGTTATTTTCTCTGTTTTTATATATCCATTGAGGCTTCTCATCATAGACGGACGTTCTGATTGAGACCCGTTTGAAGAATACACCAAGTATTGTTGAAACCAATTTCATTTATTTATTTTGCACATGTCATTTTTTTGTCCAAATTAATCACCTTGTATATCGTGTATCCCTTCCCAATTATCCCTTTCCCCAACTTTGGGCGCCTTTGATCATACCCCTTTCCCCTTTTTATTTACGATGTAACCAAGAAATGGAATAGAAGAAACCTCAAAGGTACATTTGGAAATCTTGCCATAAAGATGATTCTCTCGTAATCGAAGAAGTACCTCTTTGACCTGTATTCTGTACTCTGTGAGATATTTAGAAAATATCAGAATGTCATCCAAATATACCACGACACTTAGGTATAGCATATCCCGAAAGACTTCGTTAATGAATCCCTGGAAGACGGCAGGGGCATTGCTGAGGCCAAACGGCATTACCAGGTACTCGTAATGCCCGTCCCTGGTATTTAAGGCCGTCTTCCATTCGTCTCCCTGTCGGATACGTATCAAATTATAAGCTCCCCTTAAATCAAGTTTGGTGAAAACTCGGGCTCCGCGAACTCTATCAAAGAGCTCCGTAATGAGCGGCAAAGGATACTTATTCTTAATGGTGACATAATTTAGACCACGATAGTCAATACATGGTCTTAGCCCTCCGTCCTTCTTATTCACAAAAAAGAAACCCGCCCCCGCCGGGGAGGTAGAGGGGCGGATGAATCCTTTCTGCAGATTAGACTTGATATAGTCCGACATAGCTTGGGTCTCGGGTAATGACAAGGGATAAGTGCGACCCCGAGGTGGCATTTCCCCCGGAATGAGCTCAATGGGACAGTCCCAGGGTCTATGCGGTGGTAGCAGATCGGCCGCTTGATCCGAGAACACATCAGAAAACTCCCGATAGGCCTCCGGAATGAGCCCTTCATCTGACTTGGAAGATACATGGAGCGGATAGACAGTAGTGAGACAATTTGAACGACAAAAAGGACTCCAAGATGTTATTTGTGTCGAACTCCAGTCGACGTGAGGGTTGTGAAGTTTAAGCCAAGGGAGGCCAAGAACCAGATCGTGGGGCATCTCCCGAATCACTAGGAACTCCAGATGTTCTTGATGCAGAGCTCCCACTTGCAGTTTGATTGGTACTGTAAAACTTGAAATCAGACCGTTAGAAATTTGGGTACCATTGATAGCAGTCAACGTAATAGGTCGTTCGACCGACTGTAGCTGAAAACCCAGATTCTGAGCACAGGAAAGGGAAATAAAATTTCCTGCAGCCCCAGAGTCCAGCAGAGCCTTAACGGGTTTGGCTATTGACTCGGAGAACAGAGACACGGAGAGTAAACAGTCCACTGACGGAGAAGGTTTAGAAGAAACCCCTAGCTCGACTCCTCCGGAACAAGCTAGGACTGCCGGTTTCCCAGACGAGACTTGCAAAACTTGAGAAAATGATCAGCGGCTCCACAGTAGAGGCAGAGTCTACCCTCACGACGACGCTGACGTTCCTCTGGGGACAGCCGAGATCGATTAATCTGCATGGGTTCATCAGGACTTGGAATAACCGTTTCCTTAGACGGAAAAGATCGGACCCTTGATCGATCTGACCGACTACGTTCGCCACCTCGTTCCTGCATGCGAAGATCCACCTTTACACAGAGTGAGATCAACTGTTCCAAAGAATCCGGCAAACCTCTAGTGACCAACTCGTCCTTTAGACGATCGGAGAGCCCGTTCCAAAAGGCAGCCCGAAGGGCATCATTATTCCAACGCAGTTCTGAGGCTATGGTCTGAAAATTAATCACATACTGTCCCACTGAACGAGAGCCTTGTCGGACACGAAGCAAGTCTGCAGAGGCAGCGGTCGTCCTGCCTGGCTCATCAAAGATCCTCCGGAATGACGCAATGAAATTGGTGTAACTAGAAACCAATGGATCAGATCGCTCCCATAACGGAGACACCCAATCCAACGCTGAACCCTCGAGCAAAGAAATAATGTATGCCACCTTGGACCGATCAGTAGGGAAGTTATGTGAAAGAAGTTCAAAGTGTACCTCACACTGATTGAGATAACCACGGCAATTCTTAGGATTCCCATTATAGCGAGAAGGAGTAGGGAGCTGAAGGCGTGACCTGGTTCCAGAGGAGGATGCAACATTACTAGAAACAACCACTGGAGCAGATACTGGAGCTGGGGCCGGTACTACTGAAGCCAGAGAGGTCTGAATTTGATCCAGCCGGCCAGACAATTCCTGGAGATAATGCATCACCTGGCCCTGTGCTGCTTCCTGACTTTGTACTCGAGAAATCAAGTCCTGGATGGTACTTGCCTCTGGGCGCCGATCCCCCGGGTCCATGAGGCCTGAGTATACTGTCACTGACCTAGGTTGGGGGTGTTGTGAACTCGGGGGTTCTCCCGATGGTAGGGGAGAGGAACCACAGTTGGGTCGGAACAGGGATGGCTTAATATAGGTCTTCCTCATACAGGACTCTGACAGTAAAGCTTGGTGAAAATATTAAAGAACTTTATTGCAGGAAGAGAGCAACACAATGTCACATAGCAGAGAAGGAACGTATGGGAAATGTCCAGGCCTATAGGAGAACTTGTAAGCAATGCTGAGGATTCCAGTAAAAGAAGTACTTGTGAGTGTTGGTACAAGATAATAATGACTGAAGAACTTGCAAGTGATGTTTTTAAAGATACTGGTGATTTGAAGAACTGGTGAATGGTGGTTAAAGACTCTGACGATTTGTAACACTTGTGAGCGGTGGTTAAAGACACTGATGATTTGTAGAACTTGTGAACGGTGGTTACAGACACTGATGATTTGTAGAACTTGAGAACGGTGGTTAAAGACACTGATGATTTGTAGAACTTGAGAACGGTGGTTAAAGACACTGATGATTTGTATGACTTGAGAGCAGTGGTTAAAGACACTGATGATTTGTATGACTTGAGAGCGGTGATTAAAGACACTGATGATTTGTAGAACTTGAGAGCAGTGGTTAAAGACACTGGCAACTTGCAAAACTTGGGAGCGGTGGTTAAAGACACTGATGATTTGTATGACTTGAGAGCGGTGATTAAAGACACTGATGATTTGTATGACTTGAGAGCGGTGATTAGCCCGCAGCACACGCTGACTCCAAGAAGCACTGGTTACTGGACTGCAGAGAAACACGCCAGCCGCAGTATATGCTGAACTGTGCAGCAACTGGCACCTGGAAGTGCCGGAGACACTGGGGTACGACTGCAGAGAGATTCGCCGGGAACAAGAGCACTGGCATCCACGTCAGGGGAAAAGACGATACTCAGGCGCCGAGGCTCTGCCCGGCATCTGACTTTGAATCTCGCGCCTCCGCTGGATTGGCGGAACAGTCTGATGATGTCACCTGCTCCCCGCCCACGTGATGCCGGGTGTCATGGCGGCGCCCCTGCCCTGGGGAACCGCCGGGAGCCGCGCCAGCCAGACGCCGGAGCCCGTGGACCACCGAAGGCGGAGGCCGCAACACAGACCAGCAGGCACGCAGGGGTAAGCGCGGTGAACGCCGCCTATGGTGTGTGACACTCTGTTCCTGACATTCCTGGTAATATATGATTGCCATCACCTGTGGTGAGCTAGTTAATTGATAAGAAAGGTGTTTCACCACAGGTGATGGCAATCATACATTACCAGGAAAGTCCAGGAACAGAGCATTTTCTCCCTCATGGAGAGGGTCAGGTAGGCAAGTATCGTTCAGGAGGCACTGTCTAATACCAGAGCCAGACTAACACACAATATATGAGCCAAGGGTTCATCTGGGCATTATACACAGGTACAGCAGTATATAATGCAGGTTATTTGGTGAGTTTTGATCAGAGATGTGCAGAAAAGATAGGCAGGGGAGGCACTACTCACCTATCATATACTTTTACTCCAGAGCTTTCACTATAAAAATTATTAGGCTAATACAAAGAAGATATTTCTAATATATTCTTTGTGTTTTTCATATATTTTATGTAGTCAAACCTCTGACTTATACATTAGTATAACAGGAAAGGCTCTGTCTCACCCCACCGCACGTCACTGCTGCACACCTTGCACCCATTATATAGTAAATAAGCCTATGCATTTGCCCACCTTGTAGTGCAGCATGTTTTTTCTAAGTTCAAAATTACTTAACTGTTTTTTTTGCCTTGCTTCTAACTCAGAATATGTTTCTAATGCTGAAGTTAAATAAAGCTAGTATAATTTGCCTTTTATGCAATAAATGAAAGATCATTGCACAGTCTGAGATCAAAGTGGCAAGACCTCATTTGATCATCTAGGTATTTTAGCAAATAATTTGAATGGTGCATCAATCATTAATGCAGAATGTAAAATAATTTTATTTTTGTAAAAATTATATTGCAAAAAACCTACTTTAGTAAAAGAAGAATTTCAGTAGAAGCTAAAAACTTTGAATAAGAGTGTGCTGACAAGTCACTCTAAAATCTTTGAAGACTTCTAAAATTAGAAAATTCTAAAAGCCCTAAATTAAGGCCTGAACAAAAATGTAGAACTGTTCCTTGAACTATTAGAATCATTCTGCGTTTGGCTGTCATATTGTGCACAGTTTAGACTTTGACCTTAAATGTTCTTAGTCATACCCCAGCTATACCATACAAAAGAATGTCTTAGCAGGACTTCATTTGAAAGCATTTTACAAAGAAAGATTTAAGATATGTCCAACTTACAAATACCATTTTATCTGCATAAGTGATGTGTCAGGCACAGTGCTGCAAGTATGGTGGTACGGGGCGGTACGTCCTACTGATAAGAAATTTCCAGCCGGTATGCCGTACCGGTATGCCGTACCGCCGAGCTGCCACCTTGCAGACACCGTGGAGAGTGCAGCATGCACCGCTCCTTTATCCCTGCAAGTCTGGCGGCTGCGGCAACGGTGGCAGGGTGTGCTCAATCAGAGCTCGCGGACCGGCAGCCAATCGGGGTCTGCCGCTTCCGGACCATGAGCTCTGATTTGGCTCGTGGACCAGTGCCAGAATCTGATCTACGGGATGCCGCTGCCGCAGGAGAAGACTGGACTGAGGGCAGGGGAGGCACGTGCTGCGCTCTCCTCTCCCTTCCCCGACAGCAGCAGCAGACAGTGTCGGCCCCAGGCAGCAGCTGCAACAATGGTGAGTTGTGCTGCTGGGGGCATATCTGGCACTGTGGGGGCATAGCTGGCACCATGTGGGCATGTGTATCTGGCAATGTGGGGCATATCTGGCAACGTGGGGGAATATGTGTATCTAGCACTATGGGGGCATATCTGGCACTGTGGGGGCATATCTGGCACCACGTGGGCATGTGTATCTGTCAATGTGGGAGCATATCTGGCAATGTGGGGCATATCTGGCAACGTCGCGTAATATGTTTATCTGGCACTGTGGGGGCACATCTGGCAGTATGAGGGCATATCTGGCACCTGGGGGCATGTGTATCTGGCAACGTGGGGGAATATGTGTATCTGGCACTGTGGGGGCATGTGTATCTGGCAATGTGGTGGTATATCTGGCACTGTGGGAGCATATCTGGAATTGTGGTTCCATATCTGGCACCGTAGGGGCATGTGTATCTGGCAATTTGGGGAATGTGTGTATCTGGCACTGTGGGGTCATGTGTGTATCTGGCACTGTGTGGGCATATCTGGCACTGGGGGCATATGTGTATCTGGCACTGTGGGGGGTATATGTGTATCTGGCACTGTGGGGGCATATGTGTATCTGGCACTGTGGGGGCATATGTGTATCTGACACTGCAATATTGGGGTCATATGTGTATCATGCCCCCATTTCCATTGGCCACACCTTATATGGCATGTGGCCACACCCATTTTTTGCTGTGCATGTGCCTTCATCACGCGCACACCGTACCCATAAGAATTTTTTTCTACTTGCACCATTGGTCAGGCATACAAGTATGTGTAGAGTGGTGTGTACATAAATTAGATTGAAGCATTATTTATTTATTTATTTATTTATTTATTGCTGCATTTTGTTTCTATTTATAAAAAAAATAGCTTTTTAACATACTTTAGTTATTCCCACTTCTAGTGCTCTGGGTAACACTTTCTAATAATGTATCAGTACATCACTGTCACAAATCAGACTCACCTGAGTCTGCATGACATACAGTATGATTGGAAAAGAGTTAATCAAAACCAAATCACCTGCCTGGTCTCTAAGATTAATATCCCACACGAACCTTTACATACCCTATTCAGCCATCAATAAGACAGGATTTTCCAAAACTAAAGTCTGTCTGGATGTTCTTAAGGTTGCTTTACTGCACATAATTTACTTTAATCTGAACCTCTGTATTCTTATATATCAATATATGTCTTAAAATGTAACCTTTACAAAATAACCAAGCTTCACTACTGCATGTATAAGTTTTAGAAAAAAACAACAGAATTTTTTTACATGGTACTTACTGTATGCCCAGATTTATGAAGCCTTGAAGAGTAATAAATTTCACGCTGATAAAGTACCATCCAATCAGTTCCTTTCATTTTTCAAACACAGCCTGCAACATGGCAGTTAGTGTAACAGATAAGTGAAGGGTTGTTATAAGTGCAGGTGTCGGTGGACGTACCAGGGTTCTTCGCCCGGGATCACCTCTTTAACTGGATCTCGCTGCTGGAACCTTAGGCAGAGGGACGAGGAACCCCAACCCCATAAGGACCCAACACATAAGTCACCACACCTTAGGACGCTGACATAAAGATTTATTTTTTGGGAATAAACCAGTCACCCCTGTAAATTTAACTTTGGTTTAAGTTTCAATATGAGTACAAGTTACCCTTCACAAAACAATTAAGCATCCTATAACTGATGGCTGACAGAATATACATAGCATGAAACAGCAGAAAGGATTACAATACAATTACGTTGATAAGGCACTGTATAATATACTACCGTTCACTGTAAAGCTAAAAGAATGTTCCTTAGAATTGTTCCTAATATCCACCAGGTGACAATCTGTGCAACCCTCCAGCTCAGTTCTAGTACTAATACTCCGCTATCAAGCAGTTAGTGCTGCATAGCGAACAGTAAGCAAGAAGTAGTAATAAGTCATACAGTTTGATTTTAAAAGCAGAGGTTGGCCTGCCAGCAGAGATGATATGGTGATTAAACCAGAGATGATGTGAAGTAATTACTTGATAAACAGTTTACATGCAACAGTGTAGTAAGAGGTGGTGATTGAAAGCAGCAGTCAATGGCAGAAACACTTGGTTAAGCAGGAATAGTGTATGCATCGGTAGCCCTTAATAATCCCTCACCACAGTCTCTCAGACCCCAGCTTGTGTCTTTGGCTGTGAATATTTGTTCCCCTATTTCTGTAACTGTAACACTCTCAGGGTTCACTGTGACTTAAGGCCCATACACACTGGTCGATATATCGGCCGTTCTCTTGAACGGCCGATATATCGCGTGACCGTCGGCCAGTGTGTGCGGCCGATACGTCTGTGAACTCCGTCGTTCACAGACGTATTGCGTCGGCCGCGCAGAACAGCCGATGGCCAATATATCTGCCGATATATTGGCGTGTCGCTGTGTGTGTACGGGGCGGTCGGCCGACCGCCCGTACACATGCTGCGGCAGCCGGCGGTGATTGACAGCTGAACTGGGCGGGCGTGTGTACACGCCCGACCAGTTCATGACATCAGTCCCCGACGGATCGGGCAGTGTGTATGTTCAACACACTGCCCCGTCCATAGATATATCTGCAGATCAATTGATCTGCAGATATATCTATTAGTGTGTACCCACCTTTACTCTTGAGGAGAAGTAAAATACTCAAGCAGATTTCTGAGGTAAAAGTCGCTGTAATATGGAGCTGGATCCCTCTTGCTGTCCCCTGATAGGTTTCTTACGGGTGGTATTCATGTGACCGCCGGTCACATGACCTCCTCCGTGAGCCCGACGGCTCACTATCCCGATGGTCGGCATGCCGACCAACAGGGACTATTTCCACTCGTGGGTGTCCACGACACCCATAGAGTGGGAATAGAACCCGTGGCGACCGCGGGTCGCCACCGAGCCCGCAAGGGGCTTGCTGCGCTCGCCCCTCCCCGCCGGGATCCCGGCGTCGGTATGCTGCCGGGATCCCGGCGTCGGTAAGGTGACCGGCGGTCAGGAGACCGCCGGTCACCCGTACTACACCCGTTTCTTACTATCTCAGTCCCTCAGTAGAGTGAAGTATTAACTGGGTTTGGTAAGATCCTAATATGTCAGCTAATAATGGGATCTGATTAGCCCGCACTACTGGGCTTGGCAATGTGTGGTCAATCACTCACCACGGACCTCCATTCCCACCTTCTGTCTTACGGCTCAGGAACCCCTCAGCAGCGTATCTCTATGTGCGGCTCTGCCCCTGTTGCGGCGATCGGATCCGGGCTAGTCAGGGCTGCAGTTGGCGGCTCTCAGCTACCTGTCTCTCCTCAGCATCACCTCAGTGCAGCATCACTGTCTGCGCTGTTACCTCAGTGCACACACTGGAAGTTAACTCTGCCTTCTGCTCTTCCCGCTCTGCACCACCCAATCAGAAGCTTTGATTCCTCCTGGTCTGCAGGTCTCAGCTGGGTCCTACTGCTCCACAAGTTGCTGTCCTTTGTTTGCTGGAGTTGCCTAGCAACCTGACAAAGGGGAAGCTGTTAACCCTTTCAGCTGCACTGTCGGCTAGTGAGAAGTGAGGGTTCCATTTAGGGAAGGTTTAGGTGTCTCACTGAGGTTGTCTCGAGTATATGGGTGATGGTACCTATATAGCCACATATACCCCCATTAATCCAAGTTTAAAGGATTTCCATGTCAGAGTGTCACATTAGGAGCTGATTGGTTGGTACTTTATCACTGTGCAATTTATCACTCTCCAAGACTTGATAAATCTGGGCCTTATTACGATAAAGTAACCACAAATCTTCAGGTAAACATTAAAACAAAACTAGACACAAAGTATTAGATTTTTTTTATTACAATAAAGTATATAAATTAGAATAATAACTTACATATCAGTTACATAGGCACAGGGCACAGGGCCTTGGAACATCACTGAAAGATTATGGACAGACAATGTATTGTTATATTTTCCCAAACTGACAACTTGTTTTACAATGAAATAGGGTTTAAATGAAAAACCATTCTTTCTTCTCCTGACATCCCTAGAGAGGGTATGGAGCTAATTATCCCTCATGGAGCAGCTTTACCTTGGCAACACTACAACCTTCAAAGCTATATACCTTTGAGGTGAACCCCTCTGGAATATATTTTTAACTTTAAATAACTGGCTATCAACAATCAGATATCATTATTATAGTTGTAAATCTGGATGATATATGCTATGTCATGAAGGTATGCTCCCACCTCAGCGTACATCAAATGATTTATAACATTGAGTGCTTGGATGCAAAATTTACACATAAATCCCTTATATTATGATTAATGGCAGAAATATTGGACAAGTAATTACTCTTTGATTGTACAATCATCCATACTGTCAATTATACATTTTCTGACTTGACAATCCTATCATATTAAATAATATAATTTGTACTCTGCCCATCTCCTGTGGATGAACTTTTCATGCATTGAATTTAGGATTCCTAGAGGTCATTTGAAATGACTAACACTTTAAAATTAACATGTTATCTTCTGGGACACTTATAACACAGACTAGGTTACCAAGGTCATCATATATACTATATTACTGAATTTATTCCTTGTGATCAGGCATTCAGGGGGAGATGTAGTAAACCTTGGAGAGAGATAATGTGGAGAAATATAAAGTATCAACCAATCAGCTTCTGTTTCATGCACAGCCTATAATATGACAGTTAGATCTGATTGGTTGGTATTTTGGTGGTCATTCCGAGTTGTTCGCTCGGTAATTTTCCTCGCATCGCAGCGATTTTCCGCTAATTGCGCATGCGCAATGTTCGCACTGCGACTGCGCCAAGTATATTTGCTATGAAGTTTGGTATTTTACTCATGGCATTACGAGGTTTTTTCTTCGTTCTGGTGATCGTAATGTGATTGACAGGAAGTGGGTGTTTCTGGGCGGGAACTGGCCGTTTTATGGGTGTGTGCGAAAAAACGCTACCGTTTCTGGGAAAAACGCGGGAGTGGCTGGAGAAACGGAGGAGTGTCTGGGCGAACGCTGGGTGTGTTTGTGACGTCAAACCAGGAACGACAAGCACTGAACTGATCGCACTGGAAGAGTAAGTCTCGAGCTACTCAGAAACTGCACAGAGAAGTCTTTTCGCAATATTGTGAATCTTTCGTTCGCAATTTTGCTAAGCTAAGATTCACTCCCAGTAGGCAGCGGCTTATCGTGTGCAATGCTGCTAAAAGCAGCTTGCGAGCGAACAACTCGGAATGAGGGCCTTTATCTCTTACCACTTTAGCTCTTTCCAAGGTTTGATATATCATACACACAATATGGCAACTGCTAAGTACGAGGGGTGTGCAATTAGTTTCTGGATGTGCGTTTGTATAGGTAATCTCTGACTAAAGTTCTTGTGAAATTTCAAAGCACAGACCTGTATATAAGCAGTATTGCACACCGAAGAAGTTAGCATGTTCACTTACTTCACAAACTCATTAGTAATGGAGCTCAACAGAGGCAACTGGAAAGCCATGATCTTCTACAACTACAAGAGTGGTCTGCGACAGCAGAAGAGCCTTGAGCGACTGTAAGCTGCTTTTGGGTAGAAAGAATCATCTAGAACCACTGTGTTTGAGTGGTCTACAGAATTTCATTGTGGGAGATGGTCCCTGGAAGATGAGGAACATTGCGGCCAACCTGTGTCTGCCATCACAAATTACAATGTTGCTGCCATGTGGGCTTTAGTTGAGGTGGACACCAGAGTGACTGTGGACCAGTTAGAGAAGGACTTGGTGCCGCAACACGCTGGCCAGATCAGGACCCAAAAGTCCAGGTAAGTGGTGGATTTTTGGCCCATGAATGCATTTAGAACCATGGTCATCCACTGTACAGCCCAGACCTGGCCCCCCCGCTACTTCTTTGAGCTCCAACAAATCAAGCACAAGATGTGTGGAATTCGTTTTAAATCACCAGCAGAGGAGACCTTCATCCAGCATGTTGAAGGCATACCTGCTTTGGACTGGTTCAGTTGCTTCACCAAGTAGTTTGAGTGCATGCAACTTTGATAGACTCCTCTGGCGCATACTTTGAAAACATTTAATGTTCACTTTGTTTGTAAATACAATACTTTTTGTGCATCTGGAAACTTATTGCACACCCCTCGTAAATTTGTAAATCCTTGATAATCCTTGAGATCTTTTTCTAACCAATAATTATTCAGGTTCAGGTATTGTTTTATATTTCCATCCTGATGTTCTCTTTTATTTTGGTAACACGCAGTTGCTGTGAATTTAATAAGCTTTGAAACACAAAATGTACTGATTCCATGTGACTCTGCAATATTATGAACAGTAATTGAGGTGTGCTAATACAGAAGCCCCTATATTTAGAATCACAAAACATAAACTTATTTTGTTGCAATGTATTTGTAACAAAATAACATGAAAGCATAGAAAGGCTTCTTGACAGTTTTAGTAGTAAATGCAAATCAATATTCCTGTTACCCTCAGTCAGGTCTGTGTATAGTATCTCTGAGTCTTATGGTGGATGTAATGTGTGAGCACCCC
The DNA here is from genome assembly GCF_028390025.1 of Pseudophryne corroboree. Classification (NCBI taxonomy): domain Eukaryota; kingdom Metazoa; phylum Chordata; class Amphibia; order Anura; family Myobatrachidae; genus Pseudophryne; species Pseudophryne corroboree. Next base: position 526,362,470 of record NC_086447.1, on the reverse strand, counting down.
AATATTTCTGTTACCCTCAGTCAGCTCTATGTATAGCATCTGTGCGTCTTATGGTGGATGTAATGTGTGAGCACCCCAATATTTCTGTTACCCTCAGTCAGCTCTATGTATAGCATCTGTGAGTCTTATGGTGGATGTAATGTGTGAGCACCCCAATATTTCTGTTACCCTCAGTCAGCTCTATGTATAGCATCTGTGAGTCTTATGGTGGATGTAATGTGTGAGCACCCCAATATTTGTGTTACCCTCAGTCAGGTCTATGTATAGCATCTGTGAGTCTTATGGTGGATGTAATGTGTGAGCACCCCAATATTTCTGTTACCCTCAGTCAGCTCTATGTATAGCATCTGTGAGTCTTATGGTGGATGTAATGTGTGAGCACCCCAATATTTGTGTTACCCTCAGTCAGGTCTATGTATAGCATCTGTGAGTCTTATGGTGGATGTAATATGCGAGCACACCCAATATTTCTGTTACCCTCAGTCAGCTCTATGTATAGCATCTGTGAGTCTTATGATGGATGTAATGTGTGAGCACCCCAATATTTGTGTTACCCTCAGTCAGGTCTATATATTGCATCTGTGAGTCTTATGGTGGATGTAATGTGTGAGCACCCCAATATTTGTGTTACCCTCAGTCAGGTCTATGTATTGCATCTGTGAGTCTTATGGTGGATGTAATGTGTGAGCACCCCCAATATTTGTGTTACCCTGTCAGGTGTAATGTACAGCATTGGTGAGTCTTTTGGTGAATGTAATGTGTGAGCACTCCCAATATTTGTATTACCATTAGTCAGGTCTATGTATAGCATCTGTGAGTCTTATGGTGGATGTAATGTATGAGCACCCCAATATTTCTGTTACCCTCAGTCAGGTCTATGTATAGCATCTGTGAGTCTTATGGTGGATGTAATATGTGAGCACACCCAATATTTCTGTTACCCTCAGTCAGGTCTATGTATAGCATCTGTGAGTCTTATGGTGGATGTAATGTGTGAGCACACCCAATATTTCTGTTACCCTCAGTCAGGTCTATGTATGGTATCTGTGAGTCTTATGGTGGATGTAATGTGTGAGCACACCCAATATTTGTGTTACCCTCAGTCAGGTCTATGTATAGTATCTGTGAGTCTTATGGTGGATGTAATGTGTGAGCACCCCAATATTTGTGTTACCCTCAGTCAGGTCTATATATTGCATCTGTGAGTCTTATGGTGGATGTAATGTGTGAGCACCCCAATATTTGTGTTACCCTCAGTCAGGTCTATGTATTGCATCTGTGAGTCTTATGGTGGGTGTAATGTGTGAGCACCCCCAATATTTGTGTTACCCTGTCAGGTGTAATGTACAGCATTGGTGAGTCTTTTGGTGAATGTAATGTGTGAGCACTCCCAATATTTGTATTACCATTAGTCAGGTCTATGTATAGCATCTGTGAGTCTTATGGTGGATGTAATGTGTGAGCACCCCAATATTTCTGTTACCCTCAGTCAGGTCTATGTATAGCATCTGTGAGTCTTATGGTGGATGTAATGTGTGAGCACACCCAATATTTCTGTTACCCTCAGTCAGGTCTATGTATAGCATCTGTGAGTCTTATGGTGGATGTAATATGTGAGCACACCCAATATTTCTGTTACCCTCAGTCAGGTCTATGTATAGCATCTGTGAGTCTTATGGTGGATGTAATGTGTGAGCACACCCAATATTTCTGTTACCCTCAGTCAGGTCTATGTATGGTATCTGTGAGTCTTATGGTGGATGTAATGTGTGAGCACACCCAATATTTGTGTTACCCTCAGTCAGGTCTATGTATAGTATCTGTGAGTCTTATGGTGGATGTAATGTGTGAGCACCCCAATATTTCTGTTACCCTCAGTCAGGTCTATGTATAGCATCTGTGAGTCTTATGGTGGATGTAATGTGTGAGCACACCCAATATTTGTGTTACCCTGTCAGGTGTAATGTACAGCATTGGTGAGTCTTTTGGTGAATGTAATGTGTGAGCACTCCCAATATTTGTATTACCATCAGTCAGGTCTATGCATAGCATCTGTGAGGCTTATGGTGGATGTAATGTGTGAGCACCCCAATATTTGTTTTACCCTCAGTCAGGTCTATATACAGCACAGATGAGTCTTATGGTGGATGTAATGTGTGAGCGCCCCAATATTTGTGTTACCCTCAGTCAGGTCTATGTATTGCATCTGTGAGTCTTATGGTGGATGAAATGTGTGAGCACCCCCAATATTTGTGTTACCCTCAGTCAGGTCTATGTACAGCATAGAATACAAAATATGGTAATAAATCAAAGGCCTCACTTAAATAAAGTTTCAAACCAATCAGTCCACTGGTTCATAGATGGCAGCTCCTCTTCCAAATAGTACTTTTCCTCCAGTAGTTGTACATGCAAAATAAAACAAACAAGCAACAATGGGGTCATTCCAACCCGATCGCACACTGCACTTCCTTGCAGCGGTGCGAATGGGTTGGAACTGCGCATGCACGACGTGCGCTTTGCGCACATGCGGCATTACCGTCGCCGGGCAACGATGCTGGGAATGAGGAAAGCGGTTGCAGTGGCGACCGCAAGAAGATTGACAGGAGGAAGGCATGTCGGGGCGTCAACTGACCATTTATCGGGAGTGGTCCAGCGAACGCAGCAGTGTCCAGGCATTTTGAGGGCGGCTGTCTGACGTCAAATCCGGGACCTGCATCACTGGATCCGTTGCAAAGGTTAAGTAGGTATAGGGCTAGTAGGGCTAGTCTTGTTTTGCTTGAAACTTTTTTAGCATAGCAGGGCTGCACAAGCGATCTCAGCCCTGCTATGCTAAAATACACTCCCCCATAGGCTGGGTCAAGTTGATTGCATGAGCAGCAAAAAGTTGCTACGTGCGATCAACTTGGAATGACCCCCTATGTGTGGTATTGTCTTGCTAAATTTAGCACAGCTACGATCAGGCACTCAGACATGCGGGGGGACGCCCAGCACAGGGCTAGTCCGCCCCGCATGTCAGTGCCGTCTCCCCCCCCCCCCATTCCCCCTGCAGAAATGCAAAAACATCAGGCCTCAGAGGCGATCGCTAGGCAATGACGGCTGGCATGCGCTGGCGTACTGCATTGCTGGCGCATGCACAGTTCCGACCCGATCGCTGTGATAAACTGCAGCGAGCGATTGGGTCGGAAAGACCCCCATAGTCAGATTGAGCTGCATGTATTGTCGACAGTGGGGGTCATTAACGACACCCAGGAGCATGTATCGGTCATTGCTGGCAGCATACACACTAGGCGAGGGTAGGTAAAAATGAGCGATATTGTTTACCCACCATAAGTCTGATAGTACCAAAGTAAGATAATAAAGTGTGAGATGCTTACATGTGAAGAGTAATACTGTAGCTGCTTAGCAATCTGTTTACAGTACACACAATCATGACTTAGCTGTCTGAGCTGTCACTCACTCAGATGCATCATGACAGATGTTTAGTGCGTAAAATCTCAAAAGATTAAAGCCTGGCATTATATCATTCAGTCACGACTATGAATTACAGTTGCTGCTGACACAGGAGGGAGATGAAAGCTTACACAGGAAAGACTAGTGGTTTTCTGGGAAAAACTGCAATATATAATAAGACACACACCAAAGGGTAAGAATAAGTCAGATCAAGTGAAGTAAGATAGCACTTCTGGGAAGAGTATGCTATCAAATATTCATATTGTCCTTCATGACTATGAAAGTCTGCCTAATTCAATGATAGTGTTGTATACCTGGCACTGACTGTCAATCTCTCATCACTTTCCTGTCCAGTAAATATGTGAATGTCAGTGGGAACTGATGGTAAATGATAGTCCTACTGAGCTGCTTCTTCAACTGAAACTCATTTGTTTAAAGACACGACTGACAGCCTCATTTTCAATGCTGTTATGTAAAAATAATTATTTTTATATTTTTCTTTTAGACCTTACAGTTTTAAGAATGTAAGAATGCTGAAATGCAACTGGGGGTCCCGAATAACTAGTCATAAGATAACATGAAAACCCAGTGTGTGGTTATGTAAGCAATCTCTTCTGCTCAGTAAATATGGTAAATAAGTACCGATAATTACAGGGGATACAGCCATTAGGTCGACACAGCTTAGGTCAACATGTTTTTTTTTTTACTTTTTTTGCCGTCGTTATTTTAAAGTGACGGGGAACACCAATTAGTGCACCGTGTCCCCTTGCATGGCTCGCTTTGTTTGCCATGCTTCGGGCAAGGTTACCGTTCCAATTGAAGTCCACGTGGATCGTTAAGTATGAATAAATCCAAGAAATGAAATAAGAAAAAAACAAAAAAACTCATGTTGACCTTTTGACCTGTCGACCTAGTACATGTCAACCTAATGACCATGTCGACCTATTGACTGTGTCGAGCTAATGCATGTCGACCTTCAGTGGTCCCCCAGTATAAGTCCAACACGGAAGTCACTTTAGGAAAAGATTGCCACTTGATATATCCGGAATAGAGACATTCTTTGCTCTCAAGACTGTTCATTACTGTATTCATCATACGACATCAAGTTCGCATTCATTTCTCTACATATCGGTTTGTTCACACTGCATGCATGCTACTGTTATGAACATAGACAATACTGTGTGATCACTCAAATTACGTGTGTACCAATATATATGCAGTATTGTACTGTCTGTTATACTGAGCATTGTGACTGCAAAAATAAAAGTATTTACAGACCATATAGACACTTATTTCTCACATACAACACTGAGTATAGGGTTGGGCGCAGGTATCAAAAACCTGAACAATATAACTAGCCATTTGGAGTCTGGACAAGTCCTCGGATACCAGCAGCCCCCCGCAACAAGACACAAATGCTGCTGCGCTCTAGGCAAACTCCTTGCTTCCATACCATGTGTAATAAACTGTAGTTTGTCTACTGCTGGATGCTGAGATGTACTGAACAGGCTGCTACAGAGATCTGTTGGCACACAGAGAGGCAAGAGTCACCAGAAAACAATAACAATGATATCATGAGGAATAGCTTACTGCACCAATAGAAATGTTGGGAGGGGGGAGGGATAAGAAGAAGCATGAAGCAGTGAAAAAAGTGTAGAGAATGAAGCAGTGAAAAGAGTGGAGAAGTGAGCCTGTGGAGAAGTTGCCCATGGGAACCAATCAGCTGCTCCGTACAATTGTATAGTATGCAAATTATAAATGTTACTTCAATGCTGATTGGTTGCCATGGGCAGCTTCTCTACAGGCTCACTTCTCCACCCTTTTCACTGCTTCATGGATAGAAGTCTAAAGCTTGGTGAAGGCAAAAGTAGAAAAAGCTGTATAATACAGCGAAACGCATAAGGTTGGTCATTCCGAGTTGTTCGCGCGCTAGCTGCTTTTAGCAGCATTGCACACGCTAAGCCGCCGCCCTCTCGGAGTGTATCTTAGCTTAGCAGAATTGCGAACGAAAGATTAGCAGAATTGCGAATAGAAATTTCTTAGCTGTTTCTGAGAAGCTCCAGACTTACTCAGCCATTGCGATCAGTTCAGTTAGTTTCGCTCCTGGTTTGACATCACAAACACACCCAGCGTTCACCCAGACACTCCCCCGTTTCTTCAGACACTCCCGCGTTTTTTCACACACGCCCAGAAAACGGCCAGTTTCCGCCCAGAAACACCCACTTCCTGTCAATCACACTACGATCACCAGAACAATGAAAAATCCTTGTTATGCCGTGAGTAAAATACCTAACTTTTGTGTAAAATAACTAACCGCATGCGCTCTGAGAACCTTGTGCATGCACAGTAAGCGACTAATCGCAGTATAGCGAAAATCGGCAACGAGCGAACAACTCGGAATGACCACCAAGGTATTTATTGTCACCCACTGGTCGGCATTGAGAGTTACCATTGAATTGCTTGGACCAATTTCTGGACTATATTTAAAAAGAACCTTCAATAAGAACCTTCTTTTGCACTTGTATGGACATTCTCAGGACACCGTGTACCTAGTGAGGTCCCATTGCCTTTTGGAACTGTGGACATCAACACAGGATTCCACCTCCAATGGTGACTACTGTGGTATAAAATATAATTTCTGATGAACTGTGCTTCATATTCAAGAGGGGTTGCACTGCATACCTTATTTCTGCTATAGTCCAGATTTATCATAGGAACAAGCATTTACATCTATAAATACCATATGCTGTGTGGGTGTATATGAAATGCTTAATATGTGAATTTTAAACTATCTTACATTTTCTAAGCTTTTATCCTGACAATCCGTTATAGTATTCATTTGCATTTTTAACTAACTAGGCGCTGCTTTTTCTGTCTATTTTTTGTGTAAACTCCTGAGGGTAGAATTGGATTAATATTTAACACTCTGGCCTGACCAGAAGAGGGAGACTCAAGCAACCATGGAACCTTGTTGCCTTGTTTGGTGTAAGTTCATCGCTTGCACAAGTGCCTCAGGCACATTTTTTTCTATATTAGTGGCTTTACTGTCCATGTGCATCAGAATCACACTGGCCTGACTTATAAAGGGAAGCTTAAAGCTCACCGAGAGCAACTGGAGGTCTTTATGTTACAGGGATAAACTTGTGTGTGCAAAACAGAGCTATGGGCCTATTAATGGCCCTCATTCCGAGTTGTTGGCTCGTTAATTTTTTTCGCATCGCAGCGATTTTCCGCTAACTGCACATGCGCAATGTTCGCACTGCGGCTGCGCCAAGTAAATTTGCTAAGAAGTTTGGTATTTTACTCACGGCATTATGAGGTTTTTTCTTTGTTCTGGTGATCGGAGTGTGATTGACAGGAAGTGGGTGTTTCTGGGCGGAAACTGACCATTTTCTGGGTGTGTGTGAAGAAACGCTGCCATTTATGGGAAAAACGCGGAAGTGGCTGGAGAAACGGGGGAGTGTCTGGGCGAATGCTGGGTGTGTTTGTGACGTCAAACCAGGAACGACAAGCACTAAACTGATCGCACTGGAAGAGTAAGTCTCGAGCTACTCAGAAACTGCACAGAAAAATCTTTTTGCAATATTGCGAATTTTTCATTCGCAAATCTGCTAAGCTAAGATTCACTCCCAGAGGACGGCGGCTTAGCGTGTGCACTGCTGCAAAAAGCGGCTTGCGAGCGAACAACTCGGAATGAGGGCCCATGTTTGTAAGTAAAGCAAATTATCAAGCAACTAGGCAAACCCATTCTGTACTGCAGGTGGGGCCAATGTAACATGTGCAGAGAGATTTAAATTTGGATGGGGTGTGTTCAAACTGAAATCGAAAAATTGCAGTGTAAAAATAAAGCCAACATGTAAATCTCTCTATACATGTTACATCTGCCCCACCTGCAGTGATAATCTGCTTTACTTACAAACTTGAATCAGGCCCAATGTTCCCAAAGAGGCTCACTGGCATATCTTTAATTGGTGCAAGGCAAAGCTGTAACTAGACTTTTTGGTGCTCTGTGCCAGAAACAGAATTGGCACCCCCCGCCCGCCCACTAAGTTTTTCCGCTAGGGACACAAGGCACATGCCGTCATGGGGGAGGACCGTAACAAAAATTATACCAGAGGAAACCCATGCTATGATGCCCCCCCCACACATTATATATATATATATATATATATATATATGTGTATACACTGCTCAAAAAAAATAAAGGGAACACTAAAATAACACATCCTAGATCTGAATGAATGAAATATTCTTATTAAATACTTTGTTCTTTACATAGTTGAATGTGCTGACAACAAAATCACACAAAAATTATCAATGGAAATCAAATGTATTAACCCATGGAGGTCTGGATTTGGAGCCACCCTCAAAATGAAAGTGGAAAAACACACTACAGGCTGATCCAACTTTGATGTAATGTCCTTAAAACAAGTCAAAATGAGGCTCAGTAGTGTGCGTGGCCTCCACGTGCCTGTATGACCTCCCTACAACCCACACAAGTGGCTCAGGTAGTGCAGCTCATCCAGGATGGCACATCAATGCGAGCTGTGGCAAGAAGGTTTGCTGTGTCTGTCAGCGTAGTGTCCAGAGCATGGAGGCGCTACCAGGAGACAGGCTAGTACATCAGGAGACATGGAGGAGACCATAGGAGGGCAACAACCCAGCAGCAGGACCGCTACCTCCGCCTTTGTGCAAGGAGGTACAGGAGGAGCACTGCCAGAGCCCTGCAAAATAACCTCCAGCAAGCCACAAATGTGCATGTGTAAACTCAAACGATCAGAAACAGACTCCATGAGGGTGGTATGAGGGCCCGACGCCCACAGGTGCAGGTTGTGCTTACAGCCCAACACCGTGCAGGACGTTTGGCATTTGCCAGAGAACATCAAGATTGGCAAATTTGCCACTGGTGCCCTGTGCTCTTCACAGATGAAAGCAGGTTCTCACTGAGCACATGTGACAGACGTGACAGAATCTGGAGACGCCAAAGAGAACGTTCTGCTGCCTGCAACATCCTCCAACGTGGCTGGTTTAGCAGTGGGTCAGTAATGGTGTGGGGTGGCATTTCTTTGGGGGACCGCACAGCCCTCCATGTGCTCGCCAGAGGTAGCCTGACTGCCATTAGGTACCGAGATGAGATCCTCAGACCCTTTGTGAGACCATATGCTGGTGCGGTTGGCCCTGGGTTCCTCTTATGCAAGACAATGCTAGACCTCATGTGGCTGGAATGTGTCAGCAGTTCCTGCAAGACGAAGGCATTGATGCTATGGACTGGCCCACCCGTTCCCCAGACCTGAATCCAATTGAGCACATCTGGGACATCATGTCTCGCTCCATCCACCAATGCCACGTTGCACCACAGACTGTCCAGGAGTTGGCGGATGCTTTAGTCCAGGTCTGGGAGGAGATCCCTCAGGAGACCATCCGACACCTCATCAGGAGCATGCCCAGGCGTTGTAGGGAGGTCATACAGGCACGAGAAAGCCACAGACACTACTGAGCCTCATTTTGACTTGTTTTAAGGACATTACATCAAAGTTGAATCAGCCTGTAGTGTGTTTTTCCACTTTCATTTTGAGGGTGACTCCAAATCCAGACCTCCATGGGTTAATAAATTTGATTTCCATTGATAATTTTTGTGTGATTTTGTTGTCAGCACATTCAACTATGTAAAGAACAAAGTATTTAATAAGAATATTTAATTTATTCAGATCTAGGATGTGTTATTTTAGTGTTCCCTTTATTTTTTTGAGCAGTGTATATATATGTATATAATATAGAAGAGAGGCATGGACATCTGAGGACATCACCCAACATCTCTCCTCAGGGCCAAAACCCTTCCAATCCAAGTGGCACATTGGATTCAAAGTTTCAATGTTCTGTAGTTTGAGCATGCACCATACCTTTACTGAACATGTGCAGTATTGGTCCGGCCTCGTCAGACGCAGTTCAGGTGTAAAGAGATTTACAGTCGGCAGCTATTTACGGGTGAATATGGGGTAGAAACAGAAGCCGGTTCACAAAACAGATGTATGTGGGAGTTCCAAGGCTAGGATCTCCTTCATCCGATGGAAATTTCCTGGCCTCTTGGATGGAGTTGCAGCAGCTGGCCTGTGTGACCTCATGGGTCACTCAGCTGGCAGATGGTGTTTCGGATGTAGCACTGATTACAAATGAATGCAGGATCCGCCTGTTTATACCAGATGCATCCTGCTGCATTAACATATATGAGCATTGGATTAATAATTTGTAGAATTTGTAATGACCTAATGAGACTAAGAGCAAGTTGCATTATCGGCTCCTTTAAATATCAGTGCTTAGTTGAAAGCAAAAAATCATCTCCTGTCTTTAGAAAAGAAATCTCCCTTCTTTTCCCGACAGAGAAGAACTTGTAATGGGAAGATTCCTCTCGTTGATTCCTCTTTACCTTATTCATGCACCTCTTCTTGAACTATGTCTTAATCCCTTCCATGCTGAAGAGAGTCTCGTCAATAAAGTGCAACAAAGTCACGTGAAACAGAGCAACAAAAAGTTTCCTACAAATGACAAAGGTGATCATGGCCTTGGAGAAACTGTATTCCAAGCAATTAAATTTGACAGCAAGCATGCTCCTTAAATTTAAGATAAAGAATTCCTAACAATTATGAATGAAGTTGGGTAGCTCCACTCCCATTTTGTTCACCTAGATTTCATCTTTTCAACAATAGGCATCAAGCCCTAGCAAGATTCACCTCGCTGAGCCTGGAAAAGAACTTACGAAGACTACAAAGAACTCTGTAGCTTTTATGTAAAATGCAGAGCTTTAAGGAGGCTGGCGCCGCAGTACAGAGTGGAGTGCCTTGGGTGCTGCACCCATCACTGACTCTGTATCTGGCTAGCAGAGTGCTGTTCCTTTGGACATTCTGGCAAAATACCTTGCTGACTGTACAGACCCTCCTAAGGTTGCAAATGACATTATCGAGTATCAGATAAATGTACATGTGTTTTGTAATAGTCCATTGCCTGCAGTGGAAAGCTATGGACTCAAAATAAAGGCCAGTACTCACTGGCCGATGTGAGAGAGATGTGTGCTGAACTTGTAAACACTCCACCTCTTCAATGCAACCTTGGGATCAAAAGACAGACGTTTTCACATTCCTTGTGTAAATTGAATAGATACCATACACTCGAGGTATTCTGTCAAAGGTGATTTAATATTCTATAGCATAGCAGCAATTATATTGCATTGGTAAAATCTTAATAGCTGATATAAATTGTTTTAAATCTATATTATGTCAAGAAATGAAAGTGAATACATGTTGTATACTGACCTCTTCATTTTTAGAATTGATTAGCACCTTTTGCTGTGGAAGGAGTATTACTGTGTGTGGGTGGAGGTGCAATCAGAATACACACATGTCCGTAGCCCTATTTATTTAGATTAGATTAGGCTGCCAGGCCATTTTAGGCTGCTGGTGTGTTTAGTATCTTACGTATTTAGGGGGTGATTCAGACCTGATCGTAGATGTGCTAAATTTAGCACACACACGATCAGCTTCCCTGACATGCTGGGGGACCCCCAGCACAAGTCTATTCCACCCCGCATGTCAGGCCCTACCCCATTGGACAAGTACAAAAGCATCGCACAGCGGTGATGCTTTTGTACTTCAGGAGTAGCTCCCAGCCAGTGCAGCTCCTGCGCGCTGGCAGGGAGCTACTCGTCGCTGCCCGGGTCGCAGACGCCGCGGCCTGCCCCCCCCTCTCTGCCCCAACGGTCTGGGCACGCCTGTGTTTCCTGGACCGCGCCCCCTAAACTGCGGCTAAATGCCGCTGGCCCACCCCCTTCCACCAAGCGGCCGCCTCTGCCTGTCAATCAGGCGATCGCAGGGCTAAAACAGCCATCGGCTGTCTGCCATGCGCCGGCGCACTTCAGACCTGATCAGAGGCAGTACTCTGGGAGGCAACGGAGTCATCTGCCGCCGGGCTCCTGCTCTGAAGGGGGGCACCTCTCCTCCCATTCTGTGACACCATTGAATTAAGTTAATTGATAGCTGTCGCTGTCTTTTCAGTGGCCGACTTCCTCACTGTTCCCTGCACCTTACAAATCACACCCTCTTTATTATACTGAATATACACATTTTACAAGTGTCACACCCAGGATTAGAAACCACAACCTATTACATTGGAAGCAGACACCTTATTGATGAAGCTGTTTGCTCCTGTATAGGAAATATGAGAATTTTAACTATATGAAGATACTTCTCTGACAATTACACGTAACTTCATATAGTTAGAATTCTCATGCTTACTGTACAGGAGCAAATAACTCCATCAGTAAAGTGTCTGCTGTTAGTGTAAAATGTCATGGGTTCTAATCCTGGGTATGACTGCTAAGAAATGTGTGATTTAAAATAAAAGACAATTAAATGTATAAATACAGTATATACGTTTTTTTCAGAACACTCTATATACACACACACACACACACACACACACACACACACACACACACATATATATACACACACACACACATACACACACACATACATACATACATACATATATTTATCTTAATATTGGAAATAGGGGGGCACCAATATTTATCTTTCAATACAAACAAGTAGTATTCCACTCTACTTCTTTTTTAGAATGGGATCCCAGAACACCGAGGAGAGAATAATTCTCCCTCGGAAGATAAATGAGGACCTTGTGAAGAAAAAGAAAAAGAAAAAAACTAAGAGAGGCAAAAGGGGTGGTGTAGTTAAAAAGAAGTCCAAAAAGACCATCAGTGAAATCATCCCCATTAAAAATCTAGAAAAATCCAAAATATTCAATTTAAGTAAAAGAAAACTAACTATTATTGAAGAAAAAGTTTTGAGTAAAAGCCTTAAGTTTGCTCCAACTGGTAATCCTAACCCTTTCGAACTGTTTATAGATATAAACAAATTCGTGAGGAAACTCACTGTAAAAGTTCTTTTTGAGTAAACAAGATCCGTCAAATAAATCTGATCAGGAAGAAATTCCAGGCAAGAAAAAGTTTAAAAACAAGTCCAACTTTTATCCCACACAATTTAATGGTAGTTGTATAGACTGTTTCCAAAGAGTAGTAACAGATGAAGTAGAGAAATGTATTACTGTTAATAAGAAACGAAAGAACAGAAAATACAATATGTCTAGAAAAGAATTGCTGTCTATAAAATCCTTACAGGAAGATACTGATTTGATTATAAAACCAGCAGATAAGGGGGGTGGGAGTGGTCCTTATGGACAAAACAGAATATGTAAAAGAAATAGATAAACAATTGAATGATGTATGTACTTATAAACGTTTGAAAAATGATCCCACAAATCAAATTTCAAATGCACTCTCTGAATGGACATCCAAAGCCCTCTCGAATGGTATAATATCAAAAGATAAATTCGAATTTATCAATGTTAAAGACCCTAGTGTACCTACTATCTATATTCTACCTAAGATACATAAGGATCCACTCCACCCCCCGGGAAGACCAATTATATCAGGTTGTAATGGCATAACTGCCAACCTTTCTGCATTCATTGACTCCTTCTTACAGCCTTTAGTGGTCAAAAGTAAATCTTATTTAAAAGACACAGGAGATACATTAAGAAAATTACAACTTATTGATTGGGATAAAGACTGCTCCTTGTGTACAGCCGATGTAAGTACATTATACACGATAATTAAACTAATACAAGGCTTAGAAGCGGTATCATATTTTTTAGACAAAAGTGATATTGAAGATACATTAAAGGAATTTATACTGGAAGGCATAGCCTTCATTTTGAAAAAAATATTATTTTTACTTTAATGGAGACTATTATCTTCAACAGGTCGGTACAGCCATGGGCACCAGGTTTGCCCCTAGTTATGCCAACTTGTTCATGTCATACTGGGAAGAGTCGGCGGTGTGGCAGAACGAGTTGGCAGGGGCAGGCCTGGTGTCCTGGTACCGTTTTATCGACAATATTCTCTTTGTGTGGAGAGGAAGTGAAGAGAGTCTTCACTCCTTCTGTGAAAAACTGAATCTTAATGATAAAAATATTAAGTTAGTTTTCACTATGAGTAAAGAAGAAATAAACTTTTTAGATTTTAAATATATATATTAAAAACAATAAGTTGGAAACACAAGTTTTTAAGAAACCAACAGATTCAAATTCTTTTATTGAGAAGAATAGTCAGCACCATGCAAACTGGTTGGAGGGAATACCCTTCAGCCAGTTTGTAAGAGTTAAACGAAATTGTTCTGAAATTCAGATTTGTAATACACAAATAGATCAAATGTCAAACTGTTTTGAAAGTAAGGGTTATAAAAAAGAAAAACTACAGGCCGTCAAAGAAAAAGTTGAATCTATGTCTAGACATGAATTATTAACTGAAAAATCCACAAAACCTCCTTCAAAAAATTTAGAATGGTCCTTCATTTCTGGCTATAGTTGTCTACATCGAGGGATAGAAAAGATTTTTCTTAAAAATTGGAAACTTCTGGAACAGGACCCTGTTCTAAAAGGGAATATACCCACAAGACCATCCTTTATATATAGGAAGTCTAAATCACTTAAGGATAAACTTGTTAAAAGTGCACTGAGTGATAACAAAAGGAGCAGTGAACGTGTGCGTGGCTTCCACAGATGTGGGTCTTGCTTGGTATGTCGAACGGTTAAAACCACAAGCTCGAAATATAAAGAGATTAATATTAATGGTATATGTTATAAAATCAACCAATTTATCACATGTACATCGAAGAATGTGATCTATGCAGTAGAATGCAAATGTGGCCTACTATATGTAGGCAAGACCACTAGAATGCTAAAAGTGAGACTTTGTGAGCATATTTATACTATTAGAAAAGGCCTTGAAACGCACTCTCTCGATGCACTTTAAACATTGCCACAATTCTAAAGAATGTGACATAAGAAACTTTTGGGGATTAGAGCAGGTTGTAGGAAACTGGAAAAATAAAAATATTGAAACCAGATTAGCAAAAACAGAAATGAAATGGATTTTTGATCTTAAAACATTGGTACCACGTGGGCTTAATGGTGAATTTGAACTAAAATGGTTTTTAAATGATTGAGTCACTTATATTATTTGTTTTAATATATTGCTTTTTACTTTATTATATGAAATTGAGCACCTCGCCTTTTCGATTTATGAATGGACTTCCTGCTACCTTAAAAGCTGCTATATATGTGAACTGCATGGAGATAGAACTATGCCCGATGGACTTCCGCTTTCATGAACCGCATAAACAGGAAGCCGGAAGTGAAACCAGACATCCGGCGGTGGAACACAAAGTCACGTGACCGGAAGTCACGAATAGCCGGGATATTCTAATGAATTTTTGAATCTTTTACAGCTGTTTGTTATTAAGTGGGAGGACCTTGGGGTTTATAAGGAAGGGGAGTTTAGCTCAGCAGTATCCGCTTTTGAAAAAGGGAAACCGAAACGCGTCAAGCGGGTCTGCATCATTGTCCCGCCGTTTGCCTGAACACCACCGCTGTCCCCTGGAATAGGTGAGCTACACGGTTCCCGGGACCGCAGCCTACCAGCAGTTTATTGTGATCTCTGCGCTCCGGTGAGGACTACTTTGGCATCTGTGGGAAGTGATATTAGAGATTCTACATGCTTTTATCTTTTTATGTGATGTAAGTGCGAATTTGTCAGAATAAAAACCTGTACATCCTTTTAAGGACGTCTGCACTATAAGCCTCTTTTTGTTTCATGTGTGTGAGCTATTGTGCTTTACCATTGTGGTAGACACATACACACCTTATTTAGGTTGGAATCATGGAGAAAGAAGATTAATCCTTCTCTGGAAATCGACATAAGAGAGAGAAATTATGATGAGCTCATTTTTAGAAGTTGCCTTGTGAGTGTGCATTCGTCTTTTCAGACATATTAATTCTATAAAAAAAGGTCTCTGCACTATATTGTTCTTCTTTCTTTTTTTTGTGAATTACATACTCTTATAAATTGGATGTAAGATACATATAGGTTCTAAGGATATGAAGATATTCCTATACATGTAAACCTAGTGAAGCGCCAGAGTGGAATACTACTTGTTTGTATTGAAATTGTCTTGGAAGCAGGTGAAACTTCCTTTGTATTTTTCACTGGGTCGATTCACTTGGTTTGATTGCGCACTCTGTCTCCACCAAAGTTTTGGTTTTACCAATATTGATCTTGCCTCCGGGCAACTGTGACGAACTTACGCCACTGGACCTGATCACTGCTGTGCGGACACGCACAGCAGCAATAAGGTCTGAATTAGCCCCTTAGTTCTGAAGTGTTATGAGTTTTTAAAATCAATACTGACGTTCAAATTAAAATAAAATAAAAATACAAGAAAAGCATACTACATACAAACACTGCTAAAGATTGGCTGCATTAAAGCCACAAAGTGAGTCCACCAAACATACACAACAAACATCTGCTGTCTGCATAACCTGACAACTCCTCACTGAGCTCCCTGTTTTGGAAATTACAAGAACCTTTCACTTCACCTGCAACTACAGTACTTGTACAAACATCTAAGTGCACATCTGTACCAATATAATTTTGCCTTTTATACACTTGATAGCCCTGTTCAGTGGCATAACTCTGGGTGGGGCGAGCAGGGCACATATCCTGGGCACCATGGCAGGACTAGCAGAGGGGGTGCCACTGGTCAGGGCATTGTACCCTCACCACCCACTCACCACTGATTGCCCCCCAGTCCACCCCCTGTAACACAACCCATGCTGGCCATGTTCAGCTGAGTGAGCCAGACAGAGAATCCCATGATGCAAATCCCAAAGATGGCCACCACTGGAGTAGGACAGCATGTGAGTTTGGGGACTGTGTGTGTGTGTCTGGGCAAGATGGTATAGCTGAGAGGCACCGCAAGGGAGAGATGGTGTTGGTGAGAGATGCTTGGGGGAGATGGTGTGGCTGAGAGACTCAGGGGGGAGATGATGGTGTGCTGAGAGACAATGCAAGGGTCAGGAAGTAACACAAGGGGCACGAGTCCGGATGAACTGCTGTTTCCTACACAAGCAGGTATCTTCCAGGTGATGTGATATCCTACATGAATAGTGAATACCGACTAAAGACACCATCTTCCCAGTGAGAATATATTTCTTCCCCATTGTGAGAAACCATCATATAGGTAAGGTGCATAATTAATGAAAAGAGATGTTCCCAAAGTGACAAGAAACAGGACATGTTGACCATCAGTGTTCACGCCCCTTTCATCACATGGCCACACCCTTTACAGCACATGACTTTGCCCCTTCCTGCACATGGTCATGCCTACAGTATTTTTTGTTGTGTACATAGTTTCAGAGAGAGAGGGGTGAGGGAGCACTGTTCTTCATCTTGATCTCTAGTTACGTCCCTGGTTCTGTTTGAATTTGCCACTTACCATTTTATTATTTACTACTCTTCATTTTATTTTTTAATATCATTCATTATTTACCTACTCTCTCCCACTAACTGATCACCTTATTGCACGGCCTCATTGTAGGCCTTTAATTTGTCTTTCCTCTAAATACCATACCGTCTGATGTACTTTCCTGCCTACCACCTATTTGCACACTTGCTGTACTTCTACCTCCTCCTTCTACCCTCACTCCCTACTCCAAGAGTTGGATATTATGGATCTTCTCCCCTGTCCCATACTGATCCTCTCCTCTGACTCTCATTTTCCCCTCAGATACCAGACCACCCCCACTCCCCCACAACCCAGTCAATCTCATCCAAATCTCCCCCATCCCCTTCATCTTATTCTCCTGTGCTCTCTTTAATGCCAGATCCATCTGCAATAAACTGCCCGCTATCCATGACCTCTTCATTACCCACCCTCTTAACTTAATCACTATCACTAATATCTCCTCTAACACTACCTCGACTGCAGTCCTCTCCTATGGGGGCCTTTCCTTCAGTCACTCTGTAAGACCTGACAACCACAAAGGTGGTGGAGTGGACATCCTCTT
Organism: Pseudophryne corroboree; assembly: GCF_028390025.1. NCBI lineage: Eukaryota > Metazoa > Chordata > Amphibia > Anura > Myobatrachidae > Pseudophryne > Pseudophryne corroboree. Next base: position 526,345,046 of record NC_086447.1, on the reverse strand, counting down.
ATCCCCCAACTGCACCTTTTGCATCATCCAACTTGATCCCTTGCTTATTTTCTCCACCTTTGAAGTTTACTCTCTACATTTCTTCTACCCTTTTCACCTCAGATTCTCAACAACTTTACTGCCTGGCTTGCCCACTTTCTCTCTGCTGACCTCCCCTTTATCATCCTTAGTGACTGTAACATTCCTATTGACATTATTTATCCAACATCCACTCATTTTCTTGCCCTTTCCTCCTCATTTGGCCTCACTCAATGGACCTCCGCCCATACCTATTATCTAAGAAACTCCCTTGACCTTATCTAACATCCACTAATCTTCTTGCCATTTCCTCCTAATTTGGCCTCTCTCAATGGACCTCCACCCATACCTATCATCTAAAAAACTTGACCTTATCTTCACACATCTGTGTTGAACTCAATGGACAATTGTCTTTTTTCAACCTTAGATACTATGATACTATGATACTTCCACCTCTCCAACCACCATCTACTTTCCTTCACTCTCTCATCTCTTCCACTCCTCCCCTCACTCAAGTCCACCTTTACCAGGTGCAATCTCAAGATTCTTGACTCCACTGTCCTGTCCTCCGCATTTAATTCTCTCCTCTCTCCTCTATCCATCATGGCCTTCCTTAACCAGGCGGCCTCTTTTTACAACATCACCCTATACTTCACAAGTAATTATGTGGCTTCCATCTCATCTGTTCCCCTCTGCCATTCCAAACCCTAACCCTGGCACTCTAAACTGACCTGGAACCTACAAAAATTCTCATTCACTGTCAAATGCCTCTGGAAGAAATCTCATACTCTTGCAGACTTCCGCCACTTCAAGTTTGTCCTCTCTTATTACAATTCTGCCCTCTCAATTGTCAAGCAATCCTTCTTCCAGTTACTTATCTCTTCTCTGTCCTCCAATCCCTGCCACCTCTTTGTTACTTTCCACACTCCTCCTCCTCACTTCCCATCATGCATTACTGTGACTGGCTTTGCTTCCTCTTCCAATATTCAGGCAATCCATCATGAAAATTCTTCCCATCTTCTTGCTGCATCCCGCTCCCACCCATGCACTCCCCCCAGCCACCCCACCTTGTGCTCCTTCCACCCTTCCAAGGGCAATGAAGTCCACTCCCTCATCTTATCCTTTCCACCCTGCACCTGCCCCTGGACTCCCCTCCTCCCCCTACTCTAGCTAACATCTGCACTAGCTTCCCTTACTGAATCCTCTTCAAGCTCCTCACCCTCACATACAAGGCCCTCTCTAACTCCACTTCTCCCTACATCGCAAACCTCATCTTCTTACATACTCCCTCCCACTCTCACCGGTCAGCCAATGACCGTTGCCTCTCCTCTACTCTTGTCACTGCATCTCACACGTGAATCCAAGACTTCACCCATGTGCATTCCCCCCATCACTGGAACAAGCTCCATCGCTCTATCATGCTCTCTCCGACCTTACATAGCTTAAAGGGTGCACTGAACCCCACCTGTTTATTACAGCGTACCCTCCCAACACAAAGCCTTGTCACCAGGTTGCTTACACCACTCTCCTACCTCGGCCATCTTTACATAATTTACTTTCTGCTATCAGGTCCCTATCCACATGCACATGCTCATGCATCTTGACATTTGTCTTTCTCCCCTCCCCCATAGATTGTATGCACCTAGAAGCAGGGTCATCCTCCCTCCTGTTTTCACCAACATTTTATCTATCACATCAGTAACTGCCTTCACCTACTCAGTGGCCATTTAGCCTGGAATTCCTCTCACTCATAGCCAGTAATCTCTTCTGGCAGCTCTATTAATGCTAATTGTGCCATCACTACTGGAGACAGGTTCCTCCCTTTGCCGATTACTGCCTCACTCACCTTGCTTCCCAGCTGTATTGTGTACTGAGAATTGTGGTGCTAATTGTTACTTTTGCTCTGTTTATGTTTTTGTTACTTTTATGTATAATTTAAAAAATGTAAACATTTTGTGTCATCATTTTTTGTCAACCTTTTGTCATGTTGACCTTTTCATGTGTCAACCTTTTTATACTGTCAACCTTTCCAACTTTCATACCAAAATTACAGTATGTGTCGACAGGCAAAATCCCAACTGGTCATGCCGCTAGGTTAGTTCCTGCAGCACTTATGATGAGTACATAGTGGTTAACAGGACAAGAAGTCTTACTACATCCAGATGATGAATTCTTTATTGTCAAAAACAACTTTAAATCGGTGAATACTCACGTTGTTGCAGAGAACCACCCTCAAGTAACCACTCTGTTCACAAGTAGTGTCATTAAGAACCAGCTTGAACTATATCATTTTGAATGTTTGTTAAAGTGTTCAAAGACGGGACTGTTAGATTGTTTGTCAGACCAATCACAGACACTGAGGGGAATTTGTTCTCTAATGGGCAAAACCATGTGCACTGCAGGTTGGGCAAATATAACATGTGCAAAGAGAGTTAGATTTGAGTGGGGTGTGTTCAAACTGAAATCTAAATTGCAGTGTAAAAATAAAGCAGCCAGTATTTACCCTGCACAGAAACAAAATAACCCACCCAAATCTAAATTTCTCTGCACATGTTATATTTGCCCCCCCCCCCCCCCCCCCACCTGCAGTACACATGGTTTTGCCCATTAGAGAACAAATTTGCTGCTGCGATCAGGTCTGAATTAGGCCCTGTGTTTTTTGTGTTTCGTAATGTTTATGCATAATTACTATTAAATACTATGCATGTACTGCTACTGAATTGTTCTTTTCTCACACTTTTTTGGAGTATGGATCGTTAAGTTGACCCTAACTAAGAATACAGCCAATGGGTTGACCCCATATGGTCGACATGGAAAAGGTCAAAATGGTTTAAAGGTTGACGGAGAAAAAGTCAATAATGGAAAAGGTTGACAAGTACAAAAGGTCAATACATGAAAAGGTCAACGCGGAAAATAGTCAACCTAACAGTTTTTTTTACTGTTGTTTTAACCGTCAAACCACAGGGAACCCCGAATTGTGTACTGCATCCCCTTGGGAGACAGGAAAAGGTCAACATGAGGTTTTTGGTGTTTTTTACTCTGTAAAATGACTGGGAACCCCAATAAGTGTTCTACATCCACTTACCTGACTCACTTCGCTTATCCTGCTGTGGGCATGGTGCTACCACTGTGCTTGGCACAGGTTACTATTCCCAGTTGTAGTCCATGTGGATGGTAAAGTATGAAAAAGTTGAAAAAACTGCAAAAAAACCTTAAAAAGTTGGGTTGACCATTGTCATGTCGCCCCATTGAACCTGTCCACCTTTTGTACCTGTCGAACATAAACACTATTGAACTTTTACATGTTGATCATGTCGACCTTTTAACTATGCTGACCTACCTAATAGACCAGATGCCCATTTTTTAACTTGAATAGTTACGAGCTGACAACTCGCTTCTATATCAAGATACCGGCTTGCTCTCCCCAACATCCCAGTCATTGCTGGGAAAAATCAGGTATACTCGGACTCCATTACATCCGGGCCATAGTTTCTAAACAATAACATCAAGGAAGCAAAAGTTGTAAAAATTATAGGGTCCAATTTTAATTTAGTGTGTTACCCAATAAATAACAATCATGGGGTATATCCATTTGCCAAGTTAATTTTACCTCTAAGATTACTGTGGCTATCACAGCCATTTTTTTATTACCACGGCTATGCTCACTGCTGATGGCTGTGGTATTCATTTGAAAAAAGAATTGTCGCAAATAGTTTCTCTGCTGCAACCATGCAGGAAAATTTTAAATAAAACTTGGGGAACAGCCTGTACAGGAAAAAAAAAACAAATAAATTAGGTAACAGTAATAATGTTTATTACTTTCCCAAAAAATCTTTTGTTCTTTAAAAATTAAGATTTTTTTTATTACTTTGTCCATTTAAGCATAAATTTTAAAAACAATGGAAAAATAAAGTAGACAAAGGGTGATTTGATGGTAATTTGAAGCACTTAAAATAAAAAGTGATAAAAAAAACAAGTATTTTTGTTTACATAAAATCTTTACATTTGGGGTGCATATAGTAATGAAAAAGTCGATTTTGGATTAATTTGAGGCCATTTTTGTCACACCCAATAAAGATATGTAATTATTGGAATAATTAAGCTAAATGGAAACTTCAATTGCTTAATCAGTCATTAGAGGGGTTGTCCCAGGGGTTCTGAACCCAACATTTTTACAGTACCTTAAAATTAAGATTTTCACTGACTTTAGTCTCTAGCTCTTGGGCTATGAGACAAAACACAGTGATTCCTATAGAAATTACTACTGCTCAATTTCTCCACTGCAATTGAATAGAAAAAACCTTGCAGCCAGTGCCTCAGGGTTTTAAAAAATGTTGCCTGCAGTTGGATAGACCACTTATAGTTTGCACTGTTTAGTTCTAATTTAGAAGCGCTATTAAATAATAATGTATTGGAAGGAAAGCGTTTTTTTAAAAGAAGCTATCCCCCATAAGCACGTTGCTTATTATGAAGACTTTTAATCAAAGTCTTAGTGATGGAAAGGAGTATCTTCATTGGGTAGTCAAATTGTACTTCATCCCTTACAAAATGGGAGGTGGTTGATAGATACTGTAGTTACACAGTCGACAGTCAATAGGTTAACACCATAGCGTCGACAGACAAATGGTCAACAGAGTGAATAGGTCGACATGAATAAGGTTGACACAAATTTTTACGGTTTCTCTATGTTTTTAAAAGTTTTGCAGCATATTACTATCCATGTCACAAACTAATGCCTTTAGTAACCTTGTGGCAAGCAAAGCAGAGCAGAGCCATTCACTGTGGCCGATGCATGGTGAGCCAAGCAAGCCTGCAAGGTGACTTATTTCAACAATTTGGGTGAAATATATTTAAAAACACAAAATAACACAAAAAAGGGAAGTTGGCTATTTTGTGTCAACCTTTTTTAGTCAACTGTTGGACCCTGTTGACCTTTTGACTGTTGACATTTTGACCCTGTCAACCTTTTGATCCTGTCAACCTTTTGATTGTCGGCCCTACGGTGTCAACCTTATAACTGTCTAGCTTACAGACAACACCCCTCAAAATCAGGCACTAAGAACTGATGCTTTTCTAGACCCTCTAGTGTTCCCATGCCACTGGCCTGGGGACAAAAATCTATTACTGTACCTGGAGAAAAACATACTGTGTTTATAGACTTGTAGCTGCTGTAGGACTACAGTACCATATGCAGCCATGCTCTTGCTTAGAGACTTTGTTATACAACAGGATAATTTATTGTCCAGAAACAAAATAATGCTAATTACATCTCCTGCAAATAGGTATGGTCTTACAATAACACTGCTACCATGTGAAGATGAATAACATACTGTAGATGTATTCATATGTACTTGATTTCTGTGAGCTATATGGTGGAAACTATGTACAATTAATCTGGTTACTCTAATAATTTGGAAGGGAAAATGGGGAAATGCTTACAATGTTTTGGTGTATTATGTTGCCATGTGGATTATAGGTAATTGTCTGGAAAGCCCTGGTCATATGATCTAGAGGGCTGCAATATTGTGTCTCCCACTGGGACAGTAAGGCCATATGGTATAATTTCTCTGGTACCCCCTCCTCTTTCTGAGACACCAAGTTCTAATCAGCTGGAAGTTGAACATTAAAGATATGTTAATCAAGGTAGCTAACCCTCCTTTTAAAGCTAAGAGGATGTATGTTGTTTTGGAGATGGGGCAGGTAGACTGTTATTAGCAGAAAAGGGCCATGGGTTTGTGGGCTTTGGAAAGAATCTACTCATTAGCATCACTTTTTTTTAAGGAATATCCAATCCCAGAAGGCATACTAATCTGACACCAATCCCAGGGTACATATAAAGCAAGTACTGATCCATGGGAGTAACAGTCCAGTTTAGGGATTTAGGGGCATATTCATCATGAAAAAATTGTACAATGAGAATTTTTAGTTTTCAATTCTCATTTTATTCTCTCACAATTTTTTCACTATTAATCATGCCCCAATTAGAAAATTAACACTTTCAAAAAACTTTTTGAGAATTTTTTGGAAAGTGATAGTTTCCCCTCTGGCTGCCAGGGTGCCCGGCTGCAGAAAGGGTCAGTGTAGCCGCGGCACCTCCGCCCAGACCCTTGAACCTTGGCGGCATTTTATTGTCGGGGCTGGACAGCTGCTGATAGTCACAGCTGCAGCTGCACCACCCTAAACACCCTCCCCCCCATCATATTGCTGGGGCAGCCCGGCTGCTGAAATAATCTGTGCAGCCCCTCCCCCGCGGCATCATATTGCCGGGGCTACTGATGTGATCTGTGTAGCCGCGACACACGGCAAAATAAAGCATTTTCGGAGTTTGCTGGATGTTACAATTTCTACATCCCTTGGGAAGTGTAGAAATTGTGACATTTAAAGGATAATTAATATGCCCCTATGTCCCTTTTAACAAGATGGAATTGGTGAGGGAGGTGGTTGACCCTGAGGAAAACACTGACGTGGAGTCTCATATTCTACTAGCTGGAATGTATTACTGATTTTTTTTTTACATTGGGAAGAACAGGTGTTAAGAGTTTTGTGTTTTGTTGGCTTTAGAAAATAACTCACCATTCTGCAGAATATTGCACATAAGAGTATTGTCTCTGGATGGGAATACTGGAGAGAATGAACCCATTTGTCAGAACAATGACTGGGGTGTGGAGTACCCTCTTCTCCCAGGCTGTGTGGGTAAGGCCTGATTACTCTGGAGATTTAAATGTATTGTTATAATACTGCAGTGTATTATTCTGCTACTGTTAACATATAATAGAGATACCTTTGTGTTTTCCCTGCTGTCTTGTTTGTGCAATCCTGAATTGTAACGTACCCCAGTTCACCTAGTTTACCTGTCTCTAAATCCTAGTGTCTTACAGACTCCATATCCTAGATGCTCTGGGGAATCTGCTGCTTTCATATGCATGGTTCAGCTACTGGAAAGGGATCTAAAGATCTATCTCCAGCGATAATGTAACTCATAGACTTCATCTGGAGTTGGCATTAGCTAATGTGGCCAAGCTTCTACAGTGTTAATTTGCTCAACAAAGGCAGTATATCTGATATCTTCTGCATTCAGGCATTGTTTAAAAGGCTAGTTACTAAAATCATGTTAAGACCATTTCCTCCAGAAGTTTGCTTAATAGTCCTTAATTCCTAATTTTGGAGTGAGAAAGCTAATGTGATACACCCAGATACAAATACATATTAGAGAAAAACTATAATAAAACGAGGAATGCTAGAATTGCAAAAGGCACAAGGCACTGATTTTGCCATTGATGTTAAAAAGAATGAATCACTGGACACGTTCAATGTTTCCAAGTATGTGGATGCCTACAGGGACCTTGATTATGTCACTGAGTAATAAAGTAGAAAATGACAGTTGTGTGGAGGAGTGTTTTATTTTTCCATAATTAATTTTTGGCGTTTTGTTATGTGTTTTTTACAGGTGTACTGGGGATGCCAGTGGGCCCTGGACGCCAGAGTGAAGAATGTATGGATACAGAAAAAAACAGTTTCTGTGATGTAATAAGTATTGTTATTCATTTAAAACTATAGTTATGTAAACATACACAAGATAGTGTGTCAGAATGGGGTTAATGGTTAAGGAAGGTGAGAAGATTTTTGCTCTTTATAGTGGTAGTAGTCGGACAGAGTTATTTATTCTTAAAATATGAAATGTTAATTCAGTTTAAAGTAAAAACTAATTTACAGTGCCATGTAAACAAATCATTACTGCAAAATACAGTCTATCACTAACACAGACACACTCATCCATCAGCCACAAGATCCAACCATTTATTTGCTCTTGCTCTTGTACTGCTGCACAAAATGAATACAGTAAGAAGCAACAGTGTCAGAACTGAGCAGGTTCAGAGGTGGGGCTGCAGCGAAGTCCAAATTTCGAAAAAGGGGAGCCAAACATACTGCCACCAACTGTCATCCCAAACTGACTCACTGGCAGTTGGTGTGGCTCCTCTATTTGACTGTACTGCAGCCCCACCTCTAGAGACACCACCAGACTCGAGTATTTTCAAATACCAACCAGTGCTAAACTCTGGGGCTGTTTACAGCAAAGGGACAAACAGCGAGGTAAAGTACTAACCTGCACCAAGCTAGCAGAGGATTAACCATTTCCCATATAATAAGGAAAGCTTCAGTGTGGAACCAGTTTAAGCATATTCATAATGTCTTGCTTCATACATTTCAATGTTATTTACAATACCTGTAAAGAAAAATTATGTCCGCCTAATAGTTTCACCCCCCCCCCCCCCATTGGAAATGCATTGATTATTAAGATGTGATGTAGGCTACTTCTGGAAAGAAATCTTACAATTTAATGAATTGATGAAAGAAGAGTTTGGTGGACATTTTTACAGTGCCATGATATCTTGGGCAAATGCATACCTACAAACTGTCCCTATTTCAGCAGGGCAGTCCCACTATTTGGTGTCCAACAGGAGAAGGCAAGGTTTTGGGGGCCTTTGATCACTGCTTCAGCAGGTAATCTCTGCATCGATGCCATGCTCATGTACACAACATCTGAACAGAGAAAAGAAGTGAGCCCAAAATGACAAAAAACGGGGATGTGACACAACGTCATGTATCCCCCTCATCTGAGGCCACGTTCCAAGCCACCCAAGGTACTGCCCCTGCTTTAAAGTGGCTAACTTTGGGGAGTTTTGCAGTTGGGTAGCATGTTTGTCACTCCAGTGTAATTTTCTTTTATTATTACAAATACTCTGGAATCCACTACTCCCAGAAAGAGCCCCACTGCTATTCAATGCTGGAATAATTGACTATACTTTTCATTATGTGCTGAGCAGGCTGGGACTGACTACTATTTTGACAAGGAATCCCTATGCTGTGGGTTTCGGTGTTATCATATTGTCTGGTTCCAGTAATTTCCATTCAATTCTGACAAACTCACTGTTCACAACATTGCTTTCATTCATTTTAGGCCAAAAGCTGCAGCGAGCCGGATGGTTACTAACCAATAGAGCAGTGGCACAAACACGAAGCAGTTTATAGCACATCTATGAAACATTGCCACACAGACAGCAGTGCAGAAATGAAAGCTAGTGCAAATTGGAATTGTCTCCCTCCCTTATGTTGGATATTAAAAAGCACATGTACAGTTTAACAAACCAAGCACCTCCGTGACAGGGACTGACACTTTTGAAGCTGAAGTGCTTGCTTTGTTTGGGACCCCACAAAACAAATTTTTGGAAGGACTACCTCTGATCATTAATGAGGTTGATGATGAGGGTGTTAATTGCAATATAATCTTGTAAAAGAAAATTTCATGAACTCGCCGCAAATGATGTAACATGGAGTAGGTGCGTAGATGGCTAACGTTCCAACCTCTACTACCTTTGACCTCACAAATGGAGCAGATGCACCCAAAACTGAGGCCCTTTGGGTGACCACAGAAACAGGGAAGAAGACGATTCTTCATATAGACATGATATACAGGCCACCAGGTCAGGAAGAGGAACTGGACAAGAACCTATTGCAGGACATAACTAAAATTGCATTAATAGGAGAGGTAATAATCATGGGAGACTTTAATCTTCTTGATGTATACTGGGAGGTGTCTGTTGCTAGTTCCACTAGAAGTAGAGACATTTTAAGTTCCCTGCAGGGAGCATCCCTCCACCAATTGGTGAGGGAGCCCACTCAGAAAGACGCAATATTAGACTTAATACTTACAAATGGAGACAGAACATCTGATGTAAAACTGGGAGAAAACCTAGGATCCAGTGATCATCAAGCAGTATGGTTCAGCATAAAGACAGAGACTGACTCATCCCATACAAAAACAAAGGTGTTAGATTTTAGGAAGGCTGATTTTGTAGGGATGGGAAAATGTTTAAGTGATTCTTTGGCAGAATGGAGGAAGTTGGAAGCAGTGCAGGAGAGGTGGGAAACATTAAAAAGCGCAATATTAAAGGCAACAGACCTTTGTATCAAAAGTGTTAGGAAAAACACAAGAAAAAGGAAGCCAGTGTGGTTTGCGAAAGGAGTAGTAAGTATTGTGAAAGCAAAAAAGATGGCTTTTAGGAAATATAAGCAGACACAAAATAATGTAGTCAAAGAGATATATCTTGTTAGACAGAAGGATACTAAGAAGGAATCAGATGTGCAAAGGCACAAGCTGAGGAGAAAATGGCCCAGCCAGTGGGTAAAGGAGGCAAAACTTTTTTTAGGTATATAAGCGATAGGAGAAAAACAAAAGGTGGAATAATAATACTAAATACAGAGACTGTGAGTCTTGTTGAGGGAAACAATGTAATAGCAGATCATCTTAATAATTATTTTTGCTCAGTATTCACTACTGAAAGAGAGAGGAAGGGGCCACAGTGAAGTTGCAGGGGTATTCAGGAAAATGAAACAAGTACATTTACAAAGGAGAAGGTCCTAACAGAACTCTCAAGGCTAAAAGTGGACAAATCTATGGGGCCAGATGGGATACATCCAAGGATACTAAAAGAGCTTAAAGAGATGCTGGTAGCACCATTAACAGAATTATTCAACCAGTCATTAACTGCAGGAGTAATTCCACTCCAGAGGACTCAAAAAGAGCAAACGTAGTCCTATTGCACAAGAGTAGAAGCAAGGAAGACGCAAACAACTACAGACCAGTGAGTCTTACATCAGTAGTAGGGAAATAGATGGAAACACTCTTAAAAGAAAGAGTTGTAGACTATCTCACATCCAGGAATTTACAGGGCCCCAAACAGCATGGATTCACTAGGGGGAGATCATGTCAAACAAACCTTACTGACTTTTTTGACTTTGTGATTAAAGTAATAGATAAAGGTGGAGCCGTAAACATATCTTATCTAGACTTTAGTAAGGCTTTTGACATTGTCCCACATCGCAGACTGCTAAATAAACTCGAAAGCTTGGGATTGGATACTAAGATGGTTGAATGGATAAGATCTTGTTTGCAGGATAGAAAACAGAAGCATCCCTGGACCCACACAGCATGGACACGTCTGCACTATACAACCTCCACAGCCAGAGTGAAATGGTGCTGATCCCCGGGGACCTTTAGAGAATTCCAAAACCCGCGAGAATCCAACAGCAGGAGGATGACATTTTGCCTTGTTTTGGGATCCGTGTCAGGTGGGAAAACCCAAGCCGGACTCGGATCCCGGCTCGGTTCGAGAAGTTCAGGTGGGTCTGGTTCTCTGAGAATGAGACCCGCTCATCTCTACTAGAGGATGGACTGACATTCCCACCCCTACCTCATTTAGGGGCCTATTTATCAATGAGTGATAAAACTCATTATGAATGATAAAACCTGTCGCATATGATAAATAGTGATCCCAACTATCATTTTTCAAACACATGACAATTAGGAGCTGATTGGCTGGATTACCATTTATCATACACAGCAAGTTTTATTGTTCACAGCGAGTATTATCACTCATTGATAAATGAGCCTCTTAAATTTGCTATGGGGCCTTAAAATGTTATGTTATGCTCCTGATGTGATCCAGTCAAGTATATGCTAGTTACCACTTATAGATCGTTCCTCATACAGCCCCACTCTGAGTGCCATATCCCACATGACTCAGCTGTGAAGAGCATATTATAGCACCTAAATGTTCGTCTTATTCACAAAATAAAACATTTGGAAGTGACAAGACTACTTAGCTAGACTGTAGTGATCAATTTGATGTGCAACATTTGTACATCTGTGTGTGAGTCTGAATCTGATTTGTAACAATGTAATGGCTACTGCTTTTTCTCATGCCAAGTTCCATTGTGTTTCATCTGCTACCTACTATAAGATGTCATATTTAAAGAAAAATGTACTACACAGTAGCTCTGGGCATCTTGTGCCATATAGCGTATTGAGGATATATAGTAAATTGACCATGTATGAGGACACCTGTGTAGTCAAGGTCCTCCACACCCATTGGCATCTTGCTGTAGAGGAAGCCAGGAGGGGAAGGGGGACTTGTTTATTTTTATTTTTTATTTTATTATTATAATTATTATACACTGTCTTTTTACTGCTTGAATGTAATACTTACACGTGCAGTATTTTATTAGATGTGTTTATTTAACAAAACGTTTTCCCTACATCGTTTTGACATTTTGACTTTGCACTGAAATTATGGTCTCACCTAAACAAGTGTTTGTGGCACTAGAAGAGAATTAGGTTCAATTATGCACTTACGTACATTTACACTTACAGGATGAAGCATTAAAAGGGAGCAGAAATGACAGCCAAGCTAATTAATTCAAATTTTCAACTTGCATAGCTATTAAGTTTGCTCTTTTAGCACAAGACTTCTTGGCTTAAGCTGTTGAATTCCAGTAAGTTCTCTGGATGTTGTTGTAACCCTTTGCACCAATTACATTTATAAAGTCAACTTTGCCATTCCTGTTCTCGCACATGTAGATTATTTCTCGTATAACTGTATAGTGTTATAAATTAACTCATACACTAAAAAAAGATCATTGCATAAAAAGGTTTAGGGTGTGTAAACTGAGCTTAAGGGGCAGTATAGATGAACAAAGGTTGTAAAATAGTTTAAAATATCAAAAGTGAAGTAGGTTCAATAGTTTCACTTAAGAAGTTACAGTAAGTACCGTTTTTTCCTGAGTATAGTTTCTTGATTATCGCACTTGAGTAGACATCACAATCCAGGTTGTGAACAGTTTTCTTCTACTTTTTGTAAACTGTAAATTTTGAGCAATGAAGACTTTTCCAATTTGCTGGGAAACACTAACACTATGGTCTTATTCAATAAATTCACGTTATGATCAAACAGTAAAATCAAAACAGAAATAACATTTAGAAAACTCTACATTTTAAAATGTTTATGAAAGACATTATTGGGGCCAAACAATGTATAATGATAGCTGTTCACAAGAGCATAACAAAGAACAAATTTCATTCAGGCATTTTTGCTATTGCATTTTTCAGAGAGATAACGTTTTTCGTGAATATTGCTTTAATGGTTATTACTAGACTGTGATCTTTAGTGTAGAGTTTAATAGGCTTCTTGGTATTTCCAGGAGCTCAACAAGGTTTGTAACCTCACCATGAACGTTATGTGATCGGTAACATCTAGGTCAACACAAGCCTCAATAGCAAGGGTCAGATATTACTATAGAAGCAATAACTTACTGAATTAAAGTACTGAACACAACCTTAAATAGAGAATCCAGTAAAGTTAATGAAAAACATCCAAGTACACGTAAGCATGAACTTTGTCTGGTTAGAAAGATTCATTTGAGTAAGTGATGTACATATACTCCTAAGGGTATGTATGTGTACATAAGGAGTAGTGATGAGCGGGTTCGGTTTTACTCGGTTTTACTCGGTTCTCAAAACGCCATCTTATTGGCTATCCAAAACACGTGACATCCGTGAGCCAATAAGATGCCGTTTTGAGAACCGAGTAGAACCGAGTAAAACCGAACCCGCTCATCACTAATAAGGAGTCATTCCGAGTTGATTGTAGCTGTGCTAAATTTAGCACCGCTATGATCAGGCACTCAGACATGCGGGCGGATGCCCAGCACATGGCTAGTCCGCCCCGCATGTCAGTGCCGCCCCCCCCCTTCCTGCAGAAGTGTAAAAGCATCGCACAGCGGCGATGCTTTTGCATTTCAGGAGTACCTCCCAGCCAGCGCAGCTCCTGCAGCTGGCCGGGAGAACCTCATCACTGCCCGGGTCGCGCAGCCGCCGCTGGCCGCCCACTCAACAGTCTGGCCATGCCTTAGTTGGCCGGACCGCGCCCCCTAAACAACAGCTTAACGCCACCGTCCAACCCCCTCCCGCCCAGCGGCCGCCTCTGCCTGTCAATCAGGCAGAGGCGATCGCTAGGCAATGACGGCCTTCAGCCATCTGGCATGCGCCTGCACACTGAGGCGCTGGTGCATGCGCAGTACTCACCCGATCTCACCGCTGCGATAAACTGCAACATGTGATCGGGTCGGAATGACCCCCATAGTTGGCTGTAGACATCTGAATGAGTTATTTCAGATCGCAAACCAGCATATCAGTGATGTAGTACATATATTTATGGGAGAATATTATGTAACGTGTGATGTAAGGGGCCGATTCACTAATCAGCAATTTCTGCACTTCTGCGCATGTGCGCATGCCACTCCACTCATGCATGAGGAATTAAATTGTGATCGCAGTCTAAGTGACAGTGGGGGGTGGTGATGGGGCTGCCTTTGCAGCTAGGCTGTGAAGGCAGGGGGCTAACCTAAAGATGTGAGCGCATCACTGTTCAGCGAAGCGCTCGCATTTTAGCAGGGGAAGAAGGTGGCCTTGCCCTGTGCTGAGCAGCCCCCTACGTGCTAGTGGAAGGAGTTGTAGTTTTGCGATTTTTCGCAAAACTACAACTCAAGTCCATTTTATTTGTATAAAGCACACATTTAATTACTGTGCATGTACACAAAAGCAGTATGCATACATCTCTATGCAAACTGAGACTCATTTTCCCTTGGTACTGTAGCTATTGTGGGTTATTTTAGGATTGGAGCATGGACTTAATAGAATTAATTGTACTTGATAGTGAATCAAATAGATGCCCTCTGCTCTGTAACGGCATTAGCCAGACATCCAGGAGATTTTTTCTAGGGTGCACAAGCCAGTGGGGAAGTGCCAGCCTAATCTAAGACACCCTGGGAACTGGACTCGGCTTGAAATATTTTCTTTTTCTACAGTATTTGAGACCTGCTAATAAATAATGTGTCACTACTCCTGTTGGACTGGTCCAGGACTGTATTGTACTGTATTTATTGAAGCCTATGCAGACTTTGCCTTCTTTATGTACCTGCATATAGCAGGAGAGCATTGAGTTTGTTCCCTGTCCAGCAGGCAGAGGAGTGAAAACAGCGTGGCTTATAGCTCCCTGTGTGGTGAGCCTCTAGCTACTAGTATCTGTGAGATATTTCTCTGTGCTTTATAAAACCCAATATAACTATTGGTTGGGTTTTTTTTAAATAAAATATAGAAATGATTGTATATTCCCAGTTCATCCCACTGTTACATAAAAACAAAAATCCCCTGATTACATTTTTTATTAAGAAAACAAAAAGAAAACAAAAATACTTGAACACAACTTATTTTAGCCATTTATTAATCATCTAAATCAAAGAGGGGTCTTATTTAGTCAACACAAATGCCAAGCCTCCTGTATTAGGTGCAATGAAGTACATTGAAACAATACTTCATTAATACATTTTATGAATTCATAAATGATCCTAAAAATGTTCAAAATATTTACATATTATTTTATGCACATCTGCAGAACGGATCTCCTTGCCCAAAATTGGGGGACAAAGTAGGGGGGCCTGTTCGCATGTGATCTGACCATGCCAGTTAAGTGATTAAGGGTGGGAAGCAGGAGTGGGAGCAGTAGCGGCTCTTGCCACGGGCAAGTAGGCTTTTTGGCCAGGGCGCCGTTGCCCCGAGGATGGCGCCATCATCGTGGCAAGAGCCGCTACTCCTGATCCCCCGCAATCCCCCCGCTTCCTGGCTGCAGCCCCCACTGCCCCCCCAAGCCCACGCTCCTCACTACTATGGTGTCCCATAGTAGAGAGGAGCCGGAAATGTAGGGCAGCGCAGCAGGAGCGGTAAGTATTGTATGTGTGTTTTTTTTAATGTGTGTGTGTGTGTGTGTGGCACTACTGGGGCACAACTACTGGGAGCACTGGCACAGCTACAAGGGGCATAACTATTGGGGGCACTGGCACAGCTACAGGAGTCACAACTACTGGGGGCACTGGCACAGCTACAAGGGGCACAGTTCGGGGGCACAGCTATGGGGGTCACAACTACTGGGGGCACTGGCACAGCTACAGGGGGCACAACTGCTGGGGTCACAACTACAGTGGGCACAACTACTGGGGCACAGCTACAAAGGGTACAGCTACAAGGGGCACAGCTACAGAGGGCACAGCTACTGGGGGCACAACTACTGGGGCACAGCTACAGGGGGCAAATCAACTGGGGGCACAGCTACAAGGGGCACATCTACTGGGGGCAAATCTACTGGGGGCACAGCTACAGGGGGCACACCTACAGCGGCACAGCTACTGGAGTCACAACTACTGGGGGCACTGCTACAGGGGGCATTGCTACAGGGGGCAAAGCTACTGGGGGCACAACTACTGGGGGCACAGCTACAGGGGGCACAGCTAAAGGGGTCACAACTACTGGGGCACGGCTACTGGGCTCACAACTACTGGGGACACTACTACAGGGGGCACAACTGCTGGGGCACAACTACTGAGGGCAAATCTACTGGAGGTACAGCTACAGGGGGAGCACAAGTACAAGGAGATAACTGTGGCTATGCCCCTTCCCTATGAAGCAGCAACACCCCTATTTTGGGGCGAGCGCCTTTGGTGCGCCCCAACTCTGTTTTGCCTGGGGGGGGCGCCACAGGAAACTTTCGCCCTGGGCGCCACAAGGTCTAGAACCGGCCCTGAGTGGGAGATTAGGAGGATGCAAGAAGGTGGTGTAGACAAAGTGGTGACATGGTTAAGTGGTGGACAAATAGGCTTTTATAAACAGGTGAGTTTTCAGCGCCAGCTTGAAACAATGCAGGCTGTGGTATAGTCTGATGGAATAGCTGGGCAAATATAGAATTTATTTGATAATAAATAGCTCCCACATACAGAAGTCTGTGTTTCTAAATGAACCCCTCAATATATAAACTGTTTATAAGAAGTAATATATGGATCATTTTACAAGTGTAATAATTTCTAGCAGAATATTTTTTCAATGTTACCTAAAAATACAGAATGTCACTATAGTTATATTCAAAAATTATTTTTTTAATCTTTCAGTGATCTTATGACAATTTGATTTTCTTAAATTGAAATCATATCTATTTTAACATACTAATAGTTGTAGAAATGTTTCTTATCCTACTACATGAACAAAAAGCTTTGTAGACAGCAAATTTAAATTGTGAACTAGAGTGGTTTTCTTTCCATGGGAATCTAGTGGACACCAAAACACCAAGCCAGTTATAAGGATAACTATAGTGCAGTGCTATTTTCAATAGCTAAAACTGTTCCTTGATAATCTGATGCTGTGCAATCAAATAATTAAGGCCTCATAGTAGATTAAGCAGTACAGCCTACAGGTTTTTTGAGACAATTTATTTTCTCTATTACTCTTGCTATACTGTTATTTCGTCTTAAAAAAACCCTCTTAATTGATAGAACTGTTAGATGGTCTTGGCATGAGGGCTAAAAGTGAGGAAGGAAAGGATGCTTTTAATGATGTCTCGAATGATGGATACATATACAGACATGTTTGGTGTTCTGATTGGTGTCTGAGGAAATTAGATCTCTATTTAGTTGCCAAAGGTGCTTTCTGAGAAGTCTAAAGATGTGCCTGACTTGGAATACTTATGAGAATAGCCAAGGTACATCTGTTTAATGAAGTAAAGGGCAAGCTTTCAATATGGTAATCTCATTGACTGAAATATGCATAATGTATTTTGTCTGCTCCTAGAAATCCAACTAATTCAGTAGTAGAACATTGCCTTGCAAAACACTTTGTTTATCCGATATCTGTTGTTTTACATAAATAGTGTATTAGGGACAATTACAGAGGAAATGCTTCTGTTTAAACAAAGGAACCATTGTAATTTATATGAGAAAAATAATTACCCCAGAAGACTGCTATTTGAGATTTGTTAAGTCATTTTGATTTATAATTTTTTTTCATATTAAATAAATTCAATGCTTTGCACCATTTCAGATTAAAGTTAAATATTCATTTGGACTTTACTAAATAAATATCTGATTGTAAAAATAGGCTTTAAGTATATTAAAAAGTTTGGATGACAATAATTTTGGAACAGGGAAGTGTAACATCCATAGCCAGTGTAATTTGCTGAGACTTACTCCCACTAATCCTGATCAGCAGTTGACCACTACAATCCAAATTCTGGAATTTCAAATGGCAAATTTCCATTTGTACATACTAAAGCTGGGCATACACTATACAATTATCTGGCAGATCATCTGCCAGATATGGCTGTTTGGAATGAAAATCTGGTAAAGGATGAGAGTGAATGATAATCGAACATTTGCTCTCAAACATTGGAAAATGGATAAAAACCGTAGTTTAAACAAATAGGTTAAATCTGTGATATGATTTTACAAGAACTGTGGAAAAAATAGAGTATTTTAACAAAACAGCTACAATATTATACCCTAAATGTTACTTTACTTGATGTTTTTTTTACCTTCATTGCTATCTTTGAGTAAACATATTTTACCGAAATCCCTGGGGTGCTCAGAGCTGTTGAGTTTTTCTCTACATTTTATTTGGACCTTTTTACAGTTTTTTTGTAGGAATTAAAAGCTGCCACTAGGTGGCATACTGTACCTTCTATTTTTAGTAGAGTTCCAAAGAGGGCACCATGAACTAGTGATGTAAAAATGATCTCTTCTGTAGGAGATAATAACTTAAAAACAACTGTCCACTATAGTGGCCTCTGTGCAAGAAAGGGTTAAATAATGTAAGTCATTTGTTGCTTTGAAAAATTATGAGTTAGTGAATCTACAGGAACTCATGTGAAATCTACAGGGACTTGTTGGGCAGGGATTCATGGAGTGTCAGACTAGCCCACAGGTGCATAGGGGAAATCCATGGTAAGCCCACTGCCTGAGGGCCCTACCACCTCCTCTAGAAGCCAGTAACTTGGTGGCACAGGATAAT
Source organism: Pseudophryne corroboree (assembly GCF_028390025.1). Classification (NCBI taxonomy): domain Eukaryota; kingdom Metazoa; phylum Chordata; class Amphibia; order Anura; family Myobatrachidae; genus Pseudophryne; species Pseudophryne corroboree. Next base: position 526,326,304 of record NC_086447.1, on the reverse strand, counting down.
GAATGAACTTGGGTATTTGGTTTGTTACTATGGAAACTACACCAAGTTTGCCCTTATGCCAATCAAGGTGGGTGGTACTGACACACCCCACTGACCTCCTTTATAACGGGGCCCTGTTCTTGCATGGCTTCTCTTATGACAGCTAAATTCATCTGCAGTCGCTGCCTATACCCCCTCTGGTGGCTGGTTATGCCCCTTAAACTTGGGTACCAATTACTGCATTCGCTAGCGGGCCCTTCACAACCCAGTCTGACACTGGATTCATGTCAATAATTCAATAGTCTCACCTATCAAGATTCTGTATTGTCATCTGGTTATATTGTGATGCATAGTAATACATGACATAAATCATAAATGTGTATACTAATGGCACTGTAGATTAGCTATGAGTGGCATAATCAAGGGACTTAAAAGAATATCATTAAAATGTCAAGGATTTCTTTAAATGTAGTATCCCGGACTCTATGTGTTTTCAGCCAAAACCAGGATTATTTTTGCATGAAAAAAGCTGTTTTCAATTGAATTGCCTAAAAAAAACATTGGGAAAAATTGTGGTAAAGCCAGTTTTTTTTTGCTCAGAAATTTCTCAGACATAATTGAATTCCCCCTTAGTATCTCGAAGCTAGTCTTGTAAAAGCACATTGTAAGTAATTTGACAGGGATCACAAGAGTCAAACAGAAGACATTTTGTTATGCAACATGCTGTACACATAAAAAGTATATCTTAAACTTAGTTTGCATTTTCAGTACATTAAGACTAATAGGACAATACAATATAGGGCCTTTAATGTTATTATGTGCTAGACTTGCTAAAAGGTCAATTAAACAGTTAATATTTTAGTTGAAATCCCTTGATTAAGCATAATCTTTTTTAACACATGGAAATAATTTCCTCATTTAAATGTGCTTATCTTAGCACTGCTGTTAGGAGTACCATTATTGGCTCTAAGCTCTATGTCTGCAATTATTGAAAAACATAGTTTGCAAAACAACTTTTTTCTTGTAATTAGATCAGATAAATGGAATTTATTTTTTTCCTCATAAAAACCTTGACACAATAAGTATTGAATGTATACTGCAATTTACAGGAGTTTATATGTAGTGTAAAACGAAATCTTTTTATAACATATTTTTACATTTTATAACTTTTTTATAACTTTTTTTACAATATATTTTTAGATTTGATTTAAGATTAGTAAAAAAATATTTTAAAATGTTATGGGTGCATGAACACACTGTGCAGAACTAGAGTAAAGCAACTTATCCTGTGACAGGGGGCCTGATTCAGATCCCATTGTTATTACGGCAATGCTGCAAAGTACTGAACATCGGTAGAGAGCTGCAGCACGAGGAGGCCAGTGAACCCAGGGACCTGGCACACTGTGACAAAAAGCAGGACATTGTTATGTGTGTCTGTCGTGTTCTTTTGTAATATGTTTCCCCTCCACTAGAGGTCACTAGGGCTCTGGGGTCTTGTCAGATATCAACATGGACAACACCTGATGTTGGCCTATTTAGTGCTGCCTGGGAGCAGCAGGCATGGCTGGTCATTGTATGCTCTTTCCAAGTTCATGTGCTTCGGTTCCCTGCTCCTGTCCTGTTGTTATTTCCTGGACTTCTATGCCACACTCCTGTCTGGAATATTGCCCCTGTTTGATAGTATGCATAATGTTTATTCTGACACCTGGAAATCCTAGATACCTACAATTGTCTGCCTGTTTATATACTACAGTGTCTGCAGGACTAAGCTATCTGGAAATACTGAATACCTGCCATTGTTTGCCAGTTTGCATACTACCCTGTGTCTGCATTACTAAGCTATCCTAGGTGTCCTGAATACCGGCCATTGTCTACCTGTTTATATATGACCCTGTGTCTGCATTACTAAACTATTCTGGATTTCCTGAATACCTGTCATTGTCTGCCTGTCTGCATACTACCCTGTGTCTGTATTGCTAAAATAACCTGGATATCCTGAATACCTGCCAATGTCTGCCTGTTTGTTTAATACCTTGTGTTTACATTACTAAACTAACCTGGATATCCTGAATACCTGCCTGTCTGTATATAACCCGGTGACTGTATTGGCAATTGGAATTCGTTGTTTTTTCCCGTTTTTCATTCATTAAACACTTCAAGTTTTTGCCACATTGTCTGGTAGTGTTTCTGCCAAAACTCCAGAAGTTAATCCTAACAGACATGCAAAGGTCTTTAGGAGGTGTAGCATAAATCAGTCTACCAAACAAAAACAGGACCATGTCCTAGAACCCTGAGATGTGTGGACCCTTCCAACATATATGTAGGAAGGTACCACTGTGTCCAAATTGTCTCCAACAAAGGTTAAATGACATTGGGTATATAGAATGTATTTCTACAGGAACCAAGTACCAACATGAATAACTGAAGTACACATTTTCTGAGATTAGGATTAATAGAGGCTTTACCTTCATGTTGTCGGACGAGCTACCAATCATCCCCTTCTTGACAGATCCCTAGATCTTACTCCCAGGTCAGTTTGAATGGTTCCCTGAAATTAATGAGCGTGGTGGGTTACATGGGATAAATGGAAATGGCATGCCTGTGTCTCGGGTCGTAAGAACAGAGGCTTCAAAAGGATGGAATTATCTAAATTTAGGTAACTTACTTAAAGAATGGATAAAGCTAGCAATTTGTAAATACTCAAAATGAAGCTTGGCAGGTAAACCACATTTCTTACACAATTTTGGAATGAGGCGCAATATCTGCTGCAACCCATGGCCCTAGATATGGTTGTACACATCCCAAAGGGAAAAGAGTGTCACCAAATAATCATCAAATAGGACAGGAAGGATGCTAAATCCAGGTGCTTATTCAGCCTGTCCCATAGATTTATTGTTAACCATACGCAGCGAGCTACATGTACCAAGACTGGTCCCATGTGTGAGAGGCAAGGGGTGGAACCCACCCTACATGTCTACCCATTTTGTGCACCCTGAGAGTACATGCCAACACATATCATGGCTCAGCTGAGTAGCATGATAGTACCTTTCAAAGATGGGTTGGCTAAACCTCCATTAAACATGAATTTAGCAAGACAAGTTCAGTATAGTATATATTTTAAAAGACATCTGCCCTAATGTAACAGCCCACGTTTTATGTAAGAGGGCGTGATTCTGTTGAATAATAATTATATTTAAAGTGTCCAGACTTTCTGCTTTAATTCTAGTGAATATCTTGCCAGAATTGCACTGGCTCCCACAAATCCCTGGATATCCCATTTGGCCCATAAACTTTCATTCCTTTTGACCTATCTCCCGATAATTTCACTTATTGCCTGTTAAAGCGTGTTCATTTATCATGCAATCCAATTAGAAAATGTGTGTTAACTGTTTCACATGATAATTCTTGCTGGTTTTTCACGCATTTAGTATAGCTTAAAATGGGGAAATATGTTGGTATCTCAAAAAAGACAAACAATTATTGCAGAACAGTGACCATAATAAACATTGGGGTTCTTCAAAGAAAATGCTCTACTTAAAGTAGGGGTGCATAAGAATGCCTGCATTTATGTATGTGTAATTTTAAGCCACTTTTAAAAAATCTTCAAACCCTCTAACATCCAATCTTAAAAACACCTGTGCCATTCATACAGCATGTCCCCTCCCTTATACCTGTACCATATCATTTAACACACATTTTGCAAATTTTTGCTCCCAAAATTACTGATAAAATTATTTTAAAAATAATAAATCTAAGTGCCTTATTAATCATTAGGGAGGGTGTCCCAGTGGTACTGAACCAAGTCCTCACTTTTTTTTACCTTAAAATATTGACTTTCCCCAACTTTTCACAGGTTATAATAACACCCACCCACACAGGCCAAACTTTGACAATTAAAAAAAATGGTTTATGTACCAATTGATGCCCCACCCCTTCTGTAGTTCAACCCACACTATACATAGTTCTGAACCCTCAGAAGAGGAAGAGGCCTGCATATTTTGTCAATCCAGGGCCCCACAATTTCTGATGGCAGCACTGGGTGGGACATGCTACTTGTGACTGATTCATCTCGCAAGCCAAAGTTTTGGGGCTAATATGCCCCTTTGTCAAGGTGAGTACTCACCTTGAGGACTCACCTTGACTAAGGGGCATATTGGCCCCGAAATGTTGGCTTGCGAGATGAATTAAATCTACATGTATTCATCACAATAATGTTTATGTGAATTCTCGGAGTGCCACCACTTGTTTGTACGTATTAGAATATCCTTATTGGTCCGGAGGGCATCTGAGTAAGTTGTATCTACAGGGGTAGTGCCGATCCACTTTGTACCATATATATATATATATATATATAAAATCTTAATCACCATTGCCCTGTCCTAGAGGTATGGAGCACATAGCAGAGGCTTCCGGGATGATGCAGTAGCAGGAGACAAGGACGTGAGGGCTGGACTGGTGGAGCATGATGTCAGCGTTGGGACGCCAGTGCCAACGTGACCAGACCAAGTGACCGGTGATAGCAGGGGGATGCTGGTGCATATGGCCAGTTAATTTGTTTTTTTATTTCATTGTGGGGCTGTTAAAAAAAAGCTATCAATAGGTGCTCCCACCCCATTTTTTAGTCCCTGATCCCCTGTCCCCTGGGCCCTTCTAATTCACAGGGCCCAGTACAGGTGTCCCCATTGCCCCCCCCCCCCCCCCCTCCCCGTTGCCGGGCTTGCATACAGGTGCTGTAAATTTCTGATCTGCATGCAGTGGCTGCCCTTACCTTCATTCTTCAGACTCTCTCCCTGTGCGAGGGGTGGGTGGCAGAACACACTCTCTGTTGTCTCCTCCCATTCTTCTTCGTTCTTTCCCATGTGGGGCTGAAGCATGACTTGGCATGACAGGACAGTGCTACTGATTTTGGAGTCCCCACACACAGCCCCACTGAGTCTAACTGTGTGACTGTGACAGTGGCCGCAAAATCCAATCTAATTGGTGGGCGGGGCTCCCAGGAAACATGCCACTAGTGTCTCCCATTTAATCTGGCACTGCTCTGGGGTGAGGGGGATCTGGCCCAGTGGTTAGTGTCTCACTTTCCAGACAGTCTGCTTGTGAGTAATGTTGGAAATATATATTTGTACAGCAGTGACTTGCTAGAGTAATGTACACATCAGTTGAATTGTATATGACCCATTAACAAGTCCAGTGACCTAATCAGAAGTGTGGCTTATTGATAAGTGTCACTGTTATACTGATTGTGGCATGATGTGAAGCAGAGCGGGGTTGTGACTACTCACCAGCTGGTGACTATCCTCTATATTTGGGTAGTGGTGTGCCTTGCTGGAACAGCAGTATGACAGATAAAAGCAGCAGGTCTCTTGGGCCTAAGAGGTAGACATCTGTCTCACACTACAGATGTATCCTCAAAAATCTAGCCCAGTGTTCTTCCCAGAAATATTTTCCAGCCATGTGGCACCAAGAAGTAGCCAAATGGGGGCCTTCACAATAATAGGTTTTTATACAGTTCCCAGTTATTGCCCAATTGCTTTTTTGGACACAAATAATGTTTTAAACAGTTCCCGGATTTTGCCCAGTTGCTTTTTGGATGCAAATAATTTATTTTAACAGCTTCCAGATACTGTCCCCACTTGCTGGCACCACAGATTATTATTTTTTTCAGCTCCCACAGGATACATAGAACAGAGAGTGGATGCAGGTGGACGACTCTCTTTAATGTGCTCAGATGACTGTGCCCTTGCTTTTATTCAAGGAGAGGGATATCTGCCCTCCAGCCTGAAGCAGCCCTGCACTGTGACAGGGCTGAGCTACGTCGACTTCACTGCCACACTAACCACCACTGTGTGTGTCCCGTTTCCCGCCACCTTCACCAATGTGTCCTTGTTGCGAGCGGACAGATGCCTCTGACACAGATGCCCCCAATTGGCAGATCATGTGATTGTGACATCGGCGCAGCTCGGCCGTGTCACATGATCTTCCCACGGGCGACTCAGTCTGGCATCTGTGTTCGCTGGCAACAAGGACACATTGGTGAGGGTGCCGAGAGACACGCTCATTGGTGGTGAGTGAGAGCACTGGTGCTGGGAGTGCCAGTCGAAGGCTGATAGGTGGCAGGGGGTTTCTTGCAGGGTGACCATAAGAAAAAGTCTGGGGTGATCACTGTAGCCTCAATACACCATGAACAGCAAGATGCCTGGCAAGAGTGAGCTTTGTGAATAAGACACACAAGCAGACTCTGCTGATTAAAATGATATAAGGATTGCCTATATTCTATGTGTGTAACTCTGGCTGTATCTGCATACAAAATGCTACTCTACTGTGTTTTCCTGGAAAATACTCTCAAATAGCATTTCGTATGCAGATGCAGTTGCACACAGAATATAGGCATGCCGCATATTAAAAACCCCAGCGTTAAATGCACTCAAGAGTAGGCGCGACTAGAAGGGCTGTGTAACGTGATTGCAGCAACAATGTAGGAGGACACATCTGTATCTCACTCTACACAGTAACTAGATGGCATCGCCCAAATGCAGTAGTAACTCCAGTGGCCATCTTGGTAAGTGAATGTAGCATCATCCCCAGAGGAGCCGTATTGGAGAATGCACAGTAACGCTATCCCATACTAACAAGTGAGTACTACAGGTATGTTACACGGAGATTATCCACCTTCAGCAGTTGGTCAGTGTAACATTGAAGAAAGTTAGACCCACTGAACCCAACTATTAAAAGCCAGTAGTTGCCAACTGTATTAAACCCAGCCAGGAGGTTGTAATTAAGCGTCCACCTCCTCCATTGCCACGCAGACGTTAGATCAATTATTCATAATTCCCTTTCATGTTACCTTCCCTAGCTAATCCACATTCACCCACATTCCTCCATCATGCACCTGATCAATTTAGCTTTTCTTTTTTTTCTTTTCCATTTTCCTCTTCTCTCTCCAGCATCCCATTTCTCACTGCAATATTATTATTTAAAATGATGGGCCTATATAAGTGACAAATCTCACACCCAGAAATTTATGCTTGCATGCCCTTGTTCTCCTTCTTATAGCCGATGGTGACATTTCACCAAATTCTGCCACCAGCCCTACCATGCAATCCCCACTCTCTCCACTTTTCACCCCCAAAATTTCTATACGCCACCCATTCAACCTTATCCAAGTTTCTTCATCACTGAGCCTTCTTTGTCCTGTGAAGTTTGGAAAGCTCATAACAAGCTGACATCCAACCATGATCTATATATTTAAAAATCATTCAACCTCCTTGCCTTTATAATAGAAACCTATATTTTATGCTAGAACACACCTCCTGCTGCTTTCTTTTTGGGACAAGCAAAAGAGGTAGGGATCCTGTCTGGAAGGGGGGGGGGGGGGGGTTGTCTTCAGAGGGTGAGTTGTGGGATTCTCCCTCTGAAGACAAGAATCAGAAATTCTTGAAACCAGAAAATCTGTGCTAAACAAAAGGAATTCACAAGTACATAAATATAATAATTTTATGGTGATTCACAAAGCTTATCCCAAGTATCCAAATACCTACATAAGCTTTGCTGCTCCATACAGCTATAGGATACTGTATAGTGATTTTTGCCAACAGCATGAACTCTACTTGCTATGTTTTTTGAGTACACTGCTGTGTTTTGTTAGAATTAGGTATCTTTCTGCAAAAAATGAAGAAGATGCTATAACTCCAGTTGCAAATTAGCTCCATAGTACAATGCAAACTAAAAAAAGAACCTAGAACTGATGTAGCACTAATCAGTGGTAGCAAGAAAGATGAGGATAACAGTATTGAATCCATGGAAACTATCGCACACAAGCAGGTCCCCTGTTTGGAACAAATGAAAACTGATGCTGTGCAAAAGCAGTTAATGGCAACCATATACATTTCTGTTCATTAGTCATTGCTAATGATGGTGAATATGGAATCCTGCAGTTTATTATATTGCATGTGTAGGATTTTGATTGTAAATGTTTCTCAGGTCTTAACACAGTACTGCATATATGTAGCCGGTCCACAATGTTTTCAAATAATTATATGTAGTTTCAATTACATTATGTAACTTGTTAGATACAGTAAGGAGTCTTTCAGTCTGTAAAGTCTCTTTTTTTCAGTTGCTATGTAACTGCACAATTTTGTGATAAGACATTGTTTTTTTTCTTAGCAGATTGTTCTACATTATCAGCCCTTTAACCACTTGCCTGGCGTGGTAGCATCTGATGAGAGCACACCAGGCTCGGCTTTCCCTGACACAATTGCATCTAAAGCAAAACGTCAGAAAGCCCACTGTGGCTGCTGGAATTCGTCCAGTTGCTGCCACTCTCAGAGGAACCTCCTGGACCCTCTGCTTCCTGGTTCCCTCCCCCAGTGGCTTCTATGCTGCCTGTGAGAGGTGAGCCTGCGGTGCGTGTGGTGCCTGCCAGGGGCGGATCCAGAAAAAAATTACAGGGGGGGCACCATAAGGGACGTGGCTTCGTTGGAATGGGCGTGGCTTCGTTGGAATGGGCGTGGTATTGCAGGAAAAGACTACCTTATACCCCAGTTTTGCAACCTGCACGCCCAGACGTTGGCCACCACAGAAAAGAAAAATAATCCTGATTCATGCCCCTTACATTATTTGTCATTTTTCCTCCTTATAGTAATGCCCAGTATACATTATTCCACATACTGCAATGGCCCTTAGACATTATTCCACACACAATAATGCACATGACACAATATGCACACACTGTAATGCCCCAGACACATTATGCCACACACCGTAATGCCTGTGACACATTATGACAGGAATCGCAATGCCCGTTATACATTATGCTACACACTGCACTGCCCCTGATACATTATAGCACATACAATGTCTGGGACACATTATGCCACACACTGCAATGACCTTGAGACATTATACCACAATGCCCGTGATATAGTATACCATACACCGTAATGCCTGTGACACATACCGCAATGCCCGTTATACCCTATGCCACACACCGAAATGCCCGTTATATATTATGCCACACTGTAATAACCCTGAGACATTATACCACATACCACAATGCCCGTGATATAGTATACCACACACCGTAATGCCTGACACATTATGACACACACCGCAATGTCCGTGATACATTATGCCACACACTGCAATGACCCTGAGACATTATACCACATATCACAATGCCAGCGATAGAGTATACCATACACCGTAATGCCTGCGACACATTATGACACACACCGCAATGTCCGTGATACATTATGCCACACACCGTAATGCCCATTACACATTAAGTCCTACAGTAAGGCTTCTAATTACTTTTCAAATACCTGCTCGTTGTCAGGGGTTTCATGCACTGGGTGTCATGCTCGTTGCCAGGGGTTTCATGCTCTTGGTTCCATGCACGGTGCCAGGGGTTTTCATGCTCAGGGTGTCATGCTCGTTGCCAGGGGTTTCATGCACTGGGTGTCATGCTCGTTGCCAGGGGTTTCATGCACTGGGTGTCATGCTCGTTGCCAGGGGTTTCATGCACTGGGTGTCATGCTCATTGCTAGGAGGTAGTCCTTGTTGCTAGGGCTGTGCTCCCAGTGCCACATATGTCCCCAGTGCCAGATATTCCCCCACGGTGCCAGGTACTCACATGCCCCCAGTGCCAAATATAGCCCCCCCCCATGTGCCAGGTACACATATACCCCCAGTGCCAGATATTCCCCGACAGTGCCACATATGCCCCCAGTGCTATATATGCCCCCATTGCCACATATGCCCCAGTGCCAGATATCCCCCCCCCCAGTGCCACATATGCCCCCAGTGCCAGACAATGCCCCAGTGCCAGATATCCCTTCCCTGCCAGTTATTCCCCCAGTGCCAGATATCCCCCCCCAGTGCCACATATGCCCCCAGTGCCAGATATCCCCCCCCAGTGCCAGATATGCCCCTAGTGCCAGATATTCCCCCCAGTGCCATATATGTCCCCAGTGCCAGATATTCGCCCCCCCCTCCCTGCAAATATGCCCCCAGTGCCAGATATTCCCCCCCAGTGCGTCCCCCGTCCCCCCCCTTCCTCCGCCGCCGCTGCTCCCCCCGCTCCCCTGCTGTTAGGAGGGACACGGAGGGCACAGTGCACGCCTCCCTGTGTCCCTCCTGGGTCTCCGGCGGCCGCGGGTCACAGTAATAAAGGAAGTGCTCACGAACGGCACTTCCTTTATGAGACCAGCGGCCGCCGGAGACACAGGAGGGACACAGGAGAGGCGCGCACTGTGCCCTCCGTGTCCCTCCTAACAGCAGGGGACGAAACGAGACCGCAGACTGACATGCGGACACTCGTCCGCATGTCAGTCTGCACTAAAAATGACAGGGGGGGCACGTGCCTTGGTGCCCCCCCCCCTAAATCCGCCACTGGTGCCTGCTGCCGTGCAGGTGTAGACTCGGTACTCACCAGGCGCCGCTCTCTCTCACCTTCAGGTACCGGAACCTTCAACGGACCTGGAAATCTTCACTCGGATCCGGACACGGCGATTCCCTCTCGGAGCTGACCGACGACCGAGCTGAGGAGAGAATGGTTTACATTAAGGGGGTATCGACCCTTCTTCCACTGGAACAGGGGATACCCCAGGGGTGGCCGCAACCTTCACCGGTTGGGTGAATGGTCATCACCGGCACAAAGCCTCAGCCACCCAGATTTCACACACTCGCGCTTTCGCACGTAGTGTGATGAAAAGGATTCTCACGTCCGTGAGCAATCCCGACTCCGGCGCTCGGGGACAAACAAGGGACAAACGTACACGGATGCTACTCACCGTCACAAGTCTTGCACTCCGATCTTCTCCACTTACAGGTCCCTGTAAGGAGGCAAAGAGAAACAGCCGTGCAGGGCCTAACTCTACCCTAGTGTCACACCCTATACTAAATACAACAGCAGAGCCCTCAAACTAGCTCTGTGGGTGTGGTGCAACAAAACTATGCAAACACAGACATTTTGCCCTGCACGGTAACAACATACATCACAATATCGGAATGCAATATCACACGGTGTTGTCCCTTTAAATCCCTACCTGCCGCTGGAAGGGGGTGGGCACCGCACGGCCTACCCACCTCCTGTGCCTTCCCTTAGGTGGGCCTCAGATCTGCCTTCCTAAATACTTCGGGGTGGCCTGGGCCTAGCGCCCAGGGCCACCTGTATTCACCCCGGGGGCTCTAATTCACTGGGCCTAGCGCCCCCTAACTGCACACAGGCCGGAGGCCTGATTTCGCCCACGGGCCTAGCGCCCGCCTAACTCGCTGCCCGTTGGGTGACCTGGGCCTTGTGCCCAGGGTCACCTTATATATACCTATTCGGCCAAAATACACTAGGGCCTAATGCCCTCTATCTGTCCCACAGGCCTAGTGCCTGGATTGTGCCCCGGGCCTAGTGCCCGCCTAACTGGTGCCCGTTGGGTGACCTGGGCCTAATGCCCAGGGTCACCTTAATGTGTCCCTACTTGGCCACGGGCCAGGAGGGCCCGACTATGTGCCCACGGGCCGAGAGGGCCCGACTGAATGCCCACAGGCCGAGAGGGCCTGACTCTGCCCACGGGCCTAATGCCCGAACACCCGGTGGTCTAGGGAGGGGCGGGTACAGGGGCACCTGAGAAGGGCCTACCTGACCCGCTGGGAGAGGCACCAGGGGGGAGCTTCGGCAGCCCTTTGCTTCCCACCCCTGGTGACCCCTCCGCCGCTCTTCTTTAATCTTCGGCCGCTGGCCCGTCCTGGCCAGCGGCGCCGCCGTCGTCGCGCCGCGTCCAGCCGCCGATGGACATCTTCTTTCCGAGGGCTGGAGTCTTCAGGCCTCTTCAGCGGCCACCGGAGCTCTTCTCCTCTCCTCCGCGCGGCGTCTTCTTTCCTCTTCTTCCGCCCGTCTCTTCTGCCGCTCTTCGGCGCGGCCTTTTCTTCAGGCTCCCGCCCGGCGTCTGATGTCAGACGCCGGGGGCGGGGCCTATGACGCGGCGAGCGCCGATTGGCTCGCCGCGTCCCTCTCCGATTGGCTGCCGCTCCGGGAGCCGCGATTGGCTCCCGGAGGGCGCCAAGATTCAAACGCCCCCGCAGTCTCTGGTCCGGTGCAGGGAAAAAGGTAATCCCTGCACCGGACACCCGCCGCCACGCACCAAGCGCTGGGGACAGACAAGCTGCCCCAGCGCTGTCCCCAACTAGGGACAGCAACATGGATGTGCCCACAGGGCACATCCTTACATTTCCCCCCCCTTTTTCCTTTGTAGTCCCTACAAAGTTCTTCACAACGTCCATCGTCCGCGGGTCAGGGAATTCCGAGGTCCCTCCGGCGAGGTTGTGTTCGAAGGCCCAGCCTGGACCGGCCGTGACCCCACACCCTTCCTCCTCCAGCTCCGGGTTCCTCTTACGTCCTGACCTCTATCGGCGGATCCTCTGGGGGAGTGGCATCTCCTCACGGTCGCTCGACGTTGGCCACCAAGGGGAATCTTCCTCCACGGGGACAACAGTCACCCACTCTTGACCTCCGATATCGTCTGTGGCTTCGTCCCTGTCTTCCGGGTGTGGTATCGACCACAACCCAACAGCGGAATCCTCCGTGGCATCCGTTTCCTCCCGGGCAACAGCCACCACATGTCGAATTTCCTCGTGGGGCATCTCCAAAGGTCCTGTGTCTTCCTCTGGAACGGGTCCTCCCACGGCATCACAGTCCTGTCCCCGTACGTCCGTCCATTTCGGCACTCCTGGCAGGTATTCTTGCTCCAGGACTATCTCCTCCTCTTCACGGAGGGCATTCAATTGGGAGCCTGACTCCACCCGATCCTGCCAGTCACTCTCGTCGGCGCTTCCGATGCCAGAGTCGTCCTCCATCTGTTCTGGGAGGGATTCGTCGGCGGACAGCTCACCGTCGTCCGAGTCTTCCTCCGATATCTGGACTGGGGTATTATTTTCCTCCTCAGCGTACTTAGTCCTTTCCGCTGGCACCTCTGTTTCCTCAGCGTACTCCTTCGCTTCCGCTGGATCCTTTTCTTCCTCAGCGTACTCCTGCGCTTCCGCTGGCATCTCTTGGTACCCAGGACACTCCTGTTCCGCACGTCCTGGTCGTGGACGGTTCCATCGTGGAGAGATTCCGGACGTCTCAGTCACTGGGTCTTCACGCTTTCCTTGGCAGCGTGGTCTCTCCACCTCCCAGTCGTCCACCTCCGCCTCATGCGGGAAAGGATTCTGCCTTACTGGGGTCACTTTCTTGGGACAGAGCAGGTCCGCGGCATATTCCCAGGGGCACTCACTGGCCGCATGTCCTGGTCGCCGACACTTCCGACAAGGGAGGGCCACTGCCACCTTCTCCAAGACGGGTCCCTTGTCCACCTCATTCACTGGGGAATCTTCACCCGTTTGTTCTGGCTCAGAGGAAATGGGCACCTGCGAACTAACTTCCAGCAGGGTCTTCCGCTCCATTTCCCTGGTTTCCTCCTCCCATCTCTGGGCGCGACCATCCGCAATCATCCGGTCTTCATTCCACGGACAATCGGGAAGCGCATGTCCTCTCGCCTCGCAGAGCGCACACACAGGCTCTGCAGCCACCCGGTCCCAAAGCTGCTGACGAGACTCCGTCATCTGCTTCACCGTGGCCTCGTAGTCCGTCCTGTCTTCCGTCCATGGACATTCCAGGAGCCGATGTCGGGGATCTCCACAGTTTTCACACCAGGAATCAACCTCGTCTTGGCTCAACTCTTCGTCCCAGGGACAACTGTTGTGCTCATGCCCGTAGTTTCCGCAGAGCAAACACCAGGACTCGTTCTTCGCTTGGCCCTTCTGACGTCTTCGGTCCGCTTCCTGGACCACCTTCTTTGGGGACGTCTCTCGCCAAGTACACTCGCCGGCAAAGTGTCCTGTTTGTCGACATTTCTCGCAGGGCGTCACAGCGGCCTTCTTGCGCCCCTTCTCCCGGCGCTCTTCTTTTCCACGCTGGACCGACCGCTGCACCATCTTCAGGATGTCTGCCCCAGACACCGTCACCCAGTCGCTCTGGTCCGCACACATCCGGGGGTGAGTCTTCTCCGGAGCCGTCCGCAGGGAGGTCTTCTTGGTGGCGTTCCACATCGTGTCCGTGATCCGGTCTCTTCGATCCTGCCGACTACGCCAAGTGTGAGAGGTGAGCCTGCGGTGCGTGTGGTGCCTGCTGCCGTGCAGGTGTAGACTCGGTACTCACCAGGCGCCGCTCTCTCTCACCTTCAGGTACCGGAACCTTCAACGGACCTGGAAATCTTCACTCGGATCCGGACACGACGATTCCCTCTCGGAGCTGACCGACGACCGAGCTGAGGAGAGAATGGTTTACATTAAAGGGGGTATCGACCCTTCTTCCACTGGAACAGGGGATACCCCAGGGGTGGCCGCGACCTTCACCGGTTGGGTGAATGGTCATCACCGGCACAAAGCCTCAGCCACCCAGATTTCACACACTCGCGCTTTCGCACGTAGTGTGATGAAAAGGATTCTCACGTCCGTGAGCAATCCCGACTCCGGCGCTCGGGGACAAACAAGGGACAAACGTACACGGATGCTACTCACCGTCACAAGTCTTGCACTCCGATCTTCTCCACTTACAGGTCCCTGTAAGGAGGCAAAGAGAAACAGCCGTGCAGGGCCTAACTCTACCCTAGTGTCACACCCTATACTAAATACAACAGCAGAGCCCTCAAACTAGCTCTGTGGGTGTGGTGCAACAAAACTATGCAAACACAGACATTTTGCCCTGCACGGTAACAACATACATCACAATATCGGAATGCAATATCACACGGTGTTGTCCCTTTAAATCCCTACCTGCCGCTGGAAGGGGGTGGGCACCGCACGGCCTACCCACCTCCTGTGCCTTCCCTTAGGTGGGCCTCAGATCTGCCTTCCTAAATACTTCGGGGTGGCCTGGGCCTAGCGCCCAGGGCCACCTGTATTCACCCCGGGGGCTCTAATTCACTGGGCCTAGCGCCCCCTAACTGCACACAGGCCGGAGGCCTGATTTCGCCCACGGGCCTAGCGCCCGCCTAACTCGCTGCCCGTTGGGTGACCTGGGCCTTGTGCCCAGGGTCACCTTATATATACCTATTCGGCCAAAATACACTAGGGCCTAATGCCCTCTATCTGTCCCACAGGCCTAGTGCCTGGATTGTGCCCCGGGCCTAGTGCCCGCCTAACTGGTGCCCGTTGGGTGACCTGGGCCTAATGCCCAGGGTCACCTTAATGTGTCCCTACTTGGCCACGGGCCAGGAGGGCCCGACTATGTGCCCACGGGCCGAGAGGGCCCGACTGAATGCCCACAGGCCGAGAGGGCCTGACTCTGCCCACGGGCCTAATGCCCGAACACCCGGTGGTCTAGGGAGGGGCGGGTACAGGGGCACCTGAGAAGGGCCTACCTGACCCGCTGGGAGAGGCACCAGGGGGGAGCTTCGGCAGCCCTTTGCTTCCCACCCCTGGTGACCCCTCCGCCGCTCTTCTTTAATCTTCGGCCGCTGGCCCGTCCTGGCCAGCGGCGCCGCCGTCGTCGCGCCGCGTCCAGCCGCCGATGGACATCTTCTTTCCGAGGGCTGGAGTCTTCAGGCCTCTTCAGCGGCCACCGGAGCTCTTCTCCTCTCCTCCGCGCGGCGTCTTCTTTCCTCTTCTTCCGCCCGTCTCTTCTGCCGCTCTTCGGCGCGGCCTTTTCTTCAGGCTCCCGCCCGGCGTCTGATGTCAGACGCCGGGGGCGGGGCCTATGACGCGGCGAGCGCCGATTGGCTCGCCGCGTCCCTCTCCGATTGGCTGCCGCTCCGGGAGCCGCGATTGGCTCCCGGAGGGCGCCAAGATTCAAACGCCCCCGCAGTCTCTGGTCCGGTGCAGGGAAAAAGGTAATCCCTGCACCGGACACCCGCCGCCACGCACCAAGGGCTGGGGACAGACAAGCTGCCCCAGCGCTGTCCCCAACTAGGGACAGCAACATGGATGTGCCCACAGGGCACATCCTTACATTTCCCCCCCCTTTTTCCTTTGTAGTCCCTACAAAGTTCTTCACAACGTCCATCGTCCGCGGGTCAGGGAATTCCGAGGTCCCTCCGGCGAGGTTGTGTTCGAAGGCCCAGCCCAGCCACAGGGCACATCCTTACACTGCCAATCACTGCTGATTGGGCAGACTGGCAGCATCCCACCACCACGTTGCTGTGGACATTAGCAGCCGCTAGGGAAATGTAATAGAAGTCCCCCTTACCTTGCTTGTGTATGCTAGAGGGCTGCAGAGACAAGCAGCAGTTAGGAAAATGTAGGTTCCCAATGGTCAGGAGCTGGCTGGGCTGGGGGGCAGGGTGCCATCTGCCCCCCAGGCCAGTGCAATTTAAGTGTTCCAGGGCCACTTGACTGCAGATTCCCTGTAAAAAGCTGGGCTGCTTGCTTGAGTCTGCCCCCCAAGTTGAAAGTTGCCAGCCAGCCCCTGCCAATGGTCACAATGTTCTGATCATCCATGGACCAACAAATATTTTGGCCATCAATGGTTAACTGATGTTTTTAAAAAATGGTCAATTTTTTTCTTTTTTTTTAAATAAAATCTTGTTAGATATGTTTTAAATAGATGTTCTTAATGTAATTCAATCATAAAAAAAAACCTGACAATTTCTAAACCGTTTTTTGAAAAAATGTAAGGCACAGAAGGTTCACAGGATAGTGCTCATACTGTGTATACAGATTATACTTTTATACTACTACTCTATATACTATACACAAAACATATGAGCTAATTCAGTAAGGATTGTAAATTCTGCTAAACAGCAGAATTTACAATCCTTTTGCTCGCATGCTGGGGACCGCCCATCACAAGGCACCCAGCGATGCTATCACATTGAAAATTGTGATTGAGCTGCAATTTCAGTATGATCGCTGAAATTGTGGATGCCTCCTGTCGGGGCAGCCTGGCTGCGACGGCAGGAGGCCTGCCACCATTTTTTACATTACAGCGGCTGCGTGTGACAACATGAAGCTACACCAATAATACCCACACCATGCCACCATGCATAGCCTGCCCTAATCAATATGATGCCTAGGCCGCCCCCTAACACCATCGCTAGTTCCGCCTCTGACCCTGCACCCCTTTTCCAGCACCATCACCCATAGCAGTCCTCATTTTGGTGCTCCTACCCCCTATATTTTAAACAGGAAGAGTGCACACATTCAGCCTATAGCCCAAAAAAGGGGCATGTTCTTGCTGGGAAGAGCCATGGCCACACAATAGTACCCCAATTCAAATTACACCACACAGTAGTGAAACTTTATTCACATTATATCATGCGATAGTGTCCCTTATTCACAGTACATCACACAATAGCACCACTTTACTTTATATACATTATTCCTCAGAGTAGTCCCCCTTATTCACATTACAACTCACTAAATTTCTCCTTATTCACATTACACCACACCATATTGCTCTTTATTCACACTACACCACACCATATTGCTCTTTATTCACATTACACCACACCATATTGCTCCCTATTCACATTACACCACACCGTATTGCTCTTTATTCACATTACACCACACAGTAGTGCCCTTTCTATACGTAACATATACATAGTAGAGCACCTTATACACTTAATGTCACACATTAGTAATGCATTTATACACATACCACACAGTAATGCCCCTCACACATATGACACACATTATTAATGTCTGTATACACATAATGTCCCTTACACATATGCCACACATGATTAATGCATTTATACACATGACATGACACACATAATGCTCCTTACACACATGCTGAACACTACTGCACAACCAACCCACTCGCACACATACTCACATGGCTGCTAACACTGTGACCTCTTCCTCTACTTGGATACAGATGTGTCATCATACATCTTGCCTCAATATGCCATGCAGCAGGAGATGCCTTGCGTGAGTCAGCTGGCAGCTCTGCTAATGTCAGGCGCCTTTTATGCTGAAAATGCATCTTATTTGCATTGCTATGTGGCTAGGATGCACATGCAGCTTCTGCTGATTAAAATTATATGCTGCATGTCTGTATACTGTGTGCTACTGTGGCTGTATCTGCATACGAAATGTTATGTTACAGTGATTTCCAGGAATACACTGTAATGTAGTATTTCATATGCAGATACAGCCGCAGTCACACACATAATATGGGCATGCTGCATATCATTTTAATCAGCAGAAGCTGCTTGTGCCCCTAGGCATTCCAAATGTCCTAGGCTCTGCCGCCACACCTTAGTTTCACAATTCCGCCCCCGCACCGCTCTGTCTCCGCCTCCACCTGTCAATCAATGCTAGCCATTAACATTAACTGTGCATGCACGCAGTAGGGGCCAATGGAAAACTGCAGTTGGATTGCTATTTGTGATCCAACCTGAATTAGGCCCATAGACATTAAACATGTTTTTTTGTCACCGTATTAGCAAATTTTACCACACTTTATTCTGATCATTTCCTTGAAGTCCCTAAAACAAAATCTTGAAAGACAATATAATGAGAACAAAATTACAGCCTTCTTTGATGTAATTTATAAAATGTACTCGTGCACACCACAAACTTCTTGGCTTTGCTCCACTCTCAGGAGATGTATTTACCACCAAGAAGTGTGTCTGGTTGAGCAATCATCCTTGTAAATGAAGCAAGCTTTTTTTTTTCTCTCTTTAAAATACTGCTCAATTTAGTCACATTTGTGGCTTTAATTAAACATGTGAGAGAGGAAATGTTAATACTGTTTTAAAAAACTTGGGTTTGTGAAGCTTTTTATTATTACACAGCCAGAAGTGCACTTCCCCACAGAAGGGCAACAAAATGGGTTCCATTAAGAGTATAGGAAGAAACGTAAAGATTAAAAGGTCTTAGTTGCACTGGTGTATCGGATCCCTAAACGCCAGTCCAACTAAGGCCTTCCAGTCTTTACATTTCTTCCCATACTCTTAATGGGACCCATTTTTTGCCTTACTGTGGGGTCAGCGTACTGGCAGTCACGATGCCAGCAGTCAGAATACCGAGGCTGGAATCCCGACACTGGTCAGAAGACTGATGCCTGGATCCCAACATGGATCACAATGCCAGCACCGGAATCTCGACGTCTGGCATTGTAAGTATTATGCCGGGGTGGGTTATCAGCAAGCTGCAGGGGGGAGGTTAGTTTTAGGCTGCGGGGAGGAGGAGTAACAATTAGGCTGCTGGAAGGGTTAGGTTTAGGCACTAAGGTGGTTGGGTTAGGGTTCGGTACAACTGGGGAGGGCTAGGGTTAGGCTGTGGGGGGGAGGAGTTATGGTCATGCTGCTGGAAGGAAGGGTTAGGTGGTAGGTGGTTAGAGTTAGAACACTTAAGGTGTTGGGATCCCTCATGTCGGGATTCCACTGTCGGTATTCTGACCGCCGGCATTCCAAGAGCCAGGATCCTAATACCATTAAGGTGTATCTATAGTGGTTGTAAGGTGTGTGGTGCACACAGGCCCCTGGGTCCAGGGGGGAGGCACAATGCACATTCTAAACCCAATTTAACTATACTTACTGCTACATTGGCTCAGTGCTTACTACAAAAATCACCATGAAAATGTCTGTTATGGCCATTTTCCCAGTGGTTTGTGCAATCACAGTAGAGATGTTCTCGGGAACAAGGGATGGGTGCCATTTTCTCAGAGACCTGCGCATGCGCAGTAAATTCTGGCACAATGCCAGAGTCTACTGCACCGCTGGAAAGGAGGTGTCCTGATCACAGTCTGCACATGGGCCCCCTCCTCCTAGGTTGGTATGCACTGTAGTTTGCCACGAGTGCTCTCACTCTGACCAACTCCTTTCAGTCTCTGGGGGTGATTCAGAGCTTATCGTAGATGTGCTAAATTTAGCACATCTATGATCAGATTCTCAGACATGCGGGGGGGGGGGGGCGCTCAGCACAGGGCTAGTCCGCCGCCCATGTCAGGCCCTGCTCCCCCCCCCCACATGGGTGCAAAAGCATCGCATGGTGGTGATGCTTTTGCACCCGCCGAGTAGCTCCCTGCCTGCGCAGCCTAGCTGCGCTGGCAGGCAGCTACCTGCCGCATTCCGTGTCTCAGCGGCTGCGTGTGATGTCATGCAGCCATCTCGGACCACCCCAACGGTCCGCCCCCACCAACGACGTTCTAATGCCGTTGGCACACCCCCTCCTTCCTCTGCCTGTCAATATGGCAGAGGAGATCGCAGCACAGCCATGAGATGCTTTCGCATCTCACTAGGCTTCACAGGGTGCACACATGCAGTGCGTCAACTGCGCAAGCACACTCCCCACAGGGCTTCAGACTGCGATCACTGCCGTTGGTCTGAATTAGGTCCTCTGCAACATTCTTTCTACAAATGCTGCCATTATGCACTGCAATGCTAGCCTTGTCATCTATCTAGTTGTATTTGTGTAAATGAAGTGGCATGGCAGGTCCTAAGCGGAGTTTTGCAATATGCAGCAGATCTTTGTGATTTGTAAATGACCTCCACAGTGTTTTGACTTTCTTCCCTTCCCAGATTAGACATTGCTTTGAACCCTGGTACATTTTGTTGCAAAATGTCTCAGTAGAGGAAGCGTAGAGTCAGCACTGGATCATGGATGTGCACGTTGATACTGCTTTTAAAAACTCCAAGTCTGTATTTTATTTCCAATTTTTTTCTCCCATGTCCATAGGAACCCATTGTAACATTATTTCCCACCCCCAATCAGAAATAGACCCCCCAGTGGCAAAATATCCCCAGCATCACTACGCCCACCTCTCTAGTGGTAATAGATCCGAGTGGCAGAGCCCCCTCACCCAAGTGTCAATAGGCCCCCCTTTGTTTAGTGTCCCACACTTCCCATGTGTCACTATATGTGTAATATGTTCATTTTATCTTTATGGGGCCTAATCTACCTTACCTCCTTCATGTCAGCTGATCACCGAACCAAACTCTATCTCATGCTTAACATTTAGTCAATACTAAGATTAATATGTGTTTAAAAGCTGATACTTTCAGGAACACTTCAGTTACTCCATGACTTAATATGCAATCACAGCCTAATTTAGAAAAGATGCTTACACAAATGCAATGCTATAAAACCCATGAAATGAGGAATTAATTTAAAAAATAATAATATAACGGTAATCAATCCAATTTATTATGACAAGAATATGAATATGTGATTGAATAAATGTTGCTATTACAATTGAACATAAACAATGACAATGGTGACAATGTGTCACCAGCAGTCTGATCCCGCAGAAAATGATGATTTGTAATATGTAACATAATCGCATTGCTCTTTAAACTTTTTTTTGTCTTTGTCCAAAGTCCCATCCTCTCAGACATAATTACTAAGCCTTGGATGGAGATAAAGTGGACGGAGATAAAGTACTAGCCAATCGGCTCCTAACTGCCATGTTACAGGCTGGGTTTGAAAAATGGCAGTTAGAAGCTGATTGGCTGGTACTTTATCTCTATCCAAGACTTAGTAAATAGACCCCATAGTGCCTGATTCAGAGGTGTATGCAGCTGCATATGCAGATATGATTTTGGTAGCAGTGAACTTGATCAAATATGTTTATGACTCGTACAACTTTCAGACAGAAACTGAAATTACCAGGTGAAGCAATTCCACCTGGTGATTTCATGAAACACACGGGTCCTTTCTCTGTGTGAAAGGGTCAACCCGGGTTGAAATTTCCAGGACACAGGAATTTCGACCCAGGTTGACCCTTTCACACAGACAAAATACCCGTGTTGATCCGCAAATAACCGGGTCAAAATTCTCGACCCGGTAATTTGCTTGTCTGTGTGACAGTTGGGTCATGCAGGTCCCAGCAAAACTACCCGGTATTGAAATGTCGGGTAATTGCCGAGACTTTCAAACTTTTCTGTCTAAAAGTGGTATTAGATGGCACTGCTGGCATCTCACGTCTGCCGCTCATGCAGATAAATGGAAACATGGGGCACACATCGGTTGGACCATTTAACCTGTGTCTCTCCTAAGACAATGGGGCCTCTCCAGCAGCAAACAAATTTGCAGTGGCTAACTATAGAACACCCAGAAAATAGTCCTGATGTTTACCTCCCAATAAAAACGCTCCTCTGTGTTCGACATTGATATTGCAAGCACCGAGAACCGTAGCGTGGAGACATGACACCCGGAGCAGGGTCGTGTCACGGCGCCCCCACCCACCACCACCACACATACATAGATTCACACACATTTAGGCACAGACATACATAAACACACAAATATACAGATATATATACACACACACACACACACACACACACAAACACACAAATATACACAGACATACACATATACACACATACATACATAAACACACACATACTCACACATACTGTAAACAAAGAGATATATATATATATATACACACATAAACACACACATTCATGTATACACATTAGCACACAGACATATACACACATTTACACACAAACACAGATATAAACAAATAAACACACAGTATACACAGACATAAACACACAGTATACACACAGTAATTCTCACCAAGAGGGCAGCAGCAGAGAAGCTCCTCGTTCCAGCCTGGAGGGGCGGAGCTTCTATGCGATTGACAGGCTGGACCTCGTGGGTAGAAGGAAAAGACTGAGGAAAGGGAAGGGGTGGCCCCACATTGCCTGCATGTTCCAGGTCACTGAATGCAGATCCCTGACAGCCAAGAAGCTTCTTCTGACAAGACTCCAAACCTCCCCTCTTCCCTAACAACACACCACACTGCACTGCACTGGACTCTCTGTACTGTGCAATCAGTGATAAGCAACATGCAGAAAGTGTGGTGGCCACCCCTTCCCTCTCTACTAGTCATCTCCTCCTACCCCTGCCCGAGATCTCGGCTCTCAGCTGTGCAGTGAGCCAACGCCTTCTGTCCCCAGCAGCGCCTGGAGCAAAAGCTCCACTTGTTCCACCCTCCCTATGCCCCTGCAAGCACCTCTGAATCAGGCCGATTGTTGCACCTTAGCTCTCAGACTGATTAATCGACATTTCACAGGTTTATGGTTTTCTTTGTCTCAGAATATTTCTATTTGCTAAATCTAAATATACCGTAATTCTCTTCATAGCAGAACTATCTAAGTGATATTATTGCATTGGTTAGGACTGTCTGATTCTACTGATGTCAAAAATAGGCAAGTTTTCCTTATCCAGGATCTTGTGTTTTTCGCATGATACCTGTAGCAGGTACATTTTACAGCAGAAAAAAAAATGTGAAAAAGTCAGTTATTTTTGCAGTTAAATTTACGCAATCAATTGATTCCCCCCCTCTTTGCCTGTATTTATCTTCTGGAGGGAACTAGGTGAGAGCTAGTGAGGCACTCCTGGCAACGTACTAATGATTATTAGTTATACATGCCTACTCTCCTGGAATGGATAGGAGGCTCCTGAAAATTGGGTGGCACCCGGAAAAGTGGGCAAGCCTTCTGCATCCAGCTTGCACCCATTGAACTGTCTACTGCTCACCCCACATCTAGTGGAAAAGTGGGAGGAGTTGATGGCATGATTCACGCTGATTGAGTCATTGCGGCCCTGTCCCCTGCTTTACAATGCCGGTTATGCAGTCATTGTATAGTGGGGGGGTGGAGCCTTGATGACACAATCGCAGGGAACCGCCAGAAAAGTCAGCATATGTTATTAGTGCGAGAAGCCAAATTCACCTACTACCTGTAATTTATAAGCTCTGCACAGGGTTTTTCTTATCCTCTCTTCCCTATCTGAAGCTCTCTGGTTGCTAAATGAAACATCTTTGAAGTAACTGGAAAAGATTGAAAATAATCCACTTCTCCATAGTTAACTTCAATAAAGTACTAAAAAAGGAAATTGAGTGACTTCAACCAATTCTTTCTACACTCAGAAATCGGACATTAAGAATCATTTGATTTTTGAAAACTGCTCTGACTGAGGTCTTTTTTGTTCAAATGAAGCCTATTGCAGGGTGAAAAGTGCGAATGAAAATTAAAACTTTTATTATGGAGTTAATTGTCTTTTAACCTAAAATGCAGATTAAGTTTCTTTTAAAAGTATTTTTTATTGAAGCAAAAGCAGAACTCACCCTTCAGCCAAACTAATGGGAGTATCACAGAAAAGAGCATGAGTCTCATACCACTGAGTACAGCACGTGCAGTGGCGTAACTCCCACCCCCACAGCCACTGTGGAGCAGAGCCAGCCCTAATCAATATGATGCCCTAGGCAAGATTTTGGCTGGTGCCACCAAGCACTTCTGCTAGTTCCGGCTCTGAGCCTGCAAACCTTTCCCATCATCACACCTCAGTCATAGTAGTCCTCATTTTGGTGCTCCTACCCCCCGAATTTTAAATAGGAACAGTGCACACACTTGGCGCGCAGCCCACAAAGGGGCATGTTCTTTTGGGAAGGGGCATGGCCGAACAATAGTACCCCCAATTTAAATTATGACACACAGTAGTGCAACTTTATTCACATTATATCATGCAATAGTGTCCATTCTTCACATTATATCACACATTAGTACCACTATACCTTATATACATTACTAATCGCAGTAGTGCCCCTTATTCACATTACATCACACTTAATTGCTCCTTATTCACATTACACCACACCATATTGTTCTTTATTCACATGAGACCACACAGTAGTATCTTTTCTATACATTACGCCACACAGTAGAGCACCTTATACACATAATGCCATACATTAGTAATGCCTTTATACACATAATACCAAATAGTAATGCACCTTACACACATATGACACACATTATTAATGTCCTTATAAACATAATGCACCTTACACATTATGCCAACCTTTATTAATGCCCTTATATACTTAATGACACACATAATGCCCCTTACACATACTGTATGTGGCACATTATTTATGCATTTATACACATAACACATATAATGCCCCTTACACATACGCCGAACACTATTGTACAATGAACCTACACAAAAACAGCACTTACATGTCCACTAACACTGTGACCTCTACCTCTGCTTGGATACAGATGTGTCCTCATACATCTTACCTCAATATGCCATGCAGCTCTTGTCCAGCTCTGCTAACGTTGGGTGCCTTTTTTTTTGTTGCAGAAAATGTGTCTTATTTTCATTGCTATGTGACTAGGAATATAATGATAATTAGCATGCCTATATTCTGTGTGCGACTGTGGCTGCATCTGCATAAGAAATGCTATGTTACAGTGATTTCCAGGAATACACTGTAACGTAGCATTTTGTATGCAGATACAGCCACAGTCACACACAGAATATAGGCATGCTGTATATCATTTTAATCCACAGAAGCTGCTTGTGCCCCTAGGCATTTCAAATGCCCTAGTTTGCCTATGCCTAGAGCTGGCTTACTGCGGAGGCTTGGAGGCACAGGGCTGCGGGGGCGCAGCCACTGACTGCTGCTGTGTGTGAGTTTGGGAAGGATCCGGAGGGCGTAGAGCTCACCTCTCCTGTGTCCCTCCTGGGTCTCCGGTGGCGGCGGTGTGTCTGTCAAATGAAGTGCTGGTTCATGAGCCAATCAGAGCTCGCGGACCGGCAGCCAATCAGGAGCTGCAGCTGCCGGTCTGCGAGCTCGGATTGGCTCACGAACCGGCTTTTCATTTGACAGACACGCCGCTGGAGACACAGGATGGACACAGGAGAGGCGCACGATGTGCCCTCTGGCTCCTTCCCGTACTTACAGACTGTACCCTGCTTCCCATATAGCACAGAAGCGGGGTGAGGGTGTGTACTTGGTGCTGGGTGGCCATATTTGGCACTGGGGCATATGTGTAATTGGCACTGAAGGGGGCATATGGGGCACTGTGGGCATATGTGTATCTGGCACTAGGAGGGCATATTTGGCACTGGGGCATATGTGTATCTGGTACTGTGGGGGCATATTTGTCACTGGGGGCATATTTGTCACTGACACTATGGGGGCATATTTTTATCTGGCACTGTGGGGAAATATCTGGCACTGGGGCCATATGTGGCACTGGGGGCACAGCCCTAGCAACAAGCATTACCCCCTGATAACAAGCACGACACCTAGCTCATGAAATCCCTGGCAACAAGCATTACCCCCTAGCAATGAGCATGACATCCAGTGCATGAAACCCTTGGCAATGAATTTTACCCCCTGGCAATGAGCTTGACACCCAGCACATGATCCCCCTGGCAACAAGCATAACACCTAGCACATGAAACCCCTGGCAATGAGCATGACACCCTGAGCATGAAAACCCCTGGCACTGTGCATGAAACCAAGAGCATATAACCCCTGGCAATGAGCAGGTAATTTAAAAGTAATTACAAGCCTTACTGTAGGGCTTAATGTGTAATGGGCATTGCGGTGTGTGGCATAATGTGTCACAGACATTGCGGTGTGTGGCATAATGTGTCACGGATATTGCGGTGTGTATCATAATGTGTCACAGGCATTACGGTGTGTGGTATGCTGTGGTATAATGTCTCAGGGGCATTGCAGTGTGTGGCATAATGTATAACGGGCATTGCAGTGTGTGGCATATGGTATAACGGGCATTGCGGTATGTGTAACAGGCATTACGGTGTGTGGCATATTATATCACGGGCATTGTGGTATGTGGTATAATGTCTCAGGGGTATTGCAGTGTGTGGCATAATGTATAACGGGCATTGTGGTGTGCAGGGCCGGACTGGGACCAAAAATAGGCCCTGGCATTTTTTAAGCACACAGGCCCACCTCAGTGTCAGCATCTGACTCCTCCCCTTACTATTCCCAACTCCTCCTACTACTTAGTCTATGCACTTACAAATATAATTAATATTATAACAACATACAAGTGTACATCATTCTGTATTAAAATACACACAACCATTGGTTGAAGTGGAAATGTTGAAGTGGGGGTATGGAAAAAATAAGAATTTACTCACCGGTAATTCTTTTTCTCATAGTCCGTAGTGGATGCTGGGTACTCCGTAAGGACCATGGGGTATAGACGGGCTCCGCAGGAGACTGGGCACTCTTAAAAGAAAGATTAGGTACTCTATCTGGTGTGCACTGGCTCCTCCCTCTATGCCCCTCCTCCAGACCTCAGTTAGGGAAACTGTGCCCGGAAGAGCTGACATTACTAGGAAAGGATTTGGAATCCAGGGTAAGACTCATACCAGCCACACCAATCACACTGTACAACTCATGATAACTATACCCAGTTAACAGTATGAACAATAACTGAGCCTCTCTCAACAGATGGCTCATACAATAACCCTTTAGTTAAGCAATAACTATATACATGTATTGCAGAGAGTCCGCACTTGGGACGGGCTCCCAGCATCCACTACGGACTATGAGAAATAGAATTACCGGTGAGTAAATTCTTATTTTCTCTGACGTCCTAGTGGATGCTGGGTACTCCGTAAGGACCATGGGGATTATACCAAAGCTCCCAAACGGGCGGGAGAGTGCGGATGACTCTGCAGCACCGAATGAGCAAACTCAAGGTCCTCCTCAGCCAGGGTATCAAACTTGTAGAATTTTGCAAAAGTGTTTGAACCCGACCAAGTAGCAGCTCGGCAAAGTTGTAAAGCCGAGACCCCCTCGGGCAGCCGCCCAAGAAGAGCCCACCTTCCTCGTGGAATGGGCTTTTACTGATTTAGGATGCGGCAGTCCAGCCGTAGAATGAGCAAGCTGAATGGTGCTACAGATCCAGCGAGAAATAGTCTGCTTTGAAGCAGGAGCACCCAGCTTGTTGGGTGCATGCAGGATAAATAGCGAGTCAGTTTTTCTGACTCTAGCCGTCCTGGAAACATAAAGTTTCAGGGCCCGGACTACGTCCAGCAACTTGGAATCCTCCAAGTCCCTAGTAGCCGCAGGCACCACAATAGGTTGGTTCAAATGAAACGATGATACCACCTTAGGGAGAAATTGGGGACGAGTCCTCCATTCTGCCCTTTCCATATGGAAGATCAGATATGGGCTTTTACATGACAAAGCCGCCAATTCTGACACACGCCTAGTCCAAGCTAAGGCCAAAAGCATGACCACTTTCCACGTGAGATATTTTAGCTCCACGGTCTTAAGTTGCTCAAACCAGTGGGATTTTAGGAATCCAACACACGTTAAGATCCCAAGGTGCCACTGGAGGCACAAAAGGGGCTGAATATGCAGCACCCCTGTAACAACGTCAGAACTTCAGGCAGTGAAGCCAGTTCTTTTTGAGAGAAAAAGGGATAGGGCCGAAATCTTGGCCTTTATGGATCCTAATTTTAGGCCCATAGTCACTCCTGACTGTAGGAAGTGCAGGAATCGACCCCCCTGGAATTCCTCTGTAGGGCCTTCCCGGCCACACACCAAGCAACCTATTTTCGCCATATACAGTGAAAAAGTCTTGCTGTCACGTCTTTCCTAGCCTTTATCAGCGTAGGAATAACTGCATCCGGAATGCCCTTTTCCGCTAGGATCCGGCGTTCAACCGCCATGCCGTCCAACGCAGCCGCGGTAAGTCTTGGATCAGACAGGATCCCTGTTGCAACATGTCCTGACTGAGAGGCAGAGGCCATGGGTCCTCTGAGAGCACCTCTTGCAGTTCCGGGTACCGAGTCCTTCTTGGCCAATCCGGAGCAAAGAATATTGTTCACACTCCTCCGTTTATTACAATTCTCAGCCCTTGGGTCTGAGAGGAAGATGAGGGAATATATAGACCAACTGGAACACCCACGGTGTTACTAGTGCGACCACATCTATCGCCTGAGAGTCCCTTGACCCAGCGTAAAACCTTTTTTATCTTTTTATTGAGGTGGGACGCCATGTAGTCCACCTGAGGCAGTTTCCATCAATTTGCAAAACTGCGTGAAGACTCCCTGATGAAGTCACCACTTTCCCGGGTGGAGGTCGTGTCCACTCCCGGAATGACCACTGCTGACAGTGCGCTTACTTGATTCTCCGCCCAGCGAAGAATTCTGGTGGCTTCTACCCTTGCCACACTGCTCCTTGTGCCGCCCTGGCGGTTCACATGAGCCCCTGCGGTCTGACTGGATTAGAACCGGTTGGTAGCGAAGCAGGAACTCCGCTTGACTTAGGGCGTTGTATATGGCCCTTAGTTCCAGGATATTGATGTGAAGGCAAGTCTGTTGGCTTGACCACAAACCTTGGAATTTTCTTCCCTGTGTAACTGCCCCCACCCTCGGAGGCTTGCATCCGTGGTCACCAGGACCCAGTCCTGAATGCCGAATCTGCGGCCCTCGAGAAGGTGAGCACTCCGCAGCCACCACAGGAGAGACACCCTGGCCCTGGGGGATAGGGTGATTAACCGATGCATCTGAAGATGTGATCCGGACCACTTGTCCAGTAAGTTCCATTGTCCTTGCATGGAACCAGCCGAAGGGGATGGCCTCGTATGATGCCATCATCCTTCCCAGGACTCGAGTGCAGTGATGCACTGACACCTGTTTTGGTTTTCAATGGATTCCTGACCAGTGTCATGAGCTCCTGAGCTCTCTCTATCGGGAGATAAACCCTCTTCTGGTCTGTGTCTAGTATCATGCCTAGGCGAGGCAGATGAGCTGTAGGAACCAACTGCGACTTTGGAATATATAGAATCCAGTCGTGTTGCCGTTTCACTTCCAGAGAAGGTGATACGCTGTCCAGCAACTGCTCTCTTGATCTCGCTTTTATGAGGAGATCATCCAAGTATGTGATAATAGTGACACCTTGCTTCCGCAGGAGCACCATCATATCCGCCATTACCTTGGTAATGACAATCCCGTACCGCAATTCTGAGGTACGCCTGATGAGGTGGATAAATGGGGACACGAAGGTATGCATCCCTTATGTCCCGATTCATTTCAGGCATGCAATGACCGCTCTTAGCGATTCCATCTTGAACCTGAACCTTTTCAGGTATATGTTCAGGGATTTTAATTCAATATGGGTCTAACCGAACCGTCTGGTTTCGGGATTATAACATGGTCGAATAATAACACCCTCTTGTTGAAGGAGGGGACCCTTGACCACCACCTGTTGAAGATACAATTTACGAATTGCAGTTAACACTGGCTCCCTCTCTTGGGGGGGAAGCCCGCCGGGTCCTCGGTGAGGGGGCATCTTCTCACAGTCCAGCCTGTATCCCTGCGATACAATTTCTATTGCCCAGGGATCTAACAGGGAGTGAACCCACTTGTGGCTGAACTTACGAAGGCGTGTCCCCATCGGGCCTAGCTCCGCCTGTGGAGCCCCAGCGATATGCGGTGGATTTTTGTAGAGGCCGGGGAGGACTTCTGTTCCTGGGGACTAGCTGTGTTGTACAGCTTCTTTCCTCTGCCCCCAGCTCTGACAAGAAAGGACGCACCTCAGACTTTCTTGTTTCTTTATTCGAAAAGCTGCATTTAATAATGTCGTGCTTTCCAAGGCTGTGCAGTAATATAAGGCAAAATATCAGAATTACCAGCTATAACTGTGGAGACCAGGCCCGAGAACCTTTCTCCACACAATCCTCAGCCTTCCATATGCCTCTTAAGTCGGCATCATCTGTCCAATGTATATTCTACAGGACACGTCAAGCAGAAATCGACATAGCTTTTGTCTCTAGGACCCAGTATACTCATGTCCCTTTGGGCATGCTTTATAATTATATATCTATCTATCACTTAAGATAGCATCTTAAAATATTTATATGCATACTAGGGTCTCAATCTCTGCTGATAAGGTACCTGTCCACGCTGCCACAGCGCTATAAACCCATGCCGACACAATCGCCGGTCTGGGTAGTATACTCGAATGTGCACGCTATCTGCAGGATCCCTGAGAATAGCTAGTGCAAACAGGACACCCAAGGGGAAGATTCTCAACACATCCTGGCCCTAGTGGGGAAAGGATACAGCCTGAGAATTCTCTTGTGGGAAGCTGCCGTCTCTTGTCTGGAGATTCCCGCTCTTTTTCCTCATGAGAGGAGGGAAATTTACCTCAGCATTCTTCCCCTTAACATGTGTACTCTCGTGTCAGGGACAGATGAGTCATCAGTGATATGCAAATCATCTTTTATTCCAATAATCATATATTGAATATCTTTTAGCCCTCTTGGCTGTAACTTTGCATTATCGTAGTCGACAGTGGAGTTAAACTCCGTGTCGATACTTTGTTATTTTGGATAGTGAACATAGAGAGACTCTGAAGGACTCTGTGACATAGGGACAGACCAGGGTAGATTTCCTTTCTGTTCCCTAACCTTTTGTGCAATAATTTTACCTCAGCACTTACACATATCCAAACAGGTGTCGGCGTTGTTGACGGAGACACCCTCCCACACACTTATCCGCTCTATCACCTCCTTAGAGGAGCCTTTTACCTCAGACATGTCGACACACGCGTACCGACACACCACACACACAGGGGATGCTCTATTTGAAGACAGTTCCCCCACCAGGCCCTTTGGAGAGACAGAGAGAGAGTATGCCAGCACACACCACAGCGCTATATAATACAGGGATGTACACTATACTGAGTGATTTTTCCCCTATAGCAGCTTATATACACAGTTTTGCGCCTAAATTTATGTGCCCCCCCTCTCTTTTTTACCCTTTGTGTACCAGGATACTGCAGGGGAGAGCCTGGGGAGCTTCCTTCTAGCTGAGCTGTGAAGAGAAAATGGCGCCGGTGTGCTGAGGAAGAAGGCCCGGCCCCCTCAGCGGCGGGCTTCTGTCCTTTTATGTACTTTAATGGCGGGGGGTTAATGTACATATACAGTTTATCAGACTGTATTATGTGCTTTTCGCAAAGTAAGGTAATCTAATTGCTGCCCAGGGCGCCCCCCCCAGCGCCCTGCACCCATCAGTGACCGGAGTGTGTGGTGTGCTAAGGGAGCAATGGCGTACAGCTGCAGTGCTGTGCGCTACCTTAATGAAGACCGGAGTCTTCAGCCGCCGATTTTCAACTTCTCTTCGTTCTTCTTTCTCTGCAAGGGGGACGGCAGCGCGGCTCCGGGACCGGACGACCGAGGACTGGGCCTGTGTTCGATCCCTCTGGAGCTAATGGTGTCCACTGTCCAGTAGCCTTAGAAGCCCAAGCTAGCTGCAAGCAGGTAGGTTCGCTTCTCTCCCCTCAGTCCCACGTAGCAGATCTCACTGAAAATAAAAAACCTAACAAATACTTTCTTTTCTAGGAAGCTCAGGAGAGCCCCTAGGGAGCATCCAGCTCTGGCCGGGCACAGATACTAACTGAGGTCTGGAGGAGGGGCATAGAGGGAGGAGCCAGTGCACACCAGATATAGTACCTAATCTTTCTTTTAAGAGTGCCCAGTCTCCTGCGGAGTCCGTCTATACCCCATGGTCCTTACGGAGTACCCAGCATCCACTAGGACGTCAGAGAAATAAAGGTTGTAACTAAGCGGGCGTGCTCCAGAAAAGGGGCATGGACACGCACTCCCGGCGGGGCTAAGCGGCGACCAATCAGACAGAGAGTGTCCCATGTTTTGGTTTTAATTCATCAGCATGTTTGGGTTTTGGCAAAACCACCCTCAAGTGGTTTGGTTCGGATTTGGTTTTTGGATTGGTAGTCCATAATTGTTGCTAAAAATCAATAAAAACAGCTCAAATCATGTAATTTCTGCAATCCAAAGCACAAAGTTTGATTTTGAAATCAGAATTCCGAACCACGGGAAGATTCAAACTGGAATTCAGATCGGGTCTCCTCTGGGGATCCAGATCAGGCTTTGGTTTGGAGTCATAAAATTCATGTTGATTCAGATTTCTGGAGAACTGAACAACATATCTCTAGTATATACAATGTGAGATTTTGCAGTGGCGAAGTGATAGCAATTACTATCACTTCACTATTAAGCTCTTCGCTAGGACAGCCTCTTATTGAAGTTGCTGCCTCAGCACCAACTAATTGATAAATACCAATAAGTAAAACATTCCTTTTTGTGAATTGCAACAGATTGCAGGAAATGGCAAAAATAATAAAAAAATTTTTTTGACTGAATTACAGTTCTTTTTTATTTAATTCTTTATTACTCCCTGTGCGCCTATTGTACAAATTACAATTATATGCATGTTTAAATAGTGGGAGAGAAGTGGCTATGTACTGTATAGTCATTTCAGTTACCCTCAAAGGCAGAATAACAGCATCTGACAATGGGGTCTGCACACTATAGATTTTCTTCATACAGCAATTATTTTAATCAGTATTTTGCTTAATTCAACTCAATTACTTTTGATTGAGCTGGTAGTGGATTAAAATAGGGTCATGTAAAAGTGTAAAAAGTATGAATTAAATTTCTCATTGAAATGCCTATATATAAATGTTATTACTATAACAATCCCTCTGGCAATGCTTAGTACATAGATGTATTGTTTGAGTACAACACATTTGTTGGAAGAATGTGATATAAAGCATAATTTATGTGTTTTTAAAGTGATACTAATAGGTTTGAAATTTCCCAACACAGAGCAGAACTATAATCTTACCTCCTGCGGTGACTTCTAAATAAAGCTATACTTTAATTCATTACTTGCTGAAGGGTATGTTTTATTCTGCATTTTATACCAATTTATTATACAAAAGTTTTCAGCCTCGACGTGTCATTTTATAATAAGAGGAAACACTTATGAGTGTCTTTATGGGTTGGTGTCATATTTATCCTCAGCTGTGAATGCACAAAAGGAAAAACATGAATGTGTAATGTGAATAACTGGCTTATAAGCAGTATGCCGAAAATGATATCTGATACGCTGCAGCTGTAGCACAGTGGCATCAAAGTCTTGTTTTATCTTTATTAATTGAAAATGTACCATTAGAAACAAAAAAGGTAACTGAACTAGAACTGAAGCACACGCCTGCATGTCTGTTACCTAATAATATTAGTACCTTACAATTTAAACTGCATTACAATATTTACAATAGAGAATTAAATTATCTACATATACTTGTATGTAGTTACAGAGCATGATATAAAGACGCCCAGGAGTGGATTGGCCATAGGGCAAACCAGGAAGATTTCTGGTAGGCAGATGTGTCTGTGGGGCCTGTTTTGTGTGTTGTCATGTGGCCCCACCCCCCACATGACAGGCAGCCCACTGCACTTAGTACATGGGTGGTCATTCCGAGTTGTTCGCTTGTTGCCGATTTTCGCTATGATGCGATTTGTTGCAAAATGCGCATGCGCAAGGCACGCAGGGCGCATGCGCTTAGTTATTTAACTAAAAACTTAGTAGATTTGCTGTGGATCCTGCGGCGCTTTTCAGTCGCTCTGCTGATCGGTGAATGATTGACAGGAAACGGGCGTTTCTGGGGGGTAACTGAGCGTTTTCTGGGAGTGTGCTAAAAAACGCAGTCAGGGAAAAACGCGAGAGTGTCTGGAGAAACGGGGGAGTGGCTGGTCGAATGCAGGGCGTGTTTGTGACGTCAAACCAGGAACTAAACGGACTGAGCTGACCGCAATCTAGGAGTAGGTCTGGAGCTACTCAGAAACTGCAAAGAATTATTTAGTAGTAATTCTGCTAATCTTTCGTTCGCTATTCTGCTAAGCTAAGATACACTCCCAGAGGGCGGCAGACCTAGCGTGTGCAATGCTGCTAAAAGCAGCTAGAGAACGAACAACTCGGAACGAAGGCCATTGTCCTCATTCACTCTGTTATTGCATCTCTGCAGTACAGCAACCCTGCCATTCAGTGACAGTGCCATGGCTACACGGAATGTTATACCTCTTGTGCTGCCCATGTCGGGCCACTTCTACAAATTTGCACAGGGCTTCTTTTAGTTCCCAATCCGCCTTGATTCTTAGCCATAACTGCAGCAAAAGACACAAGGAAGGTGCAATTGCATACAATCAGGCCCTATGAGGAGGGATCCCTCCCCTTTCAACAGACTCCACCCCCTCATCAGACAGCACCCCCATTAAGGATGCTTCCATAAATTGCCCGGGCTGGTTTTCCATCCCAATCTGCCCCTGGAGACGACCAAATAAGAATGATGAAATTGCAGCTGTATTTTGTTCTACTTCAGTTGGGCCTTCCTTTGGTATTCCGTACTGTAAACCTGTTTCACAGATCTATGTACACATTTCCAATGGTTGAATATCTGGGCATGTGCAGGTTTTTTTGTGACTACAGTCACAGCACACCTAAGACAAAGCATAATAGACAGCCCTAGTTTGTGGGAGTGGGAAGGCCAATGTTGGTCTCTTACAATAACTCTGAACCTGTCTGCTACACGTATCATTTATGGTAGAGCTTTTAGCCAGCACTGACTTTGTTCTTCTTATGTCTGTGTTTGCATAATTGTTAATTATTATCTATCCTAAGACAGCCATTCTGAGTAGCTTATCACATCATTTTACCATCAAGCACACCAGAAACAGAAAGCAGCAAATTAAATACCACCACCATAGATATATACACAACAGAAACAACCAAGTACTAATAAAGACAAATTAAAAAATAAAATGGAAAATCATATACCGTGCCATGTATTATGGAGGCATTCACAATAAACAACAACAACAACAGCTCTAATAGGTATAACCATCTAATCATGAAATACATTAAATGAGAATGGCAACATAATCACTGCAAGAATGCTCACTGATATCTGCAGACCTACAAACCTGCAGTCTTTCATCATGAGGAGATAGCACCACAACCAGTATAGACAGCAAGATGGTGACAAGCACATAGCCTGTGCACTGACAGCAGCTGACATCACACTTGCAATCTTCTGTTGGTCAACCCTGAGGCCACCAAGTGGCGACGTTGACCACACAGGAATCACCCAGAATGAGTGCACATAAATTGAATTTGGACACTATTTAATTAAGAAGGATTCTGTATGGAGAAAAGTTTCAATTGAGTGAAGAAGCCTGAACCCCAGGATTTAGAGGCAATCTAGATTCAACACCAGACTGGTTACAGACAAACAAATTAAGGCTTACCAGTAAGATCTATTATACAGCAGGATGCCACACATATGCACAATTAATTTACTTGACCATGCAAGCCATTCTGGTTGGACCAAACTAAAGCACTTGGTGAGACAAAGAATCATGACTATACATACTGTAGCAGAGGTGCTACCTGAAGAGTTATCTGTGAACCTCAAAGAAAAGAAATAAACAAAAAGGAAGTGTAGCAGTCACCCTCCACTATACTTATAAAGGGTAGTCCCTGACAGCCCCAACCTGATATTAGTAATCTTAGAGTATTGTCAGTTATGCAACTGAAATTACTGTGCTCTCGTTATCATTAATAAACTATTTTATCCCACAAACCCAACCTAGCTCATTATTCAGTACTTAAGGTACAAATACACAACTAATCACACTTTCCCTCTTTGTTGTACCCCTGAAGTAGTCCATCTGTATGGCCAAAATGCATAGAATATTGAGGTGCCTTATCCATGTGCTAATTATGTTTATCCTGCCTTCAGCTCACACCTGTAAGGAATCAGTACTAGCAGGACAGTAGAGAGCCTGGCTTGGCCCAGGTACTTTTCAGGGGCAGTGGCCTAATCAGAGGAGGTGTGGCCATGCATTATTTTTTGTTATTTTAAGCACCTCCCTTGCCATACTACAGTCCAGCACACAGCAGCATGTGCTAGGTTGAGGAGAAGAGCTGCAGCTGCTGCTGTCAGGTAAGGTGGAGGGAGCCCGGGGGCCCCTCCATCAGACCAGGGCCCGGGTAATTAGTACCCTCTCACCCCCCTCTCTTGGCACCACTGAGTACTGAGTCAGTACCAGCCCTTGGAAAAATTTGCAAAGTAGTAGCCTATTGGTTGCAGCCATTTTCAGGGGATATCCCGCAAATATTAAATTATAAATATTGGCATAAGTCTGGTGTCATTCAGACTGTTATGTTGGAGAAGCAGCTTCCGTGTTCGATATGAATTACCGATGCCGGGGGAGCAGCTGTAAGTATAACAACAGCGGCATCCAGGCCACCAGTATGCGAGCGGTAGTAAACCCCTTGTGGGTTCACTGCGGGCATGGTGTCTAGCTGTGCTGCACTCGCCTCACGTTATATTCTCCCTCCATGTGTGTCATGGACACCCATGGAGAAAGAAGCACTGGCATTGTACCACTGTGCGGGATTCCGGCGTTGGCTTTGTGAACACTATGATCCCATGCGGAGGTATGTTAACCGCTTCCTTCTAATATGGAATCTGTAGTAACAGGCAAGCATGGGGGACATGTTCAGGTAAGTATACCAGTTATTTCAGCTATATTGTTCCGTTTAGAAACACAAAGCCTGTTATATGTCATATAGTTTCTATAATAGTTTGGATAGTAAGGTTGTGTTTATTTCAAATGATTGCAGAGTTTGTAAAATTACATTGAATGATTTATTAGGGCCGCACTGCAGGTTCGGTTCATCTTAAGCAACTATGTTGAAAATAAATAAATTCTACTGAAATTGCTGATGGCACCATTTCCAACATGCTGATAAGACCACTTATGCAGGGAAAAACTCTGCGATCCCAGCAAATTTGGGAACAACTTAATGCGTGCTCCATAGCTACATTTACTAATAATATCTGATGTACACATGGAAATTAGACATGAAGGCATTGGACCCATTACACATTACATATTAAGAAAACATATAATCACCTCTAAAAGGATAACACAAAGTCTTACTGTATCAAAAAGACACAAAGAGCTGTTAACTAGCATAAAAATAATATATCATAAATGTCAATAGCTTTATCTTATTTACCTATACCCTACACAAGTTGACTTAATGGACAACTGTTATATTATAATTAGGAAAATCAACTTACCTTGGAAAGTTCCCCAGCTTCCAAATAGAAACAAATAATAAATACATTCCAAGACACCCAAAGGACGAGCCAGACAGCATACTGCAGAGGTAAAAAGGAAGATAGTCAGATGGTTTAGGAACGGTACATTTTGTCTGATTAACAATATAAATGTACTCAGGCAGGATAAAGGGAATACGCTATTACTATTACAATATCTCAGAAATGAATGTGGCATTATGGGGATGTAGCAGAAATGTAGCACAGTGACCATAATTTCTCCATCATAGCATGCATGGAACTAAATGTGAAAATGTGTCTATATACAGAGCTGTATGCATTGTTGCAGCTCGACTCTGGGTACCATAGCCAACATCATTATCAGTGAGGACTTGCACCATCCCAAAACTAGGTGCAGAAGAGCCACCTAAAACAGGTGTACTTAGGAGCATGTACAACTGTGCATAGCCCACAATCCTGTCCACATAGAGTAGCCTATGTGAGAATGCCCCAGTTACTCTCCTTCAATTGCAAGTGAAGATGTGTTCAGATTGCCTACAACTCTACCCATCAGCCCATATATCTTTTTATTGTTTATTAAAGATTACATGGTGTAAAGTGCATGGCGTCAATTCAAATAGGGGTGAGTTGCTGTTGCAACATCATATAAATGCCAGCAACGGCACCTGAACTCACTCCCCACAAGGCCCGATCTAGCACTGGACCTACTAATTATTTGTATACAGCCCCATGGCTTAGCTTTAAAAAATAAAATTATTCAATTAGGTTTTTAAATATGTATATTTATTCACGAAACTAAATATCAAATTAATCATAATATTGTCATTCTGTACTCTGCATTTAAAGTATTACAAATATGACATAAGATGGTCTACTTTTTCACATTCAAGACTCCTAAAAACATATGTGTGCAAGGGGGAGAATATGCAATAGCCTTCAAATTGCAGACAGCCCTGATATATCAGTGTTTAGCCTGTAGCTTTAAAGCCACAGTCATTAAAATGGCAATACAAACCTGATTTTTAAATTATTGCCACTTTAAATCTATGGTCTCCATGTGACTCATTAGCTATTATATATACTGCTATGTCTACTTGTTTAGGGTGATATTCGTCTTAGAAAAAGGGGCTGTGAGATTTTTGCATTCATTTTGATCTTCTTTTAACATGGTGCATTCAATTAATAGAAATGATAACAAATATATTTTTTTCCTAGAATGTCTTACATCACCTTGCTGATAATGTTGCCTTGTGCGCATTTGTTTTTCCTATATTTGTTCTTGTTCCTTACCTTGCTTAGGTTTCTGTCTGTTGGAGTGGTTATTGATTATGAATTGCTAGTCTCTCACTGTGTTTTCATGGGGATCAGTATAATATCCTGGCTGTTAGGATCCCGGCGGTCAGGAGGCCAAAGCCAGGATCCTGACAGCCGGAATACCAGCAGGGAGTGCAGCATATCCCTTCGTGGGCTCGCTACACTCGCCACGCTTCGGGCCCGGTGGTAACCTTCGATTGCCACAGGGTTATATTCCCCCTCAGGTGGTAGCGTGAACCTCCACCCGAGTGGGGATTTCGGCTGGTGGTCAGTATTCCAACCGCTGGTATTTTCCCTGGTGTCAGGATTCCGGTGTCAGCCTCCTGCCAGCTGGGATCCCGACAACCGGTATATTGACTGCCTCCGGTTTTCATGGCCCCTGCTCCTCTGTTCTCCATGAGTCTCATGTCAAATATTTAGCTTTTAATTTTAATGTATTTATGTCCAAATGTATAAGGTTTTCAAAGTACCATTTTTAGGTTTTAGATGTTTTTGGGCTTTATTCATAGCATTGCTTATGTTGTTGATATTGGGGTTGTTTTTTCACTCACTGTTAAGGTATTGTCTGCTTATTGTCTAACCCCTCCTAGCTAAGTTCTCGTGGGCTCTGCCCTTTTGGAAACCAAAGTCTTCCTGTCTTGGCCTTCCCTTTATCTGTATCTACATACTGTATATGTCACGCAAACCTGATTTTTGCCTTTAGCTACATACAGTAGGTTTTGCCAAAATGTGTTTGTTCTTAATTGTTGATGTCCTTGTTACTAAGGGGTTACCATCTCTTACAATTAATGCTTCCCTTTTCTTGATTGCACTTATTCTAACCTTTCACTGTTCTATTCCGTATGCTCTCCTCAACTTGTTCTACGCCTCCCTAATGTGGTATTACACTCTATCTCATTATTTCATAATGCTGACATTATCCTGACATTATCCTTCACCACTGAAAGTCCCATTATAAAATCCCCTTCTCAAATTGCATATTGCAATTGCAACCTATCAGCAGGCTTTCAATGCGTCTTCAGATAACTTCAGGGCCGCAACTGGGGGAAGGGGGGGGGGGAGCAGGGGTGCATGTGCCCCGTGTGCAGAATCTGAGGGGGTGCCGAGATGTTTATGCTGTCTCCCCTCCCTCCTCTCAGCTCTGAGGGACTATCTTCTGCCACGTACCATAGCCCCTGCTGCAGGTCCCTGCTCCCCAGCACCGCCCTCCAGCAACTGCAAAAATTAATGAATGGGATGAGGACAGGATTGCTGACCACAGACTCTCCAGCTGATTGGTCTAGCTGTGGCCATACTCTTTCCTCTTCCTACCCTGCAGCTCCACCAGAGGACTGGTTTGTTTGGGCACTGAGGTGAGGTCTCTATACACTAGGACAGCTGCTGCCCCACAAAGTGCAGTCCTAGGTCCCAACTGGCATGCTGGGCTTTCTACAGCAGTTGGCCAGTCAGTGTTGGGTTGCATGCATTATGATATTTCACATCAATCTTGGATCATTTCATTTGTGTGTTTTTGCTATTTGTGGGTTGAATTATCTGCCTGTTTCAGTACAGTGCTACAAGTAGCAGTAAAAGTATACAATATATGTTATAAAAAATTTTCAGCGGGATGTAATGAGTTTGCCGGAGGTGCATGATACGGTGTGAAATAGGACGTTGTTTTAAAGTAGCAGCCATTTAAAAGGCAAAACCATACAGCAAGCTCGAACGCCATTACATCCTGCCCTTTGTTGTGTTGTTGTTTTTTTAAAAAAAATCTTATTTCTATTATTACACTATACTGGCAATTGCCCAATGGGAGGGGGGCAAACTACTGCCTTGCCGCCGGTTGCCAGTAATCCTAGTTTTGGCCCTGAGATAACAAGCAATGAGGTACAGTGATACTGATCTGCAACAATATTTCTCTGTCCACTTGGTCCAAAATCACTCACCCACAAGGTACAGTACAATAGATTGGATCACTCAGGCTCCGAATTGATTCAGTTTTATTTCCATATGTGGGATAGAATGCCATTTTCACAGATTTCTATACTTGGATATTCCCTAGCACTATTCCAATGGGAGGTGACTTATTATTAATAAAAGGGATCACAGTGATGTTTCCC
Organism: Pseudophryne corroboree; assembly: GCF_028390025.1. NCBI lineage: Eukaryota > Metazoa > Chordata > Amphibia > Anura > Myobatrachidae > Pseudophryne > Pseudophryne corroboree. The sequence goes on along the minus strand of NC_086447.1, from coordinate 526,285,171 downwards.
CTGCCATCTGAGCACTCCATGAATCTAAGATCCTCTCCACATTAAAACACATGATCCCACTTCCGTTAATCAATTTATGAGTTTCTATCTATGCAAAAATTTACTTTAGCTTATATAAATCCAATTTCATGGTTGGACCATGCCTCAGCAACTATAGACGTTCATTTGAATTCCTTACCATCACTAATCCTACATAGAGGCTAGTTTATATTTTCCTATTTAAGACAAAAATTGTTTCAGAAATAAACATTATGGGGTATATGCAATTGCGGTTGAATTCCGCTGGAATTCGACTGTTTTTGGATTCGACACAATTCGACAGTCGAATCCCGGCCGCCGGGACCCGAATTCGACATATTCAATAAAGAGCGGATTTGACAGTCCCGCTGTCGAAAAACGGTCCAATTGACGATAGTGTGCGTCCTGGATTCGACTTCATGGACGGCACAAAAGTGTTCACAAAACCCGAAAAAAATTGCGTGGGGTCCCCCCTCCTAAGCATAACCAGCCTTGGGCTCTTTGAGCCGGTCCTGGTTGCAAAAATACGGGGGAAAAAATGACAGGGGATCCCCCGTATTTTAACAACCAGCACCAGGCTCTGCGCCTGGTCCTGGTGTAAAAAATACGGGGGACAAAAGACGCAGGGGTCCCCAGTATTTTTAACACCAGCACTGGGCTCCACTAGCTAGAGAGATAATGCCACAGCCGGGGGACACTTTTATACCGGTCCCTGCGGCCATGGCATTAAATCCCCAACTAGTCACCCCTGGCCGGGGTACCCTGGAGGAGTGGGGACCCCTTAAATCAAGGGGTCCCCCCCTCCAGACACCCAATGGCCAGGGGTGAAGCCCGAGGCTGTCCCCCCCATCCAAGGGTGGCGGATGGGAGGCTGATAGGCAAGTCTCAAATAAAGAATATTGTTTTTTGTAGCAGAACTACAAGTCCCAGCAAGCCTCCCCCGCAAGCTGGTACTTGGAGAACCACAAGTACCAGCATGCGGGGGGGAAATGGGCCCGCTGGTACCTGTAGTTCTACTACAAAAAAATACCAAAATAAAAACAGTACACACACACCGTGACAGCATAACTTTATTACATACATGCACACCGACATACACACATACTTACCTATGTTGATACGAGGTTCGGTCCCCTTCTCCACGTAGAATCCACGGGGTACCTGTATATAAAATTATACTCACAACAATCCTGTGTAGATCGGTCCTCTTCAGAGTTTGTAATCCACGTACTTGGCAAAATAAAAAAACGCAAAAGTAACCTCAAGGTCAACCGCTGACCGCAAAGTTCCCACCATTGAATATAATGGAGCGCCTATGCGCTATGCCCCGCCTGACAGCTCAGACGCGCACATCCAATCAGGAGAGTGCCACGACGTGGCGCTCCCTGATTGGCTCAAGGGACCCTCTTTGACAGCAGTCACGGGGGGTCCCGGCAGTCGGGGAAAGGGGTCCCACCGCCCTTGGATGGGGGGGACAGCCTCGGGCTTCACCCCTGGCCCATGGGTGGCTGGAGTGGGGGACCCCTTGATTTAAGGGGTCCCCACTCCTCCAGGGTACCCCGGCCAGGGGTAACTAGTTGGGGATTTAATGCCGTGGCCGCAGGGACCGGTATAAAAGTGTCTAAAAGTGTCACCCGGCTGTGGCATTATCTCTCTAGCTAGTGGAGCCTGGTGCTGGTGTTAAAAATACTGGGGACCCCTACGTCTTTTGTCCCCCATATTTTTTGCACCAGGACCGGACGCAGAGCCCGGTGCTGGTTGTTAAAATACAGGGGATCCCCTGTAATTTTCCCCCCCGTATTTTTGCAACCAGGACCGGCTCAAAGAGCCCAAGGCTGGTTATGCTTAGGAGGGGGGACCCCACGCTATTTTTTTCAGGAATTTTAACCCATTCCCACCCCTTCCCACTGAAAAACATGCACTGATCTCTCCTATTTTTTTTAGTCAGTAAAAAAATAAATATTCTTTTAAAAAAACAATTAAGTAATACTTGTGGCTCCTAAATAGACAAACCAAGTAGATAATCCCTTCTAATATAAATAGATATGCTATTAGCAATCAAAAAAACACAAAAAAAAGCATGTTTTAATTTTTTTTTATTAGATCACGACAGCAAAATGAGGCAGAATGAAATTGACGAAATGACTGTCGAAAAGCACTGTTGTCGAATCGACATTCTTCAATTGAATATACTTTTGTCGAAAAGCCGCATTTTTACCATTGCAGACATGTAAAATTTGAGAAATGTCGAATTGGCAAAAGTCGAATCTGAAACGGCAGGTTTTTGTCGAAAAGTACTGTATTGCATTGTCGAATCCAATTCGACAGGTTTTTTTGTCGAAAATGCCCCGTTTTTCGACATTTGCGGCAATTCGACTGCAATTGTATATGGCCCTATAACTCCATATACAGTGCATCCAGAAAGTATTCACAGCACTTCACTTTTTCCTCATTTTGTTATGTTACAACCTTATTCCAAAATGGAATACATTAATTTTTTCCCTCAAAATTCTACACATAATACCCCACAATGACAATGTGAAAAAAGTTTTTTGAGATTTTTGCAAATTTATTAAAAATAAAAAACTAAGAGATCACATGTACATAAGTATTCACAGTCTTTGCCATGGAGCTCAAAATTGAGCTCAGGTGCATCCTGTTTCCACTGATCATCCTTGAGATGTTCCTACAGCTTAATTGGAGTCCACCAGTGTTAAATTCGGTTGATTGGATGATTGGACATAATTTGGAAAGGTACACACCTATCTATATAAGGTCCCACACCTGACAGTGCATGTCTGAGCACAAACCAAGCATGAAGTCAAAGGAATTGTCTGTAGACCTCCGAGACAGGATTGTCATGAGGCACAAATCTTGGGAAGGGTACAGAAAAATATCTGCTGCTTTGAAGGTCCCAATGAGCACAGTGGCCTCCATCATCCGTAAATGGAAGAAGTTCGGAACCACAAGGACTCTTCCTAGAGCTGGCCGGCTGTCTAAACTGAGTGATCAGGGGAGAAGGGCCCTAGTCAGGGAGCTGACCAAGATCCCAATGGTCACTCTGTCAGAGCTACAGCATTCCTCTATGGAGAGAGGAGAACCTTCCAGAAGGACAACGATCTCTGCAGCAATCCACCAATCAGGCCTGTATGGTAAAGTGGCCAGATGGAAGCCCCTCCTTAGTAAAAAGCACATGGCAGCCCACCTGGAGTTTACCAAAATGCACCTGAAGGACTCTCAAAACATGAGAAACCAGATTCTCTGGTCTGAGGAGACAAAGATTGAACTCTTTGGTGTGAATGCCAGCCAGCGCTCATCACCAGGCCAATATCATCCCTACAGTGAAGCATGGTGGTGGCAGCATCATGCTGTGGGGATGTTTTTCAGTGACAGGAACTGGGAGACTAGTCAGGATAGAGGGAAAGATGAATGCAGCAATGTACAGAGACCTCCTGGATGAAAACCTGCTCCAGACCTCAGACTGGGGTGACTGTTCATCTTTCCGCAGGACAACGACCCTGAGCACACTGCCAAGATATCAAAGGAGTGGCTTCAGGACAACTCTGTGAATGTCCTTGAGTGGCCCAGCCAGAGCCCAGACTTGAATCCAATTGAACATCTCTGGAGAGATCTGAAAATGGCTGTGCACCGACACTTCCATCCAACCTGATGGAGATTGAGAGGTGCTGTAAAAAGGAATGGGCGAAAATGCCCAAAGATAGGTGTGCCAAGCTTATGGCATAATATTCAAAAAGACTTGAGGCTGTAATTGCTGCCAAAGGTGCATCAACGATGTATTGAGCAAAGGCTGTGAATACTTTTGTACATGTAATTTCATATTTTTTTATTTTTAATAAATTTGCAAAAATCTCCAAAAAACTTTTTTCATGATGTCATTATGGGGTATTGTGTGTAGAATTTTCAGGGAAAAAATTAATTTATTCCATTTTGGAATAAGGTTGTAACAACAAAATGTGGAAAAAGTGAAGCGCTGTGAATAATTTTCAGATGCACTGTAAGAGCTTGTTCGCTTGAATGCTGTTCCTGATATAGGCACAGCACTCCTCTAGGATGTTTTAATTGATCTCACATGGGAAGGCTTGCATATCACTCTGACTCTGCTGCGAACCACTGACGTCCGGGCCGAGGCACTGGTGTCAGTTCACAGCTTCACAGCTCTCCCCGGCCTCTTAAGAGGGCCGCCACCCAACTTCCAACTGTTACCATCACCAGGAAAATTTCTCTGCTGTAAGTTTAGTGGTGTCCAGCCAGGAATTAATTCAGCAGGGGAAGGGGCACAAAACTCACTACAGTATTTGGCAACTCCAATGGAGTGCCATATATGGGCTTCCCGTCACTCCTGTATAGGGATTACAATATCATGATCTCAGGATCCCAGACAATATTCCGGATCAATATTTCCGGTTCCGGAAATTTCACGGAGTATAAACATTAAATCCTAGGAGCAGACAGCTCTTCTACAACAGCTGGGCGAGGAGGACAATATGTCTCCCCTTACAAAACTGTGACTATGCAAGAGAAGCATACTGTAGGAACAGGGCAAGCTAGCATTCATCTACTAACCACCGCTCCCTCTTGTATTTATGGAAATTAAAAGGGTGGAGAAGTAGTAGACTGCACTGGGACAATAGAGTAGTGACAAGCAGAGAAGTACTGTAGCAAGCAATCAGAGGATTAAGGTGGTCATTCCGAGTAGTTCGCTCGCTAACAGTTTTTAGCAGCTGTGCAAACGCTATGCTGCCTCCCACTGGGAGTGTATTTTAGCTTAGCAGAAGTGCGAATGAAAGGTTCGCAGAGTGGCGGCAAAGTTTTTTTTGTGCAGTTTTAGAGTAGCTCAATACCTACTCAGCGCTTGCGATGACTGCAGACTGTTCAGTTCCTGTTTTGACGTCACAAACATGCCCTGCGTTCGGCAAGCCACGCCTGTGTTTTTCCTGGCACACCTGCGTTTTTTCAAGCACTCCCTGAAAACGGTCAGTTGACACCCAGAAACGCCCACTTCATGTCAATCACTCTGCGGCCAGCAGTGCGACTGAAAAGCTTTGCTAGACCTTGTGTGAAACTACATCGTTCGTTGTAATATTACTTCGCGCGTGCGCACTGCGCCGCATACGCATGCGCAGAAGTGCCGGGTTTTTGCCTCATCGCTGCACAGCGAACGAATGCAGCTAGCGATCAACTCGGAATGACCACCTAAAAGCAAAAGATAGTGAGCATGGAATTTATGGTCAAATGAAGTATCCTTGATAATCAGATTTCATCTAACCACATTAATAAAACAGAATATGTCTCTACTTATGTATACACCTAGAACAAATATTAAATAGACTTTCATGATTCGTTAATTGCAATTATAATTAGTATGTCTTTTACTAAAATATTGATGTAAGCTAGCAGCATTTCTCTAGTCCTTCTATTAGATTATTAATACTTGATGTATGGAAAAAAAAGTATTTTATAAAGAAATCTATTGTACTGTGTCATAGTAGATGGATAAAAATGTAATACTTGTGTGATCATTATTATAGTGGGAATACGTACGATTTCCCGGCGGACGGGATGCCGGCTGTCAATATCCCAACAGCGGTATCCTGTCTGCCAGAATGCTGGCAGTGAGGCAAGCATGAAGAGCCCCTTGCGGGCTTGGTGGCTCGTTGCACTCGCCACAGGATCTATTCCCACTCTATGGGTGTCATGGGCACCCACGAGTGGGAATAGCTCTGGTGCGGTGGGATTCCGGCTATCGGTATTGTTGGCTTTCGGGATTTTGACATTGGTATCCTGAATGCCGGGATCCTGACAGCCAACGTTTTAACTGCAACCCTTATAGTGTGGTGAATTCTATTATGGTGGAATAACTTTGAGAAATAAATAAATTATTATTATTTTTTTGTTTGAACATAACATAGATGTCTTCGAGAGTACAAGATAGCTATTACTACTGAACAGAACACCCTGCTACTGAACTAAATGAAGAATGTGATAAGGTGATATATATATGTATGTAGTTATGTATGTATATATATATATATATATATATATATATACAGGTTGAGTATCCCATATCCAAATATCCAAAATACGGAATATTCCGAAATACAGACTTTTTGAGTGAGAGTGAGATAGTGAAACTTTTGTTTTTTGATGGCTCAATGTACACAAACTTTGTTTAATACACACAGGTATTAAAAATATTGTATTAAATGACCTTCAGGCTGTGTGTATAAAGTGTATATGAAACATAAATTAATTGTGTGAATGTAGATACACTTTGTTTAATGCACAAAGTGATAAAAAAATACTGCCTAAAATGATCCTCAGGCTGTGTGTATAAGGGCCCTCATTCCGAGTTGATCGCTCGCAAGGCGAATTTAGCAGAGTTGCTCAGGCTAAGCCTACGCCTACTTGGAGTGTATCTTAGCTTCTTAAAATTGCGACCGATGTATTCGCAATATTGCGATTACAAACTACTTAGCAGTTTCAGAGTAGGTTCAGACTTACTCGGCATCTGCGATCAGTTCAGTGCTTGTCGTTCCTGGTTTGACGTCATAAACACACCCAGCGTTCGCCCAGACACTCCCCCGTTTCTCCGGCCACTCCTGCGTTTTTTCCGGAAACGGTAGCGTTTTTTATCCACACGCCCCGAAAACGCCGTGTTTCCGCCCAGTAACACCCATTTCCTGTCAATCACACTACGATCGCCGGAGCGAGGAAAAAGCCGTGAGTAAAAATACTATCTTCATTGTAAAATTACTTGGCGCAGTCGCAGTGCGATTATTGCGCATGCGTACTAAGCGGAATTTCACTGCGATGCGATGAAAATTACCGAGCGAACGACTCGGAATGAGGGCCCAGGTGCATATAAAACATAAATGCATTCTGTGCTTAGATTTAGGTCCCATCGCCATGATATCTCATTATGGTATGCAATTATTCCAAAATACGGAAAAATCCCATATCCAAAATACCTCTTGTCCCAAGCATTTTGGATAAGGGATACTCAACCTGTATATATATATATATATATATATATATAAAACCATGCAGCCATGATGATGGGCCTATTTTTATGTGGAGGCCTGGAGCTGTAGCTCCATCCACCCCATTGTTAATCTGGCCCTATGTGGGTATATGTATGTATATATATATATATATATATATATATGCGAAAGCCCTCACTGACTGACTGACTGACTGACTGACTGACTGACTGATCACTAATTCTCAAACTTCCCGATTTGTTAGATAGCTGAAATTCAACATAGGTATTCTTCAGGTTAGAAATAGGAAATCTACATTATTAGAATTTTAATAAACCTCCCCTAAGTGGATGAAAAGGGTGATGACATAATGACGTCATAACCGATGTGTGTCTTGCATTGCATGTATGATAATGGCCAAATAGACAATCAGATCAAAATTTGAATTGCGTCTCCAGTGTGTAGAATTTAATAAACAACAAAAATGGTCCTGTCACATTTTACTGTATATGCTACGGGTGCTCCTCGGGTAACGCCAAGAACCATGGATTAATATTTACTTACATTAAGACGTCTCAAATTTACATATCTATAGATTTACAAAAATTTTAACACTCATTTATATTAACAACAATGAAAATCAGAAACTCCAGTGTGAAGAACAGGTAGAACAGCTAGAATATAAATAATTGAGAGATAGAGAGAGAGAGAGAGAGAGAGAGAGAGAGAGATAGAGAGAGTAATAAAGATGATAACTGATGTACTTTACTAAGATGTATTAACAACATGTGAAGGTAAAGTAGTTATGTGTGGAAATAGTGCAAGATGTCTTGTTAAGTTATAGAAGTTATTTAGGATGGCTCCCAGAAATGTATGAAGATTATAAGTTTCAAATGGCCACCGTCAATTTCTTTTGATAAAAAATGGCATACAGATATGTTTTTATACATCTAGCCTCAATACTCAATGCAGCACGAGATGCCTGGTGCGAGTAAGCCACCAGGTCCTGTGCAACTCTGCTAACATCAGGCATCTTTTTTTGCCAAAAATGCACTTTAGTCGCAACACACTCTGATTAGTATGCACGAGAAAACTGTGCTAATTAATTTCATAAAAGATACTTGTATATTATGTGTTACTGTGTCTCCACAGAACAGAACTTGGGTTTGAAAAAAGCTGTGGCTGCTACAATGAAGCATTCAGTATACCGATTCAGAGATCAGTCGCACTATACAAGTGTCATATTGTATATCAAATTAATCAGCACAGTCTTTTCGTGCACCCTAGTCACATTGTGTTGTGACTAAGATACATTTTCAGCAAAAAAACAAGCATGAAATACATCCAAAGCGAGTGTTATATGAAATACCTGCACTTGGGTTGCCAACATCCTGATTTGTCAGAATTCCGACAGGTGTCGGGTAAGCATGCTTACCCATCCCCCCACCTCCCTAACCCTAAACCTCCCTTTACACAGCATAACCCTAACCTCTTTCCTCTGCAGCCTAACCCTAAGTGGTTCTTAAACCTAACCTGCCTCCCTGCAGCTTAACCCTCCATTCCTCGCAGCCTAACCATAACCCTCCCCAGGGTTTCTAACCCTAACACCCCCTCCCCTCAGCCTAACCCTAACACTACCCTTCCGGAAGCCTACCCTAACCCTCCCTGGGGTGCCCAAACCTAAACTCCCCCCCACCCCACCTGCAGCTGAAATGTTTGAGACCCTGGCATACTTACATTCGTGATGTTGGCGGTTGGGATTCTGGTTTCGATATTCTAAAAAATGTTGGAGTTCTTGAGTATGCATTTTGACTGTGTGTTGAGATTCCAGCACTGGTATTTTGATCACCTGACCACCAACATCCTGACTGCATCCAGCCAATGCTACAAGATTATCAGGTTTCCTGGTGTGCCAAGAGGGGCTGTTTGGTGCAACTGCAGCAAAGAAGTATGATGACATATCTGTATGCCAAGTGAAGTAAGACATGTGCATAGGTCTTCACTTTTCTGTCAAGGTTATTATGATTCTTGATATCATCTGACAGATAAGTATAAATATCGAGGCTGAAGTGGGCTTAGAGGGAGACTTGGGATGGAAGCCTGACATGCTGCTGAGACACATCACGATAAATGGTTTCTTTGTATTTTCTTCTATAACAATCTAATTATTTTCTGTTCATGAATTAAGTGTAAGTCAAAGTTATAATTATTATCTAATTCTTGACTGTACATTGAATCATTCATACATCTCCTTTTATTGTTTATTTAAAAGACTGTTAGAACCTTGTTAACTATCGTATGAAAGCTTGAGTGTGCAGTGTGGTGGACTTGCATTTACGAATCCTGAGTCTGGATAGATTCCAATCTTCAGTATTACTTCGGTTAATGCTTGAAGGAGGAATAGATACAGTAGTTACAAGTCACCTGAATTTACAGTGAAAAAACACATAGAAACAAAAATAGACTATAAGGCCATAGACAGCAGTGTGTGAAACATGTATGAGAGAATAAGATGGTTAGCAGGAGGTAACAAAGGAGAGGTTTAATATAATGTGTTATTTTTTACAAAGAAAAAAGTTCTTGTCAACAACATGACTGCTGGGATGTGGAAGAAGACGCTGGAGCCAATGCAGCTGCCAGGACAAGGTAAGTGACCACTGGACCACCAGGAACGCTAGGTTAAATTTCTATCATGTCGACATGTCAGCTGTGTTGACATGATAAAATTTGAAAGGGTCACTGTCAGCATTTTAACCATGTTGACATTCACAAGTAATGCACGTTGATGTAATAAATGGTCACCTACTATACCATGTACGTAGAAGGCTGGAAATAGGAATATATTGCACCTTATATTTATTAAATGTAATTGTGGTCTATTTTTTTACGTTAGCATCATAACTGGTTACCAAAGGAAATAATGAGATGTTAATTTAATTGCTATGTTAAGTTAAACCTTTATGTTTGTTGTTTTGAAAAAAGCTTAAAACGTATGTTTAGAACAGGAACAAGGTTATATTGTAATAAAGGGCTACTGTATAGAGGTTACTTGACAATTAGAAATCAACTCGGCAACCCACCATATTGCCTCTTTTACATGAATATGAGCCAGATCACTGGAAATCATGCTCATCATGATTATTTCCCTCTCCTTGCTGCAGACAAAATGACAACTTTTCAGAAATCTGTATACATACATGAAATGCATCTCAATTTCAGTGCTTCAGTCCCGCTGTTTGGGCAGTGACCAACCCACGGGCCACAGTGTCCCATGAGTTGGGAGTATAAGGGTACACACATGTCACACACCCAAAATGGCATATGCTGAGGGGGCATAGCCTAAAGGTTACTTCCCCTTTTGCATGTACGCACTATTGGTGTGTCCTAATATTCAAATGTTTGGTGTGTCCCAATATTGAAATGTTTTTGAGGTATGGTATATAGAATAACTGTAGGGGAAATCATGTAGGGGAAATTTCCTGCTGCCTCGCCTCTCCCTGTTGCAAATCAGGGTTCTAGGTCCAGTTACCTAACTCGGAAAAGCTGCCTCATGGTTATAGGTGCTCCTGTGAGCCACAGAAGACATTCCTGAGTTCCATGTCTGCAAACCAGCTGGCTGGTGTGCATCTTTTGAGAATCATCTCCAGCTCTGAAGGAGCATGGGTGCTGCCATCTTGGTTGTTGTCACCTGACTACCTAATCACCAATCCGATGCTACTCTCTAAGCATCTGACTCATTTAGTCTATGTGGTAGTAGGATGCCCTATTTAAACCTGTTCTGGCAGTGAGCTCTTTGCCAGAACAACTTATGTCCTGAGTCCTGCATCCTTGCTCCTGGCTTAGTGTGCATTTGTTCCAGTCTGTCTTGTCCGCTGCAGTCATTGACACTGTTTCTACTACAGGCTGTAAGCTACTCGTATAAAGTGTCAGCATTAATTTCAGGTTGTGTGCTACCCACAGCAAATACTGTATTAAGTTCCAGCTGGTGCACTATCCTCCACAAGTGATGCATCAAGTTTCAGTCTGAGAGCTATATACATCAATTGCCAGCATTCACTCTTAGCGGTGCTGTTATAGCTAATCCATACTTTCACCTATACAGCTGAATCTATTATTACTTCTGGCTATGTGATATTCTTAGGGAATACATAGGTTTTACCGGCTGTCGGGATGCCGGCTGTTAGTATACCGACAGCGGAATCTCATCTGCTGGAATCTCGGCAGCGAATCCGCTCGCCATGCTTTGGGCCCGGTGGCTCACTGCACTCGCCACAGGTTATATTCCTACTTGGTTGGTGACGTGGACATTCCTATTGAGCAGGAATACCCGGAGGTGTTCGAGATTCCGGGCATCTGTATTTCACTGGCTGTTGGAATTTCACCAGCTGTCAGGATTCCGGCGTTGATCTCCTGAATGCCGGGATCCCGATAGCCGGTATTTTAACTGCATCCCATTCTTAGTGCATGTAAGGTGAGCCTTGCTTCCAGTGAGAGCAAATCACCATGTACAGTACTAGATGGTGAAGTGTATTTTGCAAGCACTGTTTATTATCTAACAGACTGTACCATCTATTCTACCTGGGTGCCAGGCCAACCAAACATTCCATCTATCTCAAGCTGTGTATGGTCCTTGATCAGACTTATATATAGTACCTGCCTGCTGGTGTTCCAGGCATGCTGTAACTATCAGCTTGTTCCTGTCTATGCTATCAATCTCATTTATCAGGTAGCCCTATCCCAGCGGTCTCAGCAACTCGGCCTCTCGCCACTACTACTACCTGCATGAGGATGAGCTTTATCAAGCCACCCAGCTTCATTCTATCTCCTAAAACATAAGCCAGCCAAGGGATACCTCCTCCTTGTGCTGCAGATGTGTTGAGAAGAAAGAGCTGTTGTGTTTGTGAATCGCAAGTGCCATCTTTACCTCAGTATATAGCTCCGCCCAACTCTCCACACATAACTCCACCCACCTATCATGTAAATTCAGGTTAGAGTTTCTTGTTTACAAGAGTCTGCTGCAATACTGCTGTTAAGGAGTTATCATAAAATCCCTTTAATCCCAGACATTTATGATTTACAAAGGTTCTGTGTTTTTCTAAATTAAAGCCTGCTTTTCACCTGGTTTTAATGGCCACAGAACCTGTGTAAATCATAAGTGCTTCCCTTTAAAGGTATATTAATGGTGGAATATTGTTTTATTTGGCTAGATAGACAGACACAGACAAACAGACAGACAGACTGTTTTCTTTGAAGCCCATATATGCAATCCCTCTTTGCAGATTCTGTGTCTGCTCCCGTTTAATAGGGCTCCTGCATTTAATTGATATCATTTATTCCACAGTAGCAAATCAGAGGGGATACATTTTTCCTACAAACTCTCAAGACAACATACCTGTCACAGATGAGATCTACATGAAAGAAACTCTGGATTCTATTCTGCAATTCAAAATCTAGTAGATAGAATTAAAAGATTTCTATTTATTACAAGATGCTTGCAGACATTTCTGAGATATTTCATGTCAGAAAATACTGAGAAATGTATTCACTGCTTGGTGTATAACATTATCTGTGCTGCACTTTTAACCCCTATGGTATTGGCCATTGATATTTATAGAGATGTGCGCTGACCCTTGTGTTTTGGTTCTAATTTGTCATCAGACAAAACCAAAACCATCCTCACATGTTTTGGTTTTGATTTTGGATAAAATGGCATAATTTGGTCATTTTTGGGTTTCTACCGTATTATTAACCTCAATACCATTAATTTCCAGTCAATGTTGACAACCTTTAACAATATTGGCCATAAGCTGCAGTTAGCTGACTGGTTACAAAGTGCCAGAGCAGTGGGACAAAGATACGGCAGTTGATAGCACATTTATGGAACAGTGACACACAGCAGTAGCAGAATACAAAATCAGTGCAAGATGGAATTGTCATTGGGCCCTCCATCCCACCCTTTATGTAGGATATTAAAATGGATATGTAGTTTGACAAACTAAGCACTTCAGTCACAGGAACTGTCACTTTTGTGGCTGAAGTGCTTGGTTTGTTTTGGCCCCAACAAACCAAATTTTTAGAAGGACATACTCTGATCACTAGTGAGGAGGGTGATGATGAGGATGTTGGTGGTGGAGATTGCATGGGCTGGCCCAAACTGTTGGTAGCTGATACTGGACTACTTGTTATTATTTTACAAATTATTATAATTTTGTAAAATAAATTTCATGAATGCTATGCAAATGATGTAACATGAAGGTGATGCCTAGATAGTTAACAACATTGCCTCTTTGGCCTCACAAATGTAGTGTATGCCTTCACAAATGTTGTCAGGATTTGGGTAAAAATAATTCAACTCCCAGGAGGTTGCTTTTTCGGCCTTATACCCAGGCATCACAATGGCCTTTTTTTTATCACAGGCCAGAACTACTGCAACTGGTAGCTGACTTACACAAACAAAATCATCATCATCCTCATCTTTATTAGCATCAGATAGTACACAAATATACACCTCATCCTGTTAAACTTCCACACTAGCATCCTCAATTTCTATTATGTCATCAACACTATCTTTACTTGTATTGTTCATCCCCACATTTGCAGATAGTGCAAAAATGGTGAATGGGGCAAAGGAGGCTTCTCTATGAGTACAGTGTGGGGAAAATCAGACTCGCACATAGCTAACTTGGATACCCCTAGACTCTCCTCAGGGATTTGTGAACACACAGTTTGTTCTTCAGCCTTAGTGATCTTTTGTTTGTGGTGACTGATTTGTTGTTTTTAAGGTGACACTTCAACCCCTGTTTGTTAACATTGTGATAGATTTTGATTTCAGATGCTCTTTCCTAAATTATCATCACCCTGGACCACCTTTAGTAAATGTTTGATCATAACTGGCAGCAGCCACAGCACTATTAGTACTTGATTGCTGCTCCTGCTCTTCTATCAGCTGATCATGATCCATATCAGTGTTTATATTTATTAATGCAGTGGGTGTTACGTTCTCTGTACATGGAACCCAGGAGATAGGGTGGCAGCAGAAGAGTTCCAAGTACAGATGCGTGAAGCTGCGACAGAACTGGGGTACGCACTATGCAGCAATACCTAATGGGAAACCCTGACTCCATTGTCCATCCCTAGTGGTCGGTTAATGCCTGCGAGCATATGGTTTCTTGGGCCCACGGCAGCCGCGTTTGAACGGGTGAATTAGGTCTGCCCGAACTCCGATGCCCCCCGGTCTTTGTTGGTGACAAGGCGTTAACCGAGACAGAGAGAGAACAAGGGGAAAACTAACTATGACAGACACAAAAGCGAAAGGGGAAACCACAGAAAATAATAAACAAATTTATGTGCCGCGCGGCCGCCAAGAAAAAACGTAACCAAAGTAACACTGCCCAAGTGCCAAATACAAATCCGTCGTAGTTCAGCAAGGACAACAGTGGCGGAACCTACGCAGAAAACACAACGGCAAGAAGATTAGAATAATACGGCTTCAGCCGTAAGGTGCGGTGGAGCCGCTACTCACGACACCACAGAAGATGCGCGCAGGAAATGACCAAAACCCCGAGGCTTCGGACACCAGACCACTCCACTGGAAGACAAACTAGGAGGACAGCAGGAAACAATCCCTCAGACCGTACTCTGGAAACTGGACACAGGACATTGGCGTACACAAACTAGATGCAGGAACACACCAAAGGCAGGAAGACAGGCTCCACTGGAAGCCTGTCTGACAGGGACCAGGAACAAGCTTGCGGGAAGCTAACAAAGAACTGGACAATACAGGCATCATAACAAACTTCTATCACCGACGCTGGACTGCAGGGCTAGCTGGGTAATAAGGAAAACATGCCCCAATCAGGATGGCTGGAAGCCAGGAACAAGGTAATGGCCAAAATACTGGCAGGTGAGGTTACACAGACAAGAGCCATACTGCAGTACACAGACTCACTACATAATGACCAAATATCTGACAGGTGAGGCTTAACACATAGAAAACAGGCTGCAGCTACACAGACTCACCACTGGTGGCCAACAAGGTCTTCTAAACAAGTACAGGAGAAATCCTAGCATGCAAAAAGAACTATAACATAAAATTCATGAACAGAAAGCAAACAGGAATGAACCACTGTTTGTGGTTCATAACAGTACCCCCTCCTTAAGGGTGGACTCTGGACACCCCATAAAAGCCAAGGGGGAGAGAAACAGAAGTATAACATAAAATACATAACCAAAATGCAAAACAGGAATGAGCCACTGCCGTGGCTCATAACAGTACCCCCCCCCCCCCTTGAGGTAAAAAAACCCGACACACTGGTGTAAACAGACAATGGCAAGAAAACAGAAACAAGCTTGTAACAGTACCCCCCCCCCCCACCCCTTGATGGTGGCCCCTGGACACAAGACAATATTTTTTTTTATTTAAACAAGACAAGAGTCAGCCATTATTTCTTTTTCTTCTTTTTCCCCTGTGCTTGCTTGGAGACACTAGGAAAGGAAGACATCTCTGGCTCAAAAAAGTCTTCAAAATATATAGGTCAAGCAGTCAGATGATTCTTCCCTTTCCTACTAGAGTGCCCAGACATATAAGAAATCTCATCAGTTTCAGAATCTGAGAACAGACCATAGATTGGTTCCATTCCCCTAGGTACTGAAACTTTAGGAGAATTCAGGGAGAAGTAGGGAGAAGACAGGAAAGCACATCCAGCAGCAATGGCAATAGGCTGTGATTTTTGTGCTGACTGTCTGGAGTGCTTCACTGTGACAAAGTCACTAAAGACCTTACTGGAGGCTGTGACTTTCCGAACCACACCGGGGCAGTGGCCTTCAGGAACCCCTCTGGGGCAGTGGCCTTCAGGAACCCCTCTGGGGCAGTGGCCTTTGGAACCCCCTCTGGGGCAGTGGCCTTCGAGTTTCTTCCTGGACCTCGGACTATCTCACTGGGACCGGATCGCCAGACTCCCTCGCTGGGACCGGGCCGTCGGACTCCCTCGCAGGGACCAGACCGTCGGACTCCCTTGCAGGGACCGGACCATCAGACTCCCTCGCAGGGACCGGACCATCGGACTCCCTCGCAGGGACCAGACCGTTGGACTCCCTCGCAGGGACCGGGCCTTCGGACTCCCTCACTGGGACCGGACCATCGGACACCCTATCAGGGACCGGACCATCGGACTCCCTCTCTGTGACTGGACCATCGGACTTCCTCTCTGGGACCGAACCATCAGACTCCCTCTTTGGGATTATGGCCTCTGAGACCCCTACTGGGGCTAAGCCACTTGAAACCCCTCCAGAGGAAACAGCTTCTAGAACCCCTCCTGAGGCTGTGCCTTTTGAGACCCCACCTGGGGATACTGCTTCAAAGATCCCTTCTGGGGTTGTGCTTCTCGAATTCCCTCCTGGAGCTATGACTTAGATACCCATTCTAGGATTGTGCCTTTCAAGTCCCTACCTGGGGTAACAACTTCTGAGACCCCTTCTGGGACTGACACCTGAACCATTATATCCAATGCCCCTCTTGGACCCCGAGCATTGGGCACTGCTCCAGGACCCTGAGCATCGGCCACCACTCCAGGACATTGAGCATCAGGCACCGCTCCAGGACCCTGAGCATCGGGCACAAATCCTAGGCCCTGGGCATCGGGCACCCATCCTAGGCGCTGGGCATCGGGCACCGCTCCTAGACCCTGGGCATCGGGCACCGCTTCAGGACCCTGAGATTCCACTACTGGGGTTTGCAACTCTGATTCAACAGGAAAGTCAAAAGATGAGAGAAACATTCTCCTTTGAATTTATAATGGGGCTCCCTAGCCCAAGGACCCCAATTATAGGACAGAGTGCTTTTTAGTGTGGGTTTCATGACAAGTACCTCTGCCACAGTAGAGACAGGAGTAGGTCTTGAATCCTGACTCAACTTGGCCAGAGGGCAGGACTTGTCACCACATTTGGGCTTGCGCAACTTACAGGTTTGCAGATAGTGGCCTAAACCCCCACAATATAGGCATAAATTCAAGTTTCTGCGACGCTGATGCTCCTCCTCTGAGAGCCTAAGCCACAGGAAACTTTTAAACCTTTTTTCTCCAACCAAATCTGAGGATTCTCTTGTCACAATATTGTGAGCAAGAGTCTCTTTAGAGATAGATGAACTCTCAACAAATTCGGGCAGGATAAGCAAAATTTTGGTCAGAAGGTTTTGCAGTTGCTTTAAGGATTGCTGCAAAACTTTCAGCCGCTCAGGTTTCAAGGCACTGAAAGCAGAGTTAAGGGCTGAGAGGGGGCGTGGCCTAGCAGGACATGCAGTAGGACGTGAGCTTCTAACTCCCCAGCCTCATAATCCTGTTATTGCTCCTGCTGCCCTGTATGACTGCCCAGAACACCCAGCATAGGTGTCTGAAGTGCTGCTGCCCGCCCGAAGCTACTTTTGAGTGGAATCCCATGCCTCCCTGCTGTGAATATTGCCCTTGAGTGTGCTGTGCTGCCCTGGCCGGGAGCAGCCTGTGTGTGACTGGCGCCATCTTGGGGACCACTGCAGCCCACTCTGTGAACCCCGCACTCTCCTGCTGGCCAGCCTGTTTACTAAACTTGGTGGATACCTGGGGGACGGACCGCAGGGATTGCCTCCTTGCCTGACCGCCGCACGGATCTCCCCTCTTGGTTGGAGCCACCGGGACTGACGCGCTGGATGTGCGAGACCGCCGGGTGCCATCTTTGATTCGGCGAGGAGCGTGGACCTGCTCTTGCCTGCGCGTCTCCTGCTATTTGTGCTGCCGGACTCTGACTGGGGACGCTGGCTTTGGTGCTGCCGCAGGGAGAAGGGACTGGTGTCTGCTGGGCTGTGAGACCTGTTGCAGAGGGGACACAGTCTGCACTTCACTAGTCTGCCTCCTGCAGAGGTCCTGGAGAAAGGCTCCCTGTGCAGGCACTGCTGGAACCTGCCTGCCTCTGATACTACACACTGTTGAGTGGCGAGTGGTGGGGACCCCCTCTCTCCTATTTCCCCCACTGTGCTCATATGCTTCATACCCCCTCTGCTGTGTCTTATCATATTGCAGTATATGCCTCTGGGGTAACTGTGCACTCCTTATGGGGATTTCTTTTTACTCCACCCCCCTCGCTCTTTCTGGAATTACACTGCATATCTTTGAAGGGATATTTTCAAACCTGTGACCTCATTCACTACTACCTGCTGGAAGATCTATAACATAACCCTCACCTCCCTGTTTTTTGTTGGGTAAGCCTGATGCTCCAACGCCGCCGCGATTCAGCTGCGGCTCGCCTTGCATAGTTTGCTCACGTGGAAAGGTCCCCTGTTTCCACTGCATCTTCATCTCCACCATTAGATGCCTCCTCTCCCCCTTCTCCCAACATGACGGACGTTGCTGAAGTTACCATGTCTCAACTGTTGCAAGCCATTACGGATTCTGAGAAACATTTTGCGGATAAAGTGGCGGAGTTCCATGTCGATGTCTCGTTTATAAGCCAGGATGTGCAGAAACTCAGAGATAGAGTTGTGGAGATGGAGAATCGTATTTCCTGGCTGGAAGACTCCTGTACACCTATTCCTGATCACCTTACCTCCTTGGAATCACAGATGTCTGCATGCAAACTTACATTTGTGGGCCTCCCTGAAAAGGTGGAGGGCTCTCAACTGGAACAATTTCTGGAATCCTGGTTACTATTCACATTAGGCAAAGATTCGTTTACCCCACAGTTTGCTGTTGAGCGGGCCCATCGTGTCCCCTCCCGCCCCCTCCCTCCGGGGTGCGCAGCCCAGGACTTTTATCGCAAAGATCCTTCACTATAAGGACAGGGATGCTATTTTACATCTTGCTAGGATTATAGGCCCGTTGGAACATGAGGGGCAGAGGGTGGCTGTTTTTCCGGACTTTTCGGCTAAGGTCCAGAAATCCCGTTCGCAATATACGCAGGTTAAGCAGAGGTTGCGGGGCGTACAACTACAATAATCTCTGTTATACCCAGCTAGGCTCCGTGTGGTGTCTGGCAACCGCACATATTTTTTCGATACTCCGAGGGAAGCTTCTGCATGGATTGATCTACAGCCTAATCCTGGTGCTGCTCCACCCTGAGTGACTTTTATATATATTACTGGTTTTTGTTTTTTCTTCTATTTTGCTTTTCCCTCTTAGTCTACAAAGATTGATATATGTGTGAGGGGTGGTTTTTTTTTCTTCTTTTTTTTGGTGATGTGTTCGCTGGGGTCAATGGATAAATAATTGCTATTGGTATGGTTACGATGATAGGCTGGGGACTTCATGTCCTAAAGGTTATGGAGTTTAGTTGCCCCGCAGATAGTTCATTTTAATTTTTTGGGCTCTCTTCTAGAGTCACTACAATGTCTGGGGATAGGTGTACCTATGTTTGGGTTGGTATGTGGGGTTGGGGTGGTTGGGTTTTGTTATTTTTCTTACTATTGTTTTTTTTTTTTGCATGTGCTTTTCTTGTGCTGTTTTGTATTGACCGTGCTGAACTATTTTTACTTTGTCATTGCGTGGGGGGGTGGATGGTGCCTTGCTGGGGTGCCACTGGCCTAGTGATGTAAAACTTGAATTTTTTGAGTCGCTATGGTAAACGTTTTTTCATGGAACGTTCAAGGCCTTAATGATCAGGTCAAGCGTTCCCTAGTGTTAAAATATATTAGGACCCAAAATCCTGGTTTGGTCTGTCTTATGGAGACGCATCTTATTGGTAGCCGTGTTCTCTCACTCAAGAAACCTTGGGTGGGGTGGGCATTTCACTCCACCTTCCATTCTAATTCTAGGGGTGTATCACTGCTGATTCATAAAAATTGAAATTTTGTTTGTACTAAGGTCCAAATTGACCCACTAGGGTGTTATATGTTTTTAGCCGGCACAATACACGGTTCCGCATTTGTGCTACTTGCTATATATATACCTCCACCTTATAATTCTGGAATTCTTGTGAAGGCATGTGCCTTTATGCAGGAATTTTCCTCTGCCCCAGCTATATGTATTGGTGATTTTAATGCTGCTTTGGACGAGTCTACAGATAGATGAATGCCTGCTGCCCAGAATGTGCCTCCTGGACCCACTGCCTTGGCCTGCCTGATTTCTGAGTTTGGACTTGTAGATGTCTGGCATTTGCATAATCCCTCTGTCAGTTGTTTTTCTTGCTTCTCAAGTTCGCATGGAGTATTTTCCCGTATAGATATGGCATTGCTTACTCGCTCCTTACTCCCAAGTGTATCCTCAGTGAGATATTTATCACGTGGGATATCCGATCATTCTCCTATATTGTTATCTATATGTTTTGATATACCCAGGGGGGGCATCATTCTGGAAGCTTAACCCTTTTTGGCTGACCCAGATGGGCGCAGCATCTGAACTAATTGTGCTTTGGGAGGAATTTTTTTGCCAATAAGCCTATTTGTAATAATGCTCCACTGGTGTGGAATGCTTATAAGGCCTTCCTACGAGGTTCATTAATATCCAGGGTTGCCCAGTTGAAGATATCTAGTAGAAAATCTGAGGAGAAGTTGGAGAGGAGGAGTGCTGAGCTTGAGCAGACTTATTTGCATAGTGATCTCCATGCGGATCGGGTGGAATGGCTGATTGTTCATAAACAATTGGCGGACCTACTCCTTGACAAATCAAAGAGAAGTTTACTGTTCCGTGCCCATGATTTCTATATTCAGGGAGATCGATCAGGAAAATTTCTGGCCTATTTGGCTAGACAGGAGATGCCCTCCGCCATTGTGCATAGCATTAAGAGCATGTCTGGTGTTGTTTGTATAGATACCCCTTCTATAGCTTCTAGTTTTTATACTTATTTTTTAGACGTTTATAGAACCAGGGCGCAGTATACGTACAGTAGCTGGAAGAGGTTAAAAATGCTATTAAGTCCTTTCCCAGTAATAAGGCTCCGGGGGTAGATGGTCTCCCTATTGAACTGTATTTGGATTTCTTTGCCCCTAAACTTCTGTTGATTTTTGAGGAATTGTTGCGGGGTGGTACTCTTCCCCCATCTATGGCCGAGGCACTGGTGGTGCCGATACCGAAGCCGGGTAAAGATCCCCTTCTCTTAGACTCGTTCCGTCCTATCTCCCTGTTGTCAACTGACATAAAAATTCTCGCCAAACTTTTAGCGCTCCGGCTTAATACTATGGTCCTGGAGCTGGTCCATTGTGACCAAACTGGTTTTATGCCGGGCAGATCTACCACTATCAATATCAGATGATTATTTACGTTTATGCAGTTGGCGGGGGATGAGTTGGATGGTGCGATAGTGGTTTCCCTGGACGCTGCCCGCGCTTTTGACTCTGTAGAATGGGTGTATCTTTGGGAGGCCCTTGCTAGATTTGGGATAGGCCCAAATTTTTTTCCTGGGTTAAACTTTTATACTCCTGTCCAGCTGCAAGAGTTGTGGTCAACGGTTTTACCACTGGGTCTTTTTGTTGGGGAGGGGAACCCGACAAGGGTGTCCTTTGTCCCCACTACTTTTTGCTCCTGCTATAGAGCCTTTGGCTTTCGCTGTTGGGGCCACAATGAATATAAAGGGGCTCAGTGTTGTGGGTCAGGAGGAAAAAATTGGTTTATATGCAGATGATATGATATTATTTTTGAAAGATATATCCCCTTCATTGCCTGCCCTTCTTGAATTGGTTCGGGAATTTGGTTCTTTCTCGGGTATCTGTATTAATTGGGGAAAATCAGTGGTGTTCCCATTAAGTCCCTCTACATCACCCCCAACTTTCTATGACCTTCCCCTTCAATGGTGTACCCAGTTTAAATATCTTGGTATCCAAATTTCTCATTCCCCTAAAAATTTTGTTGCCTTGAATCTGACTCCCCAGATCAATAATTTGTGTATAAAGATGCGAATTTGGCAGTAACAGGTCGTGTGAATATTGTCTAAATGATTATTCAACCCAAATTTCTTTATATACTGCAAAATGCACCAGTTTATATTCCTGCCTCACAATTTCTGCTGATTTCCCAATATATTGCTTCCTTTATTTGGGGTGCTAAACGGGCCCATATTTCATATAAAACACTTAGTAGACCCAGAACAGAAGGTGGCCTGGCATTGCCAGATATGCGTTTATATTATTTAGCCACCGAGTTGGTACAACTTTATGAGTGGGTTAATCCAGGGGATTATGGAAATCTTCCAGTGGCTCTTTTGGCTAAAGCTGGCCTTTCATTTTCTCAGTTGCAGTTTTTACTAGCACATACCTCATTATCCTCTCTCCCCCAACTACTGCAACAGGCTCGTAGAGTATGGCTGGTGGGAAACTCCACAGTGGATCCTTGTTCTCGACTTTGGAATAATACAACTTTTCTGAACTTTTTGGGTTGGAGGGCAGCTCTGTTTGGGTCTCGCACGAGGTCTCAGCAATAGGTCAACCTTATCAGGATGGGGTGCTCCATAGCTTTGAGTATCTGTCCACTACATACGCCATCCCTAGACATCATTTTTTTCGTTATTTACAGCTCCGGCATGCGCTGACGGCACGGTGGCGGAGCTCTGCTCCACAGCTCTCTGAATCCCCGGTTCACAAAATAATCCGTACGTTGCCTTCTCATGGGAGGGTCTCGGCTCTGTACTCCTCCCTCCTCTTCTTCTCTGGCTTGGATGGGCTGATCGCCCTCCGAGCTAAATGGATACAGGATTTAGGTGAAATTGGTGAGGAAGATTGGAACCATATCCTGGCCTCCCCAAGTGCTGCCTCAGCGAGTGCTAGATTCCAGCAGATACAGCTATATATCTTACATAGAGTCTACTGGACTCCTTATATCTGTTAAAATTTGGAGGCTCGGCTTCTGATAATGGTCCGAAATGTTCTGCTCCAGCTGCTGGGTTCTGGCACTTGCTCTGGCAGTGCCCGCAGGTGTATGCCTTTTGGGAAGATGTCACAGCATCTGTAGGTTACACGTGTATTCAAATTCCGCTGATGACTCCGCGTATTTGTATATTCGGTCTTGATTTGATGGAATACCTCCCACTTCACTCTTGTCTTTATGTAAATATTGGCCCTCATTCCGAGTTGTTCGCTCGCAAGGCGAATGTAGCAGAGTTACACACGCTAAGCCGCCGCCTACTGGGAGTGAATCTTAGCTTCTTAAAATTGCGACCGACGTACGCGCAATATTGCGATTACAAACGAGTTAGCAGTTTCAGAGTAGCTCCAGACTTACTCTGCCTGTGCGATCATTTCAGTGCTTGTCGTTCCTGGTTGACGTCACAAACACACCCAGCGTTCGCCCAGGCACTCCCACCGTTTCCCCGGCCACTCCTGCGTTTTTTCCGGAAACGGTAGCGTTTTCAGCCACACGCCCCTGAAACGCCGTGTATCCGCCCAGTAACACCCATTTCCTGTCAATCACATTACGATCGCCGGAGCGAAGAAAAAGCCGTGAGTAAAAATACTTTCTTCATAGTAAAGTTACTTGGCGCAGTCGCAGTGCGAACATTGCGCATGCGTACTAAGCGGATTTTCACTGCGATGCGATGAAAAATACCGAGCGAACAACTCGGAATGAGGGCCATTGTTTTAACATTGGCCCGGGTTTGTATAGCTTGTAACTGGATGGCTCATGTCTATCCATCATCTGCTGAGTGGGTTGCCCTTGGGAATACTACTCTTTCCCATGAACGTTTTATGCTCACTAAACGTAATTTTTTATTGAAATTTGATAATATATGGGGATTTTGGAGGAATTCTAGATACTTTATTGACCCCATGCTTTAAAAACTGGGCATATGTGTTGATTACGGTGGATATATTGTCCCTGATGTGTGCCAGTCTATCCACCCCCCCACGCACTTCCACACTTTAGCACGTAATTTGATATATTTGTTTTTGTTTTTGATTACCCTGAACAGTGGTGTGGATGTATTCTTATAACTGATTCATACATTTCTCTGTGATGTAACACTGTTGACTGGCATAACCCATTTTTTCCACACAATATAATTAACTGTTGGAAGAGAAATATGAAAAGCACCAGTATAGTTCTGTAACTGTTTATTTGAAATATTAAGTGTAATGTACATATAAAACAATAAAAAAAACTTGATTAAAAAGAAAAAGAGTTCAGGGCTGAGAGAGATGCCAGCAGGGCTTGCATAGTTGGCACAGAAGGATTTCAGGCTAGACAGACAAGACTGGACTAGACAAGACAAGGCTGGACTGGATTCTGAACTAGACAAGACAAGACTGGACTAGATTCTGGACTGGACTGGATTCTGGACTGGGCTGGACTGGATTCTACCAAAAAAGAAAACGACTCTGTTCAGTTTTGGTTTTTATTGTATGGCTTGTGATACTGTTACGTTCTCTGTACTTGGAACCCAGGAGATAGGGTGGCAGCAGAAGAGTTCCAAGTACAGATGCATGAAGCTGCGACAGAACTGGGGTACGCAGCAATACCTAACGGGAAACCCTGACTCCGTTGTCCATCCCTAGTGGTCGGTTAATGCCTGCAAGACTATGGTTTCTTGGGCGTTTGAACGGGTGGATTAGGTCTACCCAAACTCCGATGTCCCCCGGTCTTAGTTGGTAACAAGGCGTTAACCGAGACAGAGAGAGAACAAGGGGAAAACTAAGACAGACACAAAAGCGAAAGCGGAAATCACAGAAAATAATAAACTAATGTATGTGCGGCGCGGCCGCCAAGAAAAACCGTAACCAAAGTAACGCTGCCCAAATGCCAAATACGAATCCGTCATAGTTTGGCAAGGACAACAGTGGCGGAACCTCAGCAGAAAACACAACAGCAAGAAAATTAGAATAATACGGCCTCAGCCGTAAGGTGCGGCGGAGCCGCTACTCGCGACACCACAGAAGGTGCGCACAGGAAACGACCGGAACCCCGAGGCTTCTGACACCAGACCACTCCACTGGAAGACAAATTCAGAGGACAGCAAGAAATGATCCCTCAGACCGTACTCTGGAAACTGGACACAGGACACTGGAGTACACAAGCTAGATGCAGGAACACACCAGAGGCAGGAAGACAGGCTCCACTGGAAGCCTGTCTGACAGGGACCAGGAACAAGCTTGCAGGAAGCTAACAAAGAACTGGACCATACAGGTATCATAACAAACTTCTATCACCGGCGCTGGACTGCAGGGCTAGCTGGGTAATAAGGAAAACATGCCCCAATCAGGATGACTGGAAGCAAGGCACAAGGTACTGGCCAAAATACTGGCAGGTGAGGTTACACAGACAAGAGCCAGACTGTAGTGCACAGACTCACTACATAATGACCAAATATCTGACAGGTCAGGCTTAACACATAGAAAACAGGCTGCAGTTACACAGACTCACCACCGGCGGCCAACAAGAGTCTTCTAAACAAGTACAAGAGAAATCCTGGCATGCAAACAGAACTATAACATAAAATTCATGAACAGAAAGCAAACAGGAATGAACCACTGCTTGTGGTTCATAACAGTGGGGTATGGCAAACCCCCCCAGCTTTTTTTGTTTTTTCACAAATGCCAAATTCACACTGCAGACTCACAGTGCTTATATTTATTAACAAAGTGGTGTGGTACCTACTGAGCTTAATTAAAGGAACAAGTTGTACAAAAAAAAATAACAGATTTTTTCTTTGTATTTTTCACACAT
This sequence comes from Pseudophryne corroboree, assembly GCF_028390025.1. Taxonomy (NCBI): domain Eukaryota; kingdom Metazoa; phylum Chordata; class Amphibia; order Anura; family Myobatrachidae; genus Pseudophryne; species Pseudophryne corroboree. Next base: position 526,259,541 of record NC_086447.1, on the reverse strand, counting down.
GACAAATTCACATAGTGGCACCTACTGAGCTTTTATTGAACACATACAAGTTGTACACATAAAAATAAAACCAACTTTTTTATTTTACAAATGACTACTCACACTGAGGACTCACAGTGGACCATAGCTTGTCCCTGAACACACACAAGTTGTTTTTGTTTTGTTTTTATATATTGTTTTAGAAACTGCTGCAAATCAACTCTGCTTATATATTTATAGTAATGGTGGCATGCATCAGTGTGCACCAATAAAGAGTTAATGCTGCACTGTGGGCATGAGTGTGCACTGTGCATCAAGGGATAATGTGGCCCCTGTATTAGGACCTCTGGTGCTGCACTCCAGGCCGTGACAAAATACCCACCAGTGTGCACTGTGCACCAAGGGTTACTGCTGCCCGTGTATTAGGACCTCTGGGCAATACTCCAGGTGGGCAGTGACAAAAAAACATTAGTGTGCACTGTGTACCATGGGCTTATGCTGCCTTGCCCCGGAATTAGGACCTCTGGGCTCCACACCGGGCAGTGACAAAATAAAAACCACCAGTGTGTACTGTGCACCAAGAGTTAATGTTGCCCCTGTATTTGGCGGACCTGGCAGTGTCAAAGAAAACACAGAAGTGTAATCAGTGCTGGCATTACCCACTCTGCAAAGGGATGCATAGCAGGGAGGCGCCGGGATGGAGAGGCGCTCTCCCCACTCTACATCCCTGCTGCTGTGCGTTGCTGCTGCTGGCAGCGTGAAATGTGAAGCGTGGCTCTTCAGTCCCAAGTACCCTCTCCATCTCCGCTCCTCCCCGCCGCTCCATGCACTAGCAGCCACATGTCAGCTTCTTTAGCCCTGGATATCAGAATGCTGTTTGGGATAATATACTGTATGCACAGACTGCTCATTAGTAGTCAGCTGCTTGCGGGTCAGTATAGGGGAACTTTCAGCTCAGTCACAGTTACATTCCAGACATGCAGAGGAGCAGTGTTGAACTGGGGCATGAAGGGCCCACTGGGGGAATGCAGTGGTAGGGGCACATGCTTAGGGGTGTGGCCAGTCTCCAGATAGGGTGTAGACAGCAACCACATTGATGTGACTAACCACTAGAGAGAGCATGGGATGGGCCCTTATTTATATAGTAAATACAGCTAGTGCATGCAAGATAATGTACCAGATTAATAATGTCAATGCACTGTAGAAAATACACCATATAAGGTAACATATGTATAATTCAAGTATACAGTTTGGATCCTGATTCCTAGAGGATGAGGTGAGGGCCCTAGACAGTGGGGCCCACGGGGGGTTTCTCATGTACTCCTGTGGGCCATCTAACCCTGCAGAAGAGTGAAGCAGTGAATGACGGTCTGTCCCAGCACTAAGCCACTGTAAATCTTTGTCTGTTAGACACTGGAACAGACCAGGTCATAATCATGAGTATTAATATACATGGTAATATACTATAAAGGTGAGTTAGACTATATTATATTATGGTGACAGCAGTCTTTGCACTATTTCTGTCTTGTCCTATTTGTGTAAATCTTTCCCGAACCCTACACCAGCTGGACAACATATCTGAATAATTAATGAGATTTGCATTGTGGTGAAGATGACACACCTGTCCAGGTGACCCTGACATGACACTTGTAACACCTTTCATCATCTTCATGCTTATGATATAGCACAGTCTGTATACTGTGAATACATAGGCTGATGTTATATTGATGGCCTGTATAGACCATTAACTTCCTTCTGCTGATAACCTAGAATATATACAGTAAATGACCCACTGTACAACATTTACACAGTCAGTGACAGTGTCTCAGTGAAAGTCTAACCAATTAATTAGAAGCAAAGTGTCTGAGCACAGTGGAGAAGAGTAACGGAATAAGAAACAGTGACAGAAGCGATGCAGGAATGAAAACAGTAGGGGCAGCTGGACAGGTCAGTGGTTAATGGGGTTAGAGGGGGTGGGGGTAAAAGTAATATTGGGGCTGGAAAAACAAGATTGAGAGGGGGGGGCACAGGGGGAACATGTATTATTACCCTGTGCATGACCCACTGTCCTACTGCCTCATGTATAATGTTCTACTGTCACTCCAAGTGCATGTCCCACTGTCTCTCTGTGTATGCCCCTCTGTCACCCTGGATATATGACCCACTGTCACACTTTGTATATGTGCCACTGTCACCTTGTGTTCACCTCTGTCACCTTGTGTATGTCCCTGTCACCATGTACATGACCCTCGGACACCCCACATATAAGAACCTCTGTCACCACATGTACTGTATACAGATATGTCCTCACACATCTCTACCATAAATTGCTGCTTGGCACAGCATACCAGTAGCAATCTATTCTTCTGCTACTATTCGCTCCCATGAATGCCGTATACACAAATCAATTATAAGAACGGATTGCACGAACATAGCTTCTTGCTCCCAGTTCCTACTGATGGCCGCCGCCTCATCCTGTTGTAGCTAGCATCGGGAGCATCACTCCCCAGCAGCCTGTGGCCACAATGCAACTTTTTCCCATAGTGATTAGCAGGAGCATATGTACGGTATGCTGTGCCTGGTCCACCAGTGAGAACACATCTGTATGTGCCACTGTCACCCTGTGTTTGTCCTTCTATCACCCTGTGTGTGCCCCTCCGTCACCATGTGTACTGTATGTCCCTATCACTGTGTATGTCCCACTATCACACCATTTATATGTGCTACTGTCACCTTGTGTTTGACACTCTGTCACCTCAATAATATGTGCCATTGTCACCCTATGATCCTCTGTCACACCCCTTGTAGTGAGGTCACTCCCCCATGTTTTCTTCTGGATCTGCCCCTGTGTCAAGCTGTATGGCAGCAGCGACAGGCTAAGGCAGCATCACTGAAGGTATCAGTCTTCATCACCACCCCTCCCCTCTTCTCCCTCTCTTCCCCTTCTCTCCCATGACTCAGGATTGGAGTGTAATGGTATGCAGCTGAAGATGAGCCTGAATATGTGTAGGGAGAGACCTCATAATGTTTCTCCTATAGTGTCAAGCATGAGGAGCTGTCGGATTGCAGCAGACGCAAGAGCGAGCTTCAGGTAAGTACAGTGCTGTGTCTGTGTGTCATAATGTGTAATCTGCCTTACTGTGGGCATTATGTGTAAGGGGCACAATATGAATATGGGGTACGACTACTGTGGGCATTGTGTATAAGGGGCACTTTGGTGTGGCATACCGTGTATAAGGGGTACTACTGTGTAGTGTACTATTAAGGTGCATTACTATGTGGTATAATATGAATCCGGAGCACTACATGCAGTGTAATTTGAATTAATTGTGCTGCTGTGTGCATAATTTGAAATTGGGGTACTATTGTGAGTGCCCCTTCCTTATAAGACCACACTTTGTCGCTCTACCCCTTTGTTAAGTATGGGAGGGAGGGTGCAAATGTATAGCTTGCAGGGAGGTGCTGAACATCCTAGCACTGGCCCTGAGTGTGTTGTTCACCAAGGTGCTGCAGTTAAGTTACAGCACAGGTGTGACACACTTAACCAAAATGCAAGTAAAATATAGATGTTCCTTCCTGCACTATAAAGAATTAAAAAGAATGTTTTGCAAACTGCCTACGTCCATCTAGCTTGGCCAGTAAGTTAACTAGGAACATCTTGTAAAGTGTGTAAACAAGTTACATCTTGTAAAGCTGCCTCCACTCCGGTGGTCCTGTGTTAAATGGTGTCTGAATTGGCGTGGGAACACACAAGATCTGTCACTGGGAAGATTACATTTTGCATAATTTTGGAATCCGAACCTAGTGGGAAAACTCGAGCCATGGCTTGGATTTCCTCAGATCCCGGAAGATCTGATGGGCTTGGGGGGTAATTCGGACCTGATTGCTGGGCAGTGATTTTTGCAGCCCTGCGATCGGATAGTCGCCGCCTACAGGGGGAGTATATTTTAGCTGTGCAAGTGTGCGATCGCATGTGTAGTAGAGCTGCACAAACTGATTTTGTGCAGTCTCTGCGCAGCCCAGGACTTACTTAGCCGCTGCAATCACTTCAGCCTGTCCGATACCGGATTTGACGTCAGACACCCTCCCTTCCAACTCTTGGACACGCCTGCGTTTTCCCGGAAACTCCTTGAAAACGGTCAGTTGCCACCCACAAACGCCCTCTTCCTGTCAATCTCCTTGCGGTCGCCGGTGCATTTGGAATTTTCGCACCATCCCAGAGCTGACCGTCGATCCTCGTTGCTGCAGTCCGTCACACCTGTGCATAGCGGTATATATGCATGCGCAGTTCAGATCTGATCACAGGCTCTGAGAAAATGCAGCCTAGCAATCAGGTCTGAATCGGCCCCTTGGTTCCTGGAGAACTGAGCCCTCTCATTCCTAATTGTAGCAGGATATACGTGGTGATTTACCATTCTACAGTGCCTATAGTTTCAGTACATTAAAATGCATACATAAAATCCTAAAATTAAACAAGACTAATGTAAAAAAAGATATAATGTTCATTGTTAGATAGCATATACTATATAACCAATAATACACTGCAATCAAGAAATATAAAAAATGTGAAAAAATAGTAACCAAAGGAAACATGATAGATCACACATGCAAAGAAATCCCCCCAAAATAAAAGCTAAAATAGCCAGTAATGTACAGTATGTGGATACCAACAGGCCAACTTAAACAACGTTTAGGTCCAAGTCCACAAACCTGTAAACATTAGTGGCCAGTCTAGTATGCTCACTACCTCTAGAGCCTAATTGAGTTGCATCTGAATTTCCATCCATCACAATAGTTTACATAGTAAGATATTGTATACTACTCTAGCTATCTGTCCACCTAAGTGCGTATTAGTGTGAATTCCTGCATCCTTGTCACACCGCCACTGGTTTTTTTTTGAGTCCATGCTCTGGCCATTATCATTAAGCCCAAGATTCTTAGGTTCTAACCTATTCTAAGTATTTTCCATTACATTTCAATTTTAGTTTCCTTTTATTTTTTATGTACCAGGGAATAACATACTTAATTTCTACAGAACCTAAAATTACCTTATCTGGGTGTTAGTACCTAAAATTACCTTTTTTAACTGTTACAACCTAAAAGAAAACCTTATTCTGTTACCATAAGTTTCATCTATTTCAATTAACTGTGGAATTGTGTGGAATAAGTAGTATTCATATGTAATTCATATATGCACGTGTCCTGTCACAACCTTGCTCTGTAGCGCACGCAGTACGATTGAAGGCTCCCAAGATTCATGGATGCGAGCATTTTCACACACCCACAAGCCATTTGCTTCATTGGGAAATCCGTAGCTGTGAATGGATCGCAACTTTCCATGGCAGAGTGCATCATTGGAGCAAACTGTAGCAGGACACATCTATAATAAAGGCACAGTGTTCCAAACATAACGATATGTTGCATGGTTTTGTTTTAGTTTCATACAATTTATAAATATAAAATCCTAAAACGTGGAATGAAAAAAACAAATGTTAGTTATTTAGATCCTAAAAATCTGGGGGCCTAGTTATTATCATTAGTTTCTGGGTGCAAAAGATCTGTGTGAAACAGGTATCCAAACTACGTCCAAACACCTAACTGAAGCACTATAGTTAAGATAAATACACACGGCACTCCCATAAGAATCAGCTGCGCTGTGCGTCTTGATACTTATCATGCACAAATACATACTTCATGTCAGGGGCGCTTTAAGAGAGGAGGAGGCCTGTGTTCATCCTCCTCCGTTGGGCCCCCTCCTCTCTGCCGGCAGCGCTGAGAGTGTGAGCCCTAGAGGGCTCAGACTCTGCTGCGCATGCGCAGATCTCCGGGAAAATGGGGTTGCAGCCATTTTCCCTGTGATTTGTCTACTGCGCATGTGCAGAACTCTGTGAAAATGGCAGCTGAGCCATTTTCACAGTGTTTTAACAGTGTTGCGGATGTCGGCGCTGGACTCCGGAGGGGTGAGTATTTTAAAAATGGGTGCAGCGTGTGCGGTGGGGGCCCCCCTCTGGACTCAGGGGCCCATGTGCACCGCACACACTGCACCCATTATAGAAACGCCAGTGCTTCATGTTAGTCTCTGTTTTCATGAATGTGACATGGGTGTACTACTCACTACAACAGATGCATTTTGCAGTGCATGCACACACCGTGCTTTCTGATTCAGATGCATGCGCAGTCAGTTCAAGAGAAATACATCCATTTTAAAAGATGTATCTTACTCGGTATTACCCCCATAGTCAGCGAAGTACGCAGCTTTAGATTGGAATGGAAGCAAAATTGAAAAATGTATCAATTGTAACTTAGCAAGATATTGAATTTTGCTTCTTTTTTAGGTCTCTTGTTCCTTTCGTCATTTCTATACTTATCTATGCTACTGTTTCACTAGTTACGGATATTCTGGTACTGAACACTGTTGTGCTCCCACTGCTTGATTTTTCATTTTTTCTTTATGTTACAAATATGTCCCCTGATAAGTTATAATTTTATAGAAAAGGCATTATTATCTACAGTACAAGCTGCTTTTGATAATAGTGTTTCACTTTCTATGGAGAAGCCTATTCCATAAAGTTAATTTTCACTTTGTGCCATAACTGTATGTTTGTCCAATGTCCTCAGTTACACTTTGAACTTGGCAAAAGTTACATGTTTATACAAACACCCTATAATCGTGAGAAAGATCTCTGAATCAGACCAAAACATTAATAACCTTAGCCTTATCCTCTGAAAGGCTGAAGGGCAACAATGAATATCCAATGTTGGCCATGTCTAGCTTCCTTAACACTTGAAACACCTATCTGATGATGGTGTGTAATTTGCATTTATTTGCCATAATAATAACTTTAAAAAAAGCTCATTACCATTTTATTCCTTTGTTGTTGAACTGATAAAGACTTTTAAATATCGCATTGATTTTATTTACATTTGCACATAGATCAATAGAATAAAGCATTTTGTTTACTGGAGAAAAAGATTTTATGTAAAAATATTGCAGAACAAAATGAATGCAAAGGAATTCAAACATTTCAATCCTTCTGTTCTGTAACAGCTACAGTCCAGTGATCAGATGTAGGAAGAGGTGTAACTCAGTTAACGTCAGCATTGCAGAACTGTGCTCAGGTTGTCATTTGACAGTAACCTAGTGAAGGTCATCCCAAATGTCTTCTGCACAAGGTGTTTTGCTGAAAAGGCTATGATAACATTTCATAAATACTGTTGGAGATTTATCAAATGTGTGTGGCAGCATTTATGCAGGTTCATTGAATAAAACAAGTATTTTTGCAAACCAGAACCTATGAAAGAGCACATACATTATTCATAAATAGACATAATATAAAAATAGATTGTTTAATATGTAGTCCATACATATAGCCTATACAATAGCTACAGTGCATCTGGAAAGTATTCACAGCGCTTCACGGTTTCCACATTTTGTTATGTTATAGCCTTATTCCAAAATGGAATAAATTCATTTTTTCCCTAAAAATTCTACACACAATACCCCATAATGACAATGTGAAAAAAGTTTTTTTTTTTAGATTATTTACAAATTTATTAAAAGTGAAAAACTAAGAAATCACAAGTACATAAGTATTCACAGCCTGTGCTTAATACTTTGTTGATGCACCTTTGGCAGCAATTACAGCTTCTAGTCTTTTTGAATATGATGCCACAAGCTTGGCACACCTATCTTTGGGCAGTTTCGCCCATTCCTGTTTGCAGCAACTCTCAATCTCCATCAAGTTGGATGGGAAGTGTCGGTGCACAGCCATTTGCAGATCTCTCCAGAGATGTTCAATCGGATTCAAGTCTGGGCTGTGGCTGGGCCACTCAAGGACATTCACAGAGTTGTCCTGAAGCCACTCCTTTAATATCTTGGCTGTGTGCTTAGGGTCGTTGTCCTCCTGAAAGATGAACCATCACCCCAGTCTGAGGTCAGGAGCACTCTGGAGCAGGTTTTCATCCAGGATGTCTCTGTACATTGCTGCATTCATTTTTCCCTCTATCCTGAAAAAAACCTCCCCACAGCATGATACTGCCACCACCATGCTTCACTGTAGGTATGGTATTGGTCTGGTGATGAGTGGTGCCTGGTTTCCTCCAAACATGACACTTGGCATACACACTAAAGAGTTCAATCCTTGTCTCATCAGACCAGAGAATTTTGTTTCTTATGGTCTTAGAGTCCTTCAGGTGCATTTTGGCAAACTCCAGGCAGGCTGCCATGTGCTTTTTACTAAGGAGTGGCTTCCATCTGGCCACTCTACCATACAGGCCTGATTGTTGGATTGCTGTAGAGATGGTTGTCCTTCGGGATAGTTCTCCTCTCTCCACAGAGGAATTCTGTAGCTCTGCCAGAGTGACCATCAGGTTCTTGGTCACCTCCATGACTAGGACCCTCTTACACCGATCGGTCAGTTTAGATGGCCGGCCAGCTCTAGGAAGAGTCCTGGAGGTTTCCAAACTTCTTCCATGTATGGATGATTGAGGCCACTGTGCTCATTGGGACCTTCAAAGCAGCAGATATTTTTCTGTACCCTTCCCCAGATTTGTGCCTCGTGACAATCCTGACTCAGAGGTCTACAGACAATTCCTTTGACTTCATGCTTGGTTTGTGCTCAGACATGCAGTGTCAAGTGTGGGACCTTATGTAGACAGGTGTGTGCCTTTACAAATCATGTCCAATCAACTGAATTTACCACAGTTGGACTCCAATTAAGCTTTAGGAACATCTCAAGGATGATCAATGGAAACAGGATGCACCTGAGCTCTGAAGAGAGGGATGTGGTGCTACAGCTCTGTGTGATTTGTGCTATCAGAAAATGAAGGGGATATCTCAGCAGGACCCAAGGCAAAAAAATAGGTGTTTATTGGGTCACTGTTAATTGATAAAGTGAGGGGAAGGCACCATTAACTATGCCATGACGAGGAAATTAAATACCACATAAATCAAAGGCAAAGTGTCCATATATGAAGTGGGGAGAATCAAACGTGAGCCTACTAATGGAGAGAATGAGTAAGTACCCTGCATTATGAAAAAAGAGGTGGAGAGTCTCCACATACAAAAGCCCCCAGCAGCCAGTAAAGGGAGGATCACTGCAGAGGCAGCATGGTTATCCTGTAATAAAGTAAAATAAAGGGTGCAGCTCTAAGTGAGGGAAGGATGACACAGCAGAGGAGCCCCAAAGTCTGATGGGAATTATTGCAAAGGTGCGATAACTGAGTGAATGCAGATATGTGATAAAGATATGCAGTGCTGTGATATATAGAGATGCAGCACTTTGATATAGTAAAGAGAAACTGAATTGTACAAAAAGAAAGGTTACCCTATGAGGAGACAGAGTGAGAAGTTCCTCAAGTAGCACTTTGTGGAGTGTATTAACTGCATATGAGCTGAGTGAATGTCTAGTGCCTGCAAAGCAGTGAGAGCCTGATAAAAGAAGGGGAATATGTTTGGAATGACAGACACTAGCTAGGAGATAGAATGTAGATGTCATAACACAAGTAATGTACAGTAGTGAAGAAGGAGAGGATAATAATTTCATATTTTTCTTATATTATTTATTGTTTTGCGTTCAAGTAATATGCTGGAGAAGTTATTCAGTAAAGAGAACATGCTGTATTTTGAATAGAGATGGTCTGGTACAAATCTTAATATATTTGCACTGCACAACCACCACAAAATACCACCTGTATCTACACAAGAAAATACTTTGGTGTAAAACATGCATGACTAATTGCCCACATCGGTAAGCTAGCCATGGTAGCAGAATGTAAAGGGCCATTACAGTAGAGATAGCAGCTCCACTGGATCTTCCCTTTCCATCTAAGGCAATGATTCCACAAGTTTGTCCTTCTCAGATTATAGCAGTAAAACTAGGCCCATGCACACAGTAAAATGTCCTATCATTACAATCTTGATAAAACAGAATAATCTAGCAAATCTATTAAAGGATAGTATGAGTAAAAAGGTCCAATGAGTGGTATGCAGCATCTTTTTGGCTAAGACTAATAGAAAATAAAGTTTCTCAATTACTTTAACACATTATACTATACTCTAAATTTCCACAATAATTTTCCGAACAGCGCATATGGGGGCCTATTCATCATTCCATAATTAGCCCTAGTGACAATTATGTTTTAAACTAGCTGCAAGTTTTGAAATGCTTAACTAAAGTATCGCTTCCAAAAAAAAAAAGGTCTACGGGCTTTATTCAGGTTTGGACCTCATGTAATTCTCTCCACAGACGTAGAGAAGGACTTTGACAGAATTGATTGGCAGTTCATGGAAGGTCTTCTCCAATATCTAGGTTTGGGTGCTTTTTGTCTCCACTGTATTCTCGCTTTCTATCATTCTTCTTCAGCTGGGGGTGAGTTAATGGTGCCCTATCTGACTCTTTTTCAATGAAAAATGGCATGAGATAGGAATGTCCTTTCCCCCCCTAATCTTCATGCTATGCACGGAGGCTTTACAGAGGGCTATCCAGTCTAATGGTGACATTAAAGGTGTCACGATTGATGATCACTAATACAAATTGGCATTATTTGCCGATGACCTGCTTGTTACTTTTTCTGCAACGGTGACCTCACTCTGCCCTCATGCATGAGTTTGATAGATTTAGTCAAGTTTCTAACTGTAAGATAAATTATTCTAAATCTGTGGCCATGAACATTTTGAATCCTGTTTCTGTGGTAGCTGGTCTCAAAAGATCCTTTCCCTTTATTTGGCATCCCTCCCATCTTAAATACCTGGGTATCCTCCTATCTCCTCTTACTGCAATGTATTCCGGCTCAACTTTCCTCCCTTACTTGCACAATTTAAAAAAAGATTTTCAGAAATGGTCATTATTGAACTTGTCCTGGTTGGTCAGGCTCAACACAATAAAAATGAATATCTTACCTAAAGTTTTGTACTTGTTGCAAGCCATGCCTGTTGCTATTCCTATGTTGTTTTTAAGGGAGCTGCAGGGCCTAGTAGAGTGCTTTATATGGGGTTCTGGCAGACCTTGAATCTCACAAGCTACACTGACTCAAAATCGCTCTAGGAGTGACCTTCAGTTACTTAATTTTCTTACATATTACTACTCAGTACATTTAACTAGGATTGTTGAGATGTCCAGACTACCTGTTTCAAAGCAATGGCCGCAAATTGTGAATCACGCAATCACTGTACCATCACATGTTCTCCGATTGGACAATTAAGTATCCTTGCTTAAAGCATTACACACTGGGGTCTACACTCCAATGTTGGAAAAAATTCAGACAGTTTCCTTTATGACTGAAACAGCACCAATACATTTAATTTCTCATTTATACCAGATGTGCTTTTGAAAGTGCTCATGCTCAGTTACCTTCATATGTGTCGGCTTGGCAAAGGGTGCTAGGGGAAGATCAATGTTCTCGCTCATTGTGAGAAGCTTGCATTCTAAAGTGAAGCTTGGCTTTTTAAGTGAATTTTGAGTTTGAAACAGACGCAGGTGAGTATTCTGAGTATTCTCTGTCTATATAGGGATTGTAATATTTTGGGAGAAATCTTGGTGAATTTGGTTGTGTCTGTATCTGTGCTGTGTATTCTTAATACAGTAGGTGTGAAGAGAAACCAGGAGGAGGGGCTTAATCTAGGGGTGAAGAGATTAGGATGAGGGGCTGAATCGAACAGCTGCCTGATATACTATTTAAACAGTGATTAGACTCATTGGAGCTTGCTCATTGTGAGAAGCGTGCATTCTAAACTGAAGCTTGGCCTTTTAAGTGAACTGTGAGTTTGGAACAGAAGCAGGTGAGTTAGAAAACAGAAAAATGTGAGTTACAATACACAAACAGGAACACAACTATTGGCAATACCATTAACATCTGATACAATGTTTGGGCTAGTGCAGTGGATGTAATGCATTTGTTTTGCAAGAGGCATTGTTGAGACTCAGCTGCTGTCCAATCTGTAAGCAATTTATCTGCTGAAGGTGATAGCTAAACTACATTCTGAGATATGTAGGATATCTGTGTCCTTGAGGCCACCACTACCTCAGAGAGCCACCAGAAGACATTCTGCCTGGACTACTGTGGGCTCTAAAATGCAGAGATTTACAGAGGAACACATACACCTCCCACAAGCTGTGACACTGTACTACAGAGCAGGAGGATATGGGGACTTCTACTAACTATAGGAACATATAAAGGAACAGGAAAATGACATCTCCAAAAAGAACTGCAATTCTTTTGGGAGATTCCGTTATTAGAAGAATACAACTGGGAAATGCAAATAAAGTAGAGAAACAAATAAGGTGCTTACCTGGAGCCACAGCTCCAAGGGATAAAGAGCGCATGCTAAGAATTGTGAAGGAAGTAATAAAAGATGGGGAGGTGGATGTCATTGTCCACCTAGGGACAAATGACCTGGCTAATGCTGAACTCATGGCCATAAAAGATGAATTAAGGAAGTTAGGGACTGCTCTTAAGCAGGTGCCAGTACACAGAGGGAAAGACAGAATTCGTCGCATCAGAAACTTCTGATCAGAAACTTCAATGTTTGGCTAAGGACATGGTACAATGAGGAGACATTTGAATTTATAGGCCATAGTCACACCATCTAGCAAGATAGGAGCTTATACAAAAGTGATGGCCTGCATCCATACTAACTGAAAAGTTTGGATGCTTCATCAAGAACTCTTTAAAGTAGCAGAGGGCGCAGTGATCCAAATAGGAATAAAGGAATCTGCTCCCACAACCCAGAAGTATTGTTACTGCAGGCAAAGGGAATAGGAAGCATATCCACAGCAACAGAAGATAATTCAGTTCAAAACCAAATAAACAGGCAGAGAGATGAACATAGCTAGAAACAGGAAAAGAACAAACAAAACTCTAAAACTTACAAAATACTAGGATCTTAAGAAATAAAATCCCAGAACTAATTGCAATAATGACAAGGGATAATCTAGATATTGTGGCTACTACAGAGTCATGATGTAATGAAAATCATGACTGGGACATATCTATACCGGGACATACTTTATTTAGGAAGGACAGAATGGGAAGAATCGGAGGAGGGTTAGCAATGTATGCAAAAAAAGCATAAATACTACCTTAATACAAAGTATTGAAGAAAAAACTGAGGCCATTTGGGTGACCATAGAAACAGAGGAGAAGTCAATCTTCTTATTGGGGTGATATACAGGCCACCAGGTCCGGAAGAGTAACTGGACAAGAACCTATTGCAGGACATCACTAAAATGGCATTAAAAGGAGAGGTAATAATCATGTGAGGCTTCAATCTTCCTCATGTAAACTGGGGGGGGGGGGGGGTGTTTGTTGCTAGTTCCACTAGAGATAGAGACATGGGACATTTTGAATTCTTTGCAGGGAGCATCCCTCCACCAATTGGTGAGGGAGCCCACTCAGAAAGAAGCATTATTAGACTTAGGGGGTCATTCCAAATTGATCACTCGCTAGCTATTTTTTGCAGCGCTGTGATCAGATAGTCACCGCCTATGGGGGAGTGTATTTTCGCTTTGCAAGTGGGCGAATGCTTGTGCAGCTGAGTGGTTCAAAAACAGTTTGTGCAGTTTCTGGGTAGGTCTGAACTTACTCAGCTGCTGCAATCACTTCAGCCTGTCCGGTCCCGGAATTGACATCAGACACCCGCCCTGCAAATGCTTGGACACGCCTGCGTTTTTCCAACCACTCCCTGAAAACGGTTATTTGACACCCATAAACGCCTTCTTTCTGTCAATCTTCTTGCGATCGGCTGCGCGAATTGATTCTTCATTAAATCCATTGCCCAGCACCAATCCGCTTTGTACCCGTACGACACGCATGCGCATTGCGGTGCATATGCATGTGCAGATTTGCCGAGATTTTACCTGATCACAGCGCTGCAAATAAAAGCTAGCTTGCGATCAGGTCGGAATGACCCCCTAAATACAAATAAAGACATAATACCTGAAGTAAGAGTGGGTGAAAACCTGGGATCCAGTGATCATCAAACAGTATGGTTCAGCATAAAGACAGAGACTGACTCATCCCATACAAAAACAAAGGTCTTAGTTTTTTGGAAGGCTGATTTTGTAGGTATGGGAAAATGTGTTAGTGACCTTCTGGCAGAGTGGAGGAACTTGGAAGGAGTTCAGGAGAGGTGGAAAGTTTAAAATTGCAATATTAAAAGCAACAGACCTTTGTATCAAAAGTGTTAGGAAAAAAACAAGGAAAAGACAGCCAGCATGGTTTGCGAAAGAAGTAGCAAGTGTTTTGAAAGCAAAAAAGATGGCTTTTAGGAAATATAAGCAGACACAAAATAATGAAGACAAAGAGTTATCTCTTGTTAGACAGAAGGAGACTAAGAAGTCAAAGACGAAGAAGTAATCAGATGTGCAAAGGCGTAAGGTGAGGAGAAAATGGCCCAGTCAGTGGGTAAAGGAGGGAATTTTTTTTTAGGTACTGTATATTAAACATGCTTGGGATAGGCATATGAATATCCTTACAAAGAATTAAGGTTCAAAAAGGGTTGAGATTACCTAAAGGATAAAAAAAAAGGGGCAGACTAGATGGGCCAAGTGGTTCTTATCTGCCGTCAAATTCTATGTTTCTATGTTTCTATGTATATAAGCAAAAGGAGAAAAACTGAAGGAGGAATAAATAATAAGACTAAAGACAGAGACTGTGAGTCTTGTTGTGGGAGACAATGTAATAGCAGATCATCTTAATAATTATTTTTGCTCAGTAATCACTACTGAAAGAGTGGGGAAGGGGCCACAGTTAAGTTGCAGGGATATTCAGAAAAAAGAAAGTGCATTTACAAATGATAAGGTCCTAACAGAAATCTCAAAGCTAAAAGTGGATAAATCAATGGGGCCAGATGGGATACATCCAAGGAAACTAAAAGAGCTTAAAGGAGTGCTGGTAACACCATTAAAATAATTATTCAACCAGTCACTAGCTACAGGAGTAATTCCAGAAGACTGGAAAAGAGTGAATGTAATCCCACTGCACAAAAGTGGAAGCAAGGAAGAGGAAAGCAACAAACGATAAGTGAGCCTTACATCAGTGGTAGGAAAATTGATGGAAACACTCTTAAAAGAAAGAGTTGTAGTTTATCTAAAATCCAGCAATTTACAGGATCTAAAACAGCATGGATTCACTGGGGGTAGATCATGTCAAACAAATCTTACTGACTTTTTTGACTGTGTGACTAAAGTGATGGATAAAGGTGTAGCCATAGATATTGCTTATCTAGACTTTAGTAAGGCTTTTGACACTGTCCCACATCCCAGACTGCTAAATAAACTCAAAAGCTTAAGACTGGCTACTAAGATGGTTGAATGGATAATATCTTGGTTGCAGGATAGAAAACAGAAAGTTGTAGTAAATCGAGTAAATTCACAGGAGGGAAATGTTACCAGTGGAGTACCCCAGGGATCTGTACTTGGACCAGTACTTTTTAATAGCTTTATTGGTGACATTGCAAATGGCATTAAGGGAAAGTATGCCTTTTTGCAGATGACACAAAGGTATGCAACAGCAACAGGGTAGACACACCAGGAGGGGTAAAACTAATGATCGATGATCTAGGTACTGTAGACTAGAGGAGTGATCAAGAGCATGACAATTACAGTTTAATGCTAAAGAATGCAAAATCATGCACTTGGGTCTCAAAAATCCAAAGGTTAAATATAGCATTAATGGCACTATACTTGAAACTACTGAGGAGGAAAGGGATCTAAGAGTCACTATTTCAGGTGACTTAAAGGCATATAAGCTATGTAACAAGACAACGAGGAAGGCTAGTCAGATGCTTGATTGCATAGGTAGAGGAATTAGCAGAAGAAAGAAAGAAATAATAATGCCACTGTATAGATCATTGGTACGGCCTCATCTAGAATACTGTGTTAAATTCTGGAGGCCATATCTTCAGAAGGATATTAATACAGTAGAGATTGTACTAAGAAGGGCAACAAAAATGATTGCCCTCCCCAGCTATTCAACTGAGGCTGTTTTCACCTGGTTTTTAGGGAAATTTTCACCATTGCCTTTTTACCTTTTTTTTTTGTGAAAAGGCATTGGCGAAAAATGCCTCAAAAGCGGTGCAAATTGCCTGTGTTTTCACCAGTGCAGGTTGGTCCACGAGGCGCAGAAAGATCCACTAATCCAACAGGACGCACCTCAGTCCGGATCAAACATCTGAAAGATCTGCCTCTTATATTTGGACTTCATCTGCTAGCACTGCAAACTGCTCCCTAGGACTGTGGCTACCATTCCAAGGACTCATACCAGTACATCTATTCGGTCTCCTCGTGTGGTAATTTATCAAACAAAAATTGCTGTGCCTGCCCTATATATATTTCTTTATTTATTTATTTTTTAATGATGACAAAATATCGTCCTTCTTTTATATATGAATTTACTTGTTGCAACAATGTCTTTTAATAAATTGTGATTATTTTCCCATATCCAGTTTTCTGTTAGCGCTGTATATACCTTACCTTTTATCAGGTGAGAAAACATGTGGATTTGCCAATCCACATGTTTATTGCTTCTGCGGAATTTTTCCCTTTTTCCCTTAGGCAAAGAAACGACCCTGATATTGTATAGCGTGAATCCCTATTTGCCCACAAAATATATATAAAAGTCCAGTTTTTTTTGCCTAGGTGAAAAAAACTGACCTAAATGCATGCTACCCTAAGACAGTAGAGCAATTTAAACAAACATGCATGGGATAGACATAAGGATATCCTTACAAAGAAATAAGGATCGAATAAGGTTTGAGGTAAAAATATGGTAAAAAAGTGGCAGACTAGATGGGCCAAGTGGTTCTTGTCTGCAGTCAAATTCTATGTTTCTATGTATAATAAGTTATACTTTTACAAGTTCCTTTTCGCTCCAAGTACTACCAACTCAATATAGACTTCCAGCTAGGTGGTACAGGTGTCTGATGAAAATTCACAGGGTGTTTCCAAACCTACCTGATACTTGCTGGTGATGTGACCAGGCAATAGGTACTCCCCTTCATATATGGTGGCCCGGTCCAGACTTATCGTATTTCTGGCGGATAGTCCGTAAAGTTACGAACAAGATAACTGGACTTTCTATACCTGATACGCCTGAGTTCTGGTTGTTTCACTTAACAGATATATCTCTCTTTAATTAAATTTTTGACCTGGAAAACATGAACTGTGTGGGGTCCTGAGAACCTGTGCGTCAGTGCAATAGACAAATAAACTATCAGTACATGACCTAGAGCTGCAGGGATCTTAGGAGCGCACAAAGAGAGTTTTCATTTATACTTTACATAATGTCTGTGATTCACCCCCACAGATACAGCTCACCTGCCACCACCGGCATCTGTGAACCCACCCCCTTCTAATCCTGATGCTCTCAGCAAACCTCCCACCGCACCCCTCACCCATGTTGCTGTGTCCACCCCCACCACCACCACATCCTCTCCCTGGTATCCCCTGTGTCCTCTTTCTGTGACTTCTCTCCCCCAGCAATCCTCTCACCTGTGTTGATGTGTCCCTGTCCTCCACATCCTCTTTGCAGTATCCTCTCTCCCCATCCCCATCCAACATCTTCTCACCTATCTTCTCTCCCTACTCACATTGGCACTATTGAGTGTGAACGTGAGGGTGTAATTGAAGTGAGCACATGAGTGTGGAGTCTGGGGACACAGGGCTACAGTGCCAGTGGGGGTTTTAGGGGATTGCGCTGCCTGTTCCACTCTGCTTGCAAGCTGCCACGATTGGAGCTCAGCGAAGCTCCGATCGGGTAGCATTAAGGAAAACAAACATGGCTCCTCCCAAAAGCCTCTGGGTCCTGCCTGCAGCCTTAACAAAGCACTAAGGAGGGAGGGATGGAGCAGTTGCAGGGGTGACATCTGGATTTGCTGCCTGGCATAGTGCTCCTCTACATCATTCTTTGTTGCGGCTACAGACTAAGGGGTTTATTCATGAAATAATGCGATATTTAGGGTTTAGTTATCAATAAACTTTGCACTCTTATACTGGGATTTTTTTTTCATTTTAACTAGTTATTCAGTAATACTTACCTTCTCCCCTTTGCAACCCGGTAACTGGGTCTCCGGCGATCCCGGCTTATCCCTCTCCTTCTGACCTTCGGCTTCTTTCCTTCTTACTGCGCATGCATCGGAGAAGAAGCAGTGTGGTGGCAGGACACTGGTTAGAGCGGAGACTGGGGAATAGTGAGCCGCTAGCTAGAGCATGGTGTGGGAATGGCGAGGGGGCAAAGGGCAGTCAGCAGAAGTGACCAAGCATTTACATATTTCGGGTCACCTGGCTATAGCAGTGGAGTGGATTCGGGGCAGGTGACCCGACATATGCATATGTCGGGTCACCTTATAGCAGCGGCGTGGGTTGAAGTTGCTCGCAGCCAGGAGCGGTTCTAGGCACCCACCGCACTCCACACCCCGTTTCCCGGCTGCAGCAGGTGCCATGGGCTGTGTGGGCGCCTGCACAAGCCGGCGCCATTATCAGACACTATAGGTCATAATTGACCTCTAGTGTCTGTATGGCGCTATGGGAGAGACGTCATGACATCTCTCCCATAGAGAGGAGCGGGCGGCCAGAGACAGAGCAGCAGCAGCAGCGGCAACAGCAGTGGTCGGGAAGCAGGAGCGGGGCTGGTGAGTATTGTGTAGGTTTTTTTTGTGTGTGTTTGTAAGCAGTGCTACTAGGGGGTACACAACTACTGGGGGGCACAGCTACAGGGGGCACAACTACTGGGGGACCAGCTACCGGGGACAAAGCTAAAGGGGACACAACTATAGGGTGCACAACTAGTGGGGGCACAGCTACAGGGGGCACAAGTACTGGGGGAATAACTACAGGGGGCATAACTGTGGTGACGCACAATCCCTATGAAGCCACACCCCTATTTTTAGGCACACACTAACTCTGTTCTACCTGTGGGGGGGGCGCCAAAGGAAACTTTAACCCTGGGCGCCACAGGGTCTAGAACCGGCCCTGCTCCCAGCCAGAGGTTACTGGAACAGTGGGATGGTTAGTCAGGAGCAGGAAACCCGGCACATGCATAATTATGCATATACATAATTGAATATGCCTTGGGCTCCTCTGATTGGCTGACAGCACAGAAGGGGCTGGGAGACTTAGGTGATGTGGAGTTGGTGTACAGCAGATAGGGGGCAGAGCAGAGCGGGAGGCGTGGAGACTTAGGTGACCCAGCGGTTACATTAGTATATATATATATATATATATATATATAACTCCAACCATGAACGGCACTCAGAGACAGTATAGCAAAAAAAAAACTTGTATTCCCAACTGTCAATATATATATAGTTACCAGGATAGGATAATAAGAGTGACCAAAAGACTAAAACTATTTTTCTACAGAGTAAAAGTATAAGGCTATTTATTTAAAATACATAAAAAATCTAACATATAAAAAAATTACACATTAAAAATGAGACATAGAAGAGACATAAAAGATCAAGTAGATGCTTATATTTCAGAGAGAGGTTAAACCCATAAAGTGGCCAACACGTTTCAGCCTGTAGACTCCATCAAGGATACATAAATACCCTTGTACTTTTACTCTGCGAAAAAATGTTTGAGTCCCCTATTTCTATAAATACATTTACATATTTATGTTTTTCTGAAACTTAAGTCTCTGTATACAATTTGATCCCAGTTGCTATTATTTTCCTATCCTCGTTACTATATTTGTTTTATCTGGCATCTCACCTCTGCCTACTATAATTAGGACTGAGCCGATGCCCTATATATACTGTCTAGGGAGTGTCGTATGAGATGTGATTTTGTATACTATCTTTTCATCCTTTCATATATATACAAACACACACACACGCACACACATCAAAGCATCCACAATTATATGTAGCTAGCTCAAAAAATATAATTCTGTCAGTATCTTATACAGAAGTATTGTCTGAGGCTCAGGCAACACACACCGATCAGCAGAGCCATAACTAGACTTTTTGGTGCTCTGTGCTATAGGGACTTATTATACACAAACATTTATAGACCACTGCAAGAAAATGGGGCCCTGTCAGTCTTGTGGGGTGCAGAGCACTGAGGAGAGGGGGTGGAGCAAGTGGCGGTCAGGGCCCATTCATTAGACCCAGGCTCAGGCAATTAGTACATCTGGGGCATACTTATTAATTTTGGATACTGAAAACAGACATTTTTGGAGACTATCACACAAATATTGAATGATAAATATGTCCCTGACTCTTTACTCAGCCAAACACTGACATTGATAAATACAAAGCATTACAAGAGTAGATTATGGAGTTATTTAGCAAAGCTTGGTGAGAGATACAATTGTGAGTGATTAAGTACTAGCCAATCAGCTTCAACCTTACATTTTACAGGCTGTGCTTGAGAAATGACAGGAGCTGACTGGTTAGTACTTTATCTCACAATTTTTTTCTCTTCCCCTCAAATTTATATTTACTATAATTATTTATATTTAAGCAATGGATTTTCATTTTTGCCCACTTTGTCTGCCACTATTTAAAGGTGTTACTAATAATAGTAAATTAACAATCAGGCTTGTTTTGCATTAAATATCATTGTCCTTTTAAATCTGGCAGGCAAAATCTGCAAAAATCTAGGGTTTTTAAAACCATTGCTTAGCAAATGTACCCCTAAATATTAATGAATAATAATAATAATAATAATAATAATAATAATAATATTTACTTGATATATATTATGGTTCTAACATTAAGCTCTGAATCATACAAAGATGGGGACTCAAATGCAATCCGAAGGAAAATGACTGTTCTGAAGAATTATGAATCACTATCAGGGATAGGTGGCTGAAGAAAGAGCAATGCTACTAGGAGACTATAATTATGTGGCTCAGGTGCGGAAATTAGTGCGGGGATTGAATACTGCCTCCTCTATAACAAGGTAACCCAAAGACAGATGGGTCCTCTAATCTGCAGAGTCTGTACCTTCCACAACTCAGCTAAAAAGTTAATACTTTCATTTGTTATTAGAATTAGAAAATACCCCTATGTGTTCCTTTTGTGTTTAAAGTTTTTCTACAATCAATTCAAATACCTTTAATTCTATAATTTCTGGCATATCATTTTATTCTAGTTTATCTTAACTTAAAACCAGTTTATGTCTGTTATGTCTGTAGTTGCATGGTCTGCCATACTGTCAGGGGGCTGTATCAAAGTGTGGTTATACAATTCAAACACTACTATCATCAATCAAACAAACACAATTATCTAACACAAACCTCGGTATAAATTAATCAGCGGTTTACATACAATTGTATAAAGTATGTGGCAGAACTGAAAGAGGTAAACTATGTGCAGCTTATAGAAAACTGCATTCAGTTAAAAAAAAAACCCCACCAAAACACTGATTTTGGAAGCTGAACATCATGCAAAACAATTTCCTCCTGGTGCAACACATTGCATCCAGAAAACAGATATGTTTAAGATACAGCATTTAGGACACATACGTACTGTAAGTGTATTCCAGTGACATGCAGTAAGATGAGGCAAATCCTTTCCTGTCAAACTAACATATAAGCCAGTGTTTTGACTATATAAAGTATATGAAAAATACAAGAATATATTAGAAATATCTACTTTATATTATTATAATCATTTTTATAGTCAAAACGCTGAAGTAAAAAGTTTATGACAGGTGAGGCAGTGCCTCACTAGCCTACCTTTTCCACAAACCTCTGATCAACACTTCTGCATCTTTGTATAATGCCCAAATGAACCCTTTGGCTCATACAGTATATTATGTGTAAATCTGGCTCTGGTACTAGCCAGTGCCTCCTGAGCCATTTACCTCACCGCTAGTTTCCTGGATAATTATATTTTATTTAAAGATGTACATATCAAAGATTTGTGCCTAAACATTTTTGTAGTTATTTTGTAACTTCAAACTAGATAACGTTATATAGGCACCATACAAAAAAAAGAAATACAATTCCATCAATATGGTTATGAGAACCACATCTAAAAATGCTGCTTGATATATTGCACCATTTGCAGTAGAAATGTGCACGGACCCCCATGTTTTGGTTTTTCCAAAACCGGCCTTGGTGTTTTGCTTTTGCTTTCTGATTTTGGCAAAAAAGAAAGGAAGAGAGAAAGGATCTGTTTCCGGTGCACTGTTGTATTAAATCATAACCTTTAATAATTTATTATTAATTCATTTGTAATCTCCATGCAAAAAGACTGATGTGAAATATTAAAAACATATATTATTGTGTAAAGAAAAAATCGACACTGTGAACGTCAAAAAAAAAGAAATAAATCAAGTTTAAAAAGCTGAGTTTCTATTTCTTTTGTAAATGTCTCTCAAATAATTTCAATGATACTGTATGATACAGTGTATCTTGTGCCTACTTCAATAATTACTAATGTTGCAATCTTATAGAGGCATAAACAATGTTGTATCTTAGTGGCTCTACTTGATACAAACTTCAGTACAAGGTTCTATGTACTATTTCTTGGCTGACTGCCCAAGTATACTCTATATTCGTAATACCTAATAATTAAATGTTTCCCTTTAATATGATATGTTTATCATTTCTGAAGTGATATCAAAAATGTAATAATATCTTGCTTCTATCTTTCACTGATTGTGTCAGACAGAAGCTGTATACTTAGTATTATTGCACATACAGTATAAGTTGAAAATTATATTGTAATTGTCATTACATTCACCTTTTTAACCTCTCAGTTACAGTGTCAAGAAAAATAAGGTTGCAAGTATGATAGTGAGTATCACTACACAGACCACTTTGGGCCTAATTCAGACCTGATCACTTGCTAGCGTTTTTTGCACCGCTGCGATCAGGTCAGAACTGTGCATGCGTATGCACCGCAATGCGCAGGCGCGTTGCACGGGTACAAAGCAGATCACCGCTCAGCGATGGGTTTGTGTGAAGAATCCATTTGCACGGCTGTTCACAAGGAGATTGACAGGAAGAATGCGTTTGTGGGTGGCAACTGACCATTTTCATGGAGTGGCTTTAAAAATGCAGGCATTCCCAAGCGTTTGCAGGGCGGGTGTCTGACGTCAATTCTAGGCCCGGACAGGTTGAAGTCATCGCAGCGGCTGAGTAAGTCCTGGGCTACTCAGAAACTGCTCAAACTCTTTTTGTACCGCTCGGCTGCACATGCGATCACACATTTGCACAGCTAAAATACACTCCCTGTGGGCGGCGACTATGCGAACGCTGGACTTCAAAAAAACCATAGCGAGCGATCAGGTCTGAATTAGGCCCTTTGTCCTCTCACTTATAGTGTCAGGAGTAGTATGATTACATACCAAGTAGAATTAATATATTGTTTCACTTGACAATACCGGATCCACTGGTTTTATTGCACATATAGTGTAGGTTCAGAAATATATTGTGATTGTAATTTCATGCACCACTTCAACCTCTCACTTATAGTGTCAGGAAAAATATGGTTGCAAATATGAATTTTCAAAAATTATTTTGGTTACCTCTGAATCACGCACTCACAAATGGGCTGCCCTGTGGTACACACAATCACTAGTAGGTATCCCTCCAAAATACCTCAAAGTTTATAGAACAGGAAATAAAAAATGGGAAGGTGTTCCCCTGGGTGCCTCATCTATATCCACATCATGTAAACAAACATCAAATATGCATAGAATGATATCAGCAATGCATCCCTTGGGTAGATGTAGTGGTCCATCTTCATTCAGTGTCACTCCATTTATCATGAATTAACATGTAAGGAGAGAAAATACTGCATGTGTAGTAAAGTCAAATTTTATCACAAATTTCCAAACACATTGCATACATTTATAACATAAAATGGTCCCCCAAAATCCTGCTATGCCAGAGAGACAGATTAATTACCAGAAGAAAATGAGAACCGGTCATAAACAGTTCTCATACAAGTTCAATTATAGTCACCATGCGTCCTCCCGGGAAGGTGCACTGGGAGCTCCTTCTGATTCTCACTCAGCAGTCCGATTGGTGTAGGCAGGTGCTGTGGAGTACGTTGTCCCTTATTACCAATACATTTCAACCCGTTTTTTATGGGTCTTTTTCAAGTAGGATAAGTGTCCCAAGTCCATAAGTCAGTATAAATACCTAGCGTAGCCAATCATAATTCTTATGTGCAATTAGACACAGCTGTGTCTCCCATTCGCACTGATCCCCCCCCTTTTCCGGTCACCATAGAAATGGCACCAGCCAATCAGGTCGTGGCATCCAGTGATGTCCATTACATCACTTCCGGAAAATGTGGCTATGTGACGTCTTCCGCCAGCCCCACTTTGTATTGCCAATCATGACGCATGACTATATCAAGTAACGCAGTCATAAATTTGGATGTGGATTTTTTTTAAATTGATAAAAACAGTTAAAATAATATAATTTGGACCTGTTTTTGTTCCTAGAGTATTAACCACAATAATACTAATTTCCAGTCATTTGTCAATTATGACCACTTCACAGTTCACAATATTGTTCACCAATATTATCCAAAGGCTGTCTGGCTAATCTAAACAACAAAGCAGCAGCACAAACACACAGCAGCTATTTTTGTTTAAAAATGTGTTGCAAATTAGTTATGTATTAGAGCAATAACCAATAAAGATGTTTGTCTATGCAAAAAAGACAGTCACCAATGGTCGCCCCCCCAAATAAATAAATAAATAAATATAGCACATAATGAAAAGAAAGGTGTACAAGTTGAAATAGTCCTCAGGTCCTCCCACCCTCTGTTATTTTGTATATTAAAAAGGACATGCAAAGTTTACCAAACCAAGCACTTCAGTGACAGGGACTGATACTTTTGGGGCTGAAGTGCTTAGTTTGTTTGAGCCCACACAAAACAAACTACGAATGAGCTTAAGACAGCTAAAAGTGTTGTTAATCCTCTCTTCAGCTGGAAGATGTCATTCTCATCCAATTCCTCTCCTTCATCAGTGTTAATGTCATTATTACACAATGGGGCATATGTAATAGGGTTCGAGTTTGCCAGAGGATGCCAGCCAATCTCAGACTTCTTTTAAAGCAGCAATCATTTACAAGGCATGGTTTTGCCTCATAAATGATTGCAGCTTTAAAAAAAAGTCAGAGATATGTCGGCATCCCGCACCTCCCGCAAACTCAAACCCTTTTACATATGTCCCAATATTTGCTCATCCCCAATGGAATTTACCATTAAACTCTCTGTACTTTGATGTCTTTGGTGGGAAAGGTCTTCTTCATGTAATTTTTAGTTTCAAATTTTGAGAACATCAGCTTTTCCACATTTTTAGGAAGTAGCCTCCTACACTGATTGCTCACAAAGTTCCTGGCTGTGCTAAACTTTCTTTCCAAGTACACACTGGAGGGTGGGCAGCTTAAGTTAAGCAAAGCTACTTTATACAAGGAGCTCCAAATTGCCTTTTATTCCCTCCCAGTAGTTAAAGGCACTGTCTGACATGCTAATTTATACATTGTCATTAAAATAATAATAATTCTATTGATAGTTACTCTATCAGATTGTGTCATGGTAGAGCTGTAAATAAATTTGGGCAATTCTTTTGGGCCTGACCAGATGTCATAATGTTGTTTCACTTTGGTGCGCTGAGTGGATTTATCTTTTTCATCAGTGGGTCTCTGGGAAAAGGTTATTTTTTTCCTGGTAGCAACCACAGCACTAGTGCTGGGTTACGACTCCTGCCCCTCTATCGACTAATCCATATCAAGTAATGGATGGTGTCACAGCACTTACTGAACATTATTTTTTATCACAGTACCTGAACCTGATCACACGCAAGCATTAGTAATTTATTTTTGTTTTACAACACACTGTGACTCACAGCACTTCTAGTAATGGTAGCATGGCACCTACTGAACATTATTTTTTACCACAGTTCCGGACCCTGAACACACAGAAGACACAATGTCCTTAATGGTGTTGTTTTTAAATGACAGTGCCCACTCAGTGCCCCTTTAAGAAGAATACAATGCTCCTAATAGCATTTTTTAAAGGACACAGAGCCACTGTCTTTACTGGCTTCAAGTTACACAAACACACAAGAACAACAGTCCACTCCACTGGCGTTTAGTGCTGCAGCCCACAGTCCCTAAATGACACAGTGCACTCTAATTGGCAGTTATGGGTAGTGACCCTGTATTTTTAGGTTTCTGGGCCTAATTACCATAATAATCTATATGCCGTTGTGTTCAGTAGAACTATGATCCATGGTGACAACGCAGATATCCAGTTATAGCTCATCTACCAAACACAACTCCAGCATATTTGTTTTTCTTATATTGTGTCAAGGAGAGCAGTGGAACACACATTGTAACCCATTAGCCCATCAAGATTTTTTTTTTAAATTATTTAAAAAATATCTGTATTATTTAAGCACTTGTTGCCTGTACACCTCTTCTGAACCTATGATGAGTGACCAGAGGTATTTTGGATAACGGATTTTTCCGTATTTTGGAATAATTAGATACCATAATGAGATATCATGGTGATGGGACCTAAATCTAAGCACAGAATGCATTTATGTTTCATATACACCTTATACACACAGCCTGAAGGTAATTTTTGCCAATATTTTTTATAACTTTGTGCATTAAACAAAGTGTGTGTACATTCACACAATTCATTTATGTTTCATATACACCTTGTATACACAGCCTGAAGGTCATTTAATACAATATTATTAATAACTTTGTGTATTAAACAAAGTTTGTGTAAACTGAGCCATCAAAAAACAAAGATTTCACTATCTCACTCTCACTCAAAAAAGTCCGTATTTCGGAATATTCCGTATTTCGGAATATATGGATATGGGATACTCAACCTGTAATATGTTTGATTTATGCCGTATTAATTGACTTATGAGCTATATTTTACTAGAAAACATTTTGCATTTATAATATGTGGACCATTTTAACATATAAATGGAATATCATTATATAAAGGACTCTACAATAATAGTACACTTGTAAGGGGATTTTATTACATTATTTTGCATAACACTATACTGCAGAATTCCTCACATAATCATAACTTGTAGATGTCAGTCTTAACTGACAATTTGCTCTAAGAGAATTAAGATATCTCCGCAGTCAGCTTCACCAGGCAGTACATTTTCTGGATGGCTAACCAACTCATCACGCTAGGCTCACATTATGACTGAACACTAATCCCTATTTGATCTTTAGATGGAGAGAAAACAAATGTTATGTTCCCACTGGCCTCAAAGCAAAAGCATTGGTAAGTGGCTTCTAGCTGGATTGAGCAACAGGGAAACCAAGCATCATTAACTGTTTATGCACGAAGGTCATTGCAGCAAGGCTAAAATAGCCTTGAAATGACCTGAAAACAACTAAGTAGATTAAACTATGCCAAAACTATTAACATCAAGCTGCATATTCCATTAATAGTCTGATGATCTTACCGAAAATGGAATGCTGCCCAATAGCCTGACTACAATGTAGCCACTCACAGCATTAGACATTGTGCAGAGGCTCTATTGGTAAATATATGTAACACTCACAACGCATGCCAGACATGGAAAACATACAAATACGTTGAACGT
This sequence comes from Pseudophryne corroboree, assembly GCF_028390025.1. Lineage (NCBI taxonomy): Eukaryota > Metazoa > Chordata > Amphibia > Anura > Myobatrachidae > Pseudophryne > Pseudophryne corroboree. The sequence goes on along the minus strand of NC_086447.1, from coordinate 526,232,002 downwards.
GGTCTACTTTTTTAATGTAGTAATGACTACATCAGATTCATTGTAAGTTACAATTTGTAATAGTATTGGTTGCAAAGGTCAGCTAATAATCTAATAGGCTATCGCCACATGAACAGCTCACAACGGTTAAACTATAGTAATAGAATATGTTGTAAATCTTGTAAAGCACATTTCATGTTCTCTATTATGGTATAATTTTCTGTTTAGACTTTTTTAACTGTATTGGCAGCAAAATTGAAACTGCCATCTTTCTAAACCGGAGACACAACACTCAACAGCAATAGTTATCTGTCACTATACCGTGCATTCATAAAGAGAAATTAAACTTCAAGATCAATCACAATTGTATTACTAGTAGTGATGTGCACCGGACATTTTTCGGGTTTTGTGTTTTGGTTTTGGATTCGGTTCCGCGGCCGTGTTTTGGATTCGGACGCGTTTTGGCAAAACCTCACCGAAATTTTTTTGTCGGATTCGAATGTGTTTTGGATTCGGGTGTTTTTTTCAAAAAACCCTAAAAAACAGCTTAAATCATAGAATTTGGGGGTCATTTTGATCCCATAGTATTATTAACCTCAATAACCATAATTTCCACTCATTTCCAGTCTATTCTGAACACCTCACACCTCACAATATTATTTTTAGTCCTAAAATTTGCACCAAGGTCGCTGGATGGCTAAGCTAAGCGACACAAGTAGCCGACACAAACACCTGGCCCATCTAGGAGTGGCACTGCAGTGTCAAACAGGATGGCACTTCAAAAAAATTGTCCCCAAACAGCACATGATGCAAAGAAAAAAAGAGGCGCACCAAGATCGCTGTGTGACTAAGCTAAGCGACACAAGTGGCCGACACAAACACCTGGCCCATCTAGGAGTGGCACTGCAGTGTCAGACAGGATGGCACTTCAAAAAAATAGTCCCCAAACAGCACATGATGCAAAGAAAAATGAAAGAAAAAAGAGGTGCAAGATGGAATTGTACTTGGGCCCTCCCACCCACCCTTATGTTGTATAAACAGGACATGCACACTTTAACGAACCCATCATTTCAGCGACAGGGTGTGCCACACGACTGTGACTGAAATGACTGGTTGGTTTGGGCCCCCACCAAAAAAGAAGCAATCAATCTCTCCTTGCACAAACTGGCTCTACAGAGGCAAGATGTCCTCCTCCTCATCATCCTCCAATTCCTCACCCCTTTCACTGTGTACATCCCCCTCCACACAGACTATTAATTCGTCCTCACTGGAATCCACCATCTCAGATCCCTGTGTACTTTCTGGAGGCAATTGCTGATGAATGTCTCCACGGAGGAATTGATTATAATTCATTTTGATGAACATATTCTTCTCCACATTTTCTGGAAGTAACCTCGTATGCCGATTGCTGACAAGGTGAGCGGCTGCACTAAACACTCTTTCGGAGTACACACTGGAGGGAGGGCAACTTAGGTAAAATAAAGCCAGTTTCTGCAAGGGCCTCCAAATTGCCTCTTTTTCCTGCCAGTATACGTACGGACTGTCTGACGTGCCTACTTGGATGCGGTCATTCATATAATCCTCCACCATTCTTTCAATGGTGAGAGAATCATATGCAGTGACAGTAGACGACATGTCAGTAATCATTGGCAGGTCCTTCAGTCCGGACCAGATGTCAGCACTCGCTCCGGACTGCCCTGCATCACCGCCAGCAGGTGGGCTCGGAATTCTTAGCCTTTTCCTCGCACCCCCAGTTGCGGGAGAATGTGAAGGAGGAGATGTTGACGGGTCACGTTCCGCTTGACTTGACAATTTTTTCACCAGCAGGTCTTTGAACCTCTGCAGACTTGTGTCTGCCGGAAAGAGAGATACAACGTAGGTTTTAAATCTTGGATCGAGCACGGTGGCCAAAATGTAGTGCTCTTATTTCAACAGATTGACCACCCGTGAATCCTGGTTAAGCAAATTAAGGGCTCCATCCACAAGTCCCACATGCCTAGTGGAATCGCTCTGTTTTAGCTCCTCCTTCAATGTCTCCAGCTTCTTCTGCAAAAGCTGGATGAGGGGAATGACCTGATTTAGGCTGGCAGTGTCTGAACTGACTTCACGTGTGGCAAGTTCAAAGGGTTGCAGAACCTTGTACAACGTTGAAATCATTCTCCACTGCGCTTGAGTCAGGTGCATTCCCCCTCCTTTGCCTATATCGTGGGCAGATGTATAGGCTTGAATGGACTTTTGCTGCTCCTCCATCCTCTGAAGCATATAGAGGGTTGAATTCCACCTCGTTACCACCTCTTGCTTCAGATGATGGCAGGGCAGGTTCCTGATTGTTTGGTGGTGCTCCAGTCTTCTGTACGCGGTGGCTGAATGCCGAAAGTGGCCCGCAATTCTTCGGGCCACCGACATGATCTCTTGCACGCCCCTGTCGTTTTTTAAATAATTCTGCACCACCAAATTCAATGTATGTGCAAAACATGGGACGTGCTGGAATTTGCCCAGATGTAATGCACGCACAATATTGCTGGCGTTGTCCGATGTCACAAATCCCCAGGAGAGTCCAATTGGGGTAAGCCATTCTGCGATGATGTTCCTAGGTTTCCGTAAGAGGTTGTCAGCTGTGTGCCTCTTATGGAAAGCGGTGATACAAAGCGTAGCCTGCCTAGGAACGAGTTGGCGTTTGCGAGATGCTGCTACTGGTGCCGCCGCTGCTGTTCTTGCTGCGGGAGGCAATACATCTACCCAGTGGGCTGTCACAGTCATATAGTTCTGAGTCTGCCCTGCTCCACTTGTCCACATGTCCGTGGTTAAGTGGACATTGGTTACAACTGCATTTTTTAGGACACTGGTGACTCTTTTTCTGAGGTCTGTGTACATTTTCGGTATCGCCTGCCTAGAGAAATGGAACCTAGATGGTATTTGGTACCGGGGACACAGTACCTCAAACAAGTCTCTAGTAGCCTCTGAATTGACGGTGGATACCGGAACCACGTTTCTCACCACCCAGGCTGACAAGACCTGAGTTATCCGCTTTGCAGCAGGATGACTGCTGTGATATTTCATCTTCCTCGCAAAGGATTGTTGGACAGTCAATTGCTTACTGGAAGTAGTACAAGTGGCCTTCCGACTTCCCCTCTGGGATGACGATTGACTCCCAGCAGCAACAACAGCAGCGCCAGCAGCAGTAGGCGTTACACTCAAGGATGCATCGGAGGAATCCCAGGCAGGAGAGGACTCGTCAGACTTGCCAGTGACATGGCCTGCAGGACTATTGGCTTTCCTGTGTAAGGTGGAAATTGACACTGAGGGAGTTGGTGGTGTGGTTTGCAGGAACTTGGTTACAAGAGGAAGAGATTTAGTGGTCAGTGGACTGCTTCCGCTGTTATCCAAAGTTTTTGAACTTGTCACTGACTTCTGATGAATGCGCTGCAGGTGACGTATAAGGGAGGATGTTCCTAGTTGGTTAACGTCCTTACCCCTACTTATTACAGCTTGACAAAGGCAACACACGGCTTGACACTTGTTGTCCGCATTTGTGTTGAAATAATTCCACACCGAAGAGGTGATTTTTTTTGTATTTTGATCAGGCATGTCAATGGCCATATTCGTCCCACGGACAACAGGTGTCTCCCCGGGTGCCTGACTTAAACAAACCACCTCACCATCAGAATCCTCCTTGTCAATTTCCTCCCCAGCGCCAGCAACACCCATATCCTCATCCTGGTGTACTTCAACAGTGACATCTTCAATTTGACAATCAGGAACTGGACTGCGGGTGCTCCTTCCAGCACTTGCAGGGGGCGTGCAAATGGTGGAAGGCGCAAGCTCTTCCCGTCCAGTGTTGGGAAGGTCAAGCATCGCAACCAACACAATTGGACTCTCCTTGGGGATTTGTGATTTAGAAGAACGCACAGTTCTTTGATGTGCTTTTGCCAGCTTAAGTCTTTTCATTTTTCTAGCGAGAGGATGAGTGCTTTCATCCTCATGTGAATCTGAACCACTAGCCATGAACAGAGGCCAGTGCCTCAGCCGTTCCTTGCCACTCCGTGTCGTAAATGGCATATTGGCGAGTTTACGCTTCTCATCAGACGCTTTCAATTTTGATTTTTGGGTAATTTTACTGAACTTTAGTTTTTTGGATTTTACATGCTCTCAACTATGACATTGGGCATCGGCCTTGGCAGACGACGTTGATGGCATTTCATCGTCACGGCCATGACTAGTGGCAGCAGCTTCAGCACGAGGTGGAAGTGGATCTTGATCTTTCCCTATTTTAACCTCCACATTTTTGTTCTCCATTTTTTAATGTGTGGAATTATATGCCAGTATCAATAGCAATGGCCTACTACTATATATACTGCGCACAACTAAAATGCACCACAGGTATAGAATGTAGATGGATAGTATACTTAATGACGACACAGAGATAGGTACAGCAGTGGCCTTCCGTACCGTACTGCTATATATACTGGTGGTCACTGTGTCAGCAAACTGCAAAACTAAAATGCACCACAGGTATAGAATGTAGATGGATAGTATACTTAATGACGACACAGAGGTAGGTACAGCAGTGGCCTTCCGTACCGTACTGCTATATATAGTATACTGGTGGTCACTGTGTCAGCAAGCTGCAAAACTAAAATGCACCACAGGTATAGAATGTAGATGGATAGTATACTTGACGACACAGAGGTAGGTACAGCAGTGGCCTACTGTACCGTAATGCTATATATTATATACTGGTGGTCACTGGTCATCAAAACTCTGCACTGTACTCCTCCTAGATAATATTATACTGCTGGCCCCCAGTCCCCACAATAAAGCAGCACACTGAGCACAGATATGGAGTGTTTTTCAGGCAGACAACGTATACTGGTGGTCACTGTCAGCATAACTCTGCACTGTACTCCTGCTATATAATACAGCTGCTCCCCAGTCCCCACAATTAAGCAGTGTGAGCACAGATATATGCAGCACACTGAGCACAGATAAGGAGCGTTTTTTTCAGGCAGAGAACGGATAAAACTGGTGGTCACTGATCAGCAAAACTCTGCACTGTACTCCTCCTATATTATACAGCTGATCCCCAGTCCTCCCCACAATTAAGCAATAAAGCACAATCAAGTTCAACAATAACGGAGAGGACGCCAGCCACGTCCTCTCCCTAACATTTCCAATGCACGAGTGAAAATGGCGGCGACGCGCGGCTGCTTATATAGAATCCGAATCTCGCGAGAATCCGACAGCGGGATGATGACGTTCGGGCGCGCTCGGGTTAACCGAGCCATACGGGAGAATCCGAGTATGGCTCGGACCCGTGTAAAAAGGGTGAAGTTCGGGGGGGTTCGGTTTCCGAGAAACCGAACCCGCTCATCACTAGTTACTAGTTGTAATTATTTACAAACAAACACCAATGATTTTCTGAAACTATTAGCACATCCACAATCTGCAATTCTCCGCACTACTTTGGCAAGAAATACATGGAAGACAACACTTTTAATCCCCAAATAAATAATAGTGATAAAAAGCAATATAGAAAACTGGAAAATGCTCTTTTTTATTTTCTGATTTCAGTGCAATGTGTGTTAATGTGTAGTTCATGTATGCAGTGTATTTTAATCAAGGTATTAGTAAATTGCTAATGGAGCATTTTATGCATAGTAGAAAATAGCAATACTATTAACATGCTGGCTAATTAAAAAATATGCAAAATGTTATTCCAAAAATGCTGAGACATCATTGGCTTTTATTAGCTAACTGAGCAGAAATGCTCAGGATCTTTAATAAACTTATGTACTTTGTAATTACTGAATTGTGCTAACTGCTAAGAGTAAACATTCATATGGTTACATTATGCGTTCCACTACCTTATTTAATAAACACTATAGTTTTGTGCACAGGTGTAGCCAGAACTTCATGGCAGAGTAGTAAACATATGAAGGAGGGTCCCATCACAATGCTTCATAGAGATACCTCATGATATACTCGATGGCCACAGTTAATTTTAACCTGAAAAGGGTTTTCTCTCTTGCGTACAGTAATCTATCAATCCATCATGTAGGAATACTTGAGTTTGGTAATATTCTCTGAGCTTTGATAAATGCCACCCTAAGTATTATAAAGTAGCTCTACATGATTGTATTGGAACATAGGGCCTAATTCAGAGTTGATCACAGCAGCAAATCTGTTAGCAGTTGGGCAAAACCATGCGCACTGCAGGAGGGGGGGGGGGGCAGATATAACATGTGCAGAGAAAGTTAGATTTGTGTGTTCAAACTGAAATCTAAATTGCAGTGTAAAAATAAAGCAGCCAGTATTTACCCTGCACAGAAACAAAATAACCCACCCAAGTCTAACTCTCTCTACAAATGTTATATCTGCCACACCTGCAGTATAGATGGGGGGGTCATTCCAAGTTGATCGCTTGCTGCCATTTTTCAGAGCGCAGCAATCAGGTTACTACTGCGCATGCATATGCACCGCAATGCGCACACGCGTCGTATGGGTACAAAGCGGATCGTAGATGGGCGATGGATTTAACGAAGAATCCATTCGCACAGCCAATAGCAAGGAGATTGAAAGGAAGAGGGCATTTGTGGGTGGTAACTGACCATTTTCTGGGTGTGTTTGGAAAAACAACGTCAATTCCGGTACCAAAATGACTGAAGTGATCGCAAGGGCTGAGTAAGTCCAGAGCTACTCAGAAACTGCAAAAAACTTTTTCGTCCCGTTCGGCTGCACACGCGTTCGCACACTTGCAAAGCGAAAATACACTCCCTTGTGGGCGGTGACTATGCGTTTGCACGGCTGCAAAAAGTAGCTAGCAAGCGATCAACTTGCAATGACACCCATGGTTTTGCCCAACTGCTAACAAATTTGCTACTGAAATCAACTCTGAATTACCCCCATAATCATGTGGAATTGCTCTGTTATAGCAAGAATAAGAATATTTCAAGAAATCCTACCTGATTTCTACCTGGTCCCAAGATAATACCTCCTTTACAGCGCATTCCCTTTTTCATGGTATCCTGGATTGCCCCTGTATCATCCCAATGGCTGCATCTATTACCATCATCTCAGTCTTTGTTACTGAAGTGGCATGGATCACCCTCTGTTGACATATAGTTAATTTTATGCCCCAAAGTAGTGACCTAGTTCACGTTATACGGTGGGGATGCAGTCAATTTACCTACAATCAAAATCCCGACGGTCAAAATATCAACAACCATTGACCTATGGTCAAAATACCAACAATGTCAAAATACCTACATGGTCAAAATATCGACATTTAAAATACTGACAAGTTCAAAATACCGACATTTAAAATGTCATCAGGTCAAAAAGTCAACATGAGTTTTTCATGAGTTTTTTTTAATCAAAACCGACTTGTTCATACTTTACCATCCCAGTGGACCTGGAGGTGGAATATAATAGTGTGCTGAGCGCAGCGAGGAACCATGCCCGAAGCATGGTGAGCGCAGTGAGCCATGCAAGGGAATGTGGTACACGTTTACGGTGTACGTGTCAACCTATGTTGACAAACACAACAAAAAACAATGAAAACTTGTGTCAACTTTTTAACCTGTCAACATTTCAAATGTCGGTATCTTGACCGTGTCGACATTTCAAATGTCTTTATTTTGACATTGCCGGTATTTTGACCTTGTCTGTATTTTGACCATCGGCCAATTGTTGCTGATATTTTGACCATCTGGATTATGATTTTAGGTATTTCATACTGATCCCCACACAATGGGGTAATTAGACTAAACCTTCTAAAACAGAGAATTGGTGATGTTGCCCATAGCAACCAGATGTTATCTAACATTTTCTAAAAGGCAATAGAGAAATAATAGACATCATCTGATTGGTTGCTCTGGGCAACATCTCCCATTCTCTGTTTTAGAAGCTTTAGTAAATTAACCCCACAGTCACCAGTTCATATTATGCCACACTGTACCCCCCAGTTCACAATGCCACACAGTGTCCCCAATTCATAATTTTCTTCATAGTATTGCCCACTGTTCAAATTATGGCATATTGAGGTGCCCCACTTCATATTATGTTACACTACAGTGCTCCCAGTACATTATAACATCAAACATACACACAACACTTACTCACTACAGTATATAGAAGACTGTTAAGAGATTATGGACCCTATTCAGGTTGGATCGTTAATCTTGCTAAAAAGCAGTTACTGCGATCAAATAGTTGCTGCCCAGAAAAAGCGAAAAACGCCAATTGCAGAAATTGCGAATGCATTGCAATGCGCACTGTGATCGCATAACCGTACGCAAATACCGGATCACCGCGCCAGGCAAGGTTGTCCACAATTCTGCATACCCAAGAGGCTGGAAGTTGTCATTGCTGATTTCAGATACCCACCCAAAAAATGCTTTGCCACGCCTGCGTTTTCACAAACACACCCACAAAATGCCATGTTTCCTCCCCTAAATGCTGGCTTGCTGTCAATGAAAATGTGATTGCGTTGAAGCACAATGTGTTTGCAGAAATACTTGCTAGTCGTGGATGAGCATGTGCAATGTGAATGCTGTGCATACGCAGTCGTTTCATAATCGGGCAGATCGTTTTTTTGCAAATTTTGAGTACCAACCTGAATAGGGTCCTCCTGTAATAGGACAGCAGATAAGAACCACTTGGCCCATCTAGTCTGTCCCCTTTTACCTTTTGGTGGGATCAGTATGATTTGCCGATGGATGGGATGCCGGAAATTAGAATACTGACAGCAGCATCCCGTCCATCAGAATCCCGAAAGCCCCCCAGTGAGCCCCCTAATCCTCCTCTGCCCCCTACCCTAATGGGCCCTACACACTAATAGATCTGCCGCCGAGCTGCCCGACGGCAGATACGGCCGACGGGCGACCCGGCGGCGGGGGGGCAGTGACGGGGGGAGTGAAGTTTCTTCACTCTCCCCGTCACCCGTCTCCATAGCAGTGCAGGCAAATATGGACAATCTCGTCCATATTGGCCTGCATGCAAAAGCGACGGGGCACCAGCGATGAACGAGCGCGGGGCAACACAACGTTCATCACTGGTGCCTCCACACTGAAAGATATGAACGGTATCTCATTCATTAATGAACAAGATCGTTCATATCTTATTATCTTTCAGTATTATCTGCCAGTGTGTAGGGCCCATAACCCTCCATTGTGGGTGCCTAACCCTAACCCTCCCTTCCTGCTGCCTAAACCTAACTCTTCCGCTAACTGCTTCCCCTTTTGGTAACATCAACCCTATTTGATACTTAGTTATTTGTAAGGATGTATTTATGTATGTCACAAACATGTTTATCTTGCTCTACTGTCTTAGTCTCTACTGTCTTAGCTTCTTCCACTTATCCATTACCCTATCTGTGACATAATTTTTCCTCAAGTTTCCCCTGAACCTCCCTCCCTCCAGTTTCAGTGTATGTCCTTGTGTTCTGATACTTCTCTTCCTTTGAAGAATGTCTCCCTTCTATACCTTGTTAAAACCCTTGGTATATTTGAAAGTTTCTAGCATATCCCCACTTTCCCTTCTCTGCTCCAAACTATATATAAGATCGCTTGCTCAGATTTTTAGCACATGCAAGCAACATATACTGTAGTTAGATCGCCTAGCATGTGCATAAAGAACACTGGTTAGCACAGATCGCTCAGCACACTTCGCTATGTGCTGAGCGATCTATGCTAACTTAGATCGCTTAGCACACAGCACAAGTCATCCCGTGTGTATGCACCATAAGTGTTAATATTGGCCAAGCTAGATAATCAGGATAGGCAGTTTTTTTATTTTATAGTGCAGGAAGTTACATCTATTGTCTAAGTGTATCACATTGGTGCTGAACATTAGAACTTTGTGCAACTTAACACTAGTGATGTGCACCGGAAATTTTTCGGGTTTTGTGTTTTGGTTTTGGATTCGGTTCCGCGGCCGTGTTTGGATTCGGACGCATTTTTGCAAAACCTCCCTGAAAATATTTTGTCGGATTCGGGTGTGTTTTGGATTTGGGTGTTTTTTTTTATAAAAAACCCTCAAAAACAGCTTAAATCATAGAATTTGGGGGTCATTTTGATCCCATAGTATTATTAACCTCAATAACCATAATTTCCACTAATTTTCAGTCTATTCTGAACACCTCACAATATTATTTTTAGTCCTAAAATTTGCACCGAGGTCGCTGGATGGCTAAGCTAAGCGACACAAGTGGCCGACACAAACACCTGGCCCATCTAGGAGTGGCACTGCAGTGTCAGGCAGGATGGCACTTCAAAAAAAATTGTCCCCAAACAGCACATGATGCAAAGAAAAAAAGAGGCGCAATGAGGTAGCTGTGTGACTAAGCTAAGCGACCGAAGTGGCTGACACAAACACCTGGCCCATCTAGGAGTGGCACTGCAGTGTCAGACAGGATGGCACTTCAAAAAAATAGTCCCCAAACAGCACATGATGCAAAGAAAAAAAGAGGCGCAATGAGGTAGCTGTGTGACTAAGCTAAGCGACCCAAGTGGCCGACACAAACACCTGGCCCATCTAGGAGTGGCACTGCAGAGTCAGACAGGATGGCACTTCAAAAAAATAGTCCCCAAACAGCACATAATGCAAAGAAAAAAAGAGGAGCACCAAGGTCGCTGTGTGACTAAGCTAAGCGACACAAGTGGCCGACACAAACACCTGGCCCATCTAGGAGTGGCACTGCAGTGTCAGACAGGATGGCACTTCAAAAAAATAGTCCCCAAACAGCACATGATGCAAAGAAAAAAAAGAGGCGCACCAAGGTCGCTGTGTGACTAAGCTAAGCGACACAAGTGGCCGACACAAACACCTGGCCCATCTAGGAGTGGCACAGCAGTGTCAGACAGGATGGCACTTCAAAAAAATAGTCCCCAAACAGCACATGATGCAAAGAAAAAAAAGAGGCGCACCAAGGTAGCTGTGTGACTAAGCTAAGCGACACAAGTGGCCGACACAAACACCTGGCCCATCTAGGAGTGGCACTGCAGTGTCAGGCAGGATGGCACTTCAAAAAAATAGTACCCAAACAGCACATGATGCAAAGAAAAATGAAAGAAAAAAGAGGTGCAAGATGGAATTGTCCTTGGGCCCTCCCACCCACCCTTATGTTGTATAAACAGGACATGCACACTTTAACGAACCCATCATTTCAGCGACAGGGTCTGCCACACGACTGTGACTGAAATGACTGGTTGGTTTGGGCCCCCACAAAAACAGAAGCAATCAATCTCTCCTTGCACAAACTGGCTCTACAGAGGCAAGATGTCCACCTCATCATCATCCTCCGATTCCTCACCCCTTTCACTGTGTTCATCCCCCTCCTCACAGATTATTAATTCGTCCCCACTGGAATCCACCATCTCAGATCCCTGTGTACTTTCTGGAGGCAATTGCTGGTGAATGTCTCCACGGAGGAATTGATTATAATTCATTTTGATAAACATCATCTTCTCCACATTTTCTGGAAGTAACCTCATACGCCGATTGCTGACAAGGTGAGCGGCTGCACTAAACACTCTTTCGGAGTACACACTGGAGGGAGGGCAACTTAGGTAGAAAAAAGCCAGTTTGTGCAAGGGCCTCCAAATTGCCTCTTTTTCCTGCCAGTATATGTACGGACTGTCTGACGAGCCTACTTGGATGCGGTCACTCATATAATCCTCCACCATTCTTTCAATGGTGAGAGAATCATATGCAGTGACAGTAGACGACATGTCAGTAATCGTTGCCAGGTCCTTCAGTCCGGACCAGATGTCAGCACTCGTTCCAGACTGCCCTGCATCACCGCCAGCGGGTGGGCTCGGAATTCTTAGCCTTTTCCTCACACCCCCAGTTGCGGGAGAATGTGAAGTAGGAGCTGTGTACGGGTCACGTTCCGCTTGACTTGACAATTTTCTCACCAGCAGGTCTTTGAACCTCTGCAGACTTGTGTCTGCCGGAAAGAGAGATACAACTTAGGTTTTAAATATAGGATCGAGCACGGTGGCCAAAATGTAGTGCTCTGATTTCAACAGATTGACCACCCGTGAATCCTGGTTAAGCGAATTAAGGGCTCCATCCACAAGTCCCACATGCCTAGCGGAATCGCTCTGTTTTAGCTCCTCCTTCAATGTCTCCAGCTTCTTCTGCAAAAGCCTGATGAGGGGAATGACCTGACTCAGGCTGGCAGTGTCTGAACTGACTTCACGTGTGGCAAGTTCAAAGGGTTGCAGAACCTTGCACAACGTTGAAATCATTCTCCACTGCGCTTGAGTCAGGTGCATTCCCCCTTCTTTGCCTATATCGTGGGCAGATGTATAGGCTTGAATGGACTTTTGCTGCTCCTCCATCCTCTGGAGCATATAGAGGGTTGAATTCCACCTCGTTACCACCTCTTGCTTCAGATGATGGCAGGGCAGGTTCAGGACTGTTTGCTGGTGCTCCAGTCTTCGGCATGCGGTGGCTGAATGCCGAAAGTGGCCCGCAATTCTTCGGGCCACCGACAGCATCTCTTGCACGCCCCTGTCGTTTTTTAAATAATTCTGCACCACCAAATTCAATGTATGTGCAAAACATGGGACGTGCTGGAATTTGCCCAGATGTAATGCACGCACAATATTGGTGGCGTTGTCCGATGTCACAAATCCCCAGGAGAGTCCAATTGAGGTAAGCCATTCTGCGATGATGTTCCTCAGTTTCCGTAAGAGGTTGTCAGCTGTGTGCCTCTTATGGAAAGCGGTGATACAAAGCTTAGCCTGCCTAGGAACGAGATGGCGTTTGCGAGATGCTGCTACTGGTTCCGCCGCTGCTGTTCTTGCTGCGGGAGGCAATACATCTACCCAGTGGGCTGTCACAGTCATATAGTCCTGAGTCTGCCCTGCTCCACTTGTCCACATGTCCGTGGTTAAGTGGACATTGGGTACAACTGCATTTTTTAGGACACTGGTGACTCTTTTTCTGAGGTCTGTGTACATTTTCGGTATCGCCTGCCTAGAGAAATGGAACCTAGATGGTATTTGGTACCGGGGACACAGTACCTCAATCAAGTCTCTAGTTGCCTCTGAATTGACGGTGGATACCGGAACCACGTTTCTCACCACCCATGCTGACAAGACCTGAGTTATCCGCTTTGCAGCAGGATGACTGCTGTGATATTTCATCTTCCTCGCAAAGGACTGTTGGACAGTCAATTGCTTACTGGAAGTAGTACAAGTGGCCTTCCGACTTCCCCTCTGGGATGACGATTGACTCCCAGCAGCAACAACAGCAGCAGCGCCAGCAGCAGTAGGCGTTACACTCAAGGATGCATCGGAGGAATCCCAGGCAGGAGAGGACTCGTCAGACTTGCCAGTGACATGGCCTGCAGGACTATTGGCTTTCCTGGGTAAGGTGGAAATTGAGGGAGTTGGTGGTGTGGTTTGCAGGAACTTGGTTACAAGAGGAAGCGATTTAGTGGTCAGTGGACTGCTTCCGCTGTCATCCAAAGTTTTTGAACTTGTCACTGACTTCTGATGAATGCACTGCAGGTGACGTATAAGGGAGGATGTTCCTAGTTGGTTAACGTCCTTACCCCTACTTATTACAGCTTGACAAAGGCAACACACGGCTTGACACCTGTTGTCCGCATTTGTGTTGAAATAATTCCACACCGAAGAGGTGATTTTTTTTGTATTTTGACCAGGCATGTCAATGGCCATATTCGTCCCACGGACAACAGGTGTCTCTCTGGGTGCCTGACTTAAACAAACCACCTCACCATCAGAATCCTCCTTGTCAATTTCCTCCCCAGCGCCAGCAACACCCATATCCTCATCCTGGTGTACTTCAACAGTGACATCTTCAATTTGACTATCAGGAACTGGACTGCGGGTGCTCCTTCCAGCACTTGCAGGGGGCGTGCAAATGGTGGAAGGCGCAAGCTCTTCCCGTCCAGTGTTGGGAAGGTCAGGCATCGCAACCGACACAATTGGACTCTCCTTGGGGATTTGTGATTTAGAAGAACGCACAGTTCTTTGCTGTGCTTTTGCCAGCTTAAGTCTTTTCATTTTTCTAGCGAGAGGATGAGTGCTTCCATCCTCATGTGAATCTGAACCACTAGCCATGAACATAGGCCAGGGCCTCAGCCATTCCTTGCCACTCCGTGTCGTAAATGGCATATTGGCAAGTTTACGCTTCTCATCAGACGCTTTCAATTTTGATTTTTGGGTCATTTTACTGAACTTTTGTTTTTTGGATTTTACATGCTCTCTACTATGACATTGGGCATCGGCATGGCAGACGACGTTGATGGCATTTCATCGCCTTGGCCATGACTAGTGGCAGCAGCTTCAGCACGAGGTGGAAGTGGATCTTGATCTTTCCCTATTTTAACCTCCACATTTTTGTTCTCCATTTTTTAATGTGTGGAATTATATGCCAGTATCAATAGCAATGGCCTACTACTATATATACTGCGCACAACTGAAATGCACCATAGGTATGGATGGATAGTATACTTGACGACACAGAGGTAGGTAGAGCAGTGGCCTTCCGTACCGTATTGCTATATATACTGGTGGTCACTGTCAGCAAAACTCTGCACTTTACTCCTCCTATATGATATACTGGTGGTCCCCAGTCCCCACAATAAAGCAGTGTGAGCACAGATATATGCAGCACACTGAGCACAGATATGGAGTGTTTTCAGGCAGACAATGTATACTGGTGGTCACTGGTCAGCAAAGCTCTGCACTGTACTCCTCCTATATAATATACTGGTGGTCCCCAGTACCCACAATAAAGCAGTGTGAGCATAGATATATGCAGCACACTGAGCACAGATATGGAGTGTTTTTCAGGCAGACAACGTATACTGGTGGTCACTGTCAGCAAAACTCTGCACTGTACTCCTCCTATATAATACTGCTGTTGCCCAGTCCCCACAATAAAGCAGCGTGAGCACAGATATATGCAGCACACTGAGCACAGATATGGAGTGTTTTTCAGGCAGACAATGTATACTGGTGGTCACTGGTCAGCAAAACTCTGCACTGTACTCCTCCTATATAATATACAGGTGGTTCCCAGTCCCCACAATAAAGCAGTGTGAGCACAGATATATGCAGCACACTGAGCACAGATATGGAGTGTTTTTCAGGCAGACAACGTATACTGGTGGTCACTGTCAGCAAAACTCTGCACTGTACTCCTCCTATATAATACTGCTGGTCCCCAGTCCCCACAATAAAGCAGTGTGAGCACAGATATATGCAGCACACTGAGCACAGATATGGAGTGTTTTTCAGGCAGACAACGTATACTGGTGGTCACTGTCAGCAAAACTCTGCACTGTACTCCTCCTATATAATATACTGGTGGTCCCCAGTCCCCACAATAAAGCAGTGTGAGCACAGATATATGCAGCACACTGAGCACAGATATGGAGTGTTTTCAGGCAGACAATGTATACTGGTGGTCACTGGTCAGCAAAGCTCTGCACTGTACTCCTCCTATATAATATACTGGTGGTCCCCAGTACCCACAATAAAGCAGTGTGAGCATAGATATATGCAGCACACTGAGCACAGATATGGAGTGTTTTTCAGGCAGACAACGTATACTGGTGGTCACTGTCAGCAAAACTCTGCACTGTACTCCTCCTATATAATACTGCTGCTCCCCAGTCCCCACAATTAAGCAATAAGCACAAATATTTTTGCATCAAGAATTCAAAATTAATAAACGGAGAGTGTTTTTCAGGCAGACAACGTATACTGGTGGTCACTGTCAGCAAAACTCTGCACTGTACTCCTCCTATATAATATACTGGTGGTCCCCAGTCCCCACAATAAAGCAGTGTGAGCACAGATATATGCAGCACACTGAGCACAGATATGGAGTGTTTTTCAGGCAGACAATGTATACTGGTGGTCACTGGTCAGCAAAACTCTGCACTGTACTCCTCCTATATAATATACTGGTGGTTCCCAGTCCCCACAATAAAGCAGTGTGAGCACAGATATATGCAGCACACTGAGCACAGATATGGAGTGTTTTTCAGGCAGACAACGTATACTGGTGGTAACTGTCAGCAAAACTCTGCACTGTACTCCTCCTATATAATACAGCTGCTCCCCAGTCCCCACAATTAAGCAATAAGCACAAATATTTTTGCATCAAGAATTCAAAATTAATAAACGGAGAGGACGCCAGCCACGTCCTCTCCCTAACATTTCCAATGCACGAGTGAAAATGGCGGCGACGCGCGTCTGCTTATATAGAATCCGAATCTCGCGAGAATCCGACAGCGGGATGATGACGTTCAGGCGCGCTCAGGTTAACCGAGCCATACGGGAGAATCCGAGTATGCCTCGGACCCATGTAAAATGGGTGAAGTTCGGGGGGGTTCGGTTTCCGAGGAACCGAACCCGCTCATCACTACAGATCACTAATAATAATAATAATAATAATAAAAATTATTATTATTATTATTATTATCCATTATTTATGTGGCACCACAAGGGTTCTGCAAGGCCTAACAATGTACATAAACAAATGAGCAGAATAAGAAAATAGTGACTTAAACTATTGTTTACAAGCTCCTTGAAAAACTGACGTTTCCCAATGTTTCTCCTGTATTTTTTTTCGTGCTATCCAATTTGTCTGCCTGAAAAAAAAAAAAAAATCTCCCAAAAACACATAGGTTTAATGAAATCTGTGTGTTTTCGGGAGAAACAGACCCGTTTTCAGACACAAACAGTGCTGTTTTTTGGGGATTTGATTTTCCTATCTGAGGAAGGACAAACATAATTCCTGATAAGCCATGGTTTGCGAGTTTATCGAGGATAGTTGAAAAGGCAGGAGGATAGGGGGGGGGGGGGGGCAATCAATTAGCCACAAGAAAACATTGTGGCTATTTGAATTCCCCTCTTAATATGTTCCAGCAAACTAACACATAGTATCAGCAGCCCCAACTCTAGACACTAGAATTAATTTAGCAGAAAATATATATGGGCAGTGGTCATTGGCGTTTCTATCATGGGTGCAATGTGTAAGGTGCACACTGGCTCCTGGTCCAGAGGGGCCACACCGCACACACTGCACCCATGTTATACTTACCTTTCCAGAGTCCAGCATCAGGCACAAAAATTGCAGCCAAGATGGTCGCTGTGCATGCGCAGTAGTGAAATTAGTCTCCAGAACATGGCGGGCGCCATGTTTCCAGAGACAAGTGCATGCGCAATAGAGTAACCTCCAGCACAATGCTAGAGCCGACTGCACCATAAAGAGGAGGGTCCCACCTGGAGTATGCACACAGGCCACCTCCTCCGTTAAAAAGCCCCTGTCAGTGACTATCAGTGGACGCCCCTGTCAGTGGCTATCAGTGGACGCCCCTGTCAGTGGCTGTCAGTGGACGCACCTGTCAGTGGCTGTCAGTGGACGCCCCTGTCAGTGGCTGTCAGTAGACGCCCCTGTCAGTGGCTGTCAGTGGATGTCCCTGTCAGTGGACGCCCCTGTCAGTGGCTGTCAGTGGACGCCCCTGTCAGTGGCTGTCAGTGGACGAACCTGTCAGTGGCTATCAGTGGATGCCCATGTAAGTGGACGCCCCTGTCAGTGGCTATCAGTGGACGCCCCTGTCAGTGGCTATCAGTGGTGCTTGGGAAAAAGACAAGAAACTGAGATTTTTGCAACTTTTGCCTAAAATGTGTAGAAGTCAGGAATTATGGGGGTAATTCCAAGTTGATCGCAGCAGGAATTTTTTTAGCAGTTGGGCAAAACCATGTGCACTGCAGGGGAGGCAGATTTAACATGTGCAGAGAGAGTTAGATTTGGGTGGGGTGTGTTCAATCTGCAATCTAATTTGCAGTGTAAAAATAAAGCAGCCAGTATTTACCCTGCACAGAAACAAAATAACCCACCCAAATCTAACTCTTTCTGCACATGTTATATCTGCCTCCCCTGCAGTGCACATGGCTTTGCCCAACTGCTAACACAAATCCTGCTGAGATCAACTTGGAATTACCCCCTATGTGAGTGCTGTGCTTGAGCAGTGACAATCAGATTGATTGCTACCCACATTAGACAGGGAGTCAAAGCGTGAGGCTACCACCCTTTTTCACCCGAGGTAAATTACAGCATCTAATTGAATTATCTCTTGGTCATATATACAATATTCCTCTGTTTTCACATTTTTTACAATCTTTACACCTAATGGGAATTTTCTTCTTTATTTCTTTCTGAAGTGTAGTAGCACTGTAGACCTTCAAATACAAATGGCGGTCATACAGAAGCCTGCGGTATGACATTTATTAAGGAGTAATCCCTTTTTAGAGTAACCGCTTCATATAGCTAGATATCATCGTAAGTAGCAGGAAACATGGAATGCACACAGAGTAGACCCTGCTTGTAGAGAAATTATCAGATGTTCTTACCACAGGAATTAAGTGCAGGAAGGACTAATATGACACACCAAGGAGAATTTAAGAAAAACTGTCTTGTGCTCTTTTAGTACAAGGTGTTCCTGAAAATGCCAGATGTAAAAAGATTTCCATAGAGACCTATAAAAAAGCTTCATACTAAATATAACCAGAACACAAAGCCACTGTCTCCAGCTAACAAACAGCTGTGCAATCTTTTATAACACTTCCACCTAAACTCTATCACAATTTTTTTTATACTAAAATAACTAAATGATCTTCAATACATATACACTGAATGTATCAAAGTGGCTTGTTTGTAGCACATAAGGCATTTATAGATGCTGAGGAAGATGGGATCAAATATTGGTATTCTACTGCATCTATAGTCTATTTTTGTTTTAAAAATATATATTAGTTATGTATACTCCAATAGGGGCACGTGTACTCTGCCATTATAGAATCATTACTTAGGGGTCTATTTACTAAACCTTGGATGGAGATAAATGGCCTAATTCAGACCTGATTGCTAGCAAGCGATTTTTGCACTGCAGCGATCAGATAGTCACCGCCTACAGGGGGAGGCTTTTTTTATCTGTGCAAGTGTGCGAATGCATGTGTAGCAGAGCTGTACAAACAGTTTTTGTGCAGTCTCTACGCAGCCCAGAACTTACTCAGGCGCTGCGATCATATCAGCCTGTCTGGGACCGGAATTGACATGAGGAACTCTCCCTGCTAACGCATGGACATGCATAGCCAGATTAAGGGGGAATGCAGGGCAAACTGTACCCCGGGCCCCTTTTGTCAAGGGGGGCCCCCGGTCAGAGCATACAGACATCACTAGTTTTACCTCTTAAGCAGCAGCAGAACCAGCAGCCAGATTGCGAGTAGGACAGTATGCAGTGCAAAGACACAGGAATATCATGTTTCATGAGCTACCAACCAACCTTTACTGACTAGAGGAGAGATAGGAGGGTGGAGTGAGCTGTAAGTGACACAGGAATCCCAGCTTCCTCTCCTCCCCACCTGGGTGTCTGAGTCCTTTGTAAACTGTCATGCAACTAAACCATTTGCGTCTAGAGATAGAGACACAGTCCTCTAGAGTCCTGTCCCAGTGTGTAAGTAGTACAGAGGCTGCTGCTATTCTTGTATGTGACAAGATACATTATTTTATTTTTCTATGTGTATTTTAAGGTTAAGTTGTCTTTGTTCCACTACAAGAAAAATGTATAAAATAGTTGTCTTTCAATTAGGTGGAGCTATAAACAGTACCCAGGCATTATCAAACTATTAGTTAAAACTAATATACACCATTGGTTTAAATTTAAAATACACAATCTATATCTCCCACACACATTCCAGGAGGGACAAAATGCTCTCTACCTGGACTTCCTTCTTAATTTATGATTGCAATCACCTGTGTTGAAGTACCTTTCTTCTCAATTAAATAGTTCAACACAGGTGATACCATTCATATATTAAGTGGGAAGTCCAGGTAGAGAGCATTTTGTCCCTCCTGGAATGGGACATGTTGGGAGGTATGCACAATTTAATATACATCCCCTCCTTCCACCAGGGCCCCTCTGTCTTTAGTGTCCTGGGCACCCCCAAGGCTTAATCCAGCACTGTGGACACGCCTTCGTTTTTTTCCAGACACTCTCTGAAAATGGTCAGTTGACACCAACAAACGCCTTCTTCCTGTCAATCTTCCTGCAATCGCCCGTGCATCGATCCGCCGCATAAACCCATCGCTGAGCATCGATCCGCCTTGTACTCGTGCAACGCGCCTGTGCATTGCGGTGCATACGCATGCGCATTTTGTGCCTGATCGCCCGCTGTACGAAAACGCACAGCAGCGATCAGGTCTGAATTACCCCCAAAGTGCACAGAGATAAAGTACCAGCCAATCAGCTATTAACTCATTTTTCAAACCCAGCCTGTGACATGGTAGTTAGGAGCTGATTGGCTGGTATTTTATCTCAGTGCACTTTATCTCCATCTAAGGCTTAGTAAATAGATCCCTTAGTATCTACAGCATGTGATAGAACTCTTTCTGTCTTCTAAAGACCTGACATTTTTGTTTTGCCTTTGATGTGTTTTTACTTTTTAGGCACTTTGCCATAAAAATGAATGAGTATTAAGATACAGGAGTTCAATTCATTGTACAAGCAGTCAAATCAGAGAAACAAGCAACTTGGAGTTCAAAAATATTTGTAACACAAATGCTGTTAGTATACCTTCATTTAATTAGTGTACTTAAAACTCATCAAAGGAAAACAAAGGCCTGTCTTCTGCATAAGGATAAAGTACTGTCCTCTATAATTAATTAGGGGGTTCATTAAAAGTAGCATATTTCAAAGAACAATTCTAAAACAATGATTTCTAGGAATACGGTTTTGCATTAAGTTTTTTCCTTTTTTTTCCACTTTGCAATTTATAACACTTCCAATTAATCACATTAAATAAAAAGCTTATCTTATTAACTAAGTTGTAAACTGTCATTTTACAAAGAAGCAATGTCACTGCAACCTTCCTCATCTCTAATTGTACGTATTGTTCAGTAGCAACCTAATTAAACCATTTACTGTAGAGTCATAATTCTATATTACGTTTACTAAAAATCCCACCAAAACATTGCAATTTTATTTCTACAGTTTTCTTTTGGAGATGTAGTTATAGCAGTAGTCAGTAATGGCTTTGTGTGGAGAACTCATGTCTCTCACCTACATTTTCAAAATGAGTGTTTTGATTCTCAGAGTTCATGTCAACATTCCCTGTAATAACCCTGTTTAGATACAAATTACCAGCAAAATATTGTGGTGTAGGCTGCAAGTTAAAGGGGTACATTTACTAAAGCTGCTAAAAATGAAAAGTGGTAATGTTGCCCATAGAAACCAATCAGATTCTGCCTATCATTTCTCTATTACATCCTAGAAAATGATTGGTTGCTATGGGCGACATCACCATTTTAAATTTTTAGAAGCTTTAGTAAATTTACCCACAAGTGTTATTTTTAATCACAGTGGAGCAGATGTATTAAGCCTGGAGAAGGGATAAAGAAGTGATAAAGCAGTGATAAGCGCAAGGTGATTACACACCAGCCAGTCAGCTCCTAACTGTCATTTTTCAAATCCTTAATGATTGGCTGGAGTGTTACCAACTTGCACTTATCACTGCTTTATCACTTCCTTCTCTAGGTTAATACATCTGTCCCATTGTCACAATCTGTACTAGCTACAGTACCACTGATAAACTAGTAGTGTTGTTTTTTTTGCATTAGTGGTGTAGTCTTTGTTATGCAGCTGATGAAAACACCCTGATGAACAAGAAGAAGAGAAGAAAGAAAGAAAGAAAGAAAGAAAGAAAGAAAGAAAGAAAGAAAGAAAGAAAGAAAGAAAGAAAGAAAGAAAGAAAGAAAGAAAGAAAGAATGAATTATACTTACCTTCTCCGCTGGCAGTAAGGCTCCTGGGTGCAGTTTCTTGCAGAGAAGGAGAGAAGGAGAGGGATGGAGGTGGAGGATGGAGCCGCAGCAGCGCTGTGTAATTGGTGGAGGCGCTGCTGCAGCTGTCCCTCTGCTTCACCATAGGCTGCCCTCCGCCACTGTGAATGCTGGGATGCGCTTCCCAGCATTCACAGTGTCGGATAACAGCCTATGGTGAAGGAAAGGGACAGCAGCAGCAGCGCCTCCACCAACTACACAGCGCTGCTGCGGCTCCCTCCTCCACCTCCCTCCTCCTCCTTCCCCACCGTGGCCGCTGCGCTCTTCTCCTCTCCTCAGCGGGCGGCTGTGTGCTCCGGGCAGCGGTTGCCCGCAGCACACAGCGGCATGTAATGAGTCAGTTTGACTCATTACATGCTTTGGGCCCCTGGACAGTGGCGGGCCCCAGTGCAAGGCACTGCCTGCACTGGCGGTAGTTCCGCCACTGGTCCCAGCATGGCTAACATTGGCTATAATAGATCGTCATCCCCGGAAGTGCCTCACATGGTGGCGCATGTGTAGAACTGCCAACCACAGTGCCAATCATGGGAGACTTTACATATAAAATCCTTCTACTTTTTATGTTTTTAATGCCAAACTTGGGGATACAATTCCAATAGATAATTCACAGAAAATACATAGTATAAGCTTACATATTGGGTCATATTAACAATATATGAATCTCTTATTATTTCTTCTAATTCTCTTTTATATGAGAATATTCATATCTAGTTATACATCATATTGTTTCAATATTATGACCCCCAGAGGTAGTATAGAAATAAAGATAGATATATTAACATGTATAGTTTGGAGGAAAGAAGGGAAAGGAGGGACATGATAGAAACTTTCAAATATACCAAGGGTTTTAACAAAGTGCAGGATGAAAACATTCTTCAAAGGAAAAGAAGTATTAGAACTAGATGACATACACTGTAACTGGAGGGAGGTAGGTTAAGGGAAAATTTAAGGAAAAATTACTTCAGAGAAAGGGTAGTGGATAAGTGGAATAGCCTCCCATCAGAGGTGGTAGAGGCTAAGACTGTAGAGCAATTTAAACATGCTTGGGATAGGCATATGAATATCCTTACAAAGAGTTAAGGTTCAAAAAGGGGTTGAGATTACCTAAAGGATAAAAAAAAGGGGCAGACTAGATGGGCCAAGTGGTTCTTATCCGACGTCAAATTCTATGTTTCTGTTTTTCTATCACTAGTTTTCCCTCTTATGCAGCAGCAGAACCAGAGAACCATAATAAAAAAAGAAACCATGACAGTATGCAGTGCAGGTAGAAACACAGCAGTATCAAATTTCAGCATAAAAAGAGAACCATGACAGTATGCAGTGTGCAGTGTAGTCAGAGATACAGCAGTATCAGATTTCATGAACTATTGACTGAGCTTCCCAACCAGAGGAGAGATATGAGGGTGGAGATAGCTGTAAGTGACACAAGGTGGGATCCCTGTGTCACTTACAGCTCTCTCCACACCTGGGTGTCTGAGTCCTGTGTAACTTGTTCTATAATGAGGGTCTAGAGAGAGACAGACACACACACACATACAGAATCTTCCTGAGTCCTGTCCCAGTGTGTAAGTAGTACAGAGGCTGCTACTATTTTTGCATGTGACATAGATTTTATTTTTCGATGTGAAATTTAAGGTTGTTTAAGTTGTCTTTAGTTCCACTACAAGTACATTTCATAAAACAGATGTCTTTCAATTAGGTGGAGCTATAAACAGTACCCAGGCATTATTAAACAAATAGTTTAAATCTAATATACACCATCCAACATGGCCCATCTAATATACACCATCCCAACATGGCCCATTCCAGGAGAGACAAAATGCTCTCTACCTGGACTTCCTTCTTAAGTTATAATTGCAATCACCTGTGTTGAAACACCTTTCTTATCAATGAAATAGTTCAAAACAGGTGACAACAATCATATATTAAAAGGGAAGTCCTCGTAATGAGGATTTTGTCCCTCCTGGAATGGATCATGTTGGGAGGTATGCACAATCATATATACAGCCTCTCCTCCCCCTTACACCGGGGCCTCCCACTCTAAAGTGCCCCGGGCACCTCCAAGGCTTAATCCGTCCCTAGCGGGCACACAGATATGTTAGAGCTGAAAGGCACCTTGTTAAATTCTAAATTATGTGTAGCAGTCCCCTCACATCATTTCCTGTATTGTGATTAATATATGTGATATATCTCCTCACTGTACACAACTGCAGAAAATGTTGATACTTCACAAAGAAATAATGCAAATGTACAGTTTTATAGCACAATTTTAGATATACTTACTCCTGTTATGTAACGTGTTCTACACTGGATGGTTCCAAATAATCCAAGTATGACAATAATGATATGTACAAAATTTGCCAAGATAGGTGCCCACTGGTAGCCAAGGAAATCAAATATTTGTCTTTCCAGTATACAGGCCTACAATATAAAAGATACATATTATTATAACAGGTATACTGTATAAAAAAAAAAAAAACTACAGTATTAGAATATTTTCCTTAATATACTGTACAATTGTTATTGTTACTTATATTGTATTTACAATTTGTGCTGCATCCAGAAATAAATTAACTTGTCCCTTTCGAGTGAGTTGCATGACCAAGGTAATAGTAACATCTTTGTAACCACAAAAACGTAATTTAATACTTTAGAAGACACAAGTTTGACACTGCTGCTTAATGTTCTAACAAATATGATGCTAATATGTGTTTTACTTAAAGGGCCCTACACACAGCGACGTTGACGGGCGATATAAAGCGCTTTATATATATATATATATATATATATATACACTGCTCAAAAAAATAAAGGGAACACTAAAATAACACATCCTAGGTCTGAATTAATTAAATATTCTTATTAAATACTTTGTTCTTTACATAGTTGAATGTACTGACAACAAAATCACACAAAAATTATCAATGGAAATCAAATTTATTAACCCATGGAGGTCTGGATTTGGAGTCACCCTCAAAATTAAAGTGGAAAAACACACTACAGGCTGATTCAACTTTGATGTAATGTCCTTAAAACAAGTCAAAATGAGGCTCAGTAGTGTCTGTGGCCTCCTCGTGCCTGTATGACCTCCCTACAACGCCTGGGCATGCTCCTGATGAGGTGGCGGATGGTCTCCTGAGGGATCTCCTCCCAGACCTGGACTAAAGCATCCGCCAACTCCTGGACAGTCTGTGGTGCAATGTGGCATTGGTGGATGGAGCGAGACATGATGTCCCAGATGTGCTCAATTGGATTCAGGTCTGTGGAACGGGCGGGCCAATCCATAGCATCAATGCCTTTGTCTTGCAGGAACTGCTGACACACTCCAGCCACATGAGGTCTAGCATTGTCTTGCATTAGGAGGAACCCAGGGCCAACCGCACCAGCATATGGTCTCACAAGGGGTCTGAGGATCTCATCTCGGTACCTAATGGCAGTCAGGCTACCTCTAGCGAGCACATGGAGGGCTGTGTGGCCCCCCAAAGAAATGCCACCCCACACCATTACTGACCCACTGCCAAACTGGTCATGCTGGAGGATGTTGCAGGCAGCAGAACATTCTCCTTGGCGTCTCCAGACTCTGTCACGTCTGTCACATGTGCTCAGTGAGAACCTGCTTTCATCTGTGAAGAGCACAGGGCGCCAGTGGCGAATTTGCCAATCTTGGTGTTCTCTGGCAAATGCCAAACGTCCTTCACAGTGTTGGGCTGTAAGCACAACCCCCACTTGTGGGCATCGGGCCCTCATACCACCCTCATGGAGTCTGTTTCTAATCGTTTGAGTAGACACATGCACATTTGTGGCTTGCTGGAGGTCATTTTGCAGGGCTCTGGCAGTGCTACTCCTGTTCCTCCTTGCACAAAGGCGGAGGTAGCGGTCCTGCTGCTGGGTTGTTGTCCTCCTACGGCCTCCTCCACGTCTCCTGATGTACTGGCCTGTCTCCTGGTAGCGCCTCCATGCTCTGGACACTACGCTGACAGACACAGCAAACCTTCTTGCCACAGCTCGCATTGATGTGCCATCCTGGATGAGCTGCACTACCTGAGCCACTTGTGTGGGATGTAGGGAGGTCATACAGGCACGTGGAGGCCACACACACTACTGAGCCTCATTTTGAGTTGTTTTAAGGACATTACATCAAAGTTGGATCAGCCTGTAGTGTGTTTTTCCACTTTATTTTGAGGGTGACTCCAAATCCAGACCTCCATGGGTTAATAAATTTGATTTCCATTGATAATTTTTGTGTGATTTTGTTGTCAGCACATTCAACTATGTAACGAACAAAGTATTTAATAAGAATATTTCATTCATTCAGACCTAGGATGTGTTATTTTAGTGTTCCCTTTATTTTTTTGAGCAGTGTATATATATATATATATATATTGCGGTCGTTCATCGTTGGTTTTCCATAGTTTTTCAATGCAAGTCAATTTGGACGATAATGATCATCATTCAGATCCATCATCATCCAAATCACTGACATCGCTAAATGTGTAGGGCCCTATTCTGATGTCCTTGACACCCAATCTTCTCACATTTGTAAAAGCCTCATATCAAACTGTCAGATTGCTAGTCTGTAATACTGGATACTGCTTGCTTACAATCCCCTCCTCACTTCATAACAGTACCAGGTCCAATGTACTACCCCTGTCCTCACTAATATATTCATTCAAGTGGTGCGGCCATTGCCTTCAACAAGATTGGCATCCAAAAGTCTTAATATATGCTGTGCTGCTGTGTAGTAGGATTGGCTACAATGTGTGGACCTATGGTTGAGCAGGAGATTAGTAGTGAAAACAAATAAGTTCACTGACTCGTGTTAAACATACCTAATGATGTAATATATGTAATAAGTAAAGTCTTGGTAAAAAGTACCATTAACAAACAATTTAATTTTATCTTGTACTGGTCACTAGATAAACTTTTTTCTTTCTTTTCTTTTTTTTATCTATTATTTTTGTCCAGTAAGCTTTTCTGCGCTGTGTCTGTGAATTCTGTGATGAAGATCTAGCCTATTATTACTGTACAATATATATAATATTTATTTATCACAGGCTCATGCCTGCTAGTGTGGACGTGCACAAGCATTTCTAGAGATGACTCCCCTCTGGTAGGAGACTTGGTACAGCAGCACTGTACATGTTATTAGAAGACAAAAAAAAAAGTCACCCCCCTAAGCAATTTGGGCTCCTTACAGTTGTACTACCTATATCCCTCTGATGGCATCCCAGGGTAAGCAATTACTTTTTTATTAGCCTTCCTCCCAGTGGGCGATGCGTAGGACTTATTGTCGGCAGTTTTCAAGTATAACTGACGACACTCTCCTGCTGTAAACATGGTTGCTATTCCCTCTGCCGCCAAGGTCAAGTTGCAATTGTACAGTAGTTGTTGTAGCCTAATAGTAAATGTAATCATAACTGCTGCATGCAGATGGTAAATAAGATATACAAACAGGATTTAGTTATTGAATTCACATAATTCACTCATAGGGGCATAGGGGTAAATATATTATAGCGGCACGCATCATGCCGCTATAACACTTCCTGCTTCGCCTCACTACCGAGGTGAAGCAGGAAGGGACATCAACAAGATACCGAACTGGGGGAACGAAAGCTCCCCCCTGCGGTAGTGTCCCCCTAAACACACAGCGCATCAGCTCAGCGCTGATGCACTGTGTCTCCCTGTCCGGCCAGCTCCACTGTGCATGTGCCGGATCTCGCTACTCACGCGAGATCTCCAGCCCACTCCATAGCCGGCACCCACCACAAAAAGGGACAGCTCTGTTCCTGCTGTGGTGTATGGGCATCGCCACCTGCAACTGTCGAAATAGACAGCTGTAGGTGTCGAAATGATCAGTGCTGCTGTCCGTTCATACATTGCCCCCTTATATTGGCATGCTATCTGTTAGATAGCAGATCCAATATGGACAGGTCACTGAGGCGGCACCGCAACTATTTTACATGTGGGAGAAGTGGTATAATGCACATAACGTGTGTCGATACTGCTCATCCCCCATATCGGAGGGTAATACATTTACCCCATAGACTCTGGGACTAGGGGGTCTATTCATGAAGCAGTGAAAACTGTTGAGAAGTGAGCCATTGGACAAGAACTAATCAGCATTGAAGTAACATTTATAATTTGCATACTAGAAAATTATACAGAGCAGCTGATTGGTTGCCATGGGCAACTTCTCTACAGACTCACTTCTCCACACTTCTCCACACTTTTCACTGCTTCATGAATAGACCCCTAGGAGCCTATTGTCAAATTGTATTCCTAAAGAATTTACTTGTGTTACTGCACTGAGCCTAGACTTTGTCTGGAGAGCATTGTGACTACTCCACAAATTTGTGTAGTATTTTAACAAATCATTACATTCCTTACCCACATATAGTATCTTTTGTTGATTATTCTGTCATCAGAGTAGGGATCAGTTTAGCTCACACATATTGCATTACACTAATTCATAATACATAACAAAAATTCATGACATACACAGTTCTGTCCCACACACCACCATATATTCCTTTCTCCCTACCCTCCCCCATCTGTGCCGCGCTTGATCAATTAATATTCATTTCAGTATACAGTCTGCAGTGTCTTCTTGTGTTATTTTAAGCCCCGTTATCCCATCTCATCATGCCCCAGGGCCGGTACCTGGAAGCTGCCTTTGTTCCCTTGCTTCTAGGGTGGTCCCAGCAGTGTCCTACTCCTCCTGCCGCCTCCAGTCTCCCCCTTATGATGAGCGGAGCCGGAGAACCCCTTCCCCCCTCAGCCCCTGCAAACTGAGTAACAAAATCAGACAGCAGCCAGATGCAGCTCCCGGAGGCCTCTGGGAAATGTAGTTCTCTAATCACCATTCTGTGTCCTCCAGCACCTAGCTGAGCACCCGGGTCAAACTACAGCACCCATTATGCCCCCGCATCATGGTTGATAGAAGAGCCGAAATTAGTTCTGCATCGGAACTACTGTTCTATTATGATTCTATCCCTTGGCCGCGGGTGGCACAGCCGGGAGGCGTCCCTCCCTCGGTCAGTGCCCCTGGCAAGTGCCATCCTGGCCAAGAGGTAGATATGCCCCTGCCCCTGCTCATACAGTATATTGTACATACTGTATATATATTTAACCATTTCCTACTTAAGTGGCAATTGAATTTTTTTATTTATTCACACTAACGTGTTTAGTCATTTGGGGCATTTTCCAACATGTATAATAATGACTGGACAATATAACATCCAGTACAGTATAATCAAATTAGTTGAGGCACTCATTAAGACCGCAGTGCACACTATGCAGTGGGTTATGTGTGTGTGGGGGGGTAATAATGTTGTGCTTTGGGGCAGTCTGATAAGTGCTGAAGGAGAGCTCCGTGATGGCCCCAGTCCTGTACAAGTGACATCATTATGTCACACCATCATGTAACTTTTTAACTTGTTGATGAAGACAACAAAAATAGGTGACCATGTAATTTAAAAGTTTTCAATTCTTCTCCCTTTACAAATTTAGCATGGTCTAGTAAATCCTCTTGTGCTGTGGGTACCAATGCTATAATCAATAAAATGATGTCCTTATAGTAATGCCTCTTACACATTATGCCACACACCGTAATGCCCATTACACATTATGCCACACACCATAATGCCCTTTCCACAATATGCCACACACCGTTATGTCCATTACATTGTTCCACACACTGCCACACTGCATACTAATCCTTGAAAAGTGATAATATTTCATGGGGATAAAGTACCAGCCAATCAGCTCCTAACTGCCATGTTACAGGCTGTGTTTGAAAAATGACAGTTAGAAGCTGATTGGTTGGTACTTTATCACCGTGCAATTTATCACTTTTCAAGGCTTAGTACTGTACAGCTGGCCCATTATGCCACATTTCTTTGCGGAAGCCCCTGTGGGAGGAGCGAAACGCGTCAGAAGCTGATTTTGTTGGACCCCAGCTGGAGTTAGACCTGCATCACGTACCGGCTGTAATATTCTTCTGCCTGGTCATTTGATTTTGAGTGGAGAGGAGCCGCTTACCGGTGCCTGCAAACGGCACGTAGAGGTGGATACCCGTGGAGCATCGTGACTGAGCAGGTTAAGTCACAGCGGGCGCCATTGCAGGTGCCGTTTTCCCCGCAGCTACAAGCCACTGTGGTGGTCGTCGGGATGTACTTCTGCTGATACCACTTGCTCTCACCTCATGTAAGATTCCGGTTACAAAAGGCTCTTATTCATTTCATCGTTATATGTTGGATTTTTATATCCTAAAGAACTTTGATACAAAGTGACTATCTATTGGAAACAATTAATATATGGGTCTTACCAGCAGCTACACTTGATTCAATTTTTTGACATCATTAATTAAGTCATATAGCTAGAGAGCTTGTTTTTACACTTCTGTGCACAGATTATGCTTAAGTCCACCTCCATTTATTAGAAAGTATATATACTTGTCATTTTTTGATGTTTAAACTTTTAAGACCGGTCTTGTTTTATGATACATGATAATTCATACAATATTAAATATATTTTTAATTTAATAGGAGTCTGTTATTCTTGTCAGTCATATCTTGTAATTATATAATTATAGCGCAAGAGTTATTATAAATTGGAGTTCTGTGGTTAATTGCACTTGGGTGGTCCAGTGTAATTTATTTGACCTGTTAACCCCAGGTCATTAACTTTTTGCAGCTGAGTTTTATTATATCCAAAAGGGCTTTTTTATAACAATTAATATTAGCGCCTGATATAAAGAGGTTTTTTTCCATTATGCCACATACTATAATACCCATTTCACAATATGCTACACACCTTAATGCCCATTTTATTATTCCACACACCATAATGCCTATCACACATTATCACTCTCCAAAACAAAGTACACTTCCACCTTTGTGTTGATCTATAGGAAGGCAAAGAAAGCACAAAGAGACAGTTACCGGTTTAGCCTCACAGAGGGAGGGGGAGGGGGAATTCTTCCTCACACGCTCTTACCATACTTACCACCCCTGCCTACATCCTCCGCATATGAGCTCCCTTATGGCTTTATGAGTGCCAAATGTGTCTCAGTCGTCATGTGAAACAGATTTCAGGTGAAGAGTAGAGTGCGCATCTGGAGATGGTCCACCCCTGGGGACCCTATTGCAGCTGTCTCACACCAAAAACTGGCAGATATTAAACAATTGTTTGATAACATATTATATTTTAAAATAGTTACAGGCACAATTTATTTTACAACTAGATGCTGACAGTGCATCCATGTTGGGACTTGTAGTCCCACTGCCACAGCAGCTAGAGAGCCTCAGCAAAACACCTACTTTGGTGTACATGTGCTGGATACCATCACTATACATACGATTATATGGGTTGGGACCGAAATGCCAGCGTGTGGGATGTCAGTGGTCAGAATACCTACCATGGCATCCCGCTGTTTAGAATCCTGACATGGGTTGGGAAGAAAGCTAAGCTACCCCTCACCCCATAACACTAACCATTCCTTACTGCAGCTTAACCCTCCCCCCCGCTCCCCAGAGATACCTAGCCCTAACCCCCCAACCCTGCAGCCTAGACCTAACCTTCCCCCCCACAGCCTAACCCTCCCCAGGGGTGCCTAACCCTAACTCCCCCACCACGCAGCCTAAAACGAACCCCCCATCCCGCAGCCTAACCATAACCCTCCCCCCACAGCCTTACCCTTAGTCCTGCCCCCCTCTACGGCTTACCTCTCAGATCTCCTAGCAGTCACTCGATCGGGTTCCCGGTAGTGATCCTACTCTGGATACCAGCACCAGCATTCTGATCAGTGTCGGGATTCAGGCATCAGTTTTTTGACAGCTGGGATCCCAACCACTGAGATCCTGACTGGATCCTGATTATGTATTGTGAAAGTTACAATGGACCAGCCCTCCCCCAGGCACTCAGTGCAGTATACCCCTGTAACCCAGTGTTATTTTTAGGGTCGACCAGCCATGTAATCCCATGGGGCATCAGCCAGAGGCCATTGTGAGTACACTGTGGCAGTATTCTATATATATATATAGAATACTGTGAAAACGTCTGTCCCAAAATGGCTGTCGCCTGAGAGAAGACAGTTTTTAAAGATGCCAAAGCGGGTGGCGGCCATTTTGGGAGGGACATCTCATAGACAGCCGGGAGGGAGCAGGAGGAGGCAGAAAATGACACAACAGTGCCGGGGATGCGGCGGCGGCAGCGGAGTGAGCAGACCAGGCCAGCAGCATGAAACAACCCCTTGACAACAAGCAGGTACTGTACAGTACCAATTTTAAGTGCAGCATGGTGCTTGGGGGCATTACTGTGTGGGACATAATAAGGTGCAATGGGTATTACTGTGTGGGTCTTAATTTGGTGCAAGGGGCATTACTGTTTGGGGCATAATATAGTTTAAGGTAGTTTCCTTCAAAACTATGCCCATTTTTGCAAGGCCACACCCATTTTCTGCTGGACAATGTCCCTTTTTCTAGGGCATGCACTAACTACAGAGGGGTGTGTGTGCATTTTATGTGTTCGCACTGGGAGCCAACTTCGCTAGAAACAGCCCTGAACTTTTTCCCTCTCTCCCACTCTGTGCCCATGACTGCCTGCACTCTGGCTGTTCACAATGAAAAGGAATATACAGCACATCTGGGTCTCCCGGTTCTCACCCAAGTCCTGGCCATACATCCTATCCCACAGTCTGGTGCCTGGTGGGCAGCTGGGTGATGCACCCTTAGTCACCGATTCAGCGTGCTCTTGCCCCCTGGCAACCAGCACCTCTCACAGGAGCAGGCGCTGAGTAATGTGGCAGTGCTTCAGGCAACTCTTGTGATGTCCACTGCATAATCCTAGTGACAGTAACACTGTGGGAGACGGGATCGCTGACTCAGCGTCAGTCAAGACAGTCTTTGCCAGTGCCCCCAAGCCACTGCGGGGTCTGTAGGGGCTATTGTTACGCCACTGGTCATAACAATGGTTCTAGAAGATTTCAATCTGTTTGTCTAAAAAAGATTCACACACACTCACTATTCGGTATGACTGCCACTACCGGTTGCATATCAATTATTTTCTGAATTACCGAGTTACTATAGGCTACCCTGCCCCTCAGAGACATCTCTGTTATTTCATGATTATGTGTGTGTGTGTGTGTGTGTGTGTGTGTGTGTGTGTGTGTGTGTGTGTGTGTGTGTTTTGAGGTGACTTGTGACCTTATTATACCTTATACTTAGTACATCCAGAACGTTGGATAGAGAACACTGAAGAAATTGGAAGAATGTCATGTGATGATTCATGCATTAGTCAGAAGGAATGCCAAGGTCAGGATAATAGAAAACAGAAAGATGATATACTGACGCAGGTTAGCAACAATGAGAAGATCACAGGAACAAGCAAAAACTATTACCAGCATTAGTGACCTGCCTGTCCAGTTGTTCCCACTAGAAAGAACTGTCACATCTAACTATGGGGGAGATTTATCGGGAGGCATTCAAGTTGCCGACCGCCGCTTGGAATACCCAAGGGGGAATATAATCCTGTGGCGACCTAAGGTAGCCACCCGGCCCGAAACACAGCGAGTCTGCGGGGGGACACGCTGCGCTCACCACTGATATTCCAGCTGTCGGGATACCGGCATCGGTCTCCTGACCGCTGGGATCCTGACAACCGGGATATCATACTGAATCTGATGTATCAAGCCTTGGAAAGAGGTAAAGCAACCAATCAGTTTCTGTCATTTCAAAGAGTAAATTATTATGTATATAGCGCACACATATTCCGCAGCGCTGTACAGAGGATATTTGCCCATTCACATCAGTCCCTGCTCCAGTGGAGCTTACAATCTATATTCCTTATCACACACACACACACACACACACACACACACACGCACACCCACACACACACGCTAGGGTTAATTTTTGTTGGGAGCTAATTAACCTACCAGTATGTTTTTGGATTGTGGGAGGAAACCGGAGTACCCGGAGGAAACCCACGCAAGTACGGGGAGAATATACAAACTCCACACAGTTAGGGCCATGGTGGGAATTGAACCCATGACCTCAGTGCTGTGAGCCAGTAATGCTAATCATTACACCATCTGTACTGCATCCGTACTTCAATAACAGTAAGAAGATGATTGGTGCTTTGGGCAACCTCTCCATTTTATTTCTCTACAATGATCAATACATCTTCCCTAATGTTTTCAACGATGGAGGTTTGCCCATTCAGAACTGAGAGAATAAACTGGGTACACACTATGCAATGTGTGCCACCTGACGGTGAGACGCGATGTGACAATACATTGCACATGCTATACACACTGCACGATCCGGTGTACCGTAGCACATTGTACTGTAACAGCATACATTTAGCTGTATACTGTACCACAGCATCCCCTGAGATACACAATCAGGTGTACAGTACATTGTTTGGGTCTACGTTGGAACAATATATCATATGATATATAGCTTAGTACAGAATGTACCCAACTTTACTTTGATAGGTTGGCCCAGCATTATGGGTCCTGGCAGGGCCGTTGCTACAGTGTTTGGTGCCCCCCTGCAAATTATAAATTTGCGCCCTCCCATCCATAAAAAAAGGGACAGCGTGCACCACAAAAAGGGGTGTGATCACACAAGGCAGGGGCATGGCCACAATGGTACCCACAATTCAAATAATGCCACACATTATTACTTTACCCCAAACGTAGTGCATTACCCCAAACGTAGTGATTCATCTTACACCACATAGTATACACGTTACGCCACACTGTATTACCCTTTACACACAATGTCCACAGTAGTGGACATTGTAGCTAGGTGCCATGGTGCCCCCGGAGCAAGGGTATAGTTCAGTGCTCCCTCCTCTGTATTGAACTGGGAGCATGTTACATTTGAAAATAAAAAGATATTTTAAAATCGGTGACAGGGGTAGCTGTAGACTTTGAGGAGTTCAGGGCAAAAGATTCCTTTGGCACCCTCAGAGCTCAAAACAGGGACACTGCGCGCCAAAAAGATAGGGGTGTGGTGACAGAATTGTACCAATTCACATTACACAGCAGAGTTGTGTCCGTTAGTCATATTACACAGCACAGCAGCAACCGCACACTGCACGCCAAAAAGATAGGGGCGTGGTGACAGAATTGTACCAATTCACATTACACAGCAGAGTTGTGTCCGTTAGTCATATTACACAGCACAGCAGCAACCGCTAGTCACATTACGCAGCACAGTAGCGTCCGTTAGTCACATTGCACAGCACAGTAGCATCCGTTAGTCACATTGCACAGCACAGTAACGTCTGTAAGTCATATTACACTGCACAGTAGTGTCCGTTAGTCATATTACACTGCACAGTAGTGTCTTTTAGTCACATTACACAGCACAGTACTGTCCGTTAATCTCATTGCACTGCACAGTAGCGTCCGTTAGTCACATTACACTGCACAGTAGTACCCTTATACACGTTAGGCCACACAGGAAAGCACCTTATACATGTTTTGCCAGGTAGAGCAGCTTATGCACATTATGCCAGGTAGAGCCCATTATACACATTATGCCAGGTGCAGCCCTCATTCCCTTCACAGCACTGCCCCAGAAACCTGCAGGAGGTCCCGGCTCTGACGCTGCTCATCCTCTGCCTCCTCCTATCTCTCGCAGGCTCCATTACCCCAGCAGCAGCGGCTCTGTAGGATGTTGGCAGTGACGCAGAGGGGGAGGGAGGGAGTGTGTACTAATTACTCAGGCCTGGGACTGATGGAGTTGCCCAGTGGGGGCCCTGGTCCACCGCACTCCATACCCCCTCCTTCCTTACTAGGCAGCAACAGCAGCATAAGCTCTCATCCTGGCAGCACAGCACATGCTGCAGTTTGCTCTGCTGCAGTGAGGCAGACAGTTGCTGCTACTGTTAAGGGGAACATGTACTAAGCAGTGATAAAAGAGGAGAAGTGAGCCTGTGGAGAAGTTGCCCATGGCAACCAATCAGTATTGACGTAACATTTATAATTTGCATACTATCGAAGTATACAGATCAGCTGATTGGTTACCATGGGCAACTTCTCCATTGGCTCATTTCTCCACTTTTCTCACTGCTTAGAACATGTACCCCTAAGCCTCAGCCTGTTCAGAAAGTGGGGGGAGTGATCACATTCACCCCTCAAATTGACTGTGGCGGAGGGGCTCAGTCCCCCCTCCCCTTGCCCCCAATAGTCACTACAAACTACAAAGATATGTTTTTATATACTTTTTCCACAAGGGGGCATGGCCACATCTCCCACGATTAGGCCACCCCCACAATTTTGCCCGGCTTGGAAATTCTCTCAAGCAGCAGCGGCGCTGTGTGTGGGCTGAGCCCCTAAGGCCATGCACTGTGCCCAGTCTCTCTGGGGGTTGGGAGCCGCACTACATGCTGCCAGCGCCGCTACCTGTCATCCAGTTTGATAGGCACAGTGGCAGCTGGCAGCAGCAGGGTAGCAGAGCAGGGAGAGCGCCTCTTCAGCATGATGCCTCCCTGAACCGCATAGCCTTGCTGAGTGGGTAGCACCGGCTCTGGGTCCTGGGCATTTGCAGCCATGGTCTGTAGGTGCAGAGGAGAAGAAGGAAATGAGGCATTAGCTATGAGTACAGGTACAGTGGCTGCTGGTGTTC
Source organism: Pseudophryne corroboree (assembly GCF_028390025.1). Taxonomy (NCBI): domain Eukaryota; kingdom Metazoa; phylum Chordata; class Amphibia; order Anura; family Myobatrachidae; genus Pseudophryne; species Pseudophryne corroboree. Next base: position 526,195,495 of record NC_086447.1, on the reverse strand, counting down.
CAAAATCTGAGCTCTGCCCTATGATGATAGAAAAGGCATCAGCACCTAGTGTTCTTTGCAAGGTGATTAGCGTCTAGTTCTTGAGAAAGTACTGCTTCTCACTACTTTGTTTGTCTGCTTGATAACTTGTATAACAGACTGTTGGTCTTGCTCAGGCCCGGATTGGCAACGGCCGCTACCGGGGAATATCCCGGTGGGCCGATCGGAGTGCACAGCCGCCTGCCCTCTATGGCCCCGCCCCCTTCACATGCTTCTACATTCTGAGCGCCGCCTCCCCTCCGCTTCGCATCACCAGGCTGCCTGTGGGAGCCGCGGCCATTGGCCGCTATCAGGAGGGTTGATGCTAGATTCAAGTGGCCTATCAGGAGAGCCAGCCCGCCACCCCTCCACATCATCAGGCTGATTGTGAGCGCTGCGGCCGCTGTCAGGAGAGATATATTCTAGATATGAGGTATGGGGTGTAATGTTACGTCTGGAGGTATGAGGTGTAAAGTGTGTTTTCGGGTGTGAGGTGTACAATTATGTCTGGGGTTATGAGGTGTAATATTATGTATGGGGGTATGAGATGTCATATGTTTGTGGGTATGAGGTGTTATATAATATTTGAAAGTGTGAGGTGTAATATGTCTGGGAGTATGAGGTGTGAGGTGTAATATATCTGGGAGTCTTATTAAATGTATGCATTGCGTAATGTAAACCACACGGTGGTTGGAGCAGCATTCCTACAATGTGACCTATCCCTCATGTTGCATTCCACGCTGTCAGACAGCACGGACCCGGCCACGGCGCACTCGAACCTGCTGGAGGTGGTTGGGTGTGATCGTAACTGTGCCGCGGCGGATGGAATCTTTTTTCTCGGCGGGGGTGTATGATTTTGAGTCGGGGGGGGGGGGGGGGTGCGATCGTAACTGCAGTGCTCTCTTTGCTATCCGGCACCAGGCACTACAGTTATGATCGCATCCCCACCGACTCAAAATCATACACCCCGCCTATAAGAAGATTCCATCCGCCGCTGCACAGTTATAATCGCATCCCTCCCCCCTGCTGACTCAAACATCACCCTACCCCCTCCACCCCTGCTGGAAGACTCCGCCGCTGCCAGGCCCTTACTGACAGTCTCTCAGCCAGGAAGCCGGTCAATGTACTTCACTCCTCATGACGTGATCATGCACGCCGGCACCGCTTGCAGCTTGCCATTCCCCTTACCGCCTCCGGCCACATCCTGCTCACCACCGCCTCTGGCCACAACCTGCACACCACCGCCGCTGCCTATGTCCTACTCACAGCCGCCACCCACATCCTCCTCCACTTCCCAGGGCCTACAACTCTGCACCACCGCAGCCTACACCCCCCTCCGCTGCTCATGTACTCTTACCCTGCTTCCCTATGTCCCTGTCACTCTTCCTGTCCCTGCTGTCACTCTCTCTGTCACTGTCCTTGTTGCCACTCTCTGTCACTGTCTCTGTCACTGTCTCTCTGTCACTCTCCCTGACCCTATGTCCCTGCTGTCACTCTCCCTGTCCCTGAATTGTGGATCATACCACGTAGCATATGTGAATTTCGGCTCATACCGTTTGGTGTAATGTGAATTTCTGCTCATACAGTGTGCTATAATGTGAATTTCTGCTCATACTGTGTGCTATAATGTGAATTTCTGCTCATACCATGTGCTATAATGTGAATTTTTGGCTCATACCATGTGCTATAATGTGAATTTCGGCTCATTCTGTGTGATATAATGTGAATTTTGGCTCTTGCCATGTGCTATAATGTGAATTTTGGCTCATACTGTGTGGTATAATGTGAATTTCGGCTCATTCTGTGTGGTATAATGTGAAAGGTGCACCAGTACTAGATAGTATAAGGTGCATAATGATAGTATTATGGGGTGCATAATGTGTATAAGGGGTATATGGTGTGGTAAACTACACTAAAGGACGTCCCCTTTTGAGTGGCCACGGCCCTTTTCCGAAGGGGCGCGCATAATTGAAACCTTCACTTTTTCATACCTCCACTTCAAAATTTCCACTTCAACCAATGTGTGTGTGCATGTAGGCTGGCATTGACGTGTGTGTGTGTGTGTGTGTGTGTGTGTGTGTGTGTGTGTGTGTGTGTGTGTAGGGTTGCAATGATTAGGGATATTCTGTAGCGAAGATGATCTAACTTGTTATTCTGTGCTAGGGGACTATTCTACGCCAAGGGAGATGATCTGTCTGAAGTGAGGGGAGTTATTTAGTTCGAAAGGAGGGGATGATCTATTTTTAGGCCCGGCAACATGGGGGTTGAAAGAGACACCTGTACCGGCTCTCGAAGTGGACCAAGGACTGCAGCGCCTAATAATGTTTATTAGGCGCTGGAACAAGGACTGCAGCGCCTAATAATGTTTTAGTAATGCAGCACCTAATAATGGTCCGCAAATTAAGTACACGACCTTATTAAAAGCTAATTAAGACTGCGGAGACCCTGAGCGCCGGAAGAAGCCACTGTGCGCTCCATAGTGCATTCCAGCACCCAGGAAACATGCAGCAGAGTTGAGCAGAGCTAATGCAGCAGGAGCTGTACCATCACCACTGCACACCGTACCAGAAATGTGGGAGAGGGAAGCCTAACACCGCAGAGAAGACACCAGCAAAGGTTACATATTAATCATCCCGGCTGGTATAGCCATCTATACATCAGGACTGTCTCTCTCTCGCTTTAAAATGCCTTAACACAGTGGTTCCCAAACTTTCTATCATGGTACCCTAGGGCACAGGTTGTCAAACTCGGTCCTCAGTACAACAAACAGTGCATCTTTTCTAGGTCTTCTCGCAGAGTCACAAGTGAAATAATTAGCTCCACCTGTTCATCTTTTGAAATGTGATTAGTGAGTAATGAATATACAGATGGAGCCCTCCTCATCTATGCCTTTAACAAGATTGAGACTGGGCAGTTGGAGTTAATCCCCTGCTGTAATGACTTAATCCCCTGCTGTATTGTTCTCTGTGTATTGTATTGCAGCTGAGAACACTAGATGAAAGGCTTATGCTAATAAAACATGGTGCACCTAGGCGCAGCAGAGAAGCCAAGATGAGCAAGGCTCCATCTGTACCTTTTCACATGCATGATTATCTGCATAACATGCGCTGTTTGTGGTCCTGAGGACCGAGTTTGAGAACCACTGTAATAAAGTTTAGCATGAAGTAGCTATAATTGCTTTAAAATGTATTTAGTGAGTGTGCACAGGATTAAATGTCACCCCAGTTTTAATTTCTTAACTACTTCTGCTACAACACAATACCATATACACTTTTTAATGTGTTAGGTTTAGCTACTATGACATGCTCTGCTTTTTGTTGGTGTAACTCCGCCTACATTACATTTTAAAGCAGTAATCCCGCCTACTTTGTTATTGGTCCCGCCTACAGTTGATTTGGTGCCGCCCACAAGGCCACTTCTAGAAATTTTTCCAGGGCCACTTTTATCTCCCAATCCGTCCCTGGACTTGCTAAACATACTGTACTTACAGTACTTTTGCTTTTTTCTACGACTGTGGGGGGAGACAGGGGCATAACTCCAAGAAGCAATGGAGATGCCTGACTCCAGGTTCGAAGCCCTGAAGGGGCTCTATCATGTACAGCAGCATCTGTGCGGTTCAGAGCGGGATCCAAGTGTGACCGCTGTCCTTCCAACAGATCTCTGCAGTGCATCTGCTGCTGCTGCACAGTAACTCCTCGCTGTCTCAGGAGACATAGATATTCTGAGAGCAATATCTATTTACAGTGCATCTGGAAAGTATTCACAGCGCTTCACATTTTTCACATTTTGTATGTTACAGCCTAATTCCAAAATGGAATAAATTCATTTTTTCACTCAAAATTCTAAACACAAAGGGGGTCATTCCGACCTGATCATAGCTATGCTAAATTTAGCACAGCTATGATCACTTGTCCTACACTGACATGCGGGGGGACGTCCATCACAGGGCTTGTCCGCCCCGCATGTCAGGCTGGCCCCCCCGCGCACCAGTACAAAAGCATCACACAGCGGTGATGCTTTTGTATTTGAAGAGCAACTCCCAGCCAGCGCAGCTCCTGTGGCTGGCCGGGAGTTACTCGTTGCTGCCCAGCTCGCAGTGGCTGCATGTGATGTCATGCAGCCGCTGCCCCCCTGTCCCACGCACAGTCCAGCCACGCCTGCATTGGCTGGACCGTGGCCAAAAAATGGCAGCCAACCACCGCCATGCTGCCCTCTCCCGCCCAGGTGCATGCGCAGTTCTGAGCTGATTACTGCGCTGCTAAGAACTGCAGCGAGCGATCAGGTCAGAATGACCCCAAATACCCCATAATGACAATGTGAAAAAAATGTTTTTGCGATTTTTGCAAGTTGTTTAAAAATAAAAAACTAAGAAATCACATGTACATACAGTAAGTATTCACAGCCTTTGTCATGAAGCTCAAAATTGAGCTCAGGTGCATTCTGTTTCCACTGATCATCCTTGAGATGTTCCTACAGCTTAATTGGAGTCCACCTGTGGTAAATTTAGTTGATTGGACACGATTTGGAAAGGCAGACACCTGTCTATAAAAGTTCCTACACTTGACAGTGCATGTCTGAGCACAAAACAAGCATGAAGTCAAAGGAATTGTCTGTAGACCTCCGAGACAGGATTGTCTCGAGGCACAAATCTGGGGAAGGGTACAGAAAAATATCTGCTGCTTTGAAGGTCCCAGTGAGCACAGTGGCCTCCATCATCCATAAATGGAAGAAACTCAGAACCAACAGGACTATTCCTAGAGCTGGCCGGCTGTCTAAACTGAGCGATCGCTGGAGGTGACCCAAAACCCAATGGTCACTCTTTCAGAGCTACAGCAGAGAGGAGAACCTTCCAGAAGGACAACTATCTCTGCAGCAATCCACCAATCAGGCCTGTATGGTAATGTGGCCAGACAGAAGCCAATCCTTAGTAAAAAAGCACATGGCAGCCCGCCTGGAGTTTTCAAAGATGCACCTGAAGGACTCTCAGACCATGAGAGACAAAATACTCTGGTCTGAACTCTTTGGCGTGAATGCCAGGCCCCATGTTTGGAGGGAACCAGGCACCGCTCATCACCAGGCCAATACCATCCCTACAGTGAAGCATGGCGGTGGCAGCATCATGATGTGGGGATGCTTTTCAGCGGCAGGAACTGGGAAACCAGTCAGTATAAAGGGAAAGATGAATGCAGCAATGTACAGAGACATCCTGCATGAAAACCTGCTCCAGAGTGCTCTTGACCTCAGACTGGGGCGACGGTTCATCTTTCAGCGGGACAACTGCCCTGAGCGCACAGCCAAGATTTCAAAGGAGTGGCTTCAGGACATCTCTGTGAATGTCAGCCAGAGCCCAGACTTGAATCTGATTGAACATCTCTGGAGAGATCTGAATATTGTTGTGCACTGACGCTTCCCATCCAACCTGATGGAGCTTGAGAGGTGCTGCAAAGAGGAATAGGCGAAACTGCCCAAAGATAGGTGTGCCAAGCTTGTGGCATCATATTCAAAAAGACGAGGTAATTGCTGCCAAAGGTGCATCAACAAAGTATTGAGCAAAGGCTGTGAATACTTATGTACATGTGATTGCTCAATTTTTTATTTTTTATAAATTTGCAAAGATCTCAAAAAAAGTTTTTCATGTTGTCATTATGGGGTATTGTGTGTAGAATTTTGAGGGGAAAAATTAATTCATTCCATTTTGTAATAAGGCTGTAACATAACAAAATGTGGAAAAAGTGAAGTGCTGTGAATATTTTCTGGATGCACTGTAATTCTGTAAGTTGCGTGTTTGCGTAAATATATATATATATATATATATATATATATATGAGAGAGAGAGAGAGAGACATACACACCATAGGTGAGATGTAATATTGCCTGAGATTGCCGGAGGTGCAGGATGCCGGCCTCTCTCGGATGTTTTTTTTTCTAAAACGGCAATCATTTACAAGCATGGTTTTGCATTGAAAATGACTACCGCTTTAAAAAAAAAGTCTGAGATCAGTCGGCATCCCACACCTCTCGCAATCTTGGACGCTATTACATCTCGCCTCATATTTGTTTTCCCTTTACTTTTTTTTAAGAGGGAAGGGCACCAAAATCCAACTTCTCTCTGGGTGACTGTTATGAATTTACGCCCCTGGCAGGAGATATACAGTATCAAACCTTCCGGAGAGAAAAAGGGGAAAAGTTGCCAGTAGCCACCAAGTAGCCTCTACACTCGGGAAGAACTCTGGGAGACAATGGAGTCATTTGCCACCGGGCTCCAGGCCTGATGCGGGCACTTCCTCCATTGTCCCCCGTTCCGTGTCCTTACTACTACTGTAACGAGGAGCCATCACAGTACAGTGGTGAGGGCAAGCTTTTGTAGGAGAGTGGGTTTTCTTGCCTGTGGAGGATTCAGCGGGGGGAAGGGGAATGGGTTGCTCAGCAGCGCGGGCACGTGATCCTAGTATAGCCTATCTCCTGCAGTGCTACGGAAGCTTTGTGTGTTCATACTGCGGCTCATAGCAGAGTGAACAATATGCAGATTGTTGTATATGGGGCTGACAGGGCAGCTGTCCGGGATCCCTCACACATTGGTGGCCCCACACTGTAGGCACACATGTCCACCAGCTCAATCTGCCCTTGCCTGGCCGACTCCCGGCAGCAACCAGCAATGGAGTGCAGTGCCGGAAATGTGAACGGGAATGTGTGCCTCTGCCCATAACCCATGTGTGCCTCTGCCCGTACCCATATGTGTCACTCCTCACCCATGTGTGCCTCTGCCCGTACCATTTGTGCCTCTGCCCGTAACCCATTCTCTGCCCGTAACCCATGTGTGCCTCTGCCCATAACCCATGTGTGCCTTTTCCCATAACCCACGTGTTTCTCTGCCCGTAACCCATGTGTGCCTCTGCCCATAACCCATATGTGCCTCTGCCCGTAACCCTTGTGTGCACATGCCTGAGTACAGTGAGAGGAAACCTGTCGCTGGTGAGCCATGCTGCTACCTCGGGCATGTATAGAAGGAGGATCAGGTTGCTGTGTATTCGGTGTGATAGTGACAGAGGCCTGAGGCATCTGCATGCAGCTCTGGCTAAACTTGAGCAGTAACTTGCCTGGCAGGCCCTGGTCTCTGGGTTAGTCACTGACAGGGACATGCAGGTTGGGCAGGTGACTGCAGCTGATATATAAGTGAAGAATGTGTAGTCTAACACAAAGGGACATTTATTGGGTGGAAGAGCAGTAAATAGGGCTATTGTTATGATAATTTACCTTACCAGTGTTAACTGCCTACAGGTCCTGGAGTGCGCTACTGTGCAGTCTCCACGTTTGCTCCTATGGTGAGGTTTCAATATATAACCAAGATGGCTACTGTTTGGTATTCTGTTGTATTTGTGTTGTTCGCATAACCATAAGTCTGTTGTTTTACAAAGCTGAAGTCGGCAAGGGGAGGGAGGGGGGGGGGCACCAACATTTATCTTGCCTCCAGACAGTAACTGTCATTTTATAGACTGGGCTAGATAAATGACACAGCAGCTAAATGTTACTGACAGCTGCCACAATGGTCAGTAAGTAAATGTTACTGAGAGCTGCCAATGGTCAATATCTAAATGTTACTGACAGCTGTGAATGAGAGAACGGCATTGAAAGGGACCTAACAGATGGCTTACAGTTTTTCATCTACAGTATATTGGGCTGTTTCATCTATATAATGGTGACTAGACTAGGAGAACTGCTATGCTCTCGGTATAAGACTGGGATACTTGCTGCACACTAGCTAATAGATTGGGATCACTATTGTATGCTGGCCTGCATTCCTGTGGGAATGCTATACACTATGGCATCAGTTTGCAATGTCTAAAGTACATCAGCCTCTAAAACTGATTTCCAGCTTTAAACTAACCACCAAATTGTGAGTCTGCTATATTCTAGCCTCTGCATTGGGTGGACTAATGTGGTGGACGTGGACTATAGACATCAGCTTGAGAGCTCTGCAATATATACTATATACTTGTGATTATACTGGATATCTGCTTTGCATACTCGCCACCATATAAACTAGATCTTTTATTTAGATAGATGGGCCTGGCATACTAGCCAGCATGTACCAGGTGCCACGTTTGTAAACTTGTAGGAGGAGCTGAAGATTTTAGACTGCATTTTTGTGTAAAATACTGTGTACTCTTTATGCATAATGCAGGATTATGAACAGTTTATAATGAAGATCTAGAATTACCTAACACCTTCAGCTATTATACTACTTAAATGATGATTTACTGAAATGCCCTTTTCTCATTATGTAAACATTTTGTAGTACACAAATCTTACTGCTGTGCACTGCTCTCTACTAGATAGTGCGTATAATTCAATTTGTATTAAGAAAAATTCCCTGTTTATTTTAATATGTTGGTTTTACTTGCATTTAGTTTCATGCACTTGGTTTCATATAAATGTAATATTAATTGGTTTACCTTTTTAATAGTTTACCCTTGTCCCACAAATGAATAAGCATCCTTAGTGAATATCCAAGGTATTCAGTACAGTAGTGAAGTGTGTAACTTAGTCCATGTAATATTTTTTATTACAGTGGGACAATACAACCTCTGGAACATATTATACTGTACATAGGGACTTTTTTACTAAGCCTTGGGGAGAGATAAAGAAGAGAGATAAACTACCAACTAATCAGATCCTGTCAGTTTTCAAACACAGCCTGCAGCATGGCACTTAGGAACTGATTGACTGGTACTTTATCTCGCTCTACTTTATCTATCTCTTTGAGGCTTAGTACATCTGTCCCACAGTTACAGACTCAGTATGTTATATAATACAGGTTGAGTATCCCATATCCAAATATTCCGAAATACGGAATATTCCGAAATACGGACTTTTTTGAGTGAGAGTGAGATAGTGAAACCTTTGTTTTTTGATAGCTTAATGTACACAAACTTTGTTTAATACACAAAGTTATTAATAATATTGTATTAATTGACCTTCAGGCAGTGTATATAAGGTGCATATGAAACATAAATGAATTGTGTGAATGTACACACACTTTGTTTAATGCACAACGTTGTAAAAAATATTGGCTAAAATGACCTTCAGGCTGTGTGTATAAGGTGTATATGTAACATAAATGCATTCTGTGCTTAGATTGAGGTCCCATCACCATGACATCTCATTATGGTAGCTAATTATTCCAAAATACGGAAAAATCCGATATCCAAAATACCTCTGGTCCAAAGCATTTTGGATAAGGGATACTCAACCTGTATTTAAAAAAATATATGAGCTTTTATAAAATGACATTACTGTATCCAGTGTTTTATTATAAAGTATAGGCAGCCACAGGGCCGCCAAGAGAAATCCTGGGCCCCGGTACAATAATTTTCTGGGGCCCCCCTGTCCCCACTGGAGGGGGTGTGACCACAGCATGCTGCGGGCATGGCCATTCCTCTTTGACGGCATGTCTAGCACATCAGAAGTACTCACTTACAGGAGCATGGCATGCATCCCAGCCAGGGCAGTAGAGAGCCTGTCTGCGCCCAGGTACTTTACAGGGGGCATGGTCTAATCAAAGTAGGCATGGACCTGGGCCCCCACTGGGCCCCTCTATCAGACCTGGGCACAGGTCATTTGTACCCTCTCCCCCCCCTCTCTCGACACCACTGGGCAGCCATGAGCCCACCTTGCAGTTAACCTTTACGCAGCAGTAAACAAACTGTATAATGGTTAATAAGAATAAACTCTCATCTCAGGTCTACCTACAGTTACTCAACCTCTGAAATATAAAATTCAGGCAAACACACACTATGGGAGTACAATACCTAATAAGCTCTAATAGAAATAATTTAAGAGTTGAGGAAATTATGGTAGAACTTCTGTAGAAAACAAATATTTTACAATACATCTTTTTTAACTATGACTGCAGATTGATTACTTGAAAATATGTATTTTCAAAAAATAAATGTATATTAAAGATGACACATGAATAGTGAATCATGGGAATTTGAAGGCAAATGGTTTTACAATAGAACCTAAGGTAACGTGGTTTATTTAAGGAATCTTAGTGAAATAGTTGCACATTGCAGAATATTGTGTACAATAAAAAAATACAATTTGAACAAAAAAAACAATAATGTACCGAGATACCTGACAATCCTTTACATTGCAGTAATTAGATTTCTGTTATATTTGACAATAATATACTGTATCACCCTCTAAAGAATTAGGAAATTACGGCTCATGCAGCAAAAAGAAGACAAATACGCAACATCAACAAATGTACCATGGCTATAGCTTTATAGAAGTTCACAGCCTCAGAAATACAATTTTTTTTCTTGCCAATAGAATAAAACTCCTGTAGATATTGCATGTGGATATTAATAGACCAGATTGATGCATAAGTGTGCGACCTGCATCTCCTAAATAAATGCATGACCACTGAGGCATTGGGCAGTGCCAGATGCTGGGCCTATGGCCACTTTCTAGGTTTACATCTTATTGTACGTGGTATATTTAAAATGTATGTGCTGGGGGGAGAGGTGTTGCATGGTTATGTCTCTCCTGCTTTTACTGGTTCCAAAACTGGAGCCAGGTGCTGGTAAATTATATTGTATATTATATCGCCCATCTCTCTGTAAACAGTTGTACAGCAAATCTTATATCTTTTGTACACATTTCTGACCATAACTACTGCTTGCAAAAATGTGGTTTATGCTAAAAGTAACTTGCATTAGTGCCCCACAACACCATTAGAGGCAGATCATGGGCATGTACGTGATAATTATGTACAGTAGGGTTGTGACCAAATGAAGTGCAATCTCCAGATGCGCCTGTGATGAAACATCTTCAGCTAATATTATTACTTTTTTTTTAACCAAATTTATTTTATTGAAACATGACAAAAAATGACAGAAGAGGTATATCTTCGGCTCATATTTTTATTAATTTATATAAGAACAATTCAACAATTAAATCATTTAAAACATTACCATGTTACAATGTGTATATCCTGGGATTGTTAAAACTAAAGAACCTGTGGTCTCCATGCACTAGTGGCAACTACCAACAGTTTATGCCATGCTGGGCTGGTCACACTATAAGACCTGGAGACCTCCAGCACTGGGTACAACTATCATGACGTGCGCCAGCCCCAGGTCAACAAAAAAATGTTGTACCCCCTTTCAGCAAAGGCTAAATCCACAAAGGTGTGGTGTTTGGTTAGGAAAGAGAGAAAACCGTGAACCAATGCGGTCTATGAATAAATGGATTCTGAAACTTGGACGTCATTTGGACTGTGAAGGGCTTATTTCTTTATAGATTTTTATTTTTTAAATGTTGACATGATATGCTACAGCATCCAATGATAATGTATGAATGCAGCAGATAGCATACCTTTTTTTAAGCATGCACAGATAGTCTTGTTTCATGGAAAAGAATTTGGCAATTTGATGTGTAGATACAAAAGAGAGGAATTATTCTTGATACAGTATTTGCATACAGATCAAATGAAATGCATTTTGTCAACTTGCATGGTAACAAAAGCAGTTTAGGCAATGTTGCATTATTTCTTCAATGGTTATAAACATTTGACTGCAAAAAGGACTGTGAGGAAAACAGGAACAGTTTACGCTACTGAAAGCATGAAGACAATAATTCCTTGGAGAGAGCCCATTTCTCACAGTGTGAAATCACATAGATGTTCCAATTATAGTCAAATAACAATAATTAACTAAAATACTGTAAAGAAATATGAAGTGCACTCTCCAGGACATCATAATTCAAGAAAAATGGCAATTATAACAGTCAATGCACACTGATAATTGTTCACAGTACTGTAAACATGGAAGCCCTGAGGTTAACTATTGTGTTGTTGAATATGATAACATAGCACAATGGCAAAATTCAGTAATGTAGAGAAAATTAATTTTGTGTAACTTTCTATTCCAAAAGTATAATATACACCAAAACAATTACTGTTACTTTACAATCATGTATAGACAGTGTCGGACTGGGGCATGTAGGACCCACCGGGGGAATGTAGTGGTAGGGGCCCATGTTTAGGGGTGTGGCTAGTCCACAGAGGGGGTGTGGCCTGCCACCTCATTGGTTGGACTAACCATTAGAGAGTGCAACATCTAGGCCCCTTCATAAATGTATACAGTAAATTCAGCTGCTGCATGCATGATAATGTACCAGATTAATAACAGATTAATAACAGCAATGCACTTTAGAAAATACACCATAGTCCAGTATAAGGTAACATATGTATAATGTACAATTCAAGTGCACAGTCTGGAACCTGATCCTTAGAGCAGGAGGTGGGTCCCCAGACAATGGGGCTCACCGGTGGTTTCCCCTGTACCCCTGTGGGCCAGTCCAAGCCTGTGCATAGAAGCCATATTGGTCCTTTCCTCAGAAATATTTTCTAAAACAATGGTACATTTATGAGCAACCTACAAAATATGCTGGCCGTTACAGGATAAACATTCATATAGTTGTCTTTCTCATTTGTCATACATCTTTCAGTGAAACCCTGCTAGAATACATATGGCATTTATGCATACAAGCACTTTAATTCAGTCAGAATTCTAGTACGCTATTATCAAAATGTAATTGCAAAAAAAAAAAATTTTTTTAATCTGTAATTTATATAGAAAAATAATAGTTTAGCAAGAAATATTCCTAGCAATGCACATGTTGTTTATACAATACAAAAAAATCAATATACACACCTTAAACTCAATGGGATTAATTTTCAGCAAATTCAGCTAGAAGGTGTAACAATGTATCTTGGCAAGAGGTCGCAAGTGTAAAATATGTAGAATGATTTAGAGGTGGGAAGGGAGAGCATCATACTGTAGCTGAGCTGAATCCCAGTGTACAAATAAATCTGCTAAGTATTTGTCTGCTGCATATAAATGCATGCAGTGTTTCCCCTTTATGCAAAAGAAAAAGAAAACAAATACATTTGTATCCCTTACACAGCAGCATGGTTTACCTGGCTACATGCTTTGATTGGCTTAGGTGCTATTTATAATTTAGGCCCTATATGTTCTATATTGTTATGCCAGTATGAAGGATAACATTCACCATATGAACCACAGTAAGGTGAATATTGTCCTGATTATCAATGGAATTTCTGTTTATGACTAATAAGATTATTAGGGGCATATTTACAGCAGGGCTGGATTAAACCTACGGGGGCCTGGTACACTTAATTTTAAAGAGGGGGCCCTCCCCCCATTTCTGCGCTACCCCCACTGGCTGTGCCAGCTGTGTGCCTCCTCCTGCAGCACCTCTATGAGGCAGCAGCTGCAGTGAAGGTCCTACTTGCACTTCTGCAGTGGGGGCAGACTCCGGTAACTTTCCTCTTGGACAGCATGAATACTGAATTTGTTTATCTCCAGCCTCCGCCACCAGCAGCAGCTATCCCAGCAGGTGCATATGTCATGGCTTTCTTCTGGCTTTAACCTGGCAAAAACACTACTGTTTTCTACCCATAAAACTGGTACATATGCGGCCATTATAGGGTTGGACACATCTAGAGATACACCCAGCTCTACAAACTGGGTGGGAGGGGTGAATTCTGGAGCATTTTACACCTGCATATTGGAGCAAAATGTATCCAACTTTACACATGTCCCTCAGTGTTTTGTGGTACTCTGATTCTTAAGGGAATGCAATTTTTAATTAATATTTCCCCCCATGGAAAACAGATCAGCACATTTTAAAACACTTTGTACAACATCCTTCCCACATATGGCTAGTTTTCAAAGGGGGATAATAAATGTAACTCACAGGTGGAAAACAGGGCTAGGAACATAAATGATTGTGCTCAGTGGTCAGAATGAGTGAGGAATAGTATACCGTATACTGTAGCAAGTACTGTTTTCTGGAAAAATAAGTTCAGGAACTATGGGTCTGGAGGTGGAGCTATAAAAAAAAGTTATAGATACATAGATATTGTAGATGATACCTAGTTTTTAGAAAAGAAGACATTCAAAATGGACTTTTAAATAAAACTATAGATATTTTTTTCTAAAAGAAGGCACTCAAAATGGACTTTAAAATAAAACTTATCTTATGGAAAATACATTTTGACCTAGGACAGGTTCAGGAACCCAGTTCCTGATTATGGTTTATTTAATGAGAGTTTCAGGAACTGGTTCCTGCTGAAAAATCTCATTGCTGTAGCATATAGCTCACTTTATAGAAAAAACTCACAATCATTCATTACTTTCAGTCATGCAGCAGGAACTGTCTCTGATTAAACCATTCCCTCCCATACGACTGCTAATTCTCTTTCATGGGCCAGAGAAGCATGTTATGAGCTCCGCCAATCAGAGCTTAGCACATGCTTCTCTGACCTTATGTGCTAAGTCTTATGTGACTTTATCAGCTTCTAGTAATTCACTTTTGCAGTCAGTGTGCCCCGGTTCCCGATGCTTAGTTTCTTAATGTAGCTGCCAGTACCCATGAATCATTGAAGCATCGGCAGCTAGGTAAACCTGCAGTGCTGGCTTTCCCCATCCCACCACCATGTCCCTAATGTTTAGATAGAAACTCAAAAAAACAAAAACAAACATTAAAATACATTCAAGTCAAGTGGACCCCAAGAGAGGGAGGCCCGGGGGTTCTCACCCCCTGTGTCCCTATCTCCATAATCCAACTCTGATTTACAGGTGTGTCTTCATACGCTATTCCCATAGTTGTGCTAAACAGCCCTTCTCAGCATGCAAAGTCCCGTGCAACTTAAATTGCATCTAGTGTATTTTTTGCACTAATATGTGTCTTATTCCTTCAAATGAAACAATCAAATGTGGCAAACCACTTGAAAAGACTGCATAGATTAATTTGCTAGGCAACACTTGTACATGTGTGTGGATGAGTATGGCCTCTGATGATTTTGGGCCAAATTAAATAGGGTCCAAGTTTATTGTGTGGGACAAACTCACACCTTCTCAGACATTTGAAGGTGTGAGTTTGTCCCGTAACTTGGTTAATAAAATGGGGTCCGAGTTTTCAGGCACAAACATAACTCACATGTGACTTCTCGTGAGAGGTCACACCAGGAAGCATGTGATTTTTTTACACCAGCCGGAATGCGAGTTTCAGAATGAGAGTTGCAAGAATGTAACCCATTGGCACCCTAAAGTCTCTTGATTTATACCTATAGATTGTAAGATTGTGAGCAGGACCTTCCTATCTCTATGTCTGTCTGTTTTTGTTTTATCACTATTGCTGTAATTGTAAAGCGCAATGGAATATGCTGCGCTATTTTGCCCTTTGATAGGTTTGTAAAAGAGACTGGAAAAGAGAGGAAAGATTTTTCTGTGCTAAATGAGAGAGAATTTAGAAGCTTTGTATTTAAGCCATGTCTTTCAGACTGCACACCAGGGTGAGGAGATCCAGGAGGAGGAAGAGTACAATACAGTACTGCAGGTGATCCAAATTCAGGATGAGACTGAAGAGGAGGAAGAGAGCAGTGAGGAGAGCCAGGAGGAAGCAGAGGAGGAGGAAGAGGAGCTCACTGCACCTGTACCTGGGAAGACATGGATAGAGCGTAATGTTTGATTCACTTATACTGAGAACTGCACCGTGGTCCATGCCATCCTGCAAGTGTATCCACATCTTCTTAGTGCCCAGGCACACAAGACACCAGCATCCAGAAAGAAGGTGATGTGGAAGATGGTGCTGGATGTTGTGAACTCCTGCTAGCGGGATCTCAAAAATGTCACTAAGCGCTTTAGGGGACAATAGAGGATCCTCAAAGCTAAGATGCTGGAGGAGCGCCATGAAGGATGCAGGAGTGGGGGTGGCTGTGTAGCTCCGGTCCACTATACAAGGTTCTAGGAGGAACTGAAGCCAATCATCCCCACTGAACTTTTTCCTGGGACCCATATAGTGGACATGGACCATCCTGCTTCCCCAAGGCATCCTGGTGAGTAAATAAACAAATGTTCCCCTTTTTACTGTACTAGCTTGAATCAATGTCAAGTGTTCCTTTTTTAATCTCTTTAGGGACAAATTAATATTGTAGACATATATAATTATTTTTTAACATTCTATTTTTAACTGTGTTGCCTGGAAACAGATTTTTTAAATTAATAAAATCACCAATGTCAAAAATATAGATTCCAAAGAAAAAAAAGTAGGCATACATTTGTAATATAAAATATGAAGAGGTTAAGCTTGTGTTAGTTAATCCTGTAAATGTTATCTTTTCAATCATATGACTGTTTGACACCATAGCAGAGTAAGTGGCATTTGGTAATGTGTGCAAGGTGCGCCTTACAACCAACAAACATTTCTGTAGGCAAAGCCATTAGCACATAATAGACAGCGTATTTTGGGCCTTATTCAGGTTCTTTAGCAAACCAAAAAAGTTAGCAATTGGGCAAAACCATGTGCACTGCAGGTGGGACAGATGTAACATGTGAGGAGTTAGATTTGGGGTGGAGTGTGTTCAAACTGAAATATAATTTGCAGTGTAAAATTAAAGCAGCCCATATTTGCAGCCTATATTTACCATGCACAGAAACAATATAACACACCCAAATTTAAATCTCTCTGCACTTGTTACATCGGCCCTACATATCAGTGATATTTTTTTTTGTCTCATACTTAAAACTGATATGTAAAGTAGTTTTTTGAAGAAAAAAAACTTTAAATTCTTTGAATGCTTACATTGTGGTGTTTTGCTTAATTTAATGGAGTCCCTACTGAATGCATCAGTCATTAAGCATTGATATCTTTAACACATGCATTGTTAGGTGTCCTAAATTACTAGGAGCAATATTTTTTGTAGAGTGCAAGTATATGTACAATATAATTTCAGCTCAAATTCTTTTCTGTTTTTGTTGATGACAATACATTTGTATTTGTATTCATACTTTGTATTTTGTTTCCTTTTCAGGTCCTTCTAATGTTCTCTTCCCGCTGCTGCTTTTCACATCACCAGTGCCTCATGTCCCACCTAGACAAGTTGGTCAAGTTGGCCCGGTGGTCAATTCTTCAGGGGAGGAGGAGGAGGATGACACCCTAATCTTCACTCCCGTGGACCCACCATCACCCATCCCACTGACACAGCAGCCACAACTGCCAGCAGGTGCCCAGAGTTTATGGAGGAGCTGACATCTTCTCTCCACAACTTCAGGGAGCATCAGCTGGCATTTATGGACTGGCAAATGTTGTAAATGGACTCCATTATCCACCAATTGTAGAAATTGACTGTACCACATCAGTGGCCCAGGGGACCTGCATATAGACGGCCATTGAAATTAACTTATGGATGCAGGAGCCCACGCAGGGTGTCTGTGAGCAAACGCAGGACATCCTAGGGCAATCCCAGGCATTTATTGCCTACAAAGGGAAATTGAGGCCCAAAGAGCTGTTAGGGATGCTCCCTATACATCAATTGCAATCTCCCAAGACACCAACCCTCAAACTCTCTCACCGGTAACTCCCCTGAGGTGTAGTATTTGTAAGTGGGAGCATGTGAAGCTGGAATAGGGGCACCAAAAGGGGAGGGGTAGAGGCACTTCTGCCTGACAATAATTTATTTTTTGCTATTTTTATTGTTTTTCTATTAATGTTATTGTTTGTTTCATTTTTTCTTTAGTAAAGTGTTAAAACAAATAGTGTCTGTATTTCTTCATGAAGTAGGTTAAGTTGTTATTGTAAATTGGTATAAAGTTTTTGGTAAAGTATTTTTTATTGTATATGTAGGTACACTATTTAGGGGAGTACATTAATGTGAATGGGTTTTTTAACACGTACATGTAGGTAAACTATTTAAAGGGTACATACATTATAGGTAATAGGTTTGTGTATTGGGTTTTTAACACTTACATGTATGTACACTATCTTTAGGGGTTCAATTATTGTAAATGGGTTTCAAAGTTAGATATATATTTAGATGTGTTTACACATGTTTTAGAAAATGTGCTTTACAGTGTCAGATACAACGGTATCTGGTTTCCAGGTCAACAACACTTAGGTCGACAGTCATTATGTTGACCACTATTGGTCGACATGCATTAGGTCTACATGGTTTCTAGGTCGACATGGTTACTAGGTCGACATGATGAAAGGTCGACATGAGTTTTTCACAATTTTTACGATCCACGTGGATTGGGAACGGTAACCTGTGCTGAGTGCAGCAGAGCAAGGCACCTTGTTCAAAGCATTATGAGCAAAGCAAGCCGTGCAAGGGAACACCGTGCACTTGATGTGTCTCCCGGTCGACCTTTTTTCATGTTGACCTTGCTCATGTCGACCTAATGCTTGTGTCGACCTATTTTAGGTGTCAACTTAGTCACTGTCAACCAATAGTGGTTGACCTAGACAAGGTCAACCTAAGGTTGGTCGACCCTATGAACCACACCCCATACAACATACCTATCTGAGCCATCACTATTTTTTGAGAGTTTTTGAAAAAGTTTTAGGTGTGAGTTAACAACTTGGACCCTATTACACTGGCCAAGTTATATGTACAAAATGGTAAAATATCTGGATGTGAGTTTGTACAGTGTGAGTTGCAGGAGTGCAAGAAACATGTGAGTTTGCATGTTCTCGCACCCTATTTCATTGACCGAGTTCTAAAAATGTGCGAGTTCTGCACTAAACTCACAATTATCTGTCTCTCAGACCCTATAACATTTAGCCCTTTATGTTGACAATCTTGCACAAATAAAGTCTATAAATTTGTTTTGGGCTGCCTGCAGGTCAGTGCACCGAAAACATATTGTTTCCTATATTTCCTGCAAGTGGAAACAATTACAAAAATGCATACAAAAAAGAGTATGCAGCAGTATCTATTAGTGATCACCCATTATGCAACTGGCCTACTGTTAGCGTCGGGATGCGCACATCCCAGCCTTTGCCTTGGAGTCGGGACACTGCTCCTCCCGCTGACCCCCGCCCGGTGCCTAGCAACAGGCGGATGCTGGGTGCAAGGTCTCCTTGTCCCCGCCTGGTGCCTAGCAACAGGCTGTTGCCGGGCACTGGGAGCAGCCAGACTCCTAGCAATGGGGACGCCGCAGGGAGACTGCATTCCCTGTTGCTTAGGAAATAGGTTACGTGCAGCAGGGCAGCTGCACTTATTTGGCAATTAGGGTTCTGATTGGTTGGAGGGCATTTATATGCAATTCCAGTACACTCCCCAAATTGCTAGTGATAATTCTTGCTATGTGTGAACCTGTCTGCTCTGTGAACTTCTGAAATTCAGATACCTTGCTTTGTTCGTTGATTGGAATCAGCTCTCCTAGAATTCAGGTTTTGTGTGGAACTCCACATAGATTCTTGCCATTGCTTATTTCTTTATTATCTCCACCTTGTGCATTGTTGCATTTATAGTTGATTAAGTTACTCATTCCATACTGTGCATTGTTGCATTTACAAATCATTTGTGTTACATTCATTCCATCCTGTGCATTGTTGCATTTGCAAGATCATCTGGGTTAATTTTGTCTGTGCATTAATGCACTCATGTGCACTCCTTATATACCCCCCCCCCCCCTCCAATAGTCACCTTGTCCATACATAAAACCTGGGGGCATCTGAGTACGCGGTGGACCTAATTCACCTTGGAAAGACAGCTGCTATAGGAGAAGCCTAGCATTGCAGGAGTCTAAAAGACTGCTGGGCAGTGGGTAATTGCGTGAGCTTCACAAGGCACTGCCTACAAACCTACAGAACTGAGTGTAAACATAACAGTATCACCAGCCAAACAAAACATAGCTCTGTGGGTCGTTCATCTCCAGATGGATCCAGCGCAAAAGTCGGGCCAGTTTCTGGAGGGCCAGATCCAGGGTTTTACCCAGCAGCTAGGGGATCTTTACCCTTTGTATGGACACTCAGAAGGAAAATCGTGGGATCCAGACTGTCTCGTCACTTGCTCGGAGTGAACCTAAACTAAACCTCCCAGATAGGTTCTCTGGGGACTGTAAACAGTTTGTGAAAGTCCGGAAACGTTGTTGTAAGCTGTATTTCAAGCTCAGGCCTTACTCTTCAGGTTCTGAGACCCAGCAAGTAGGAATCATAATTTCCTGTTGCAAGGTAACCCACAATCTTGGGCCTTTGGCCTTTCAGCAGATCACCCCAGTCTGCATTCCGTGGATTCCTTCTTTAAATCCTTGGGAATACTCTATGATGACCCAGATTGGGCAGCATCCACGAAGGCCCATCTTCATTCCCTTAAGCAAGGGAGAAATTCTGCCGAGGTATATTGTACCGAATTTTGTTAATGGGCCAATGACTGTGGTTGGAATGACCCGGGAATTCGGAGTCAGTTCCTGTTGGGACTTACAGAGCAAATTAAGGATTTTCTCATCCAATATCCTTTCCTGGCTACTTTGGATGCACTTATGGAGTTATCCAGCAAAGTAGATAGGCAGATCCGGGAAAGGAGAATGGAGAAAGAGGTTCCCACACCTACATTGTTGGACAGTGCCAGAAGTTGCAGGGAATACTGAGGAACCCATGCAAATCTGGGCTTTCCATTTGACTCCTCAACAGAAGGCTAGACATTGCAGTCTTGGACTATGTCTTTATTGCGAGTCCAAGGGGCATCTGGCAAACAATTGTCCACAGAAGGCGGAAAACTTGTAGACCCGATAAATTCAGGGAGAGTTTTCTCGGGTCTTTGTTCTCAGGTCTTTATTGTTACTTATCAGGATAACTACCCCTTCTGGTCCAATTGAAGTAACTGCTTTTGTGAACTCCAGTGGTACTTGGAATTTGCTTGTGCCCGAAGAATTCCTATGGTGACTCTTTGTCCACCAATTTCCATCTGTGGATTAGATGGCAGTACTCTTCAAAATAATCCGGTGAGCACCCGGACTCCAGCTCTCCAGTTTTTTTGTCTGAATGTTTCATTGTGAAGAGTTGTCTTTTTTTCCTTGTACATTGTCCCCTAACTCCAATTGTTCTGGGTATGCCCTGACTAAAAGCTCATAACCCAGTATTCAACTAGAGTACTGGAGATCTTGTTTCCAGGGGCATGGAATGTGCAGCCAAATGTCTGACCATGCTGGTCTGTTCGGCACTTCCAGTCTCTGAAGGGTTGCCAACCCAGTATATGTCTTTCATGGATGTTTTTTCCAAACAGCAAGCTGAATCTCTGCCTCCTCAACGTCCTTATGATTGTGCAATCAATCTTATACCTGGAGCTAGATTCCCTAAAGGCCACCTTTGCCCGAGACAAAAGCTATGGAGGAATACATCCAGGAAAGTTTAGAAAAAGGCTTTATCAGGGCTTCTAAGTCACTGGTGGCATCTGGGTTTTTCTTTGTTGGGAAAAAGGACTGCTTATTATGGCCATGCATAGACTACAGGGGACTGAATAAAATAACAATCAAAAATGTATACCCATTGCCTCTGCTCCCCATATTATTTGATCTGCTTAGAAATGCTACAGTCTACTCTAAGATTGATTTATGAGGATCATACAATCTCATTCGGATTCGGCAGGGGGACAAGTGGAAAACCGCATTCAATACCCACTCAGGACACTACAAGTACTTATTTATTATTTATTAACAGTTTCTTATATAGCGCAGCAAATTCTGTTGTGCTTTACTATTGGACTCAATGATACAACAAAACTGGGTAATAAACAAACAGTCAGAGGTAGGAAGGCCCTGCTCGCAAGCTTACAATCTATTGGTGGTAATGCCTTTTGGACTCTCCAATGCCGCTGCCGTCTTCCACGATCTCATAAATGACATTCTTCGGGAATTCCTTGGAAGATTTGTGATAGTCTATCTAAATGATATTTTGATCTACTCCGCCTCACTCAAAGAACACTGAGCTCATGTTAAAGTGGTCCTCACCAAGCTCAGGGAAAATCATCTTTATGCAAAACTGGAAAAGTGTGAATTTGAGGTTGAGAAGGTGGCCTTCCTAGGATACATCATCACCTCCAAGGGGTTTTCTATGGATCCTAAGAAATTTCAGGCAATTGTGGAATGGGTTCGTCCCTCTAATCTAAAAGCTACTTAACATTTCCTTGGTTTTGCAAATCACTATAGAAGATTTATCAATTAATTTTCTTACATTGTAACCCCAATTGTGAGTTTAACCAAGCAAGGTGCCCATCCTGCTCTTTGGTCACCACAGGCGGTAAAGTCATTTGAGGACCTTAAAAAACATTTATCTCTGCTCCTGTTCTCCGGCATCCCGATCCAGATCTGCCCTTCATTGTGGAGCTATTCTTTCACAAGAGGATCCAGACAGTCATAAACTCCACCCCTTTTTCTCTTGGAAATGTACCCCTGCTGAAGTCAACTATGACATAGTATATAAATAAGTATATAAGTATATATATATGTATATATATATAAGTATATACTTATAAATAAGTATATAAATAAGCAAGCATATACAGTAAAACTGTGCAGCTCAATAGAGGGATAAAGTTACACTAAAACCAAGTAGCAACAAAAAGCATTAATAACTTTACAGGGGAGGGATGTGGACTGGTGGAGGCCTAACAGTAGAAAAATCTTACTGAATTAAGAAGGGGTAGTAAGGGCAAAGCGAGACTCTTTTGTCAAAGAGTCCAAACCTTGTCAAACTTAAGGAAACATTTATGTTTTTGGTACACAAAACACTCATGAGAGAAAGTTACATTAACTAGCACTACCCAGAAGGGAAAGGAGGGAGGGGTTGAGCTATACACACCCAGACCAATGTCAAAAGATAGATCAAATATAATCATAGATAGGCATTAAAGGAATCCACCAAGCCTAGACCAAAATGGCAAATGTGAGGGGTTAGCAAAGGAACCCTGGCACCCATACTTTGTATACAAGCAACTACCCTAGACCAAAAGGAAGTTACCTGGGGACAAGTCCAGAGCAGTTGTTAAAATTATCAGAGGGGGTGGAACACTTAGGACAGCAGTCTGATTATTAGCCACAAAACTGTGAGAGCCCTATCAGGGTTCAATAGACCCTAAGAAGAATATAAAGTTGGATCATCTGATATCTGGTATACGCCGAGGCATCTCAGGGAGAACACAGAATAAATTTCCAATTTTCTTCAGATAAAACTCCTATGTCAACAGTCCAATGAGATCTAAGGCTTTACAAACCCTTAGCACCACTAGATGACAACAGAACAGAGTAGGTCAAGGAAATGGATTTCCAACTAGGTAGAACGGACTGGAAATTCAGTAAGGACAGGAGTATCCCACCCCCACTTTGCAAAGAGGGCATGTATTAGCTATAGGTACAGAATAAAAGCGCTGGAAGACCAAAGTGGAAGATAAATATGTAAATGAGTGAAGAGTCCAATCATGATATATTTGACTAATTGCGGCCACACCATAGAAAACCCACAGTGAGCTACCCTCAAGTCCATGGACCTGCAAAAAGGCCAAATTATTCTAAAGCGGTGCACAGGGATTAATCGTAGGTTTGCCCAAACTCTTACCTGCAGCAAGCCAAACTTAACTGTTGCAACAAATGGGGCAATGGGGAAGTGGGGTCTGGGCCAATTAAATCTGCAAAGAGGTAAAATCTAAACCGGTCTTCTCAAGGAGAAAAAGGGGTGGGTCCCTCTGCTCTAATAGCAATCAAGGCAAACTGGGAAAGGAGAACATACAGAAGAGAATTTTGCAACATATATGAATTTGGGCTGTATCACCATCTGTATGAGATTGACAACCTGTGACTGAAAGCGGAATTCTCTGCCAGACCTGGGACTTTAAATATTCAATTTGTGGGGGAAGGGGGAGGGGGGGGGGGGAGAAGGGTGTTAAGATTCAATGAAAAAAAGTCAGCCAGTAAGTGTGAGATCTGCATACCAAGTTATTTAAATTAAATACACTACCTCTGAGGGAGATCATATGCAGGGGTCTTATAAGTAGTAGGGAGAAGAGGAAAAACCTCAGACTTATCACAATTAATGCAAATGCCCAAGTACAGGTCATAATCATACACCAGCCCACGAAGGGCAGGTAGGGAACTCCTCATGTGCGTAAAAGACAAAATCATATCATCCGCAGAGAGGCCAGTTTTCTCCTCTCTACCCAAAATTCTAAAACCAGAAATCTCTGCGGAGGTCCTAACTGCACAAGCCAAACGTTCTATGTCCAAGGCAAATAGTAGAGGAGAGGAGACAGCGGGCAAATCTGTCTAGACCCCCTTCAAGAGGGAAAAAAATTCTAGAAGGTTATTTCAAAAGATTAAAAATCCATATAATGATACAAACAAGGCAGTAAAACAGATGACAGATCTCATTAAGAAGTTTATACATGAAGCTTATCCTGATAAGAATAGTAATGAACTTATGGCACAGACTGTCAATGTAATAAAATTAATATAATTATTTTATAGTGTCTCAATAGATGCTTGATTTGTACAATGGATCTTCCAGATCGGGATATTGGAATATATTTATCATTCACCATTCTTTTTTTGTGGTAAGTGTCAATTGACTTACATCTCTGGAAAATGAGTGCTCCATAGCCAAAGATTCGAAGTGACCAAACACTAATTATTAGTGATGTGCTGCTTTTCTTTTAACTAATGGGCCATGCTAATGTCAGATTGAGAATTTAAAGTGACCCCAGAAAAGTTTCCAAAAGTAACCCTACGTAGGCATGGCCAAGAGCAAACAATGGCGAGGCTAGCAGACAATTAGCCTAGCAAATAAAGAGTTAGTCTGATTCATTGTAATGGTGCCGGCTGCTGGCTTCTTCACTGCGGTGTGCCCCGGTGCATCACTGCTAGTTCTAAATTTACATCTGCTGCAATCTATGTCTCTGACTGTATAGGACCAATGGGGAGGCCAAGTTGCTGTTCATGTTGATACTCATGGTTAATAACACAAACTCACTGCCACCAGCAAGGGTTCCTTCAGTGGCCTGTCACCAGGTAGCCCTTCGCTTCTTCCTACACACAGTAATTAATATTCCAATGATAACTTCACACAATTATTTGTAGTGTGTGCCTTACGGATCCCAGGCTATGAGTCTGTGTGAGACCAGGTTTAATTAAAGGTAATTTAATTAAAAAAAGATTTCCAAAGCTTACAGAACAAAAGGTTTAACCAATTAGACATACAAATTATGCAAATAGCGTGGTCATAACTCTTTCTCAGGAAGTTTAAGTATAAGATCAATATTGAACACATGAGTCATCAAACAATGGGGCAGATGTATTAACCTGGAGAAGACATAAGGAAGTGATAAACCAGTGTTAAGTGCAAGGTGATAAACGCACCAGCCAATCTGCTCCAATATGTAAATTAACAGGAGCTCATTGGCTAATGCATTTATCACCTTGCACTTCTTACTGGTTTATCATTTTCTTATGCTGTCTCCAGCTGAATACAGCTGCCCCAGTGTTACTGAAGTACAGAACACTCTGGCTACAGGGTCATAAAGTCACATGTGCATTTGGACAGTTGAGGCCCCTTTGAAGCACATCCTTTAGTGTGATGTTGTTTATAATCATTTTCCAATAGCCCTGTATGAGTCCTGCTGTTAAGCTTTCCTGGACAAATAAGAGCTGTTTTCTTTTGCAATCACAGAGAGGTCACAGGTCAGCTAATCACACTCAACATGTAATGCCCACAGAAATTGAGAAATCATACAGCTATGACACCCACAGGTTTTGAAAGTTACAATATATCATGGTTTCTGCCTGGCACAGCCTTGACAGGTACCTTTTCCACTTTATTGCTCGCCATGGCTTGATACATCTCTCCACCCAGTATTTGGCATAAAGGACAACTGACAAGGGTAACAGGCACTCTTTTTTAAATGCATTATTTAACATGTATATGATTTTAGAAGTATGTTTGAAACTGAAGATACTGTTGCAGTAATTATATACTTGACCTGTCGTCCCAGCATTTACAGCGCTGAGCAGGGCAGCATGAAAGGTGGGACGGGGCAGAAAAGGAGGCAGATTATCCTCAGCGCCAGCCTTTTGACAGCATCTATCCTGGGAAGGCCCACCGATTGGCATTATACTTGAAATTCCATAGCGAAGCACGTGTATTCAGCTAGTGGTTTAATAAACTATTGATACATTTAAAAAATTGTCCAAAGCACAGAGAAATTATATCTCAGAATAAGATGGGACACTAGTCACATGATGCTTAATGACCCCCTTTGAGAATACAGTAGCTACTTGCCATAACTAGTCAAGTTACAGGCAACTGACTTTTTACAATCACTTCTGATGTAATGATATAGAGGTTTTTCTCTGTTTCTCTTTTTTGACAGTGTTATTTATCCCAGAGCAGCTGCCCTACATCCAGAAATGTTGATGCACATACAAGGACAAGACATTCTGTATAACCTTCATGGAAATTAATGATTGCTTGCTTTTTTTGCTCACTAGTCTTAATGTTGACATTTCTGCAGTGCTTACATGCATTGCTTAGGTTTGACTTGCTCTTTATTCCTTGTAACACAGTGAAACTACTTGTTGATGCTTTTCCTTCTGTCACGCAGAGGGTCTAATTTAGAGTTGGATATATGCTCATTTGAGCTGTATAAAATTTGTCACACTTTACATGCACAGAGTTTTTACCCACATTAAGAGCTGAGATTGCTCTATATTTGCATCTCCTTGCATTTGGAAAGGTGGATCGGGAACATTCACTTATACATTCTGTACAATGGAGTCTCTAAATACAAGTCATCCATGCACCATTGAGATTTTAACAATGTTAATGTTAACCTATTTATATCCTAAGGATGTGCCTCCATTTAGGAGGTATATGTGTTTGTATTCTTTATGACTGAAGTTTTCCATAAATCTATAGTATATTATTATGGATTTTTTTCTTCGTATTAGGATGTACGGAACTGGAACATGTTGAATTGTAAATATCAATGAGAGATATATACAAATTTGTTTCATCCAGTCTACAGAATATTGTAAGTCTGCAAATGTTTATTATTGTCATCAAAATATAGATTATTTTGAATTATGTTTCAAATGTTTACTACATTGTTTTAGAACACTTTCCAAAGCTTAATTTACATGTTATATTAACAATACTTTAGGCTATACATATGGTTCAAATTGTTAAATGAGAAAGACTGAGGACGTGACCAGGTGACAATGACACGTATTGCCATTTCTAACTGCCATGGAGAATTTTGCTGTGAATAGGATTTCTATCAATAAGGTTTTTAACTTTCTCATTAGATTTTATAATTGCTATATGAATTTTTTTGTTACAGTATATTACTATTATTGTTATTTGAATCATGCTGTTTATCTCTTTTTTTATCTGGGTTGCAATTTCTTTTATTTGATTTAAATTATACTATTTCACTATATAAACCATCATTTATGAAAGGCAAATGTGCAGCATTTTATTATAATATATATATATATATATATATATATATATATATATATATATATATATATATATATATTTTAACCTTACCCCAACTAATTAAAAACATTTTTTTTTTGGGGGGGGGAAACTACTGTAATCTCTTATTTATATCAATTCTATCCAGCAAGTTTCTAAACATACAGAAGGAAATTGGGTGCCTTAAAATAAATGTCCTAAACTAAACATCACCTACATACAGTAGGATGGGTATAACTGTGTGAGATTGCAAAAGACCACCATGAACTTGAAGGTTCACACTATGGTCTCTCATTTTCTCCCATGGTACACAGCATGTCCTTCTTTCTATTTTTGTTTTAACATATACATACACATTAAGGTAAAGATTAAAAACCAACACAAAACCAAAAAAATCACCTGGATATAACTTCTCATCATAAGTGAAACTACAACATACAACAACAATGTCAAAGAGATTCCCTGAAATAGTAGCATTGGCGTTTCTATAATGGGTGCAATGTGTGTGGTGCAGAGCCAAACTATGTGTGTGCCAGGTGTCCCTTGCACACAGCGCAGTCGCTCTGAGGGCGCAACTGCCCACATTCCCTAAAGTCATCAGCGGCATTGTAATGAGTCAAACTGACTTACTACAAGCCGCCTGTGTGTGTGTGCTGCCACCGGAGAGGAGAAGAGCAGCTCCGGGGGCAGGGGAGGAGGAAGCCGCAGCAGCGCTATGTAATTGGTGGCAGTGCCGCTGCAGCTGTCTCTATCCTTTCATATAGTCTAGCTGCCGCTGCTGTGAGTGCTGGGATGCGCTTCCCTCACCCCAGCATTCACAGCGGCGGTGGCCAGCCAATCCAGAAGGAGAGGGACAGCTGCAGCGGCGC
Source organism: Pseudophryne corroboree (assembly GCF_028390025.1). Lineage (NCBI taxonomy): Eukaryota > Metazoa > Chordata > Amphibia > Anura > Myobatrachidae > Pseudophryne > Pseudophryne corroboree. The sequence goes on along the minus strand of NC_086447.1, from coordinate 526,167,272 downwards.
CGCTACCAATTACAGTGTGCTTCTGCTCCTCCTCATTTTACCCTGCTTCCGCAGCTGCCAGCACCAAGGAGCCTGACTGCCTGAGCCAGCGCAGAGATGGTAAGTATCATCTATTCTGTCTCTCTCTCTCTCTCTATCCTGTCTACGTAATGTGTAAAAAGGAGACTGGCTGATGTAATGTGTAAAAAGGGAGATGCTGTCTGCCGTAATGTGCAAAAAGGGGACGCAGTCTGCCGTAATGTGTAATAAAGGGACGCTGTCTGCCGTAATGTGTAAAAAGGTGATGCTGTCTGTCGTAATGTGTAAAAAGGGGACGCTGTCTGCCGTAATGTGTAAAAACGAGGGAGCTGTCTGCCATAATGTGTAAAAAGGGGGGCGGTGTCTGCCGTGATGTGTAAAAAGGGGGACTGTCTGCCGTAATGTGTAATAAAGAGATGCTGTCTGCCGTAATGTGTAAAAAGGGGACTCTGCCATAATGTGTAAAAAGGGGACACTGTCTGCCGTAATGTGTAAAAAGGGAAATCTGTCTGCCGTAATGTGTAAAAGCGGCTCTACATGATGTAGTGGTGCTACTGTGTGGTGTAATTTGAATAATGGAGACTACTGTGCACCATAATATGAATTGGTATTATTTTGTGGCCACACCCCTTCCCCATGAAGTCATGCCCATATATTTTTTGCGCGCGCCTGCCGCGCGCACTGCCCTTATGTTGCACAAGGAGGGGGGGGCACCGATGCTGTTTTTTGCACACAGCGCTAAAAATGTCTAGTTACAGCACTGGTGTGGTGCACATGGGCCCCTGGGTCCAGTGGGGCCCACATCGCACACACTGTATCCAGGTTTTATTACCTATCTGAAGTCCTGCTTTGGGCACTGCATCCGTGGCAAAAATCACAGCCAAAATGCGACACAGCCAAAATGCTCCATGCGTAGTAATGAAATTTGTATCTGGAACATGGCGGGCGTCATGTTTCCGGAGACCTGCTCATTTGCACCGGACACTGGCACAAACCCAGAGTCTGTACATGGCCCCCCTCCTCTGTTAAAATGTCTCTAAATAGTCCCGGACTCCCTGAAGTGCCTAGAAATCTCTCTGATTGCACCTTACCCCATTATGTAGCTGTAACATACTTGGAAAAAAAAAACAGTTATAAACATTTAAATGGAATAATTTCTCTGTATTAATTATAAGGCGCAATGATCCCTATGGCTACATGGATTCCTGGCATTATCAAATAAGGTTTCTCATGGCCACTTGAGAATATATGTGACACTCAGGTAAGTATTACGGAAGCATCACCTTGCTGGTAAGTATTTGTTAACTCAGCTCAGTCAATTAAATTTTACAGACCAATATAAAGAAAGTTTTATTGCTTTGGAACTTGTTAGTGAAGCCTTTACTTGCTGTATAAGCTTTGAAATGGTTAACACAAGCATTGGATGCTTATAGTGGATACAATATGCATGAAGCACTTGTATGCCAGTACTTCACTTTACTGCTACATCAATCCGATTTCAGAACCACACACTTTGTATATACAGTATATACAATGCAGCAAAAACATCATAGAATTTACTATCAACAGTTAATCTTATTAAACTAATAAAGGCAATTAAAAATAATCACACCTAAAATTGCACTACTAGTTTAAGTTTGTTAAATAGTTCTTGTTGGAATACTCTTTAGAACTACTAAAATATTAAGACTTGCAAGGAGAGGCTTGCTCTGTTCACAGGAAGGGGATTTCCTTGAATATAAATGGTTTACTGCCTGCTTTCACTCTTTGGGCCCGATTCATCATGGAACGCATCTAAGATGCGTTTGCAAGCTGGCGTCCCTTTCCAGTTTGCGCACGTGCAGAAGCTGCACTGTGCATACACACACAGTGAGATGTGATGACTTCTCAAATATGCAAATGCCACTGCCTGATTGACACGGGAGCGGAAGGGTACATCAACGTGGCATTTAAGAGGTGGCATTGCAGCGCTGGAGGGCATAGTCCAGACAACACAGGCGATTCCAGACCATTTGTGGGGTGGGGCACTGCATGACAACATACGCAGGTGCTGTGACCCAAAAGATAGCTGCCTTTGCTATATATAGAAATCTATCTATATCTATATATCTATATATACCTCTACAAATAAAAGGCACTCGGGAGACTTCATAAATGAATAAAGCAGCTTGTATTGGCAGAAAGTAATCAAACGTTTTCGGGGTCTCAGCCCCTTCCTCAGGACAACACCAACATTCACCATGACCCATACAACACACTTATATACCCCCCAGATGATCATACTCACCTGCAACAGCTGTGACCAGTGCACTCCCCGTTCGAGCGGCAGCGCACAGCGCTACTTCCGGCGGACGGAGCTGATCACCATGGAAACGGCTATGCATTCAACACGGCTCAGCTTCTGCTTTCCACCCGGAGCAGCGCTAGCCGCAGCCACATAGGAGACCTCTGGTCTAGCTGTTCAGGGAGAACACTACCACCTGCACCATATCAAACAAAAGAAAATACAGAAATTAGCAAATAGATTATGCCACGCGCTACGTCAAGTTGAGGCAGCCTTTTCAACAGCACCTGAGGGTAACCTCAAATACAACCAACAGTTGCATTATATACAGCCCCACTTATGTGCACATTTATCAGGTCCTAACCATCAATCGGGTAAAGCGGGCAACATAAAATAAAACATAAAATAAACACAATATCAAATATATGGTAACAATTCCATTGCAAGAACAAATAAGCAATAATGAAAGAATACATTACATCACAGGAAGACTTGCAATATTATAGCATATTCCAGTTAATTTTCTCATTTAAACCATTTGGGAAAATAGTTCCTAATCTCATAATCCATCTGGATTCTTTAATGAGTAGTATTTTCGCTCTGTCCCCACCCCTAATAGGGGGAGGGACATGATCAATCATGAAATGTTTGAAAGAAGACAGCGGGAGATTACATTTTTTAAAATGCTTTGCTACAGGTTGATTGATATCACAACCTAATGAGGTCAAATGTATGGCAGATCTGTGTGCTGCCATCCTCTCACTGAATTTACGAGTGGTCTGCCCTACATAGTATAACCCACAAGGGCAGACCACCATGTAAACTACAAACGAGGAGCTACATGATAATACAAATCGTATATCATAAGTCCTATCTACATAAGGGTGTCGGAAGGATTTGCAAGGGATCATATGACTGCATGTAGTGCACTGAGTGCACTTGTAGCACCCAGGTGCCTTAACATAAACATTACTCAACTTAGGCATATTTCTACCTGTAATATCTGTCCTCACCAGCCTGTCACGTATATTACGTCCCCTCCAAAAAGCAGTAACTGGTTTCATATCCCTAAAACACTGTAAATCCGGATCAGATTTCACTATGGGCCAAAGAGCCCTAGTAGCTCTCTTAACAATAGGGCTAGCAGTTGAGAAGTCTGGCGCCCAAGGTAAAATCTTCTCATTGCTTCTCACAGATGACAGGTTGTAAGAGAATATGTCTAGACAGACTTAATACCTCCTCCTTCTGTTTTCTAAGAGTTCTCAAGTCATAGCCTCTAATCACAAACTTCTCAATAAGGCAAAGAGAGGTGACAATTTCACTGGATCACTCGTGATACGGGCATACCACATCATCTGTGATCTTGGAAGACCTTTCTTAAGGGCTTCAGGATGATGACTGGAAGCCATGAGAAAGGTATTTCTGTCTGTTGGTTTATGATGGACAGTGGTTTCAAATTCGCCATTCAAAAATGAGATATTAACATCCAAAAATACTGCTTCAAATGGATCTCACCTGTAAGTGAACTTAATGGGGGAGTCTAGTGCATTGATCTCCTCCATCAAATCCACAAATCTCTCCTTCCCTCCAGTCCAAAGCAAAAAAATGTCATCTATATATCTGGTATACCAGAATATATAGCCACTGGCATTAGCATTATGCAAAAACATACGTTCCTAGCTAATAAGAGCTGTTCCTGGACTTCCTTGCCACTGGCAGTTGCATAGCATTCCATTATTTAAATAGGGGAGCCACATCAACTACCACCCCTAAACACTGTCAAACATTGCTGGGTGTGGCTCCCGTATTTGAATAATGGACTGCTCTAAAACTGCCCCGGCAAGGAAGTGCAGCCTTAAGGTTCAGGAGATTTTTTGATGAGTCAGTGGTATTTGCCTTTTATATATATAGATTTCAGATATAAGTACTTAACCAACCTATTTCCAGTCAGGAGAGGAAAGTGTCTCCATTATCAGAGGTTAACCTGTCACTTGAACTAAACATTGCTGAACCTCTCAGAGAGCAATAACAGGAAAAGAGAGATAGATATTTTGACTCTTAAAGGCATTAAAGGAAAGCTTCATAGTCAGCAACTGCTTATCTGCTGTCTAAAGGGTACCAACAGTGACCTTAAGTGTTGTGCAAAATCTTTACCTTTTTACCTCAAAGGAGGAGCCCTAAGGAGAGCGAGAAGCTAAGCAAGGAGACCTGGGGCCATTTGAATAGAGTCAGCTTATCCCTGCAAACCTTACATATTTAACATACAGTGGGTGGTGCTTGGCCTGCCATCCCAGCATTTACAGCACTGAGCAGGGCAGTATCAGAGGCAGGACGGGGCAGAGAAGGAGGAGGTTTATTCTTCTCAGCACCAGCCTTTTGACAGCATCAATCCGGGGAAGGCCCATCCGGAGGTGCGGCCTCACAAAGATATATGTAAAATTTCTAAAAGCAGTATTATATATATACTATATATATTTGTTTCCACCAAGGATATTTTTGGAATGCCCTGGAAACACACATAACTAGATGCAGGTTGATTTTAAGGGGTAGTTTGAAGAACAAAAGTAAACATGTGCCCTGAGTAAAGGTATACTGGCAAGAAGGCACATTTGGACACATGAAGAAGAACTGCAGGTCATCTCATGACGCTGCAATAAAAACATAACCAGGATTAGTCCCAATTTTCTTATGATAGTCCCAAATATTTTCTTATGATAACATTCCCAGACACTGTTTTTCCATGACAGCAGTCCACTTTGAAATGATAAGTGTTCTGTGAGTTGCATAATTATCCTGAGGCACATCTTCCATTAACATTGTACCACTTCATTTGACTCCACATCAGGAGGATTCCTTTCAATTAATATAACCTGAGAACAAGCTCAGAAAACCTACATAATTTCCTGTCATGTTGAATATAAATGGTAATCTGTCAAACCATTTTATTATATTTTTCCCTCATTGCCTGAAGGCATATTGAGGATGCAAGTCATTTGCTGCATACAGTAGAGACAAGACGTCTAAAAAGCTTGAAATGAGAATTGCCAATTGCCTAATAAATCTCATATTTCATAAGCTTTAAAATGCAAAACAATGGAATTTATCGCTATGAACAATGCAAGCAATATTTGCTGTACTATTAGTAATTTTAGAGTCACGGTTTATGTGTTATTTTTGTAAATATTGAAATATTCAAGCAGCCATGTACGGGATTTAAAATAGAAATTGCATTGCTGTAATATTGGCCACATGTTGTAATTTATGAAATGCAGTTTTCTTGTCTGTAAACATTTTTTAAATGCTTTTACCTGTCACAAGAGAAGAGTACGTCCAATTTCAAAAATGAATTACTGTAAGTTATACAGTACATTATATAGGTGACATTCTTCAAGGACACAAGAAAAGGTCCATATACAGGCCTATAGTGGGAAATGTACTGTTAAACCTATGATACAATGTAGTCTAATATGAAATCCATCCTGTGACATTGACTATTTTAAAAGTCCTGAGTAAAAAGCTTTGGCATTTATATGGATGGATGTTTATCTCCCAATAAATGACTTTCATATCTACCGCAGTGCAAGCTATGTATATTTATCAAGGGACCCAGACAATGCACTCTGTAATGGTTAGCCAAGCGTCTGCGGCAGCTGTCCACAACCCTCTGGATTCTGGCCACAACCCTAAACATGGGACCCTACCACTACATTCCCTGGTGGGGATATACGTAATATACCGGCTGACGGGAATCCGGCTATCAGGAGACCGATGCGAGAATCCCAACAGCTAGCGGAATACCCAGAATCCCGACTGCTGCAGGCTATTCCCTATCTGTTGGTGGGTCCACGTCACCAAATGAGTGGGAATATAAACTGTGGCAAGCTAAGCAAGCCACCGGGCTCGAAGTGTGGTGAGTGCAGCGAGCCCGTGAAGGGACTCACTGCCGTAATTCCAACAGCCGGGATACCACTGCCGGTATACAGACAGCTGGCATCCCGTCTGCTGGTAAAATGTTTGTATCCCTCCTGTTGGGCCCTTCATGCCCTACTCCGACACTGCATATCTGTCTCTGCACCATTGGAGTTTACACTCTAAATTCTCTATCACACAATCACACTCACAGGAGCAACTTTGCCAATTCATCTACAGTATAAGTTTGTTTTCAGACTGTGGGATGAGATTAGAACATCTAGATCAGTCAAAGACAATCTGATACACTGATACATTGTGTGGCCCTCGAACCTTAAAAAAGCTGCACATTAACATTTTACACAAGTGTTATATGATACAAACAAAACAAATCTGATAATAAAACAGGTAGGCTCGGAGGGCCACCTATTGGTCATCACTGAATCCACACAAACCCAGACAAAAATGTGCACACTTCACACAGATAGTGGCCTTTTGGAAATTTAGCGCTATAAGGAAACAATGTTATCCACTGTGCCACCATTTCAATATGATATACAGGAGCTAATGAAACCATTCAATTTAGTGACATATAAAACTTAGACAGCATCAGTAGACGTAAAAGATTGTTGATGTAATTGTCAATATACCTTTATTTCTACTGATGCACATACTGAAATTCATTCAAGCTGAGAAAAAAAAGCTGTCTGTGACATAATTCATACAACCCTGACAGGTAACACCAATAAAGATGGAAACTAGAAACCAAGAATAATTTCAGAAACCTTTCCACCTTGAGCTGTTTGCTTCTCATTTGCAAGCTCCATGATGAGCAAAGGTATAACTGAATTGATGAAGTCAGAATCACACTAATCGCAATTAGTGTCACTCTACTGCTTCAGAAGTAAAATAAATAGTTCATATTTTACCACATTTGATTTTAATTTGCAGTTGTTTAAGTAGTAAACCAGTGTAAGTAAAAAAATAAAAAATACTTACATTTTCATTAAAAACTTCATTTGCATTGAAATATTGTTATTAAGTATAATTTATGAAGTGTATTGCTGCAATGCAAATGTTCTTCTGCACAACAGCACCCAATATTTAAATAATGCACATGGATTTGCAGACCATGATGGTGGCATCTGTGGGTGTGCATTAGTATGAACCTGGATATGGGAGAAGTTAGATGAATACATAGTCATCTGAAGGCTACTATGGGAAGAAAAAAAATGTTTCTTTCCTGCACTAAGGTTGCCATGCGTTCAGAATTATTCCGGACAGTCAGAAATCTGGACATCTGACAGAGTGCAGGTAATCCTGGATGTGCAGCATCCAGAAATCCATTTTTTTTTCTGCCCCACAATTCTGACTACTTCTGATTATACAGTTTCTGCCTGTGGTCCACCTTCTCTGCTTATGTCTGCGGTTACTGTGCATAGTGCTCAGTCACTGCACAATGGGGGTAATTCAGACTTGATCGTAGGTGGGCTAAATGTAGCACATCTACGATCACTTTCACAGACATGCGGGGGGACGCCCAGCACAGGGCTAGTCCACCCCGCATGTCTGGCTCTGTCCCCCCTGCACAGGTATAAATGCATCACACGGTGGTGATGCTTTTGTACCTGAAGAGTAGCTCCCTACTAGCGCAGCTCCTGTGCGATGGCAGGGAGCTACCCATTGCTCTCCGGGTCGCAGCGGCTGCGTGTGACGTCACCCAGACCTTGCCTCCAAAACGGCGGCCCAACATTGCCGGCCCGCCCCCTCACGCTGAGCGAATGCCTCTGCTTGTGAGTCAGGCAGAGGCGATCGCTGGGCTGAGATGCTTATCGCATCTCTGGCATGCACAGTTCAGACCTGATGGCCTGCTGTGCGAAAATGCACAGCAGTGATCTAGTCTGAATTAGCCCCAATGAGTGCTTGCAGACCGCAGACATGCTCCAGTGGATAAAGGTTCATACAGTTTAGCATGCAGAATGGATGCTAGAATAATAATATCCTTGTAAAGTTAATTTCCCTTTAATAGAGCTGAGAATGTCCCTATGTCTTTTATTATGAGTACAGTGATTAATAAATTATAATAACACTTTTCACAATAACTGGTAAACAATTGCATTGCTTTTGAAAAGAATGTAAAATTAAAAAAGTACTGTACAGAATAGGTCAACATAAAAAATTATTGAAATGGCTAGAAAAGAGTAGAGATAAGAGATAATAAATAGTATTTTTAGTTCAAAACCTGAGGTGTACTAAAATGGGATGTTATCAGAATTTTGGCAGTTGGGATCCTGACAGAATACTGACAGCAAGATCCCAACGGTCAAAATCCAGATTGATCCAAAAGGTAAGTACTGTCCATGGGGTAGGGCAATAGGGAGAGGGTTAGGCTGTGTGTGTGTGGGGGAGGGGGTGGATTAGGGTTCGGCATCAGGAGGGGACAGTTAGGGTTAAGCTGCGGGAGATGGAGGTTAGGGTTATGCTGCAGGAGGGGGAGGTTCGGGTGAAGCTGTGGGAGGGGGAGGTTTAGGTGAAGCTGTGGGAGGAGAAGGTTAGGGTTATACTGCTGAGGGGTGGGTTAGGGGTAAGTGTAGGATTATGGGTAGGGTTACAATACTTATCATGATCCAGTGGGATTCTGATCATCAGGATCACGTTGTTGGTTTTCTGGATTTCGTACCCAAACCATTAAAACTCTATAGTGTACCGTGTAGTGATAACAATTGAGCAATCCATTTTTTGGATAAAAGTACTGTGGATATAATATGAAAACAACTTTATGGACCATCCAATAAGACAATATGCAAAAATACTGCTAATTGTTGTAAGGCCTCCATCTGCCCTATGATATGTCAGTCCTTTTCACTCTTTTCTGTTTTAATTTTATTTCTAAAAAATTATATGATTTTGCAAGATATTTCTATTTCTCCCAATACTAAATACACTATGCCCATAGAATGTGATTGTTCCAAAATTAACCTGTCTCCTGTAAAAGCAACCTTTTATAACTCTGTAAGTTCAAACGTAAAGGCGTACAGTATGACTCTTCATTAATTTTACCTTTTTTATTGAATTGTAATGCAACAGAAAAGCTTAATTACAGCAATCTTAGATATCATAATCTGAAGGTTTTATGTGAAACAGCTTGCCACTGTTCAATTCAAATCTGCTGATGTTGTCCTATGGCGCAGTGGTGGGAACAGACACAGTACGCTTCAATGATTATCCTCTAACGCAAAGTGAGAGCTACTAGAGAGTGTATCGAAGGTAGAGATGAGCGGGTTCGGTTTCTCTGATACCGAACCCGCACGAACTTCATGTTTTTTTCACGGGTCCGAGCAGACTCGGATCCTCCCGCCTTGCTCGGTTAACCCGAGCGCGCCCGAACGTCATCATGACGCTGTCGGATTCTCGCGAGACTCGGATTCTATATAAGGAGCCGCGCGTCGCCGCCATTTTCACACGTGCATTGAGATTGATAGGGAGAGGACGTGGCTGGCGTCCTCTCCATTAGAAATTAGATTAGAAGAGAGAGAGAGATTGTGCAGAGTCAGACAGAGTTTACCACAGTGACCAGTGCAGTTGTTGTTAGTTAACTTTTATTTATTTTAATATATCCGTTCTCTGCTATATCCGTTCTCTGCCTGAAAAAAAACGATACACAGCAGCAGCCAGTCACACAGTGTGACTCAGTCTGTGTGCACTCAGCTCAGCCCAGTGTGCTGCACATCAATGTATAAAAGGCAAAGCTTATAATAATTGTGGGGGAGACTGGGGAGCACTGCAGGTTGTTATAGCAGGAGCCCCCAGGAGTACATAATATTATATTAATTTAAAATTAAACAGTGCACACTTTTGCTGCAGGAGTGCCACTGCCAGTGTGACTAGTGGTGACCAGTGCCTGACCACCAGTATAGTAGTATATTGTTGTATGTATTGTATACTATCTCTTTATCAACCAGTCTATATTAGCAGCAGACACAGTACAGTGCGGTAGTTCACGGCTGTGGCTACCTCTGTGTCGGCAGTCGGAACTCGGCAGGCAGTCCGTCCATCCATAATTGTATTACAATATATACCACCTAACCGTGGTATTTTTTTTTCTTTCTTTATACCGTCGTCATAGTGTCATACTAGTTGTTACGAGTATACTACTATCTCTTTATCAACCAGTGTACAGTGCGGTAGTTCACGGCTGTGGCTACCTCTGTGTCGGCAGTCGGCAGGCAGTCCGTCCATCCATAATTGTATTATTATTATAATATATACCACCTAACCGTGGTTTTTTTTTCATTCTTTATACCGTCGTCATAGTGTCATACTAGTTGTTACGAGTATACTACTATCTCTTTATCAACCAGTGTACAGTGCGGTAGTTCACGGCTGTGGCTACCTCTGTGTCGGCAGTCGGCAGGCAGTCCGTCCATCCATAATTGTATTATTATTATAATATATACCACCTAACCGTGGTTTTTTTTTCATTCTTTATACCGTCGTCATAGTGTCATACTAGTTGTTACGAGTATACTACTATCTCTTTATCAACCAGTGTACAGTGCGGTAGTTCACGGCTGTGGCTACCTCTGTGTCGGCAGTCGGCAGGCAGTCCGTCCATCCATAATTGTATTATTATTATAATATATACCACCTAACCGTGGTTTTTTTTTCATTCTTTATACCGTCGTCATAGTGTCATACTAGTTGTTACGAGTATACTACTATCTCTTTATCAACCAGTGTACAGTGCGGTAGTTCACGGCTGTGGCTACCTCTGTGTCGGCAGTCGGCAGGCAGTCCGTCCATCCATAATTGTATTATTATTATAATATATACCACCTAACCGTGGTTTTTTTTTCATTCTTTATACCGTCGTCATAGTGTCATACTAGTTGTTACGAGTATTCTACTATCTCTTTATCAACCAGTGTACAGTGCGGTAGTTCACGGCTGTGGCTACCTCTGTGTCGGCAGTCGGCAGGCAGTCCGTCCATCCATAATTGTATTATTATTATAATATATACCACCTAACCGTGGTTTTTTTTTCATTCTTTATACCGTCGTCATAGTGTCATACTAGTTGTTACGAGTATACTACTATCTCTTTATCAACCAGTGTACAGTGCGGTAGTTCACGGCTGTGGCTACCTCTGTGTCGGCAGTCGGCAGGCAGTCCGTCCATCCATAATTGTATTATTATTATAATATATACCACCTAACCGTGGTTTTTTTTTCATTCTTTATACCGTCGTCATAGTGTCATACTAGTTGTTACGAGTATACTACTATCTCTTTATCAACCAGTGTACAGTGCGGTAGTTCACGGCTGTGGCTACCTCTGTGTCGGCAGTCGGCAGGCAGTCCGTCCATCCATAATTGTATTATTATTATAATATATACCACCTAACCGTGGTTTTTTTTTCATTCTTTATACCGTCGTCATAGTGTCATACTAGTTGTTACGAGTATACTACTATCTCTTTATCAACCAGTGTACAGTGCGGTAGTTCACGGCTGTGGCTACCTCTGTGTCGGCAGTCGGCAGGCAGTCCGTCCATCCATAATTGTATTATTATTATAATATATACCACCTAACCGTGGTTTTTTTTTCATTCTTTATACCGTCGTCATAGTGTCATACTAGTTGTTACGAGTATACTACTATCTCTTTATCAACCAGTGTACAGTGCGGTAGTTCACGGCTGTGGCTACCTCTGTGTCGGCAGTCGGCAGGCAGTCCGTCCATCCATAATTGTATTATTATTATAATATATACCACCTAACCGTGGTTTTTTTTTCATTCTTTATACCGTCGTCATAGTGTCATACTAGTTGTTACGAGTATACTACTATCTCTTTATCAACCAGTGTACAGTGCGGTAGTTCACGGCTGTGGCTACCTCTGTGTCGGCAGTCGGCAGGTATCCAATACTAGTATCCAATCCATCCATCTCCATTGTTTACCTGAGGTGCCATTTAGTTATGCCTATAAAATATGGAGAACAAAAAAGTTGAGGTTCCAAAATTAGGGAAAGATCAAGATCCACTTCCACCTCGTGCTGAAGCTGCTGCCACTAGTCATGGCCGAGACGATGAAATGCCAGCAACGTCGTCTGCCAAGGCCGATGCCCAATGTCATAGTACAGAGCATGTCAAATCCAAAACACCAAATATCAAAAAAAAAAAGGACTCCAAAACCTAAAATAAAATTGTCGGAGGAGAAGCGTAAACTTGCCAATATGCCATTTACCACACGGAGTGGCAAGGAACGGCTGAGGCCCTGGCCTATGTTCATGGCTAGTGGTTCAGCTTCACATGAGGATGGAAGCACTCAGCCTCTCGCTAGAAAACTGAAAAGACTCAAGCTGGCAAAAGCACCGCAAAGAACTGTGCATTCTTCGAAATCCCAAATCCACAAGGAGAGTCCAATTGTGTCGGTTGCGATGCCTGACCTTCCCAACACTGGAGGTGAAGAGCATGCGCCTTCCACCATTTGCACGCCCCCTGCAAGTGCTGGAAGGAGCACCCGCAGTCCAGTTCCTGATAGTCAGATTGAAGATGTCAGTGTTGAAGTACACCAGGATGAGGAGGATATGGGTGTTGCTGGCGCTGGGGAGGAAATTGACCAGGAGGATTCTGATGGTGAGGTGGTTTGTTTAAGTCAGGCACCCGGGGAGACACCTGTTGTCCGTGGGAGGAATATGGCCGTTGACATGCCAGGTGAAAATACCAAAAAAATCAGCTCTTCGGTGTGGAGGTATTTCACCAGAAATGCGGACAACAGGTGTCAAGCCGTGTGTTCCCTTTGTCAAGCTGTAATAAGTAGGGGTAAGGACGTTAACCACCTCGGAACATCCTCCCTTATACGTCACCTGCAGCGCATTCATAATAAGTCAGTGACAAGTTCAAAAACTTTGGGTGACAGCGGAAGCAGTCCACTGACCAGTAAATCCCTTCCTCTTGTAACCAAGCTCACGCAAACCACCCCACCAACTCCCTCAGTGTCAATTTCCTCCTTCCCCAGGAATGCCAATAGTCCTGCAGGCCATGTCACTGGCAAGTCTGACGAGTCCTCTCCTGCCTGGGATTCCTCCGATGCATCCTTGCGTGTAACGCCTACTGCTGCTGGCGCTGCTGTTGTTGCCGCTGGGAGTCGATGGTCATCCCAGAGGGGAAGTCGTAAGCCCACTTGTACTACTTCCAGTAAGCAATTGACTGTTCAACAGTCCTTTGCGAGGAAGATGAAATATCACAGCAGTCATCCTACTGCAAAGCGGATAACTGAGGCCTTGGCATCCTGGGTGGTGAGAAACGTGGTTCCGGTATCCATCATTACTGCAGAGCCAACTAGAGACTTGTTGGAGGTACTGTGTCCCCGGTACCAAATACCATCTAGGTTCCATTTCTCTAGGCAGGCGATACCGAAAATGTACACAGACCTCAGAAAAAGAGTCACCAGTGTCCTAAAAAATGCAGCTGTACCCAATGTCCACTTAACCACGGACATGTGGACAAGTGGAGCAGGGCAGGGTCAGGACTATATGACTGTGACAGCCCACTGGGTAGATGTATGGACTCCCGCCGCAAGAACAGCAGCGGCGGCACCAGTAGCAGCATCTCGCAAACGCCAACTCTTTCCTAGGCAGGCTACGCTTTGTATCACCGCTTTCCAGAATACGCACACAGCTGAAAACCTCTTACGGCAACTGAGGAAGATCATCGCGGAATGGCTTACCCCAATTGGACTCTCCTGTGGATTTGTGGCATCGGACAACGCCAGCAATATTGTGTGTGCATTAAATCTGGGCCAATTCCAGCACGTCCCATGTTTTGCACATACCTTGAATTTGGTGGTGCAGAATTTTTTAAAAAACGACAGGGGCGTGCAAGAGATGCTGTCGGTGGCCAGAAGAATTGCGGGACACTTTCGGCGTACAGGCACCACGTACAGAAAACTGGAGCACCACCAAAAACTACTGAACCTGCCCTGCCATCATCTGAAGCAAGAAGTGGTAACGAGGTGGAATTCAACCCTCTATATGCTTCAGAGGTTGGAGGAGCAGCAAAAGGCCATTCAAGCCTATACAATTGAGCACGATATAGTAGGTGGAATGCACCTGTCTCAAGTGCAGTGGAGAATGATTTCAACGTTGTGCAAGGTTCTGATGCCCTTTGAACTTGCCACACGTGAAGTCAGTTCAGACACTGCCAGCCTGAGTCAGGTCATTCCCCTCATCAGGCTTTTGCAGAAGAAGCTGGAGGCATTGAAGAAGGAGCTAACACGGAGCGATTCCGCTAGGCATGTGGGACTTGTGGATGCAGCCCTTAATTCGCTTAACAAGGATTCACGGGTGGTCAATCTGTTGAAATCAGAGCACTACATTTTGGCCACCGTGCTCGATCCTAGATTTAAAGCCTACCTTGGATCTCTCTTTCCGGCAGACACAGGTCTGCTGGGGTTGAAAGACCTGCTGGTGACAAAATTGTCAAGTCAAGCGGAACGCGACCTGTCAACATCTCCTCCTTCACATTCTCCCGCAACTGGGGGTGCGAGGAAAAGGCTCAGAATTCCGAGCCCACCCGCTGGCGGTGATGCAGGGCAGTCTGGAGCGACTGCTGATGCTGACATCTGGTCCGGACTGAAGGACCTGACAACGATTACGGACATGTTGTCTACTGTCACTGCATATGATTCTCTCAACATTGATAGAATGGTGGAGGATTATATGAGTGACCGCATCCAAGTAGGCACGTCACACAGTCCGTACTTATACTGGCAGGAAAAAGAGGCAATTTGGAGGCCCTTGCACAAACTGGCTTTATTCTACCTAAGTTGCCCTCCCACAAGTGTGTACTCCGAAAGAGTGTTTAGTGCCGCCGCTCACCTTGTCAGCAATCGGCGTACGAGGTTACATCCAGAAAATGTGGAGAAGATGATGTTCATTAAAATGAATTATAATCAATTCCTCCGCGGAGACATTGACCAGCAGCAATTGCCTCCACAAAGTACACAGGGAGCTGAGATGGTGGATTCCAGTGGGGACGAATTGATAATCTGTGAGGAGGGGGATGTACACGGTGATATATCGGAGGGTGAAGATGAGGTGGACATCTTGCCTCTGTAGAGCCAGTTTGTGCAAGGAGAGATTAATTGCTTCTTTTTTGGGGGGGGTCCAAACCAACCCGTCATATCAGTCACAGTCGTGTGGCAGACCCTGTCACTGAAATGATGGGTTGGTTAAAGTGTGCATGTCCTGTTTTGTTTATACAACATAAGGGTGGGTGGGAGGGCCCAAGGATAATTCCATCTTGCACCTCTTTTTTCTTTTCTTTTTCTTTGCATCATGTGCTGATTGGGGAGGGTTTTTTGGAAGGGACATCCTGCGTGACACTGCAGTGCCACTCCTAGATGGGCCCGGTGTTTGTGTCGGCCACTAGGGTCGCTAATCTTACTCACACAGCTACCTCATTGCGCCTCTTTTTTTCTTTGCGTCATGTGCTGTTTGGGGAGGGTTTTTTGGAAGGGACATCCTGCGTGACACTGCAGTGCCACTCCTAGATGTGCCCGGTGTTTGTGTCGGCCACTAGGGTCGCTAATCTTACTCACACAGTCAGCTACCTCATTGCGCCTCTTTTTTTCTTTGCGTCATGTGCTGTTTGGGGAGGGTTTTTTGGAAGGGCCATCCTGCGTGACACTGCAGTGCCACTCCTAGATGGGCCCGGTGTTTGTGTCGGCCACTAGGGTCGCTTATCTTTCTCACACAGTCAGCTACCTCATTGCGCCTCTTTTTTTCTTTGCGTCATGTGCTGTTTGGGGAGGGTTTTTTGGAAGGGACATCCTGCGTGACACTGCAGTGCCACTCCTAGATGGGCCAGGTGTTTGTGTCGGCCACTAGGGTCGCTAATCTTACTCACACAGCTACCTCATTGCGCCTCTTTTTTTCTTTGCGTCATGTGCTGTTTGGGGAGGGTTTTTTGGAAGGGACATCCTGCGTGACACTGCAGTGCCACTCCTAGATGGGCCCGGTGTTTGTGTCGGCCACTAGGGTCGCTTATCTTACTCACACAGCGACCTCGGTGCAAATTTTAGGACTAAAAATAATATTGTGAGGTGTGATGTGTTCAGAATAGGCTGAAAATGAGTGTAAATTATGTTTTTTGAGGTTAATAATACTTTGGGATCAAAATTACCCCCAAATTCTATGATTTAAGCTGTTTTTTAGGGTTTTTTGAAAAAAACACCCGAATCCAAAACACACCCGAATCCGACAAAAATAATTCGGTGAGGTTTTGCCAAAACGCGTTCGAACCCAAAACACGGCCGCGGAACCGAACCCAAAACCAAAACACAAAACCCGAAAAATTTCAGGCGCTCATCTCTAACGAAGGAACAATATGAATAAGGTAAGGTGTATATTTTGATTAACAGATTTATATGGGGTTTTGTTAATTTAACATTTTAAACAAAATGTCCACAAATGACAGAAATAAAGACAGAAATCATTACTAAAAGTATATCTCAGGCAATACTGTATATAAAAATATTTATATATATTTGATAACTTCAGAGTTGTGGTTTATTTCTCCTGACCTGTTCAGAGACAAAGGCTGGGTACACACTCAGCCGTTCCACCTACCAATTTAATGATTGGTAACGTTTATGCACAAATGATCTTGTGCATACACACTTGCCATAGTCCACCATATATGTCTGGCCAGCAGACCTATTTGAATGTGCACGCCCACTTGTGGCATCATATCCAATGGATTCTGTGGCCATTATATCGTTCGGTCAGCAAGTCGCTCATACACACTGACAGATGTACCCATATAACAACCATGCTGCATGCCTACCCTGATATAGCTGTGAACAATGGGGGTCATTCTGAGTTGATCGCTCGCTAGCTGTTTTTAGCAGCTGTGCAAACGCTAAGTCGCCACCCTCTGGGAGTATATTTTAGCTTAGCAGAAGTGTGAACGAAAGGATCGCAGAGCGACTACAAAAAAAAAATGGTGCAGTTTCACAGTAGCTCCAGAACTACTCAGCGCATGTGATCACTTCAGACTGTTCAGTTCCGGATTTGATGTCACAAACACGCCCTGCGTTCGGCCAGCCACGCCTGCATTTTTCCTGGCACGCCTGCGTTTTTTCGAACACTCCCTGAAAACGGTCAGTTGACACCCAGAAATGCCCTCTTCCTGTCAATTACTCTGCATCCACCAGTGCGACTGAAAAGCTTCGCTAGACCTTGTGTAAAACTACACCGGCTGTTGTGAAAGTTCGTTGAGCATGCGCACTACGCTGCATACGCATGCGCAGAAGTGCCTTTTTTTGCATCATCGCAGCGCAGCAAACATTTTTATCTAGCGATCAACTCGGAATGACCTCCAATGTCCTTCACAGACATATCAACTGTACACAGTGGCCAATGGTCCAGCCGACATATTGTTTGCTGTGCAAATGTGTACCCTGCCAAAGGCATAGCCAGATGTATGTTACAGCTACAAAGATCAAGGAACATTACTATTTCTTGATCTAATACTCTTATTACTATTACTAATTTGTAAATTTTCTTGTGTAAGAAGTTACCAAAATGTATTTGCGTGTACACAAGTACTCCAGTCCAGCTGCAGATGAGTCACAAGAAAGGGGAATATAGGAAATGCCACTCGTACAGGATATTGTGTATATCAAAATTTCTGAGAAAAAGGAGAAGGAAAGCATTTGTCTTGGTGTGGTACACCTAAAGATTAAAATGTACTTTTGTTGATTTATTACAATTATTTAAAAACTGTAAAATGCTAAAAATAGAAGAAAGATGAAAAAGTAGGAGTGTGATAATAAAATGTTCTGTGTGTGAGAATGCCAATGCACATATGATCACTCTTAAATATAAATTGTATTAATAAACTCAGCTGTTATTACGTCTTATAATTTTATTTTTGCAGTCTCCTTTATAGAATACAATATTTGAATTTCACTCCTAGGTGGGATTGCGCTGC
Organism: Pseudophryne corroboree; assembly: GCF_028390025.1. NCBI lineage: Eukaryota > Metazoa > Chordata > Amphibia > Anura > Myobatrachidae > Pseudophryne > Pseudophryne corroboree. Next base: position 526,149,061 of record NC_086447.1, on the reverse strand, counting down.
TATTTTGCCAATCAATTTGTAATGTGATTACCATTAAATTTTTTGTCACTCTCACTGGTAAGAATATGTAGTAATCTAATGAGCCTGTATTGACAAAACAGTATCAGGAGTGACTCAAACACTATTGATGGACTTATATAGTATAGCAAACTCAGAAGTATTAATATATTAGATTTCAGTGAGTATTACTTCCTTTTATATATACATATTTCTATTCATTAAGATACATTATTCCAGGATCCAGTGTTATAGCATTATATTGTTACAATGAAACTAGTTTCATGGGATTGATACAAAGCAGCCTACCTCTTACTGGGTAATGCAGCTGCAATTCACATTCATAAATATACAGTAGGTAGTGGTATAGTGTGGCAATATCCGATATGAGACACTCAATCTGCTGTAAACATGCAGCTAATTTAAAAATGCAGGATCTGTCCTGTGATACGTGAGTGTCTGAAATAGTCTAATGGTGTGTCATACCGCCCTTACAAGGGCAGAGACAAGTTGCGCAATAACATACAGTGAGTTAATACATTGGAATTAGGTAGTGGGAGAGAGTGCACTGGTAGTGCCCACACACAGCATTGAAGCTGGCACATGTTTCGCAGTGTCCGCTTCATCAGGGCAGACAGTTTTGTCAATACAGGATCATTAGATTACTACATATATTATTTACCAGTGAGAGTGACGTATAATCTAAGGGGAATCACATTACAAATTGTTTGGCAAACTAGTACCACAATTCCACCTAGGAGTGGAATTCAAATATTTTGTTCTAGAAAGGAGACTGCAAAAATAAAATCCCCAGAAGAAGCAATAACAGCTGAGCTTATTGATACAATTTATATTTAAGAGTTATTATATGTGCATATATTATATGTTCACACACAGAACATTTAATTATCAATATTTTCTTACTTTTTCACCTTTCTTCCCTTTAGTATTTTGCAGTAAAGTTAATTTTTATTTTTAGGTGCATGACACCAAGACAAAAACTTTCCTTCTTCCTTGTTACATGTTCTCAAGAAAGGGAGCCATTTTAAAGCCCAATGTAGGCATTATTGTCACGAAAAATTTATAGAAGAGTTTATTTCTCATGGGAGTTATGCTGCCCATACACTTAAAGATTTATTGCCAGATCTGGACGGTAATGGATTAGCGCAAATTACAGTTGGCCATTTGCACCTAAATGTCCTAAAACTGACAAAAAAGACGTGGATCAATTGATCTGATTGACCATTTTTGTCTGTTTTCCATTGTTTGGGAGCAAATGGTCAATTGTAATTTATTCTCATCCATTACCAGATTTTCATTACAACCTACCAGATCTGACAATAAATCTGTTGGTGTATGGCCAGCTTTAAGGTGGGCACACACTGGCCGATATATCGTCCATTCTCTTGAACGGCCGATATATCACGGGTCCGTCGGCCAGTGTGTATGGGCGATATGTCTGTGAACTCCATCATTCACAGACATATCGCGTCTGCCCCGCAGCACAGCCGATGGCCAATATATCTAACGATATATTGGCGCGTCGCTGTGTGTGTACGGCGGTCGGCTGACCACCCGTACACATGCTGCGGCAGCCGGCGGTGATTGACAGCTGAACTGGATGGGCGTGTGTACACGCCCGGCCAGATCATGACGTCAGTCCCCAATGGATCGGGCAGTGTGTATGCTCAACACACTGCCCGATTCGTCCATAGATATATCTGCCGATCAATTGATCGGCAGATATATCTATCAGTGTGTAGCCACCTTTACTCTGATATTGGAGAAATGTTCCCGCTTTCTTGTGACTCCCCACAAAGAGTTATGATAATGTAAGCAACATTCTGTTATTTCTCCCTTTTGTTTTATGTTAATTATTTTGAAAATCCTTTACGCATTGTAAGTATTTTCTCATATTAAACTTCAATTAATAAGCTTGGTGTCTGTGATTAGCTAATTATTTTGCCTGTAAATTTTGCTTATCAATGCTTTTTTACTACTGGTTTTATTTGGACAATAATAACTGGGATTAAATTAAGGTCTAATGGTAGTTTTGTAGGTAGACCCGAAGTCTTGCTATTTGATGTGTGTAGCTACTGAAACAACCTTACAGGTGCCAAAAATTGGGAATTAATTGTGAGTGTGTGAGATAACAGGAAATATATAAATTTTTACACAGACCATTATTTTTTTTTTTTTTAGCCAAATGTGAAAACCGCACCATGTATGCTTAAGTAAGTGCTGTTCGTGACAAGGTTTGACAGCGGTGAGAGGTTAGAATATTTTAGATCTGAGGGTGTGACACAGACGCATCTATATTCCAAGTTACTGTAACTTAACTGTTTACAGCAGGAAGAGATAAAATGCTATACTGTATGCAACATATTTAAATTCATGAAAATAGCTGTATTGTCACACTTACATGTGGTTTATAACATACAAAGTTTTATTTTCAATAAAAATGTAACTTCCCCATTGTTTTATTGCAATAGAACAGCGTGATTTGAAATGTATATGAAGTCTGATCTGTTTTGGACAATGCTTTAAAATTCACTGTAAAATAAATCCCCAATTAACTACTGAGAATATAGAGATGTATATTAACAAAGCAGAAATGTCCTAAAACCTTAACCACACAAGTTACAGTGCGTTAGGATGCCATAAAAGAGTTACTAGTTTATCCTACCCCAGAAATTAATTGTTGGAGTCTATGTTAAAATATAAATTGAAATCAATGGTTGTAGAATTCTAATGATAGATATAACTCATTCGCCAGTATGTTTGTACCATTTAATTTGTGATTGTTCTTGAATTATTTTCAAAACAGTGAATAAAGGCATGTTGTTAAATGTTTATCACTTATAGGCTCTCAGTAAATGTAATTTGCACAGTGCATTAATTGCACGATTAACTAGATTTTTACATTCTTCAGTCGATTTAGTCCACCCAGCACATTCACGATGCAGACCTACTGTAGTTTTTGGTCTCTAAAATGTTTTCTACAAAATATAGACATTTCTCAGTATATGGGTAAGCCAAACATTGCATTGTGAAAAGTCATTTCAAAGCCCAATTACAGTATACTACTTTCCAAGTACACAAGTTTCCAATCACACTGCTTTAGAACCACCCCTTTCATTATTTAAAGCTTTTTAGATTTTTTTCCTCTAATTATTGCTCTGATTAGTCTTAAATTACATTATTAATGAAATGCAACTGGAAGGCGCACAAATGTTTTGTATAAAAATTAAAGAGACTAGAAGTTATATTTACTAAACAACAAGTTTTCATTGCCACCAATTGTCAGCGGTTTTGCTAACAGAATTAAAAAGGCAATAATATTACATGAAAAACATGCCTCATTTTATTATTTAAAATTATTACATTTTAACATTATTAAATATAATATTATTTTTCATTTAATTTCTGCCAGCAAAATTGACAACAGTTGGTGGCTTTGAAAACATGCTGTTTAGAAAGAAATACCCCTACTTTTCCACTTGCTATAAACTGGAAATGCAATCATTTTTGTGGAGTGCATCCTTTTTTCAAATCCCACACTGGTGGGGCTTGCTGGTACCTGTAGTCCCTCCTGTAAAGACAATATTCTTTTAAACTCTAAACTACCTAACGGACTATCAACTCAGCACCCACAGCCCAGCGGTGCCGGGAACAGCTCAGAGCTTCAGCCCTCGCCTTGGGTGCTTGGAAGGAAGGACCCTTTCTTGAGGTGCTCTCCACTCCCCCAGCGAACCCTGGCCAGGGCTGACTAGTTATGGGTGGTTAATGTTATGGTCAGGGAACCTATATAAGCATGTCCCCTGGCTGTGGCACTACCTCCCTGGTTAGTGGAGCCTGGTGTTGGTTGTAAAAATACATGAGACACCTATATCTTTTTCTCCCTGTATTTGTAGAACCATGACTGGTCCAAGAGGCCGGTGCTTTTTCTTAAAATACAGGGAAACCCTACACATGTTTGCCCCTGTATTTTTTAAAAGAGGACCTGCTCAAAGAGCTCGGGGCTGGTTATGCTTTTGGGGGTCAACCCCGTGTCTTTTTTTTAAATTTTGAACTCTTTCTTAACTTTTACAGATGGAAGCATGCACGGATCTCACTGATCTGTGCATACTTCTGTCAAACTCATGCCTTGTATTACAGTAAAACTCACATTAACAAGGTGCGAGTTTACATAGGGAAACACTTGCATGAACTCACATAATGTAGTAGCCTTGAAATCACAAATTTGCAGGCTATTACAATTGGGGAGCTGTTGGACAAACTCGCACATTCAGATGTAAGAGAAGGTGTGAGTTTGTCCCGCAGTAAAAATTCAGACCCTATTACATTTTCCCCTTTATCTCATTTTAATATTCTTTCTTGACAAAATAAAATGTGTTTTTGCACTGCTCTACAAAACTAGTCACATCATTGTAGACCCTCCAACATGGTCCCTTCCATCAGTTATAGCAATTATAAATTAAGAGGGAGGTCCAGGAGCAGAGCATTTTGTACCCGAAGGGGTCATGATGAAGGGTCTGGATACTGTGTACTATAATCTGACCTAAATAAATGAATCAGTATGCATGACAAATAAAATATATAATATTTATATATATATAAATATATATATATATATATATATATATATATATATATATACATAAATGCGAAAGCACTCACTCACTCACTCACTAACTCATCACTAATTCACTTACTTTAGGAAGCTGAAATTTAACATAGGTATTCTTCAGATAGGACATAAGAAAACTAATTTTAATAAACCTCCCCTAAGGGGATGAATCTAAGGGGTTAAATTAATGACATCATTACTAATGCATGGCTTGCGTTACGTGAACAATAACGCCTAAATGGACAATTGGATCAAAATTTGGATTGCACCTCCAGTGTGTAGAATTTAATAAACTACAATAATGGTCCTGTCACTTTTGTACCATATCTCTCACTGACTGACTGACTAACTAACCACTAATTCTCTTACTTCCCGATATGTTAGGAAGCTTAAATGTAACACAGGTATTCTCCGGATTGAAAATAGGAAAACTACATTATTTAGCATATTAATAAACCTCCCCTAAGGGGATGAAAAGGTCGTTGGCATAATGACATCATTACTGATGCGTGGCTTGCGTTGTGTGAACGATGACGCCCATACAGACAAATGGATAAAAATTTGGATTGCACCTCCAGTGTGTAGAAATTAATAAACTACAAAAAATGGTCCTGTCATTTTTTACCGTATCTGCTATGGGTGCTCCTCGGGTAACGCCAAGAACCGTGGATTAATATTTACTTACATTAAGATGTCTCAAATTTACATCTCTATAGATTTACCAAATTATTAACACTCATGTATATGTACAACCATGAAAATCAGAAACTCCGGTGCGAAGAATGGGTAGAACAGCTAATTTATTCTATAAATATTAAAATTACAATGTGCAGTCTTTACTAACTGAATATCATTATTTCATATTGCATCATACATTCTGATTGTTAAGGCACGTTTACTAGGATTTAATACAATTCTCTTATAATTTTTGATATAATTCTTGTCCATGTGTACCTTAACATAGAAACATAGAATTTGATGGCATATAAAAACCACTTGGCCCATCTAGTCATCCTATGTACAAGGTTATTTTTTGTCAGGAGCTAATTAATCTACCAGTATATTTTTGGATTGTGGGAGGAAACCAGATTACCCAGGAGGAAACCCACACAAGCACGGGGAGAATATAAAAACTCCACACCGTTACAGCCATGGTGAGAATCGAACCCATAACCTCAGTGTTGTGATGCACTAATGCTAACCATTACACCACCCATGCTTTGATAAGAAGGGGACAGAATAGAATCACTTGATAATCAGAAAGGCAAGTGAAATGGAAGAGCAACAAGAGCAGAAATTATCTAAAACATAGCAGTACTGAATGCAATATCTGAAGGACTTTTGTTTTGACTTTTTCAGTTTGTTCTGCAGCGTTTATTATAAATATGTCTGGATTAGCAATTGCTGATTGGTATTTGTATATTGTACTGTAACTGTAAATTCTTTCGATACTTTATAAAGTTTGTGCAGTCAGTATGCAGTCTTCACATGTACAGTAAGATTATTTTACAAATGGTAATAGTAAGTATTATGCACAAAAAGAAAACAGGTTCATTATCATACCACTCATTATACTATATAAAAACAGTTACTGCCAATTATAGTATTATAGCCTGCAATAACTTTGACAATGGTAATTTTCATCAGCTTTCCCAGAGAAAACTCCACACAAAAACCACACATATGACAAAAGGGCACACCAGAAGTATCAGTATGTGCTTTTTAACTATCAAATTCATGTAAAAGAACAGCAGCAGAAGATCAATGTGGGTGGCAGTGCCTAAACCACTTGTCTGCAGAGCCACATTAAAGGAGGCCTGGCACATGCCACTGGCACCTTTACTCAGGAGGCACCCAAACAACCAGAGCAAAATGCTGCACTGTACCACCATCCCCCCTCCCACCCTAATCCGTCTCTGCGTCTGGGGCGAGATGATGAGTGGAGGCAGAGCAGAGTGTATGTGTGTTGGGGAGGGGGGAAGAGGTGCTGACAAAAGAGGGAGGACTGGCGCAGTCTAAGTGCTCTTGGTTCCCCTTAGGATTAATCCAAGCGGGGAAATACTCAATGGAACGCTGCTTATCAGACCTTTGTGCCAGAACTGCTTGTCACATGACTCCTGAGACCAGGAAAACGTCACTAGAGATGCCATTACTGCTAGGACCAAGTAACTGATCACTGGGCCACCAAGGATGTAATGTTGACATTCTATCATGACAACATGTCATCCGTGTAGTTTTGATGAATGTTGACACTGTCAATATGCTAAGCAGCTCACATGTAATGATGTTTGCTTGTATACAGGTAATCACTTATTGTCTGAAACAAATTGGTCTCTTTAGTGTATGACTGTACTCCGTTCCTCTTACACCGATCATGCTCCATGTGTTCACTGACTGGTAGCCCAAGAAAAAAACCTGGGCTGATAACAATTTAAAAAAACTGATTTTACCCAGCAGCTATCAATCAGGGCATACACAACCATCAAAATATGTAACAGATATCAAGAAAAATAAAGCACTTAGAAAACAGGTGTTTTAATAAAACAATTATCCCCAAAACAATACAATCACACTGGCCGGGGAACAGGAGGAATGTCCATTGGTTTGCAGTGGCAGGGCATACACTGCCAGATGCGGCCGACTTTCCACTTACAAAATATAAAATTGGACAGACATGCTGGACAATCTGGCATGTCAAATATTATCAGATCGGTCTCCCGCATTCATACTGCAATTATCTGTCCTCTTCGCCCACATTGGGCGTATCAGCTGGATAATCATAGCATGTGTGCCCAGCATAAGAAAGCTAACTACAAACATGATTACATACTATTACTAATATAGTGACTGCTTTACTAACCATTCTATGCTTGGCAGGTTAGTAGCTAAATAAGAAATATTATTATTTTATTACGTATGTTTTATTAATATTATTGTTGTTTTTTTATTCTTTGTAATTGCCGGTATGATTGTATTGTTTTGTGGATAATTGTTTTATTAAAACACCTGTTTTCTAAGCGCTTCATTTTCTCTTGATATCTGTTCACTGACTGTGCTGCCAAAAGCTAGCCAATAAAGCTAGGAAACAATATTTCAGTAGGAACCAAGCCAAAGTTTAACACATACATATTATAATAGACATTATAATGGCAATGTGACTGTAAATCTATGTGACATCATGACATCATTAAATAACATGTCTATACAGAAGATTATTGTTTATGGTACAATATGTGTCCTTTTCATTATAACTTCATTTACTATTGTGATCTACAGTACATTCCCCAATCTAACACTGGACTATGTACTACAGTACTTTGACAAATTTCTTATAAATGTTTTTTTTCATTGTGTCTCTGATATACAGAATTCTCCACCCACCAATAATTCTGTATTATGCAGACTAGCTATCATAGATAGATATGTGGCTGTGCAGATTTCTACTTGCACAAAATGGTCCTATGCATGACCATATATACAGTATGTATACAGATTCCCTCCAGTCTCACACTTGTGACCACTTACATGTAGTGAGGCATGACAGGGGAGGGAAGGTGTGGTCTAACATAGGTTGAGTAATAAGGGTGTGTTCATACAATTGGGAACAGATGCAGAGACTCGTAGAGATGCATATATACGTAAGCTAGGTCAGAGTCATACCATTTGGTAGTACAATGACACACGGATGATTCTGATGGTCACCAGTGCCGATTGCATATTCACCTCTGAAAGATGAAAGATGCTTTTGTCGCATTGCTTGTGTATAACTTATTATATCAGTTTGCATGCATATTTCAACATTCAAACCTAATAACAAAAGTGTATTTTGCTATGAAAACAAATACTTACATCACCTTGCATATATGCGGAAGTTGCATCATATGGGTGTAAATGTACTATTTTTACATGCAGCTTACAGTATTTGATAATAAATTGTATTCAATATGTGTCTAATTGAGCATCATGTGAGTAGTTCTGTGGTACCCCAGACCCTCGGTGTACCTACACACGTTGAGTCCTGCTGTATATAAAACATATATTCATTTATGCTGTGCCACCATATTTGCTGGTAAAGAGCTTTAAATCACAGCTCTCACCACAATGACAGGGCTAAGTGATCTCTCATGCATCTCAGATCGCGCAAGGAGACTACAGAGGACATTTGGTGAGAGAAAGGATTTGAACCTGCTCCCGCTGCAGGCAGGATAGATCCGGCAACTTGGCCAGATGTTACAAATAAGAAATCTTACTGACAGTTGGGAGAGCTGAGATAATGGTCCAGGGATCAAGATCCTTGCTGCCCTGGTGTGTAGGCAGTGGGGCCGAGTACAGGAGGATATGGGAGGTGGATTGTCCTGGCAGACATATTATGGGTGGAGAAGACACTTGAGGCTAGCCCCAGCAACCACTGCAATCAGATAATATTAATGACAGCCTGGAGGGGCGGAGCAAAGCAGCAGCAGTCCAGGAACCTGAGTGAAGGAGAGAGCAGCTGTGAGATGGGTGATGTACCTCGCTCTCACACAGTCTAACCAAGTTACGCAGCATGGCACTGATACCACTCGGGCTGCAAATGCTGCAGAACACTATTAGCAGCAGGTGTAGAGCAGAACAATATATCCCTGTGGCATAGCTGGACAGCTAGCCTTCAATTGAACAAGTGCTAAATAGCATCATGCTTGTTAAGAGACTGACTGGCCATTAATAATTTACTCACTTAACAACTGGCTACAGTATAAGGTAGGAGAACAGTATTAACTAACATGTTAGTCAAAACTATCTAATGCCTCAAAAGGAAGGACTAGCAGAAGCTTCTTAGTGGGACCTCTCCCTATTTACTCTAGCTGCAAGATTAACAGACAGCCTCCAAAGTCCATGAACTGTGTTGCAACATCAAAAGAAAAGAAAAATTATAGGTGAAAAGCTATAAATTGACTGTCAACATATGGGACAGCAACGCCTTCTTGATTATTGTTAATGCCCTGTCTCTATTTCATATAACATGCTGGAGAGAGAATGACCCAAAACAACAGGAAAGACCCAGGCTCGGTTAACTTTCCTTACAGTCACACTGCAGAACCCTCAAAACTGACTAATTGTCTGGTGGATTTACAAACTTGGGAAAATAACATTCAGCTCATTTGTTTACTCCTTTGAAAGTGCACCAACAATATCCTGGCCAGGAGGGATTACCAGGAATAGTTTGGAGTTATTCCCTTATAAGTGTATTTATATTAGAGATGTGCACCGGAAATTTTTCGGGTTTTGTATTTTGGTTTTGTATTCGGTTCCGCAGCCGTGTTTTGGATTCGGACGCATTTTGGCAAAACCTCCCTGAAAATGTTTTGTCAGATTCGGGTGTGTTTTGGATTCGGATGTTTTTTTTTTCAAAAACCCCTCAAAAACAGCTTAAATCATAGAATTTGCAGGTAATTTTGATCCTATAGTATTATTAACCTCAAAAACCATAAATTTCCACTCATTTCCAGTCTATTCTGAACACCTCACACCTCACAATATTATTTTTAGTCCTAAAATTTGCATCAAGGTCGCTGGATGACTAAACTAAGCGACCCAAGTGGGCGGCACAAACACCTGGCCCATCTAGGAGTGGCACTGCAGTGTCAGACAGGATGGCACTTAAAAAAAATAGTCCCCAAACAGCACATGATGCAAAGAAAAGAGAAAAAGAGGTGCACTGTGGTCGTTGGATGGCTAAGCTAAGCGACACAAACACCTCAATATCTCGGGAATTATTTGTTCTAATCAATGGTATTATTGGTCCAAATCACTGGAAGAAAATAACAAAATCACAGGAAATATTGGTTCTAATCAATGGTATTATTGGTTCAAATCACTAGAAGAAAATGACAAAATCACTGGAATTAAATGGCAGTAATGTCGGGAATTATATCAAATGGCAGTACCACTGGACATATACGGAAGTGTCAGACAGGATGGCACTTAAAAAATAGTCCCCAAACAGCACATGATGCAAAGAAAAGAGAAAAAGAGGTGCACTGTGGTCGCTGGATGGCTAAGCTAAGCGACACAAACACCTCAATAACACAGGAATTATTAGTTCTAATCAATGTTATTATTGGTCCAAATCACTGGAAGAAAATGACAAAATCACAGGAATTATTCGTTCTAATCAATGGTATTATTGGTCCAAATCACTGGAAGTAAATGACAAAATCACTGGAATTGTTTGGCAAGCTCACTGTAATTAATAATTATAAATCACTGATATTAATTGGTAAAATCTCACTATCGCCTACCTAGTGAAGTGGAATCTAGATGGGATTTTGTACCGGGGACACAATAACTTCATCAACTGTCTAAATCCCAATGCACTAATGGCGGAAAACGGGCGCACGTCTAACAGCGCACTGATTATATTGAGAACTGATTATACTGATCACTGATTATACTGAGCACTGATTTTACTGAGCACTGATTGTACTGAGCACTGATTATACTAAGCACTGATTATACTGATCACTGATTTTACTGAGCACTGATTATACTGATCACTGATTTTACTGAGCACTGATTTTACTGAGCACTGATGATACTACGGAGAACTGACACTGAGCAGCGAGAACAGCACTGGACTATTGTACTGTAGTATACTGGTCACCACAATGCAGCACTGACACTGAGCACAGATATTAAGCACTGATCAGGATACTAGGAGTGACACGGTGCAGCAAGATAACGCTATGGCCTACTGTACTGTACTACTATATACTGGTGGTCACCAAAATGATGCACTGTACTACTATATATACTGCTCACAAAAATGCAGCACAGATATGGAATGGATACTTGCAGTGACACAGAGCTGCAAGATACAGCAATGGCCTACTGTACTGTACAAAAGCAATGGCCTACTGTACTGTACAACTATATACTGTTGGTCACCAAAATGCTGCACTGTACTACTATATATACTGCTCACAAAAATGCAGCACAGATATGGAATGGATACTTGCAGTGACACAGAGCTGCAAGATACAGCAATGGCCTACTGTACTGTACAACTATATACTGTTCGTCACCAAAATGCAGCACACTGAGCACAGATATTTGCAGCACACTGAGCATAGATATGGAGCTTTTCAGGCAGAGAACGTAGATATTTGCAGCACACTGAGCACAGATATTTGCAGCACACTGAGCACAGATTACGGAGCTTTTCAGGCAGAGAACATAGATATTTGCAGCACACTGAGCACAGATATTTGCAGCACACTGAGCACAGATATTTGCAGCACACTGAGCACAGATATGGAGCTTTTCAGGCAAAGAACGTAGCCACGTCCTCTCCGTTCAATCTCCAATGCACGAGTGAAAATGGCGGCGACGCGCGGCTCTTTATATAGAATACGAATCTCGCGAGAATCCGACAGCGGGATGATAACGCTCGGCCGCGTTCGGGTTAACCAGGCAAGGCGGGAAGATCCGAGGCTGCCTCGGACCCGTGTAAAATAGGTGAAGTTCGGGGGGTTCGGATCTCGAAGAACCGAACCCGCTCATCTCTAATTTATATGCATGCATATAGTTATGATGCACAACCTGATGGATATTTTTGATGTATTTTAATGACATTAACCTTGTCAGTAATTAGAGGAACAAGATACAGACACATACAGTAACTGTTTATTATGTTTATATGATGCTTTACTATTGTTAAGTGGGATTAGTTTGTTTTTATCCCTATATACTGTAAATCATGTTTTGAATATATAAATTATTTCCAATTAAGAAATATTCCTTTTTTTAAATGGCTTCAAAACTTTGAAATATTAATATTTTTCTGTGACTAGATTTCAACAAGGAAACTTATTTCCAATGTCATCAATGTTCCACTTTCTAGTAATAATGATGGTACGTGTACTATGAAGTAGAATTGGTTCCCAGCATACTCGGCTACTCTCCCATATTGTCCTGGAGATGCCCGTATTTTGGGGTGTCCCCTGAACTCTCGGTAGTGCAGGTCATCCTCCCACATCTCGCCCTCTTTGTAGTCAAATAAGCAGGATGATATGTGTTTGAACACAGTTTTCAATTTATTGGGTAAACATGGCTCCAACCCATATACATGAGTCCTTGCAACAGTACGAGGCAGAGGTCAGGCCATGATGACATGATTTGCCTCACTGCCCCAGTGATCATTTTCAACACCCCTCTGGGAACTTTCCTGGAGGTGACAGAATAGTAGTTAAATATGGTTTTAAGTTACAGTATACATACTCTGGTTTCTACTAGGGATAGCATATATACTTTGAAAATAAAGTGCATTATAGTGAGGCAGACATTTTGGGCATGTAATGAAGAGAAAGTAGACTGAAATCAAACAGACTGAAGTGTGATATACATACAATAAAGGAAGCTAACTATAGGGTAAACAAGCATCATTAAAGCATGATGTTATGGAGGATTTAGTCTTTATGGTATAAAAGGCTCTCTGACATTTGGAGTTCATGATCCAATATAACCAAGATAACATGATGTTATTAAAATTCTTTTGCATTTTCTCTTTTGTTTCTGTTCATAGTCACACAGTCGCAGTGTGAACTTTCTTTAGTCAAGTCTAGAGTTTTCTTTCTATGTGATACAGGTTGAGTATCCCATATCCAAATATCCGAAATACGGAATATTCCGAAATACGGACTTTTTTGAGTGAGAGTGAGATAGTGAAACTTTTGTTTTCTGATGGCTCAATGTACACAAACTTTGTTTAATACACACAGTTATTAAAAATATTGTATTAAGTGACCTTCAGACTGTGTATATAAGGTGTATATGAAACATAAATGAATTGTGTGAATGTAGACACACTTTGTTTAATGCACAAAGTTATAAAAAATATTGGCTAAAATTACCTTCAGGCTGTGTGTATAAGGTGCATATAAAACATAAATGCATTCTGTGCTTAGACTTAGGTCCCATCGCTATGATATCTCATTATGGTATGCAATTATTCCAAAATACAGAAAAATCCCATATCCAAAATACCTCTGGTCCCAAGCATTTTGGATAAGGATACTCAACCTGTAGCTACAGATGGGTCCACCGTTATCTTGACTAGTTTGCTACTTGCATTCCATACAGCTTTATCATGCTCATATGCAATCACACTCAGTGGTGCATTAACTAAAAACTTTGTACAAACATACATACTTTCTTACTGTACCTTTACTAACAGCTTAACATTATAATTGTGATGAAACAAGCAGTGGAATTGTAATAATGCTTAAGGTGTGATTTAATGATTGATATAGCCAAATAGGAATTTACTAAAGTAGAGATTGAATTGTGATGTTTCAGAGGACACCATAATACTGTCCTGCACTAGCAGGTTACATTGGGTATATTAATCTAGAACCTGATTCAGGTTTGTTAGAAAAGCAAAAAAGCATACAATTGGGCAACACCATGTTGTACCGCAAGTGTGGCAGATGTAACATTTGCAGAGAGAGTTAGATTTGGGTGTGTTATACTGTATATTTCTGGTCAGGGTAACTATAGGCTGCTTTATTTTTACACTGCAGTTTAGATTTCAGTTTGAACACACCCCACCCAAATCTAACTCTCTCTGAACATGTTACATCTGCCCTACCTGCAGTGCAGCATGGATTTGCTCAGTTGTGTGCTTTTTTTGCTTTGCTAACAAACCTGAATCCGGCCCTGTGTATGTTATTAGTGCCAGTGGGATGTGTTTGCATTGTACTCTTTATAATAACTTACACTAGTAAGACATAACAATCTGAGCAGAAATACTGTATATCAGGCTTTGCAGACAGATGCTGTTTGATCACAGATCACAGATCATATCTAGATGGATCCAAAATATAGTTATTTCATCAACATACTGTAGAAATTTGTGTTGTAAGTTACTGTATATATAATGATTTATTAGACTTTCCTCTGAATCCACACAAAGTATTGCTGTGAATAAAAATGGCCCCAAGGAAATATGGTGTAGAATTGTCTCTCATATCCCATTATACAGTCTTCACAACTGGTAACAAGTTCACAGTTCTCCTAGCACATTATATATAAAATTACAATGAAATACTGATTTTTCTATCCTTAAAGGGCATAACATTTCTTGGTGTTCAGGCTGTCAGATCATTATGTTGCATAGTAGGCTAGGTATCATTATGTTTTCTTAATTCTCTACAATGAAGGCTGCCATTTTTGTACAATCATAAAGCATTAAACTTATATAAAAAGGATTGCATACATCTTCAAAGTGGTATATGTTTTATGGTGGAGGTAGTTTTACGAGATGTTTAGAAATGTAAATAATGCTATTGTTCCCTTTTCTGGATTGCAATCTTTCCATTAAATTGTAATAACCTGTTTGAGGATTTATTGGCATTACAGTATTTTCTAAGTATACAGTGGCCAACAGTCTGACAATGAGAGACAAAGATGCTTTGTTGCAGAAGTAATGCCCTGCCATGATCTTTTATCCATATACCAGCACAGACAGTAATGACATTGGTCCACAGTATATCTACAAAGTGACATTTATTGATAATCACTAAATAAAGCAGGTTTCGGTTTAAAAAAGGAAAAACAAGTAAAAGTTGTAGAATATTTAGAATACTTTAACTGCACCAATGTTAATTATTGAAGGAACAAAAACAACTGTGAATACCTTCAAAATTTGTGCATCAAACGCACACCATGATCAGCAAGGCAAACAGATTGAGAAGGCAACATTTTCTGACTATCTAGAGAAGATAAAAAGGGATGCAATCAATTTTCTGGCTGTCGGGATCCCGGTGGTCAGGATACTGATGCCGGAATCCCAATAGCCGACAATGCCGACAGCAGGAATCCCGGCGCACAGGGGCTATTCCCACTCATGGCTGTCTATGACACCCACAGAGTGATAATAGAACCACCGAGCCCACAGCATGATGAGCGCAGTGAGTCCGCAAGGGGACTCGTAGCACTCGCCCCATTGCCGGCATTCAGGCAGGTGGTGTGCAGCTGTCGGGAGCTTGACACCTGACCGCCGGTAAATAGTATGTATTGCGATAAAAGAACTCTAAGAGGATATCATTTAGGTCTATCTAAAATGTTGAATTCATCCCTCATTGCTGCTAGCAGGCTGCAGTGAGGAACTGTAGTCAAACAAGTCAATTAATCCACCTGGGGTAATCATCTTTATATAGGGAACCAGGAAACTGTTTAGCATCAGAAAAATTTAAAATATGGGTTTAATGCAAGCCAATTAGGACAGAGTGGGCTGCAGCTTACCCTTTTTAATAAGTCCATTTTACTATGGCAAGCCAATCAATGTTGGACCAAGTGGCCGATCTGATAATCAGTTGGACTGTGTTAGCATGGTGCTAGGGACTGCCAAAAAATGTTATCCTGGCAAATATTGCAAACTTTTAATTTAACATTTTTTTTTTATACTGTATTCATAATTTGTAAGTAGAAACTGTCGTAGAAGGTCAATAAAGTATTTTTTTTAAATAATTTAGAGTACTTAGCAGCTATACTAAAAGTCACTTTTATTAGAGCCAAATATGGGATTTCTATATAACCAAACACTCTCATGCTGTTCCCAATCTAATGGCCCTTCTGTCTGACCAACATTACCACTGCTATCCCTCATTCCATCCCACTCTGATCCCTGTCTCATGCAAATTTATTAAAAGGAACAGGGGAATTTAAAAGAAGTTCCTTAAGGTACCCAGTTTACTGTACCTTAGGTAAAGTATGCCTTTTTGTAGATTACACAAAGGTATGCAACTGGGAGAACACACCATGAAGGATACAACAAATGATTGATGATCTAAGTCAGTGATGGCTAACCTTGACACTCAAGCTGTTGTTGAACTACACATCCCAGCATGCCCTGCTATAGTTTTGCTATTCGGCCATGCTAAAACTGATGCAGGGCATGCTGGGATGTGTATTTCAACAACAGCTGGAGTGTCAAGGTTAGCCATCACTGATCTAAGTAGACTAGAGCAATTGTCAAGAATGAGGCAAATACAGTTTAATGTGAAAAAAATGCAAAATTGTGCACTTGGGTCTCAAAAATCCAAAAGCTAAATATACTGTAGTAGCAATGGTACTATAATGGAACCTACTGAGGAGGAAAGGGATCTAGGTGTCATTATTTCAGATGACTTAAGCAATGTAACAAAGCAATAAGGAAGGCTAGTCAGATGCTTGGTTGCATAGGGAGAAGAATCAGCAGCAGAAAGAAGTAATAATGCCACTGTATAGGTCACTGGTATGGCCTTATCTAGAATACTGTGTTCAATTCTGGAGGCCATATATCCAGAAGGTTATTAATACATTAGATATTTGGAAATGGTAGGTCAGCGCGCTCTGCGGGAATCGGGTGGGGGAGGGGTGATGGGAAAGGGGCAGGTCAAGCAGCACTCATCCTCAACCTTCCCCAGTGAGCGCAATCTCTCTCTCTTCTCCATATTAATACATTAGAGACTGCACAAAGATTGGCAACTGAAATGGTGCATGGCCTACGATACATCAGAAAAATTACCCAGAAATACTAAAAGATCTTACTAAGTATAGTTTGGAGCAGAGAAGGGAAAGGGGGACATGGTAGAAACTTTCAAATTAATGAAGGGTTGAACAAGGTACATTAGGAAAACATTCTTCAAAGGAAGAGAAGTATAGAACACAAGGATATGTCCTGAAACTGTAGAGAGGGAGGGAGGTTCGGTGGAAATTTGAGCAAATATTACTTCACAGAAGGGGGAGTTAACAAGTGGAATAGCTTCTCATCAGAGGCGGTACAGACTAATACAGTAGAGCAATTTAAACATGCTTGGGATAGACTTAAGGATATCCTTACAAAGTAATAGGATCAAATAGGGTTTGAGGTAACAATATGGTTAAAAAAAAGGGACCAACTAGATTGGCCAAGTGGTTCTTATCTTCTGTCAAATTCTTTGTTACTATGTTTAAAGTACACCACCAATTCTAAAGAACTAATAATACAGTATATGCCCAGTGAAAAGCACAAGGTTAAAGAAATCATAAAAATGGAGATTATGGGTTCTTTACATTAGCAGACTATGTATTTGATTATTTAAACTGAATCCATTAGAAGTAAGGTGAAGTGGATCCAGTGTGTCTGTCTATAGTATTACATCCTGCCAGTGGTGGAACTAGAGACTGGTGGGCCCAGGTGCAACAATATGCTCACCTTCCCTGTGCCCGCCCTCCGGCTACAGTTGTCTCAGCTGACCCTACCCCTGGCACCACCTTCAGGCTACCTTCTGCCTGGTATCATTACTGGCCACTATAGACTGATGGGCTATGCTATGCTCTGCTCTGCCCTGCCGAGATGCAGCCTTCATCATTAGGTATGGAGATGGCACATTCAATGTGGAATATGTGAATGATTCTACCACCACAGGTCAGGCAGGGGGAAGTGGAGAAGTTAATATACATATCTTTACTAGGCAAGTTAATAAGTATCATGCCGAATAACTATGCTGCTAAATTGGATATGCTTCATGATTGATATATTGTGATGGTACAAGTTAATGTTTATACTGGAATATTTTTGCTGGTTTTGGTTTTGTTTCTAATTCATCATCCGGTTTTGGTTGGTTATTCAGTTTTGGATTTCAGCCGTGACTGGTTTTGATTTAGTTTTTCCCCAAAAAAATAACAAATAAGGTAAAATCAAAGGCTGCAGACAGAGCAGCGGCCAAAACACTTGTCAGTTTATAGCACATCTATGCAACATTGCCACACAGCAGTGGCAGAAATGAAAAGTAGTGCAAGATAAATTTGACCCTTATGTTGGATATTAAAAAATACATGCACAGTTTAACAAACCAAGTACTTCAGCGACAGGGACTGCCCCTTTTGTGGCAACATTTTTCGGACTTCCTCTGATCACTAAGGAGGAGGTTAATGTTAATCTTGTAAAATAAATTTCATGAACTCTCTAAAAATAATTCCTCACCCAAGGCGTGTTTTTATTCGGTCTTAGGCCCCGGCATGACAATGGCTTTCTTTTTTTTTAATCACAAGCAAGAACTGCAGCCACTGGTGGCACACTTACACAAACATCCTACTCATCCTTAGTGTCAGATAGTAGTAGTACACGTATCCCCCTCATCCTATTCTACTTCCACACAAGCATCCTCTATTTTTCTTACAGTAGGTCCTAATCACCATCTTCACTTGTATTGCTCCCCACCTGTACAGATGGTGCAGAAATGGTGGAAAGGAGGTGAGATACTGTACGTTTCTCTATAAGGACAGTGTGAGAAATGTCAGACTCACACATACAGTAGCTAATGTGAACAAATCTAGACTCTCCTCAGGAATGTGTAACGGTTATGAATGCATAGTTTGTTCCACTGTCTTAGTGTATTTTCAGGGTTTTTTTTTACACTTCTTCTAGACTCTTTCCTTGCCACTGCATGTGGTGAATGGCATGTTGGCAATTTTATTTTTTTCTGCACCAAACTTTCCCTTTATTAGAGCTGTTTTTTTCTTTACCACTGTATATTGGAATTTTGATTTTAGATGCACTGACTTAGACCTGCTATGCCCTTGAGGATTGGCTTCAGTAGATGATGCTGCTGGACTAGCATCTTCCTCATGACTGGTGGCAGAAGCTGCTGCACTAGTATTTGGTTTATCTTCTCTAAACTGATTATTATTCACTTTTAAATTTGCAGATAACTGCATGGAGTCACATGGCTTACATATGCAAGTGAACAAAGTGCTCTAGGGTAAAGTGCACCAAACAGTACAAAGAATACTGTAGATCTTTTTTTTCTCTTTTTAACTTGCATCTCAGTTCAATCTGCATGGAGTCACAGTACTTATATATGCTTGTCAACAAAGCACACTAGGGTAAAGTGCATCAAACAGTACAAACAGATGAATATTTTTTGTTTTATTTTTATTTTAACTTGCAGCTCATCTCAAATTACATGCAGTCACAGGGGGTAATTCAGAGTTTATCGCAGCAGCAAATTTGTTAGCAGTTGGGCAAAACCATGTGCACTACAGGTGTGGCAGATCAAACATGTGCAGAGAGAGTTAGATTTGGGTGGGTTATTTTGTTTCTGTGCAGGGTAAATACTGGCTGCTTTATTTTTACACTGCAATTTAGATATCAGTTTGAAATAACTCCACCCAAATCTAACTCTCTCTGCACATGTTATATCTGCCCCCTCCCTGCAGTCCACATGGGGGGGTCATTCCGACACAATTGCTTGCTGCAGTTTCTCGCAGAGCAGCGATCGGGTTGGAACTGCGCATGCGCCGGAGCCGCAGTGCACCGGCGCATGGAAGCCATCGTTGCCTAACGGTTGCCTCTGAGGCAGAGGCAGTCGCTGGGGGGAGGGGGCTGGACGGCGGCATTAAGCCGCCATTTAGTGGGAGCGGTCCGGCCAACGCAGGAGTGGCCGGACCACTGGGGGGAAGCGGTTCACGGTGGCTGCGTGGTCGGGAGCTACTCTTGAAGTGCAAAGGCATCGCCGCTGTGCAATGCCTTTGCACTTCTGTGGGGGAAGGGGGGCGGCACTGACATGAGGGGCGAACTAGCCCTGTGCTGGACTTCCCCCTTATGTCAGTGTGAATGATCATAGCTTTGATAAATTTAGCACAGCTATGATCAACTCGTAATGACCCCCATGGTTTTTCCAAACTGCTAACAAATTTGCTGCTGCGATCAACTCTGAATTAGGCCCACAGTGCTTATATATGCATGTGAACAAAGTGCACTAGAGTAAAGCACACCAAACAGTACAAACAATGGAAGAATATCTGACAGTGAGTCACACAATACACAATGTAATGCTGCTTGTGATCAGCCTCTTTAGATGGAAACAGCACAACCAACTTACAGTGCAGCACATAGCAGCGTACCCCCTATACACTGACTATATTCAAAGTACAGCCACTTGTAAGTGTGGAGTCTGACAGCACAGCCAATACAGCAGAGTAAAGGGTAGCATACAGCAGTGTACCTGAGAGTGAAAAGCTGTAGAGTCCTGCCTGCAGCTCCTTATATAGAATCCAAAACCTGTGAGAATCCATCCGCAGGAGGATGACACTTTTTACTTAAAGTGGGATCCAAGTCTGGCGGGAAAAAGACTCACATCCCGGAAGTTCGGAGTGGTTCGGATTCCAAGGAATCTGAACTGCTCATCTCTAGTTTATACGCATATTTAGTGGCATCAGAAGGTGGGTGCCAGGGAAGGGGTGACACCAAGTGCTGGCTCTTCTGCAGTGACAGGAGCTGAGTGCTGCAGTGTGATAATCCTCTGCAGCACTTGGATCCTGTCACAGAAAAGAAGCCGGCACTGTATGCTGCCTAGTCTCCAGGGGCAGCCAGAATTTCAGAGGAAGCTGGATACACCCCCGGAGTGAAGAAGAGGAGACCTGCAAGACCATGCCCCTTTAAATTAGGCCATACCCCCTTTTTTTCTGGCCGTGGTTCCGGCGGGGTGAGTGTGGGAAGAGGGGGGGGGCGGTGTAGTAATGCAGAGTGCACTCCGGGTGTACCCACACAAGGTGATGCCGCTGCGCATATTGTCCATGATTTATTTTTTTACATTTACAAACATACCTAGCATTGCTATGCTGGCCTGGCTGGCTCCAGTGTTAAGGTTTCTCAATGTTGCTCCACACGGCTGCACTGTACATACCAAATACAGACACTCCTACTGCCAGTTATCAGTGCACAGCTAAAGAGACAGGTGCAGCGGTGGTGCCGACAACACGAAGGGTGGTGATTGATCCCATCACCCTTCGTAAACTGATAAGTTCACTACCATGGCTCCCACGTTGGTGCACGTTGGCGCCTTCCACCCTTCCTCTCTCACCCCAGGCAATTATTGTTATGGGCCGTGGTGCAGTGGCGGGTGGTGTATAATGAGTCAGTATGATGCATTATGCAACCTGCTAGTGCCGCATGCTCCTTCATTGCAGTGGGCCCCGGTCCTCCTGTTTGTCATGCAACTCCATATATGCAGTGGCGCTGAGAGAGGCAGTAGAGGCTACAAATCCACTGACCCCCCTTCTTGAGTATACCTATACTTGAGACCGGTGTTATTTTCCAATTGATACCTACAGGAAGATGGTGCTCGCACATTGAAAGCAAATTTTCTGTCACTGTGCCAAAGTCTTTGCTCTCTAGTGCACATGCAAGCAAGTGTCCTGCTTTCCTGCAAGCAATGTAGGAAACTGGTGCACTCGCTGCACCCCCTACTGTCCCCACCCCATATTAGAATGGCACCCCCTGTGGATTGCACAGGACTGTTTTGCGGCCCTACAATTACTGTAGAAGTCCAAGCGGGTTCAGACAGGGAAGCCCTGGAATTATATGGCAGACATATAGACATAGGTGTGTTTGGAAAATCTAGTTTTCTCTGGCAATTGCCAGAGAAAATGAAGTAGGAGATGTTGCCATGTCACATTCCGCTGGATTATGATTCTGTCTCTTTATTCGAAAACACTTTATGGAAATTGCAATTTCCATTTCCACCTTTGTAGCTATATTTTTTCAAAAATCTGGTTGTGATGCTGAAGCTTGTTTCATATTCTTAATTTAAATCTTAATTTAAACCTAGGATCAAGTACAGCAGCACCCCTGGAAATATATGGCAGTGCCTCTGGACTTATATAGCAGATAGGCAGCACCCCTGGACTTATACAGCAGATAGGCAACATCCCTGGACTTATATAGCATAGGCAGCATCCCTGGAGAATTACACAGCACAGTAGACAAGCAACAGCACCCCTGGACTTAAATAGCAGTGGGGCAGCACCCCAGTACTGATAGGGCAGCACTCCATATAGGAATTGTCCTTGGGTCCTCTCACCTAACCTTATGTTGTATAAACAGGACATGCACACTTTAACAAACCAATAATTTTAGCAACAGGGTCTGCCACATGACTGTTGCTGAAATGATTCTTTGTTTGGGCTCCCACCATAAAAGAAGCAATAAATCTCTCCTTGCACAAACTGGCTCTACAGAGGCAAGATGTTGTCATCATCCTCATCCTCCAATTTCTCACCCGCTTCAGTGTTTACATCCTCATCCTCACAGAGAAATAATTCCACACCGGAGAGATGGATTTTTTAGTATTTTGCCCAGCCATGACAATTCTTTTTCATCCCATGGCCAACAACTGTCTCCACTGGTGCCTTTTCTTCAAATAAGCCCCATCACCATCAGAATCCTCATCGTCAACTTCCTCCTCAGCGCAAGCTACACCAATATCCTCTTCATCCTGGTATACTTCTACAGTGACATCCTCAATGCACAGTTGTTTTTTCCTGTGCTTTAACAAGCTTTATTTTTTTTATTTTTTGAGAGGGAGGAGGGCTTCCATCTTCATGAGAAGCTGAACCACCAGTCATAAACATATGCCAAGACCTTAGCCTTTCCTTGCCACTTTGTGTCGTTAATGGCATATTGTCAATTTTACGTTTCTTATCAGATAATTTTTGTATTTTTTTTTGTTATTAATTTTTGCTTCTTGGATTTGACATGCCATCTATGACATTGGGCATCCACCTTAGCAGATGACGTTCATGGAATTGCATTGTCAATGTCATGTCTGGTGGCAGCAGCAGCTTCAGCACTAGTACTAGGAACTGGAAGTGGTTCCTGATTCACTAATTTTTACTCCAAATTGTTGTTCTCCATTTCACAAATTGTTGTTCTCCATTATTACAACACACAGAACAGTGCCCCTTTATTTTCACAGCACCCCAGTATTTTTACAGCATATAGGACAGGGCCAGTGTACATTTATTTTAACAACAGCACCCCTGTATTTATAGAGCATACAAGACAGGGCCAGTGTACCTTTATTTTCAAGCAGCCCAGTATTTTTACAGCATAAAAGACAGGGCCAGTGTACCTTTATTTTCACAGCACCCCTGTATTTTTACAGCATACAAGACAGGGCCAGTGTACATTTATTTTCATAGCCTCCCTGTAATTTTAAAGCATACAAGACAGGGCCAGTGTACCTTTATTTTTACAGCGCCCTTGTATTTTTACAGCATACAGGACAGGGCCAGTGTACCTTTATTTTCACAGCACCCCTGTATTTTTACAGCATACAAGACAGGGTCAGTGTACCTTTACAACACTCCTGTATTTTTTACAGCATGCAGGACAGAACCAGCACCCCTTTATTTTAACAACTCCCCTGTAATTTTACAGCATACAAGACAGGGCCAGTGTACCTTTATTTTAACAACAGCACCCCTGTATTTTTATAGCATACAAAACAAAAGGGCCAGCGTACCATTATTTTAACAACAGCATCCCTGTAATTTTACAGCATACAAGACAGGGCTAGTGTACCTTTATAACACCCTTGTATTTTTTACAGCATACAGGACAGAACCAGCAGCCCTGTATTTTCACAGCACCACTGTATTTTTACAGCATACAGGACAGAACCAGCACCCCTGTATTTTCACAGCACCACTGTATTTTTACAGCATATAGGACAGGGCCAGCACCCCTGAATTTTAACAGCACCCTTGTATTTTTACAGCATACAAGACAGGGCCAGTGTACCTTTATTTTAGCAACAGCACCCCTGTATTTTTATAGCATACAGGACAGGGCCAGTGTACATTTATTTTCACAGCACCCCTGTATTTTTACAGCATAAAAGATATGGCTAGTGTACCTTTATTTTCACAGCACTCCTTTAAGTTTACAGCATACAAGATAGGGCCAGTGTACATTTACAACACCCCTTCATTTTTTACAGCATACAGGACAGTGCACCTGTATAGCACAGTGAAAGAACAGCAACACCCATGTACATCTGTAATACCCCTTACAGCACAGGACACCACAGTGACAGGACAGCACCCCTAACAGCATAGGACACCACAGTGACAGGACAGTACCCCTAACAGCACACAGGACAGCACCTCTAAACAGCACACATTGACCCCACCTGATGCCACCATCCACAGAGAAACAGAGGTCTGTCTCTCTCACTCTCCAAGTCCGTAGTAAAAATGGCAGTGACGCGTGGCTCCTTATATATAAAAAGAGCCACAATATACTAGCACTCTGATTCAGTATCAATTCAACATGATCTGGTGTCCATCCATGATTTAATGCAAACATGCCAAAAATCATGGCACTTGGAGGCATAAAACATAATAATTGAGTGTAATAAATTCAAAAGTTTTCAGGGCCATAGCCCCATCATCAGGACATTACACCACCTACATAAATAAACAGAAACAAATGTATATACAGTTTAGTATATACAGTATATACTGTGTTGCAAAGAATGAGAGGGGACACCTTGTCCATGCAGTCATAATGAGGATGTGTACATAGTGAATGATGGTGATGGTCTTGAACTTGTAGAGTAACTGAATTCTCTTCTTAATTCATGAGAGATACAGTAGGAGTGGCTTTTGAAAATGAGCCAGACACTATAGTACTTTCCTTTAACAAGCCAATCTGCTCTGAAAAACAAGAACAGCTTTAGTCATCAGAAGACTTTTGCTAACCTGTGTAGCAAACTGAAATAGCTGGTTATACATATAAAAATAATATGCTTTGGGGCCATAGCTAGAGAGTACGTTGCTTTTGGATTTCTTTCCTGTATTAACAACAGTCCAAATCTAAATTTTACAATACATTTATAATTTGCATGCAGTATCATAGGTACTTAATATCCCGGTGTACAGAATCCTGATGGTCAGAATGCCGGCAGCTACATCCCGGTAGTCAGAATCCCAACAGATCCAGACAGTAAGTACCAGTGTTAGGTTTAGGGTGAGAGACTTACTCTAGGTTTAAAATACTTACCAATATCCATTGGGATTCAACTATCAGCTTTCTAACCATCAGGAGTTTGCATGCCAGGTATCAATACCATCCCAGTATCATGCCACTGATCTGTTCATGTGTTCCTTGTGTTCTATTGTGTTTGATTATTCAGCTGCCAGGCTGCAGGGAGAGACACACTGAAATCAACAAGTAGATTGCCATTATTTAGAATGCAGGAAGTGCTGTTACCTTTTAAAGGGGTGTATTATGTAATGCCGGCGGTCGGGCTCCCTGCGGCCAGCATATGGCGCTGGAATCCCGACTGCTGGCATACCAACAGCTGGGTATGCGCAAATGAGACCCTTGTGGGCTCGCTGTGCTTGCCACGCTGTGTGGACCTCCAAGAGGGAGAAAAGCTGTCGGTATGCCGGCAGTCGGGATTCCGGCGCTGGTATGCTGGTCGTCGGGAGCCCGGCTGCCGGCAAACTGAGGACCACCCCTTTTACGGAGCACAGACAATGTTCTGCAAGAGATATCAGTGCACTGCAGCTTTTACAACCAGCCAAAATATTGACTTAAGTCACTTTACAGAAAACATGAACACAATGCTGCACTGACGTAGATATGTTGGGTCATCGGTTCCAGGGACTATTTATCCTACCCACAAAGGTGTATGTGCAATCTACTTTCAACTCACACCTTGAAAAAGATCCTATTGGATTCAATGCGTGGAGCTTGAGGATCTATAAAGACTATTACAGAAATTTCCATCCATAGCTGGGGGTATGCGGTAACTATTGTGCAGGTGATAGAGTGGAAGCCATGTTTTAACCAACCTGACCCCATTTTGTGTGTTCAATTGCTTAAAAAAAAAGGTTTTGTTTCAAAGACAGCTATATTTCAGTCAGGAATGTACCCATGCAGCATAATCCTTTTTAATTAGCATGATTTAACTAGTTAGAACCACAGGATATATGCTTACACTAAGAAAAGAAATATTTATAAGTGTATATTACTAATTATATATAGAAGTAAGTCCCCATAACCAGTGTTTTTTTTCCAGCAGGAACCAGAGGGAACTCATTCCTGAACCTCTTATTAAATATGACATAATCAGGATCTGGGTTCCTGAACCTGTCCTGGGCCAAAATGTATTTTCCATAAGATAAGTTTTATTTTAAAGTCCATTTTGAGTGCCTTTTTTCTAAAAAAAAAACACTATCTATCTATCTATCTATCTATCTATCTATCTATCTATCTATCTATCTATCAGTCAGTCAGTCACTTTTTTAATAGCTCCACCTGCAGACCCGCAGTTCCTGAACCCCTATAGTACTGCCCATAACACACACTAATATACAACATTGTGCTTGCACAAGACATAAGCTGGGTACATATGTATACAACTATCTGCCCATTCATTTGATATCGAAAAAATGGTTAGACAATTATATATATATATATATATATATATATACACTGCTCAAAAAAATAAAGGAAACACTAAAATAACACATCCTAGATCTGAATGAATGAAATATTCTTATTAAATACTTTGTTCTTTACATAGTTCAATGTGCTGACAACAAAATCACACAAAAATTATCAATGGAAATCAAATTTATTAACCCATGGAGGTCTGGATTTGGAGTCACCCTCAATATTAAAGTGAAAAAACACACTACAGGCTGATCCAACTTTGAAGTAATGTCCTTAAAACAAGTCAAAATGAGGCTCAGTAGTGTGTGTGGCCTGCACGTGCCTGTATGACCTCCCTACAACGCCTGTGCATGCTCCTGATGAGGTGGCGGATGGTCTCCTGAGGGATCTCCTCCCAGACCTGGACTAAAGCATCCACCAACTCCTGGACAGTCTGTGGTTCAATGTGGCTTTGGTGGATGGAGCGAGACATGATGTCCCAGATGTGCTCAATTGGATTCAGGTCTGGGGAACAGGCGGGCCAGTCCATAGCATCAATGCCTTCGTCTTGCAGGAACTGCTGACACACTCCAGCCACATGAGGTCTAGCATTGTCTTGCATTAGGAGGAACCCAGGGCCAACCGCACCAGCATATGGTCTCACAAGGGGTCTGAGGATCTCATCTCGGTACCTAATGGCAGTCAGGCTACCTCTGGCGAGCACATGGAGGGCTGTGCGGCCCCTCAAAGAAATGCCACCCCACACCATTACTGACCCACTGCCAAACCGGTCATGCTGGAGGATGTTGCAGGCAGAATGTTCTCCTTGGCGTCTCCAGACTCTGTCACGTCTGTCACATGTGCTCAGTGAGAACCTGTTTCATCTGTGAAGAGCACAGTGCGCCAGTGGCGAATTTGCCAATCTTGGTGTTCTCTGGCAAATGCCAAACGTCCTGCACGGTGTTGGGCTGTAAGCACAACCCCCACCTGTGGACGTCGGGCCCTCATACCACCCTCATGGAGTCTGTTTCTGATCATTTGAGTAGACACATGCACATTTGTGGCTTGCTGGAAGTCATTTTGCAGGGCTCTGGCAGTGTTCCTCCTGTTCCTCCTTGCACAAAGGCGGAGGTAGCGGTCCTGCTGCTGGGTTGTTGCCCTCCTACGGCCTCCTCCACATCTCCTGATGTACTGGCCTGTCTCCCGGTAGCGCCTCCATGCTCTGGAAACTACGCTGACAGACACAGCATACCTTCTTGCCACAGCTCGCATTGATGTGCCATCCTGGATGAGCTGCACTTCCTGAGCCACTTGTGTGGGTTGTAGGGAGGTCATACAGACACGTGGAGGCCACACACACTACTGAGCCTCATTTTGACTTGTTTTAAGGACATTACATCAAAGTTGGATCAGCCTGTAGTGTGTTTTTTCACTTTAATATTGAGGGTGACTCCAAATCCAGACCTCCATGGGTTAATAAATTTGATTTCCATTGATAATTTTTGTGTCATTTTGTTGTCAGCACATTCAACTATGTAAAGAACAAAGTATTTAATAAGAATATTTCATTCATTCAGATCTAGGATGTGTTATTTTAGTGTTCCCTTTATTTTTTTGAGCAGTGTATATACACACAGTGGGGCAAAAAAGTATTTGGACAGCCACCGAATGTGCAAGTTGACCCACTTAAAAAGATGAGAGAGGTCTGTAATTTCCATCATAGGTGCACATCAAATGTGAGAGACAGGATCTGAAAAAAAGACCTAGGAAATTACATTGTATGATTTTTAAACAATTTATTTGTATATTCTGGTGGAAAATAAGTATTTGGACAATCGAAAAGTTTAACTCAATACTTTGTAATATAACCTCAGTTGGCAATTACAGAGGTCAAATGTTTCCTGTAGTTCTTGACCAGGTTTGCACACACTGTAGCAGGTATTTTGGCCCACTCTTCCATGCACATCTTCTCTAGATCTGTCATGTTTTGGGGCTGTTGCCAGGCAACTTAGCATTTCAACTCCCTGCACAGATTTTCTATTGGGTTGAGGTCTGGAGACTGGCTAGGTCACTCCAGGACCTTGAAATGCTTCTTACGGAGCCACTCCTTAGTTGCCCGGGCGGTGTGTTTGGGGTCATTGTCATGCTGGAAGATCCAGCCACGTTCCATCTTCAATGCTCTTACTGAGGGAAGGAGGTTTTTGCCCAAAATATCACGATAGATGGCCGCATTCATCCTCTCCTTAATACGGAGCAGTCGTCCTGTCCCCTTTGCAGAAAAGCAGCTCCAAAGCATGATGTTTCCAACCCCATGCTTCACAGTGGGTATGGTGTTCTTGGGATGCCATTCATCATTCTTCTCCCTCCAAACACGGCGAGTGGAGTTTATTCCAAAAAGTTAGATCTGACCACATTACATTCTCCCAATCCTCCTCTGGATCATCCAGATGGTCACTGGCAAACTTTAGACGGGCCTGGACATGTGCTGGTTTAATCAGGGGGACCTTTCAGGTGCTGCAGGATTTCAATCCATGACGACGAAGTGTGTTACTAATGGTAACCTTTGTGACTGTGGTCCCAGCTCTCTTGAGGTCATTGACCAGGTCCCCCCATGTAGTTCTGGGCTGATTCCTCACCGTTCTCAAGATCATTAATACCCTACGAGGTGAGATCTTGCATGGTGAGCCCCAGGTCAAGGGAGATTGTCAGTGATCTTGTATTTCTTCCATTTTTTTATAATTGCGCCAACAGTTGATCTCTTCTCACCAAGCTGCTTGCCTA
Organism: Pseudophryne corroboree; assembly: GCF_028390025.1. Taxonomy (NCBI): domain Eukaryota; kingdom Metazoa; phylum Chordata; class Amphibia; order Anura; family Myobatrachidae; genus Pseudophryne; species Pseudophryne corroboree. The sequence continues at coordinate 526,119,422 of NC_086447.1, read as the reverse complement.
TTGTCGAGTAGCTCATTCCAGCCTTGTGCAGCTCTACAATTTTGGCCCTGGTGTCCTTAGACAGCTCTCTGGTCTTGGCCATGGTGGAGAGGTAGCAGTCTGACTGTTTGAGGGTGTGGACAGGTGTCTTTTATACAGATAACCAGTTCAAACAGGTACCATTAATACAGGTAACAAGTGGAGGATAGAAGAGCTTCTAAAAGAAGAAGTAACAGGTCTGTGAGAGCCAGAAATCTTGCTGCTTGGTAGGTGTCCAAATATTTATTTTCCACAAGAATATACAAATAAATTGTTTAAAAATCATACAATGTGATTTCCTGTTTTTCCCCCCCAGATTCTGTCTCTCATAGTTGAAGTGTACATATGATGGAGATTACAGACCTCTCTCATCTTTTTAAGTGGGTCAACTTGCACAATCGGTGGCTGTCCAAATATATATATATATATATATATATATATATATATATATATCTGTTCTGGGCTCACAATGCCCACTTCACAGAAAGATAGATCTGGTAATTATCTGTGGCACTCAGAATAAAACAAAGAAACATAAGATTGCATAAATTCACATCTATGCATGCACTTTATGCTAGCACTATTTGCATCCACTCAAAAGGATCCATCAGACCAGAGCCGGCCCTAATCAATATGATGCCCTAGGCAACCTATTGGCTGGTGCCCCCTAGCACTGCTGCAATTCTGCCTCTGACCCTGCACCCCTTTCCCATCATCATCACCCCTCAGTCATAGTAGTCCTCATTGTGGTGCTCCTACCCCCTCTATTTTAAATAGGAACAGTGTGCACATTTGGCGCGCAGCCCACAAAGGGGTATGTTCTTTTGGGAAGGGCCACACAACAGTGCACCCAATTTAAAATATGCGACACAGTAGTGCAACTTAATTCACATTATATCATGCAATAGTTTCCCTTCTTCACGTTACATCACACAGTAGTACCACTTTACCTTATATACATTACTAATCACAGTAGTGCCCCTTATTATCATTACATCATACTGAATTGCTCCTTATTCACATTACACCACACCATATTGCTCTTTATTCACATTAGATCACACAGTAGTGCCTTTTCTATACATTATACCACACAGTAGAACACCTTATACACATAATGCCATACATTAGTAATGCCTTTATACACATAATTCCAAACAGTAATGCACCTTACACACATATGACACACATTATTAATGTTAATATAAACATAATGCACCTTACACATTTTACCAACCTTTATTAATGCCCTTATACACATAATGACACACATAATGCCCCTTACACATATGTGGCACATTATTAATGCATTTATACACATAACACACATAATGCCCCTTACAAATACGCCGAACACTATTGCACAATGAACCTACACACAAACAGCACTCACATGTCCACTAACACCGTGACCTCTGCCTCTGTTTGTATACATATGTGTCCTCATACATCTTGCCTCAATATGCCATGCAGCTCCCGTCCAGCTCTGCTAACGTTGGGTGCCTTTTTTTTTTTTTGCAGAAAATGTCTTATTTTCATTGCTATGTGACTAGGAAGCATAATCAGCTTCTGCTGATTAAAATGATAATTAGCATGCCTATATTCTGTGTGCGACTGTGGCTGTATCTGCATAAGAAATGCTACGTTACAGTGATTTCCAGGAATACACTGTAATGTAGCATTTCGTATGCAGATACAGCCACAGTCACACACAGAATATAGGCATGCTGCATATCATTTTAATCCGCAGAAGCTGCTTGTGCTCCTAGGCATTTGCCTAGATTGCCTATGCCTAGGGCCAGAGTGAGAAGGTAGGCATTGGAAGTTAGAGATGATGCATAATTATGTTGGGTCCTCACTTTTTGCACTGTTCATTCTAATGCACTTAATAGGAGTAGCGGTACCATGACACATAAACAGTACCCATGCTCTGAGCCTAATCTTGCCACTGTGGGTATTCTAAGGGATGTTAGCTATTTTCCTTTTATTGAAACAAAGCACTGCATACATTAATAACATTTTTCTAAATTCTTAAATTAACATCTGATGTGACTGTCGAGTATTGTTTGGATTTGAAGTGCATTTCTTTAGACTTTCTTTCCACGTGACCTTTTTTTATTATAAGAGGATGTATAGTACTATTACATCAAGTGCTAATACTGGGATGCTGCTCTTCTAGAGAATGATGGGGGTAATTCCAAGTTGATCGCAGCAGGAATTTTTTTAGCAGTTGGGCAAAACCATGGCCCTCATTCCGAGTTGTTCGCTCACTAGCTGCTTTTAGCAGCTTTGCACTAGAGATGAGCGCCTGAAATTTTTCGGGTTTTGTGTTTTGGTTTTGGGTTCGGTTCCGCGGCCGTGTTTTGGGTTCGAACGCGTTTTGGCAAAACCTCACCGAATTTTTTTTGTCGGATTCGGGTGTGTTTTGGATTCGGGTGTTTTTTTCAAAAAACACTAAAAAACAGCTTAAATCATAGAATTTGGGGGTCATTTTGATCCCAAAGTATTATTAACCTCAAAAACCATAATTTACACTCATTTTCAGTCTATTCTGAATACCTCACACCTCACAATATTATTTTTAGTCCTAAAATTTGCACAGAGGTCGCTGTGTGAGTAAGATAAGCGACCCTAGTGGCCGACACAAACACCGGGCCCATCTAGGAGTGGCACTGCAGTGTCACGCAGGATGTCCCTTCCAAAAAACCCTCCCCAAACAGCACATGACGCAAAGAAAAAAAGAGGCGCAATGAGGTAGCTGTGTGAGTAAGATAAGCGACCCTAGTGGCCGACACAAACACCGGGCCCATTTAGGAGTGGCACTGCAGTGTCACGCAGGATGTCCCTTCCAAAAAACCCTCCCAAAACAGCACATGACGCAAAGAAAAAAAGAGGCGCAATGAGGTAGCTGACTGTGTGAGTAAGATAAGCGACCCTAGTGGCCGACACAAACACCGGGCCCATTTAGGAGTGGCACTGCAGTGTCACGCAGGATGTCCCTTCCAAAAAACCCTCCCCAAACAGCACATGACGCAAAGAAAAAAAGAGGCGCAATGAGGTAGCTGACTGTGTGAGTAAGATTAGCAACCCTAGTGGCCGACACAAACACCGGGCCCATCTAGGAGTGGCACTGCAGTGTCACGCAGGATGTCCCTTCCAAAAAACCCTCCCCAATCAGCACATGATGCAAAGAAAAAGAAAAGAAAAAAGAGGTGCAAGATGGAATTGTCCTTGGGCCCTCCCACCCACCCTTATGTTGTATAAACAAAACAGGACATGCACACTTTAACCAACCCATCATTTCAGTGACAGGGTCTGCCACACGACTGTGACTGATATGACGGGTTGGTTTGGACCCCCCCCAAAAAAGAAGCAATTAATCTCTCCTTGCACAAACTGGCTCTACAGAGGCAAGATGTCCACCTCATCTTCACCCTCCGATATATCACCGTGTACATCCCCCTCCTCACAGATTATCAATTCGTCCCCACTGGAATCCACCATCTCAGCTCCCTGTGTACTTTGTGGAGGCAATTGCTGCTGGTCAATGTCTCCGCGGAGGAATTGATTATAATTCATTTTAATGAACATCATCTTCTCCACATTTTCTGGATGTAACCTCGTACGCCGATTGCTGACAAGGTGAGCGGCGGCACTAAACACTCTTTCGGAGTACACACTTGTGGGAGGGCAACTTAGGTAGAATAAAGCCAGTTTGTGCAAGGGCCTCCAAATTGCCTCTTTTTCCTGCCAGTATAAGTACGGACTGTGTGACGTGCCTACTTGGATGCGGTCACTCATATAATCCTCCACCATTCTATCAATGTTGAGAGAATCATATGCAGTGACAGTAGACGACATGTCCGTAATCGTTGTCAGGTCCTTCAGTCCGGATCAGATGTCAGCATCAGCAGTCGCTCCAGACTGCCCTGCATCACCGCCAGCGGGTGGGCTCGGAATTCTGAGCCTTTTCCTCGCACCCCCAGTTGCGGGAGAATGTGAAGGAGGAGATGTTGACAGGTCGCGTTCCGCTTGACTTGACAATTTTGTCACCAGCAGGTCTTTGCACCCCAGCAGACTTGTGTCTGCCGGAAAGAGAGATCCAAGGTAGGCTTTAAATCTAGGATCGAGCACGGTGGCCAAAATGTAGTGCTCTGATTTCAACAGATTGACCACCCGTGAATCCTTGTTAAGCGAATTAAGGGCTGCATCCACAAGTCCCACATGCCTAGCGGAATCGCTCCCTTTTAGCTCCTTCTTCAATGCCTCCAGCTTCTTCTGCAAAAGCCTGATGAGGGGAATGACCTGACTCAGGCTGGCAGTGTCTGAACTGACTTCACGTGTGGCAAGTTCAAAGGGCATCAGAACCTTGCACAACGTTGAAATCATTCTCCACTGCACTTGAGACAGGTGCATTCCACCTCCTATATCGTGCTCAATTGTATAGGCTTGAATGGCCTTTTGCTGCTCCTCCAACCTCTGAAGCATATAGAGGGTTGAATTCCACCTCGTTACCACTTCTTGCTTCAGATGATGGCAGGGCAGGTTCAGTAGTTTTTGGTGGTGCTCCAGTCTTCTGTACGTGGTGCCTGTACGCCGAAAGTGTCCCGCAATTTTTCTGGCCACCGACAGCATCTCTTGCACGCCCCTGTCGTTTTTTTAAAAATTCTGCACCACCAAATTCAAGGTATGTGCAAAACATGGGACGTGCTGGAATTTGCCCATATTTAATGCACACACAATATTGCTGGCATTGTCCGATGCCACAAATCCACAGGAGAGTCCAATTGGGGTAAGCCATTCCGCGATGATCTTCCTCAGTTGCCGTAAGAGGTTTTCAGCTGTGTGCGTATTCTGGAAAGCGGTGATACAAAGCGTAGCCTGCCTAGGAAAGAGTTGGCGTTTGCGAGATGCTGCTACTGGTGCCGCCGCTGCTGTTCTTGCGGCGGGAGTCCATACATCTACCCAGTGGGCTGTCACAGTCATATAGTCCTGACCCTGCCCTGCTCCACTTGTCCACATGTCCGTGGTTAAGTGGACATTGGGTACAACTGCATTTTTTAGGACACTGGTGAGTCTTTTTCTGACGTCCGTGTACATTCTCGGTATCGCCTGCCTAGAGAAGTGGAACCTAGATGGTATTTGGTAACGGGGGCACACTGCCTCAATAAATTGTCTAGTTCCCTGTGAACTAACGGCGGATACCGGACGCACGTCTAACACCAACATAGTTGTCAAGGCCTCAGTTATCCGCTTTGCAGTAGGATGACTGCTGTGATATTTCATCTTCCTCGCAAAGGACTGTTGAACAGTCAATTGCTTACTGGAAGTAGTACAAGTGGGCTTACGACTTCCCCTCTGGGATGACCATCGACTCCCAGCGGCAACAACAGCAGCGCCAGCAGCAGTAGGCGTTACACGCAAGGATGCATCGGAGGAATCCCAGGCAGGAGAGGACTCGTCAGAATTGCCAGTGACATGGCCTGCAGGACTATTGGCATTCCTGGGGAAGGAGGAAATTGACACTGAGGGAGTTGGTGGGGTGGTTTGCGTGAGCTTGGTTACAAGAGGAAGGGATTTACTGGTCAGTGGACTGCTTCCGCTGTCACCCAAAGTTTTTGAACTTGTCACTGACTTATTATGAATGCGCTGCAGGTGACGTATAAGGGAGGATGTTCCGAGGTGGTTAACGTCCTTACCCCTACTTATTACAGCTTGACAAAGGGAACACACGGCTTGACACCTGTTGTCCGCATTTCTGGTGAAATACCTCCACACCGAAGAGCTGATTTTTTTGGTATTTTCACCTGGCATGTCAACGGCCATATTCCTCCCACGGACAACAGGTGTCTCCCCGGGTGCCTGACTTAAACAAACCACCTCACCATCAGAATCCTCCTGGTCAATTTCCTCCCCAGCGCCAGCAACACCCATATCCTCCTCATCCTGGTGTACTTCAACACTGACATCTTCAATCTGACTATCAGGAACTGGACTGCGGGTGCTCCTTCCAGCACTTGCAGGGGGCGTGCAAATGGTGGAAGGCGCATGCTCTTCACGTCCAGTGTTGGGAAGGTCAGGCATCGCAACCGACACAATTGGACTCTCCTTGTGGATTTGGGATTTCGAAGAATGCACAGTTCTTTGCTGTGCTGCTTTTGCCAGCTTGAGTCTTTTCATTTTTCTAGCGAGAGGCTGAGTGCTTCCATCCTCATGTGAAGCTGAACCACTAGCCATGAACATAGGCCAGGGCCTCAGCCGTTCCTTGCCACTCCGTGTGGTAAATGGCATATTGGCAAGTTTACGCTTCTCCTCCGACAATTTTATTTTAGGTTTTGGAGTCCTTTTTTTTTCTGATATTTGGTGTTTTGGATTTGACATGCTCTGTACTATGACATTGGGCATCGGCCTTGGCAGACGACGTTGCTGGCATTTCATCGTCTCGGCCATGACTAGTGGCAGCAGCTTCAGCACGAGGTGGAAGTGGATCTTGATCTTTCCCTAATTTTGGAACCTCAACATTTTTGTTCTCCATATTTTAATAGGCACAACTAAAAGGCACCTCAGGTAAACAATGGAGATGGATACTAGTATACAATTATGGACTGCCTGCCGACTGCAGACACAGAGGTAGCCACAGCCGTGAACTACCGTACTGTACTGTGTCTGCAGCTAATATAGACTGGTTGATAAAGAGAAGATGTCTATGTAACTATGTATGTATAAAGAAGACTGAAAAAAATCCACGGTTAGGTGGTATACAATTATGGACGGACTGCCTGCCGAGTGCAGACACAGAGGTAGCCACAGCCGTGAACTACCGTACTGTACTGTGTCTGCAGCTAATATAGACTGGTTGATAAAGAGAAGATGTCTATGTAACTATGTATGTATAAAGAAGAATGAAAAAAAACCACGGTTAGGTGGTATACAATTATGGACGGACTGCCTGCCGAGTGCAGACACAGAGGTAGCCACAGCCGTGAACTACCGTACTGTACTGTGTCTGCAGCTAATATAGACTGGTTGATAAAGAGAAGATGTCTATGTAACTATGTATGTATAAAGAAGAATGAAAAAAATCCACGGTTAGGTGGTATTAAAATTATGGACGGACTGCCTGCCGAGTGCAGAGACACAGAGGTAGCCACAGCCGTGAACTACCGTACTGTGTCTGCTGCGACTGGATGATAAATGATATAAAAAATATATATATATCACTACTGCAGCCGGACAGGTATATATTATATATTATATAATGACGGACCTGCTGGACACTGTCTGTCTGCAGAATGAGTTTTATTTTTATAGAATAAAAAAAACAACAACACACAAGTGAAGTCACACGACGAGTGTTTAACTTTTTCAGGCAATCACAATATAAGTATACTACTAACTATACTGGTGGTCAGTGTGGTCAGGTCACTGGTCAGTCACACTGGCAGTGGCACTCCTGCAGCAAAAGTGTGCACTGTTTAATTTTAATATAATATGTACTCCTGGCTCCTGCTATAACCTATAACTGGCACTGCAGTTGTGCTCCCCAGTCTCCCCCACAATTATAAGCTGTGTGAGCTGAGCAGTCAGACAGATATATATAATATTATATATAGATAATAGATGATGCAGCACACTGGCCTGAGCCTGAGCAGTGCACACAGATATGGTATGTGACTGACTGAGTCACTGTGTGTATCGCTTTTTTCAGGCAGAGAACGGATATATTAAATAAACTGCACTGTGTGTCTGGTGGTCACTCACTATATAATATATTATGTACTCCTGGCTCGTGCTATAACCTATAACTGGCACTGCAGTAGTGCTCCCCAGTCTCCCCCACAATTATAAGCTGTGTGAGCTGAGCAGTCAGACAGATATATATAATATTATATATAGATAATAGATGATGCAGCACACTGGCCTGAGCCTGAGCAGTGCACACAGATATGGTATGTGACTGACTGAGTCACTGTGTGTATCGCTTTTTTCAGGCAGAGAACGGATATATTAAATAAACTGCACTGTGTGTCTGGTGGTCACTCACTATATAATATATTATGTACTCCTGGCTCCTGCTATAACCTATAACTGGCACTGCAGTAGTGCTCCCCAGTCTCCCCCACAATTATAAGCTGTGTGAGCTGAGCAGTCAGACAGATATATATAATATTATATATAGATAATAGATGATGCAGCACACTGGCCTGAGCCTGAGCAGTGCACACAGATATGGTATGTGACTGACTGAGTCACTGTGTGTATCGCTTTTTTCAGGCAGAGAACGGATATATTAAATAAACTGCACTGTGTGTCTGGTGGTCACTCACTATATAATATATTATGTACTCCTGGCTCCTGCTATAACCTATAACTGGCACTGCAGTAGTGCTCCCCAGTCTCCCCCACAATTATAAGCTGTGTGAGCTGAGCAGTCAGACAGATATATATAATATTATATATAGATAATAGATGATGCAGCACACTGGCCTGAGCCTGAGCAGTGCACACAGATATGGTATGTGACTGAGTCACTGTGTGCTGTGTATCGCTTTTTTCAGGAAGAGAACGGATTATAAAGTAAACTGCACTGTCCTCACTAGTAAACTCTCTCCACTCAGTCTCTACACTTCTACAGTAACAGTACTCCTCCTAGTCAGCTCCAGTAAATCTCTCTCAGTCTCTTATAATCTAAATGGAGAGGACGCCAGCCACGTCCTCTCCCTATCAATCTCAATGCACGTGTGAAAATGGCGGCGACGCGCGGCTCCTTATATAGAATCCGAGTCTCGCGATAGAATCCGAGCCTCGCGAGAATCCGACAGCGTCATGATGACGTTCGGGCGCGCTCGGGTTAACCGAGCAAGGCGGGAAGATCCGAGTCGCTCGGATCCGTGTAAAAAAACATGAAGTTCTGGCGGGTTCGGATTCAGAGAAACCGAACCCGCTCATCTCTACTTTGCACACGCTAAGCCGCCGCCTACTGGGAGTGAATTTTAGCTTTGCAGAATTGCGAACGAAAGATTTGCAGAATTGCGAAAAGAAATTTCTTTGCAGTTTCTGAGTAGCTCGAGACTTACTCTGCCACTGCGATCAGTTCAGTCAGTTTCGTTCCTGGTTTGACGTCACAAACACACCCAGCGTTCACCCAGACACTCCCCCGTTTCTCCAGCCACTCCTGCGTTTTTCCCAGAAACGGCAGCGTTTTTTCGCACACACCCATACAACGGACAGTTTCCGCCCAGAAACACCCACTTCCTGTCAATCACACTCCGATCACCAGAACGAAGAAATTTCTTTGTTAAGCCGTGAGTACAATACCAAACTTTTTTGCAAATTTACTTGGCGCAGACGCACTGTGAACATTGCGCATGCGCAGTTTGCAACTAATCGCTCCGTTGCGAAAAACACTAACGAGCAAACAACTCGGAATGAGGGCCCATGTGCACTGCAGGGGAGGCAGATATAACATGTGCAGAGAGAGTTAGATTTGGGTGTGGTGAGTTCAATCTGCAATCTAATTTGCAGTGTAAAAATAAAGCAGCCAGTATTTACCCTGCACAGAAATAAAATAACCACCCAAATCTAACTCTCTCTGCAAATGTTATATCTGCCTCCCCTGCAGTGCACATGGTTTTGCCCAACTGCTAAAAAAATTCCTGCTGCGATCAACTTGGAATTACCCCCGATGAATGATTTGCTAGAGGAGTAAAGCTAGGTACAGACTATACAATTATCTGGTAGATAATCTGCCAGAACTAGCTGGTTGGAATAAAAAAATGGTAATGGATGAGAGCAAATTGCAATTGACCATTTGCTCCCAAAAACTGCAAAATGGACAAAAACAGTCGTTCATCCAAGTTGGTTAAAGTTGTATTTAACCAATTTCTATGAACGACAGGTTTTGTTAGTTTTCCAGTGTTTGGGAGCAAATGGTAGATTGTCATTTACTCTCATCCAATACCAGATTTTCATTCCAACCAGCCAGATCTGGCAAATTATCTGCCAGATAATTGTATAGTGAGTACCTATCTTAAAGATACTTGAATGTGTAACTAAATCTGCTATATGTAGCTCTCACCACACCAGGTAAGTAAACAATGAAAGTGAGAAAGGAGGGACTGTTACCTTGCAATTCAGAGACTGCTCAACAATAATGTTCAAAATAATGCAGCTGGTACCTTTTTCTAGAGATGAGCGCAGCTCGGGTTTTCCCGCTTGACTCTGAAACCAGAACGAGGCAAAACGTCATCATTCCCCTGTCGGATTCTCGCAGAGTTTGGATACCATATAAGGAGCCGCGCATTTTCACTCCAGTCCTGGAGAGTGTAGTGAGAGAACGTGTCTCCGTCCTCAGTGTCTGTACAGGTGGGAAAGTGGCATGGCGTTTATAGTGCTGTCTTGTGCTGCTCAGTCCAGTGTAGTGTCTTTTGCTGCATCAGTCCAGCCAGTCACAGTGGTAATGCCCTCTGCTGCTATATGTCCCCAGTGCTGCTGTATAAGTCCCTTGCAGTTTTGCTGTGTTGTCTTGCATCAGACCAGGGGTAGTGTCTTGTGCAGCATCAGTCCAGTGACCAGTCACAGTGGTGGTGTCCTCTGTTGCAAAATGTCCAGCGCTGCTGTATAATAAGTCCCTTACAGCAGGGCCGGATTAACAATGGGCCTGATGGAGCTGCAGCTCCAGGCCCACACTCCAAAATAGGCCCACTGCATCTGCACACTGCTGTGCTGCTGTAAACAGGAAAAAAAAAATCCTGCTACAGCAGCTTGCCAGTGACGCTGCAGTGTGGTGAGCACAGCTGCAGTGCAAAGATACCCCGCCAGCACCTCTATTTACTAACGGCTGCAGGGCAGGACGGAGGATCTAGCCAGCGGCACTAGGACCCAGCACTGCTCTGCTCCTGCTGCTGCTGCTGGCGGCATCTCCGCAGTGTAGATGAGGGGATGAGTGGGAGGGATTAGGGCAGGCCCTACCATTATACCGCGTACGCGCCGGGCAGCCTGGACCACGACACCAAGCCCGTACCAGGAAGCCCATGCTGCATTCCCGGCTCTGGCGGCTCACGCGCTGTTCTTTTCTCAGCCGTGGCTCCCTCTAGATGTCAGGCGGGCCGTCAGTGACTGTGCAATGATTGGCGGCCGCGGAAAGGCCGGGTGTCCCCTGTTGCTCTCGCTGTGTCCGGTGCAAGTAGGTCAGAAACACTGGAGCGGAGCCCCCTATTATAGCATTACTGGAGCCGCCATCTGCAAGTGAGAGGTACTGTAATATACAGAATCTATTATATAACCCAAAGCTCTGCAATATGTAGCACCAGCAGCCCCCTCCCGCCCCCTAACCAGACTAATCCCTTCTCCACCCCATGTCACCAGGCTAATCCCCCCCCCTCCTCAGACCAGGCTAATGTCCCCCACAAAAGACCAGACCAATCCCCCTCCTTCCCCTGTCACCACACTACCCCCCTCCTCACCAGCCTAACCCCCCCTTTTCCCCCTGTCACCACACTACCCCCCCTCCTCACCAGCCTACCCCCCCTCCTCCCCGTCACCACACTCCCCCCTCCTTACCAGCCTAACCGCCCCTCCTTCCCCTGTCACCACACTACCCCCCCTCCTCACCAGCCAACCCCCCCCTCCTTCCCCTGTCACTACGCTTCCTCCCCTCCTCACCAGCCTAACCCCCCCTCCTCCCCCTGTCACCAGGCCATCCACCCTCCTCACCAGCCTAACCCCCCCTCCTTCCCCTGTCACTACGCTCCCCCCCCTCCTCACCAGCCTAACCCCCCTTCCTCCCCCTGTCACCAGGCCATCCCCCCTCCTCACCAGCCTACCCCCCCCCCCCTCCTCCCCCTGTCACCAGGCTACCCCCCCTCCTCAACAGCCTAATCCACCCTCCTCACCCTGTGACCAGGCTAAACGACACCCCTCACCAGGCTAATCCTCCCATCCTCCTCCTGTCACCAGCGCTCATTATACACCTTACGCCACACAGCAGCGCTCATTATACACGTTACGCCACCCAGCAGTGCACCTTAAACACCTTACTCAACACAGCAGCGCTCATTACACACCTTATGCCACCCAGCAGTGCACCTTATACACCTTACGCCACACAGCAGCCCTCATTATACACCTTACGCCACACAGCAGTGCACCTTATACACCTTATGCCACCCAGCAGCACTCATTATACACCTTACGCCACCCAGCAGTGCACCTTATACACCTTATGCCACCCAGCAGTGCTCCTTATACACCTTACGCCAGACAGCAGCGCTCATTATACACCTTGCGCCAGACAGCAGCGCTCATTATACACCTTATGCCATACAGCAGCGCTCATTATACACCTTATGCCACCCAGCAGTGCACCTTATACACCTTACGCCACACAGCAGCCCTCATTATACACCTTACGCTACACAGCAGTGCACCTTATACACCTTACGCCACACAGCAGCGCTCATTATACACCTTACGCCACACAGCAGCGCTCATTATACACGTTACGCCACACAGCAGTGCACCTTATACACCTTACGCCACACAGCAGCGCTCATTATACACCTTATGCCACCCAGCAGTGCACCTTATACACCTTACGCCACACAGCAGCACTCATTATACACCTTACGCCACACAGCAGCGCTCATTATACACCTTACGCCACCCAGCAGTGAACCTTATACACCTTACGCCACACAGCAGCACTCATTATACACCTTACGCCACACAGCAGCGCTCATTATACACCTTATGCCACCCAGCAGTGCACCTTATACACCTTACGCCACACAGCAGCACTCATTATACACCTTACGCCACACAGCAGCGCTCATTATACACCTTACGCCACACAGCAGCGCTCATTATACACCTTACGCCACCCAGCAGTGAACCTTATACACCTTACGCCACACAGCAGCCCTCATTATACACCTTACGCCACACAGCAGCGCTCATTATACACCTTACACCACACAGCAGCCCTCATTATACACCTTACGCCACACAGCAGCGCTCATTATACACCTTACGCCACACAGCAGCGCTCATTATACACCTTACGCCACACAGCAGCGCTCATTATACACCTTACACCAAACAGCAGCCCTCATTATACACCTCACGCCACACAGCAGCGCACCTTATACACATTACGCCACACAGCAGCACTCATTGTACACCTTGCGCCAGACAGCAGCGCTCATTATACACCTTACGCCACACAGCAGCGCTCATTATACACCTTACACCACCCAGCAGTGCACCTTATACACCTTGCGCCACCCAGCAGTGCACCTTATACACCTTACGCCACACAGCAGCGCTCATTATACACGTTACGCCACCCAGCAGTGCACCTTATACACCTTACGCCACACAGCAGCGCTCATTATACACCTTACGCCACCCAGCAGTGCACCTTATACACCTTACGCCACACAGCAGCGCTCATTATACACCTTACGCCACCCAGCAGTGCACCTTATACACCTTGCGCCAGACAGCAGCGCTCATTATACACCTTATGCCACCCAGCAGTGCACCTTATACACCTTACGCCACACAGCAGCGCTCATTATACACCTTACGCCACCCAGCAGTGCACCTTATACACCTTACGCCACACAGCAGCGCTCATTATACACCTTACGCCACCCAGCAGTGCACCTTATACACCTTACGCCACACAGCAGCACTCATTATACACCTTACGCCACACAGCAGCACTCATTATACACCTTACGCCACCCAGCAGTGCACCTTATACACCTTACGCCACACAGCAGCACTCATTATACACCTTACGCCACACAGCAGCGCTCATTATACACGTTACGCCACACAGCAGCCCTCATTATACACCTTACACCACACAGCAGCGCTCATTATACACCTTACGCCACACAGCAGCGCTCATTATACACCTTACGCCACACAGCAGCACTCATTATACACCTTACGCCACCCAGCAGTGCACCTTATACACCTTACGCCACACAGCAGTGCTCCTTATACACCTTACGCCACACAGCAGCGCTCATTATACACCTTACGCCACACAGCTGCGCTCATTATACACCTTACGCCACACAGCAGCGCTCATTATACACCTTATGCCACCCAGCAGTGCACCTTATACACCTTACGCCACACAGCAGCACTCATTATACACCTTACGCCACACAGCAGCGCTCATTATACACCTTACGCCACACAGCAGCGCTCATTATACACCTTACGCCACCCAGCAGTGAACCTTATACACCTTACGCCACACAGCAGCCCTCATTATACACCTTACGCCACACAGCAGCGCTCATTATACACCTTACACCACACAGCAGCCCTCATTATACACCTTACGCCACACAGCAGCGCTCATTATACACCTTACGCCACACAGCAGCGCTCATTATACACCTTACGCCACACAGCAGCGCTCATTATACACCTTACACCAAACAGCAGCCCTCATTATACACCTCACGCCACACAGCAGCGCACCTTATACACATTACGCCACACAGCAGCACTCATTGTACACCTTGCGCCAGACAGCAGCGCTCATTATACACCTTACGCCACACAGCAGCGCTCATTATACACCTTACACCACCCAGCAGTGCACCTTATACACCTTGCGCCACCCAGCAGTGCACCTTATACACCTTACGCCACACAGCAGCGCTCATTATACACGTTACGCCACCCAGCAGTGCACCTTATACACCTTACGCCACACAGCAGCGCTCATTATACACCTTACGCCACCCAGCAGTGCACCTTATACACCTTACGCCACACAGCAGCGCTCATTATACACCTTACGCCACCCAGCAGTGCACCTTATACACCTTGCGCCAGACAGCAGCGCTCATTATACACCTTATGCCACCCAGCAGTGCACCTTATACACCTTACGCCACACAGCAGCGCTCATTATACACCTTACGCCACCCAGCAGTGCACCTTATACACCTTACGCCACACAGCAGCGCTCATTATACACCTTACGCCACCCAGCAGTGCACCTTATACACCTTACGCCACACAGCAGCACTCATTATACACCTTACGCCACACAGCAGCACTCATTATACACCTTACGCCACCCAGCAGTGCACCTTATACACCTTACGCCACACAGCAGCACTCATTATACACCTTACGCCACACAGCAGCGCTCATTATACACGTTACGCCACACAGCAGCCCTCATTATACACCTTACACCACACAGCAGCGCTCATTATACACCTTACGCCACACAGCAGCGCTCATTATACACCTTACGCCACACAGCAGCACTCATTATACACCTTACGCCACCCAGCAGTGCACCTTATACACCTTACGCCACACAGCAGTGCTCCTTATACACCTTACGCCACACAGCAGCGCTCATTATACACCTTACGCCACACAGCTGCGCTCATTATACACCTTACGCCACACAGCAGCGCTCATTATACATGTTACGCCACCCAGCAGTGCACCTTATACACCTTGCGCCAGACAGCAGCGCTCGTTATACACCTTACGCCACACAGCAGCGCTCATTATACACTTTATTCCACCCAGCAGTGCTCCTTATACACCTTACGCCACCCAGCAGTGCTCATTATACACGTTACGCCACCCAGCAGCACTCATTATACACCTTACGCCACACAGCAGTGCACCTTATACACCTTACACCACACAGCAGTGCTCCTTATACACCTTACGCCACACAGCAGCGCTCATTATACACGTTACGCCACCCAGCAGTGCACCTTAAACACCTTACTCAACACAGCAGCGCTCATTACACACCTTACACCACACAACAGCGCTCCTTATACATGTAATCCCACACATCAGCATTACTTATACACGTAACGTCACACAGCAGCGCTCCTTACACATGTCCCGCCACACAGGCGTGCTTCTTATACACGTAACGCCACACAGCAGCGCTCCTTATACACCTTGCGCCAGACAGCAGCGCTCGTTATACACCTTACGCCACACAGCAGCGCTCATTATACACCTTATGCCACCCAGCAGTGCACCTTATACACCTTACGCCACACAGCAGCACTCATTATACACCTTATGCCACCCAGCAGTGCACCTTATACACCTTACGCCACACAGCAGCACTCATTATACACCTTACGCCACACAGCAGCGCTCATTATACACGTTACGCCACACAGCGCTTATTATACACCTTACGCCACACAGCAGCGCTCATTATACACGTTACGCCACACAGCAGCACTCATTATACACCTTACGCCACCCAGCAGTGCACCTTATACACCTTACACCACACAGCAGTGCTCCTTATACACCTTACGCCACACAGCAGCGCTCATTATACACGTTACGCCACCCAGCAGTGCACCTTAAACACCTTACTCAACACAGCAGCGCTCATTACACACCTTACACCACACAACAGCGCTCCTTATACATGTAATCCCACACATCAGCATTACTTATACACGTAACGTCACATAGCAGCGCTCCTTACACATGTCCCGCCACACAGGCGTGCTTCTTATACACGTAACGCCACACAGCAGCGCTCCTTATACACATAAGGTCACACAGTAGTGCTCCTTATACATGTAACACCACACACAGTAGTGCTCATTATACACAATGCCACACAGTAGAGCGCCTTATACACGTTACGACTCACTGCAGTACTCCTTATACATGTTATGACACACAGTATGTGAGTGCTCTATTTTTATAGACAGATAGTTAAATATATACACACATAGTAAAAAAAAAAATACATACACACACACACACAGTAAAACACACACACAAACACACAGCAAAACACCCATAGCAAAACACACACAGCAAAACACATATACTGTACACACTTTGGTATTTACATTTTTTATGGGGTTTATTCCCACAACATAATGTACTGTGCACCCCTCCTGGCTAGCTCTCTGGCTTTAGCAACTTCTCCTGGACACAGCATGCTCCCGAGACTCTCTCTCCCCCTTCTCCCAGCATGCAGTGGTGGGCCCTCGGCCAGCAGAGACAGAGCTGCATACCTCCCAACTGTCCCGATTTTCGTGGGACAGTCTCATGCGCACAGCGTCTATTCACAGGTGACAGAGGGACTGGGGGCATGCCAGCAGCTCATAGAGTGCTGGGCATTCACCCAGAGTGACAGAAAATGGGGGGGGTGGCTCACGATTGTGGCATTGCCGCAAAGCCACGCTCCTTTTACATAGACCACACACCCTTTTCGGGATCGCGCACCTTCGACTCGTGAGAGGTACCTATTTTGGGATTAAAAATGTTGGGACGTATGGAGCTGGTCGGAGAAGAGTGCGACAGCCAGCAGTGCGCATTGAGCAGAGTACAAAGAAGGGTGATGATTGATCTCATCACCCTTCTCCTTTGCTGGTGCCGGGGACCGTATTTGGGCTTCCTTCATTGTTAGGGCCCGCAGCGTAATGGCGGGCAGCATGTAATGAGTCAGTCTGACTCATTATACTGCTACCTACTGTGGGCCCCTTCACAGCGGCGGGCCTCGGTGCAATGCACCGGCACAAGTTCCGCCGCTGCTCCCTCCCTTCTTCCTGCCATCTTCCTGTCTCCCTCATCTCATACTATTCTTCCCCCTAAATCCCTCCTGTCTTCCTCCCATCTAGCCCCTATTCTTCTCCCTGACTTTCTCTTGTCTTCCTTCCATCTAGACCCTGTTCTTCCTCCTGTCTTCCTCTCATCTTCCACTGTTCTTCCCCCTTTTTTCCTCCCCTCTTAATAAAATAATTATTGTAATATAATTATTTAAGCACTGAGATTTTTCTATTTCACACACACACACACACGCACACACCCCCATACCAGTAGCCACACCCCCACCATGCTGGCCACACCCATTGCGGAGACACACAATAGGCCCTTCATAAATTTCAGCTCCAGGCCCATGAGGACCTTAATCTGGCACTGCCTTACAGTGTCGCTGTGTTGTTCTGCATTAGACCAGTGGTAGTGTCCTGTGCATCAGTCAGTCCAGTGATCAGTCACAGTGGTGGTGTCCTCTGCTGCCATATGTCCAGTGTAGCTGTACAATAAGTCCCTTACAGTGTTGCTGTGTTATCCTGCATCAGACCAGTGGTAGTGTCCTGTGCATCAGTCAGTCCAGTGATCAGTCACAGTGGTGGTGTCCTCTGCTGCCATATATCCAGTGCTGCTGTATAATAAGTCCCTTATAGTGTTGCTGTGTTGTCCTGCATCAGACCAGTGGTAGTGTCCTGTGCATCAGTCAGTCCAGTGATCAGTCACAGTGGTGGTGTCCTCTGCTGCCATATGTCCAGCGCTGCTGTATAATAAGTCCCTTACAGTGTTGCTGTGTTGTCCTGCATCAGACCAGTGGTAGTGTCCTGTGCATCAGTCAGTCCAGTGATCAGTCACAGTGGTGGTGTCCTCTGCTGCCATATGTCCAGTGCTGCTGTATAATAAGTCCCTTACAGTGTTGCTGTGTTGTCCTGCATCAGACCAGTGGTAGTGTCCTGTGCTGTATATTATTTACTCCAAATAAAGGGGTTATTAACATTTAATCCAATTATAATTTTTACAGGGTTTGCCCTGTGTGGTGTGTGGGGTACGCTCTCCTGTGCCGCATATTGTGTTATATAACTATAAATATAAAATTTGGAGGATAAAATAGGAAAACGATCAAGAACTACTTTCTCCTAGTGCTGAAACTGCTACCAATAGTCAATGAAATGCCATCAACGTCGTCTGCCAAGGCCGATGCCCAATGTCATAATAGAGGACATGTCAAATCCAAAAAGCAAAAGTTCAGTAAAATGACCCCAAAAAATAAATTGAAATGGTCTGATGAGAAGCGTAAACTTGCCAATATGCCATTTACGACACGGAGTGGTAAGGAACGGCTGAGGCCCTGGTCTATGTCCATGACTAGTGGTTCAGCTTTGTCACAACTGAGGGCCTGAGCTGACGGGAGGCAGCCTCAGTTGTAGGGGCTGAGATGTACCGGAACCTGGGAGGTTGTATCAGACCCCTGGACATGTAAGTAACATGAATAATAACTGCCCGAAGGCGTGACCACGACAACTTGGATAAAAGTCAATGATGTTTATTATGACAACTCCGCAACACAGCAGCAGTAAAAGAAAACGTAAAAGTCAGCAAAGAATAAATACAGTTCCTGGGTACTACAGGATGGCAGGAGCCACAGGGCACTGGTAGTGTGAGATAGTTCTTATGATCTTCTAGATGGAAAGTCCTTACCAGGCCCGACTGTAGCAATGGAGATAACCCAGGATTGTGCCAGCTGGTGTTCCAGGAAAAGCTGGGTTGCTGAAGATAAAACAGCTGCTGTGGATACTGGCTGGAACCAGACTGTTGTTAGCACGGAGTGGATACTGGCTGGAACCAGTTAAATAATAAATGAACTTGGGAGCGATGAAATATGAACTGAAATTTAGAACTTGAGAGCGGAGAAATAATAATACCGGTGGAGAGTGGTAAAGTGTAGAAAGGACACCGGCCCTTTAAGGGAAGCTGTACTCTGCTGGAAGCTGAGCTGGAAGCAGGTAATGTTGTAGCTGGAAACAGATGAATCCACAATGGATTAGAGAGTCAGGCTACACCGCAGGTGGAATGCTGGTGCGGGTCTCTATGGTGGAAGTCTTGAGACAGGAGCTGGAACCTGGAAGACAATCACAGGAGAGAGACAAACAGGAACTAGGTTTGACAACCAAAGCACTGACGCCTTCCTTGCTCAGGCACAGTGTATTTATACCTGCAGCAAGGAAGGGATTGGCTAGACAATTATGCAGATTATCAATACTGAGAACAGATTGGTGGAAATGATCAGCTGACAGGATCCAAGATGGCTGCGCCCATGCAGACACTTGGAGGGAAGTTTGGTTTGTAATCCATGTGGTAATGAAAACAGTAATGGCGGCGCCGGCCACCGGAGACAGGAGGCGCCAGGCTGACAGATGCACATCCAACCACGCGGACACAGCGGAGGCCGCGGCTGACGTAATCGCCACTCAGACACTCTGCATGCAGAAGTTCAGGGACGGCGGCGGAGGCCGCGGGAGACGCCATGCCAGGTGTAATATGGCGTCCACTGTGACAGCGTCCCAGAGTGACAGGAGAGGATACAGGAATGTACACATCAGGATAACAGATGGAATCCGGTCCTGGAGCGCTGAGCCAGCCTTAGGAGGCATCTGATGGGTAAGAAATGGCGTCCAGATACCCGGATCGTGACAAGCTTCACATGACGATGGAAGCCCTCATACTCCCGCTAGAAAAATGAAAAGAGTTAAGCTGGCAAAAGCACAGCAAAGAACTGTGCGTTCTAAGATGGTATCACAAATCCCCAAGGAGAGTCCAAGTGTGTCGGCGTTTGCGATGCCTGACCTTCCCAACACTAGACGGGAAGAGGTGGCTCCTTCTTTGCATGCCCTCTACAAGTGCTGGAAGGAGCACCCACAGTCCAGTTTCTGATATTCAAATTGAAGATGTCACTGTTGAAGTACACCAGGATGAGAATATGGGTGTTGCTGGCGCTGAGGAGGAAGTTGACGAGGAGGATTTTGATGGTGATGTGGTTTGTTTAAATCAGGCACCGGGGGAGACCCCTGTTGTCTGTGGGATGAATAAGCCCATTGTGATGCCTGGGCAAAATACCAAAAACCCACCTCTTCGGTGTGGAATTATTTCTCCACAAATCCGGACAACAGGTGTCAAGCCATGTGTTGCCTCTGTCAATTTGTAATAAGTAGGGGTAAGGACGTTAACCACCTAGGAACATCCTTCCTTATACGTCACCTGCTGAGCATTAATCAGAAGTCAGTGTCAAGTTGAGAAACTTTGGGTAAGAGCGTAAGCAGTCCACTGACACCTAAATCCCGTCTTCCTCTTGTACACAAGCTCCTGCAAGACACACCACCAACTCCCTCAATGTCAACTTCCTCCTCAGTCAGGAACGTCAGTAGTCCTGCAGGTCATGTCACTGGCAAGACTGAGTAGTCCTCTCCTAACTGGGATTCCTCTGGAGGATCCTTGAGTGCTACGCCTATTGCTGCTGTTGCTGCAGCTGCTGTTGTTGCTGCTCAGAGTTGATCGTTATCCCAGAGGGGAAGTCAGAAAGACCACTTGTACTACTTCACCTAAGCATTTGACTGTTCAACAGTTCTTTGTGAGGATCATGAAATATGACACCAGTCATCCTGTTGCAAAGCGGATAACTGAGGCCTTGACAGCTATGTTGGTGTTAGACATGTGTCCGGTATCCACCATTAGTTCAGTGGGACTTAGAGAATTGTTTGTGGTACTGTGTCCCCGGTACCAAATCCCATCTAGGTTCCACTTCACTAGGCAGGCGATACTGAGAATGTACAGAGACGTCAGAAAAAGTGTCCTCAGTGTCCTAATAAATGCAGAGGTACCCACTGTACACTTAACCACGGACATGTGGACAAGTGGAACAGGGCAGACTAAGGACTATATGACTGTGACAGCCCACTGGGTAGATGTATTGCCTCCCACAGCAAAAATAGCAGCGGCACCAGTAGCAGCATCTCGCAAATGCCAACTCGTTCCTAGGCAGGCTATGCTATGTATCACCGCTTTCCGTAAGAGGCACACCGCTGGCAACCTCTTACGGAAACTGAGGGACATCATCGCACAATGGCTTTCCCAATTAGACTCTCCTGGGGATTTGTGATGTCGGACAACGCCACCAATATTGTGCGTGCATTACATGTGGGCAAATTCCAGCATGTCCCATGTTTTGCACATACAATTAATTCGGTGGTGAAGAATTTTTTGAAAAATGACAGGGGCGTGCAGTAGATGCGGTCGGTGGCCTGAAAAATTGCGGGCCACTTTCGACATTCAGCCACTGCACGCCAAAGACTGGAGCACCAGCAAACACTCCTGAACCTGCCCTGCCATCACCTAAAGCAAGAGGTGGTAACGAGGTGGAATTCAACCCTCTATATGCTTCAGAGGATGGAGGAGTAGCAAAAGGCCATTCAAGCCAATATATCCACCTACGATATAGGCAAAGGAGGGGGAATGCACCTGTCTCAAGCGCAGTGGAGAATGATTTCTGTCTTGTGCAAGGTTCTCCAACCCTTCAAAGTTGCCACACATGAAGTCAGTTCAGACACTGCCAGCTTGAGTCAGGTCATTCCCCTCATCAGGCTTTTGCAGAAGCAGCTGGAGAAATTGAAGGAGGAGCTAAGATGGAGAAATTCCGCAAAGTATGTGGGACTTGTGGATGGAGCCCTTCATTCGCTTTGCCAGGATTCAAGGGTGGTCTATCTGTTGAAATCAGAGCACTACATTTTGGCCACCGTGCTCGATCCTAGGTTTAAAGCCTACGTTGTATCTCTCTTTCCAGCAGACACAAGTCTGCAGAGGTTCAAAGACCTGCTGGTGAAAAAATTGTCAACCCAAGTAGAACATGACCCATCAACAGCACCTCCTTCATTTTCTCCTGCTACTGGGGCTGCGAGTAAAAGTATAAGATTTCCTAGCCCACCCGCTGGCAGTGATGCAGAGCAGTCAGGAGCGAGCGCTGATATCTGGTCCAGACTGAAGGACCTGCCAACGATTATTGACATGTCTACTGTCACTGCATATGATTCTGTCACCATTGAAAGAATGGTAGAGGATTATATGAGTGACAGCATCCAAGTAGGCATGGCAGACATTCCGTATGTATACTGGCAGGAAAAAGAGGCAATTTGAATGACCTTGCACAAACTGGCTTTATTTTACCTAAGTTGCCCCCCCTCCAGTGTGTACTCCGAAAGAGTGTTTAGTGCAGCCGGTAACCTTGTCAGTGATTGGCGTGGGCGGGTACTTCCACAAAATGTGGAGAAGATGATGTTCATCAAAATGAATTATAATCAATTCCTCCGTGGAGACATTCACCAGCAGCAATTGCCTCCAGAAAGTACACAGGGACCTGTGATGGTGGATTCCAGTGGGGACGAATTAATACTCTGTGAGGAGGGGGATGTACACACTAAAAGGGGTGAGGAATCAGAGGATAGAGCCAGTTTGTGCAAGGAGACATTAATTGCTTCTTTTTTGGTGGGGGCCCAAACAAACCAGTCATTTCAGCCACAGTCGTGTGGCAGACCCTGTCGCTAAAATGATTGGTTTGTTAAAGTGTGCATGTCCTGTTTATACAACATAAGGGTGGGTGGGATGTACACACTGATAGGGGTGAGGAATCAGAGGATAAGGATGAGGTCGACATCTTGCTTCTGTAGAGCCAGTTTGTGCGAGGAGACATTGATTGCTTTTTTTTTGGTGGGGCCCCAAACAAACCAGTCATTTCAGCCACAGTTGTGTGGCAGACCCTGTCACTGAAATAATTGCTTCATTAAAGTGTGCATGTCCTGTCTACTTTGCATCATGTGCTGTTTGGGGACTAGTTTTTTTAAAGTGCCATCCTGTCTGTCACAGCTGTACAACTCCGGGGTACTGCCAAATAGGTCCAGGGGTACTGCCATAGAAGTCCAGTCCAGTGGTGCTGTCTTGTGCTGCCATAAGTCCAGTGGTGGTGTCCTGTGCTGTATGTTATTTACTCCAAATAAAAGGGTTATATACATTTCTTATATTATTATCCAAATCATTTTTACAGGGTTTGCCCTGTGTGGTGTAGGGGTACGCTCACCTGGGGTGTAGTATGGTATGCCGGTGGCCGGGCTCCCGGCGACCAGCATACCAGCACCAGAAGCCCGACCGTCGGCATACCGACAGCGCGGTGAGCGCAAATGAGCCCCTTGTGGGCTCGCTATGCTCGCCACGCTGTGCACGCCATGCTGCGCTCACCACACTGTGGGCACGGTGGCACGCTATGTGCGCCACGCTATCTATTCTCCCTCCAGGGGGGTCGTGGACCCCCACGAGGAAGAAAATGTGTCGGTATGCCAGCTGTCGGGATCCCGGCGCTGGTATACTGTGCGCCGGGATCCCAACAGCCGGCAACCTGAAGACCACCCCTCACCTGTGCTGCATATTATTATAATAGCTCCAAACAAAAGGGTTATTATGATCCAAATGAATGTAACAGGCTTTGCCAGGTGTGTGTGTGTGCATGTGTGTGTGTGTGTGCATGTGTGCATGTGTGTGCGTGTGTGCGTGTGTGTGTGTGTGTGTGTGTGTGTGTGTGGTTTAGGGGTGCGCTCTCCTGTGCCACCAATATTGTGTGTGTATTACATCAGGGCAAGTTCCAGCATGTCCCATGTTGTTTGTGCCGCACATTTGTATCACTTAGCTTAGTCATACAGCTACCTCATTGCACCTATTTTTCTTCTTTGCATCAAGTGCTGTTTGGGGCCCTTTTTTTTAAAATCTGCCATCCTGTCTGCCACTGCAGTGCCACTCCTAGATGGGCCAGGTGTTTGTGCCGCACACTTGTGTCGCTTAGCTTTGTCACCCAGCTACCTCGGTGAAACCTTTTGGCCTAAAAACAATATTGTGAGGTGTGAGGTGTTCAGAATAGATTGGAAATGAGTGGAAATGAATGTTATTGAGGTTAATAATACCTTAGTATCAAAATTACCCCCAAATTATGTGATTTTAGCTGTTTTTATGATTTTTTTAAAAAAATCATCCAGATCCAAAACCAAAACCTGAAAGGGTGGTTTTGGCAAAACCAATCCAGATCCACAACACGAGCATGGAACCAGAACCAAAACCAAAACACAAAACACGAACAGTGCCCGCCGCACATCTCTACCTTTTTCCATTTGCTATCAGAGATCTGATATTGTCCTTCACTAAAAACCTTGTCAATTTAACCATCTGGATATTTTTTTCAAACAGTAATAAAGACTTTTTAAGGCTTTGCTTCAGCCAAATAACCAGAGCACACTTTTATTGCTCGCTGTCAGAGATCTGATACTGCTACTCACAATAATAACCTTCAAATTTAACCACTTTTATTTTGCAATAAGAAATGCATTTATTTGGGGGGAAGCTTTGGATATTATGACAAGAAAAATACTAGATATTACAACAAGAAAGAATTTTTGTTCTTTTTATGGAGTGCTGTTCTCAGTCACACAGCAGACAATGTTTTTGCTGCTTGCTAGCAGTAATCTTATTCTGCCCCTTACACAATACCTTTCACCTTTTACAGCTCGGATTTTAAGAAAAGCTTTATTTCTTTGCCATGCTCCTCTCACTCAAACAGCAGCCTGTACTTTTGCAAGTTGCTATCAGAGATCTGATATTGTTAAAAAGAATAGCAGACAATACAGAATCTAAATGGTTTAGGGGGAGAAGAGGATTTTGGTAATGATATATGGAGTAGGTCAAATGTGCAATATATATTGCATGAGGTTTCATATTTCTGCAATGACAAATGTATTAGGTGGATATGGATATACAGTGTGTGAATATACTAATGAAGAATATAAAGAATGCAGCAGTAACTAAAGTCTTCATATGGACATAGAATTATTTAGAGGTGGTAGAATTAGTTGCTGTGGCACTGGTACATTGATAATGTACAATAATTTTTTTTAGATTGTATTAAAATAGATAACAAAAAAAAATAAAAGGTTGAAATTACACACTAAAAAACAAAGTGCTTTTTTATGGATCTACAGTAGGTACTGACACTCAGAATAAAAGTACTAGTGCAGTACTCATCTAAAGTTGAGAGAAACAAGGGGGAAGTACACACAGAAGTGAGAGTACACACATAGGGGGTAATTCAGACCTGATCGCTCGCATTTTTTGCAGCGCTACAATCAGGTCAGAACTGTGCATGCGTATGCAACGCAATGCGCAGGCGCATCGCTCGGGTACAAAGCGGATCATTACTGTGCGATGGGTTTTACGAAGAATCCATTCGCACAACCAATCGCAAGACGATTGACAGGAAGATGGCATTTGTGGGTATCAACTGACTGTTTTCTGGGAGTGGTTGGAAAAACGCAGGCGTGTCCAAGTGTTTGCAGGACGGGTGTCTGACGTCAATTCCGGTCCCGGACAGGCTGAAGTGATCGCAGCGGCTGAGTAAGACCTGGGCTACTCAGAAACTGAAAAAGATCTTTTTGTACTGCCCGGTTGCACATGCATTTGCACACTTGCACAGCTAAAATACACTCCCCTGTAGGCGGCGACTATCTGATCGCAGAGCTGCAAAAACTGCTAGCTAGCGATCAGGTCTGAATTACCCCCATGGCCTGTTTCTGATTGCGTTTGTATAAAGTTGCAGCTGCAATATCAGACATACGCATGGAGAAGTACATTAGCAATGTATCAGGAGTTCCTGGGCAGTGACTGTGAGGTTACTAATCAGATGCATCATAGGCAAATGCAGCAGGAGTTCTGGTTGCCAGGAAACCCCCATCCTCTTAGCAAGTGGCTGAAATTATGACAAAAATAGTAATGGAATATGATTACTAGAGCTGCCGCCACAGCATGCTGTTTCAGGGAGAGAGCAGAGCTGCTGCAAATGCCCAGTGGTAGCTGCTTTTCTACCAAGTTTGCTGCGTGTGGATCCTTACTCAGTGCACTGGGCCAGAAAGTAGCTACCAGGAAGAAGAGACAGGTGCCTTTCCATGAGGTGGGAAAATGTTTGCTTAGAAAGTGCAGTACTGGTTCTATTATGTTTGTATATTTATGTATTATGGTAAGTTTAACCTATTGCTGACAACTAAATTATATTATTTAAATATATTTCATACGGCCTATACCAGAGGTTCTCAAAGGTGGTCCTTAGGGCACCCTAATGGTCCAGGTTTTACGTTTTTCCTGCTTACTTAGCACCTAGGTCAATTAGATTTAACCATCTGTGCTGAGCCATGGATACACTTGCTCTAATGTTCTGCAGAGTGGGAGATTGTGGCTTGCATTTGGACTCCCCCCCCCTTCCCCTCCCTCTAGAAATGCTACGTTTGCCACTGTGCACCGACATAGTGTGCAAGTCAAATTATTTTCTAACAAATATTTAAAATGCCAGCTCTAATATACACTGTGGATGCCTGCGCATCTTATTACCATGTGCTATGAATGTGCACTATACATCGTAAAAACACTACATCCCATAAGAGAAAACAATACACCCACACATTATCTGAGTTCCAAAGCTCATTGATGTATATATTTGTTATTAAAAGGATATGTATTCAATATATCACAATGTACAGTATATATATAGTTACATGGTTACAATTTACACAGTAAGCAGTTATTACAAACTAATTCAAATACAGACACGGCCAGTAATACATCACCTTCTCCCTCAATGCACTTTATAATCGCTCCAGTTCCTCCATCTTTAGCTGTGTCTCAACTCCAGCTAATAGCAGCAAAATATTACCAACACCCCATCTCGCTCAGCATCTGGGACAAAAAGGGCAGCCGGCTCTGTGTGTGATCACCTATACACTGAGTCTCTTGGGGGCGTGCACAAATCTCTTGTTATTAGTCTAGGGGAGGGAACTTTCTCATTCATGATGAGTCACTGGTCAGTGTTTGGGCTTTTGTTCAAGGTTGTTGGTCAACTGGTTTCCTGTCCATCACATGCCTTAAATGGAATGTTCATTGTTCTCTTCAGAATTGTGGCTTTATATTCCTACATTCAATCATAACTACTCATTTCAATGCGCTACAATCTAACCACAGGCACCAAATTAACGCACTCATTAATTTGATTACTTTGACACCAAGTACGACATGTCCATCTTGCTCTGCTCCAATAATACACATATATGACGTTACTCCATTATATCATTTAAAACATTATGATGTCTGGCGCTTGATATGTTCAATTTATGTGCTGTATGAAATATGTGTTGAATATATCTTTGTGGCATGTCCGTGCAAATGTGTATGTTACCATATATTGTGGTGCTCGCTGCGCATATTTGCAAGCATAGCGACTCATAATGTGTGGAGTCTGTATGTTCTCTCTATGTAATATTTTTGACTTCGACAATAGTCATTATTATGTGTTTATAATGGGAGTGTCACAGAGATGTCACTGAAGTTTTTTTGTGCACAGACACTTAATCGCTCACACAGGAAGCCATACTCAGATGTAAAATCTGCAAATGTCATAGGTCACTTTGACGGTGCCAAAATGCACAAAGTGGTATTTCAGATTCTACAGATGCTGAAAGTGGACATCTCAGTCATCTCAGTCCTTTCACATTCGTGTGCATGGATGTACACCAGAGAAGGGCTTGTAGTGACATTTGCATACAGATGTGGATTTGAGACTGGCAAAATATGTAGACAATGACATGGCTGCATGCGACTCAGAATCAGGCCCAAAATTAGGTTAGGACAAGTATTCTGGTGGGGCACACACTTTTAAACTATATATAACTTAAATTTTTATGTTAAATACACCGACCTGATTTATTGTGTAGTGCAGGGGTGGCCAACCAGTCAGAGACAGAAACAAAAAACCTTGTTAAGTACGTCAAAGAGCCGACATTGAGCCGAAGGCATGCATGCAGAAATGGGATGTGGCCTTGTGCCTGGTAGACCATGCCCCTGGTATAAAATACATTGAAACAGCCAGTGCCAACATAAAACACACTGAAAAAGCTACGTTCACATAAAATAATTGAAAAAGCCAGATTCACATAATACACTTCAGCTCCTCCATGTGTCCTTCCAGACAATGCTTTCCTGTGTCTATCCTGCTAGCACCCCCCTATGTCACTCCAGCCAGATCCCCATGAGTCACTCCTGCCAGCACCCTCCTGTGTTATTCCAGTCAGCTCTCCCATGTGTCAATACTGCCGGGACCCTACTGTGTCACTCCAGCCAGCTACCCCATGTGTCACTTCTGCTACCACCCTCCTATGTCACACCAGCCAGCTCCCCACGAGTCACTCCTGTTGTGGTCACATGATTTAAAGTGTCGGGAGCCACAGTTGAATAAAGAAAGAGCCGCATGCGGCTCAAGAGCCACTGGTTGGCCACCGCTGGTGTAGTGTGTTCATTTTGGCATTTTGCAAAAAAATCGTTTAAATCTTTTTCACAAACATGAATGATCGATTTTCCAATTTGTCGTTCCAAAGCAAAAACCTCGGCCACTATCTCCCGATTTCTAGCAGTGTGTGTGCATTCTCGATAATCTGCTTTTCTATGTGTTCCTGTCACTATGTCATCATCCTTGTGGGCTGACATATGCAAATGTCAAAAAACTTTAATAAAAATCTTTTCGTGCGTAGCTAATATATTGGTGCCTAAAATTTTATGAAAAATCATCTGATTGTCGGGCCGAAAAAAAATAAAAATAAAAAGTGTGTATTTAGCTTTAGTGTTGGCCTACACATTATAAAATCAGAGCCATTTCTTGCGGCTGGTGAGGCGTGCTGTTGCACAGGATGCCCACCATGGATCTTTCGGTGGCTCCTGGTATTCCCTCTGCTCCCCGTCATTACTACTCAACTCAAGGGGCAGAGTTTCATGTAATGACGCAAATCTCCACCCCCGAGCAGAGTACTAATGATGGGGCGGGCACTGTAAACACCCCTTACTGTACAAAGAGCACTACACAGCCCTGGCAACTAGCATTACACATCCCTGGCCCTGTGCAATGTCAGTTGTCAGGGCTGTGTAATGCTAGTTGCCAGGGCTGTGTAATGCTAGTTGCCAGTGCTGTGTAATGCCAGTTGCCATGGCTCTGTAATTTACACAGCCCTGGTAACTGGTATTACACAGCACTAGCAACTAGCATTACACAGCCCTGGCAATGATCATGGCACCCGTCCCAGAGCATGAAACCCCTGGCAACCAGCATGGATCCCAGAACATGAAACCCCTGGCAACCAGCATGGATCCCAGAACATGAAACCCCTGGCAACCAGCATGGATCCCAGAACATGAAACCCCTGGCAACCAGCATGGATCCCAGAACATGAAACCCCTGGCAACCAGCACGGATCCCAAAGCATGAAAGCCCTGGCAACCAGCATGACACCCAGAGTGTGAAACCCTTGGCAATGAGCAGGTAATTTAAAAGTAATTAGAAGGTTTACTGTATGGCATAATGTATCAAGGGCATTGCAGTGTGTGGCATAATATGGCACCCCCTATGGCATTATTGTGTGGGGCTTAATATGGTGAAATTTTTTCCCCCTGTGGTGGCCATGATCTGTTGGTGCAGGGTCAAAAACTAAGGTATAAGGTAGTGTTTTCAGGCGAGACCACAACCAATTTAGTGAGATCACGCCCATTTTAGCAAGGATATGCCCCCTTGCAAATTTGCCTTTTTTATGCCTATGGGGGGAGGTGCATTTTTTTAATGTCAGTAGGGGGGGGGGGGGGCGCATTTTTAAATGTTGCACTGGGAGCCAAATTGGCTAGAAACAGCCTTGTATAAGACTATCTGCCAAATCTGTCTGGTTGGAGCAACAATCTGGTAATGTACAGTATGACAATCATTCATTTGCTCCCAAAAGACAGTAAATAGGCAAAAATGGTCGTTTGGATAAAAGTTGGTTAAATCAAATGGATTAAACTAATTTGTCTTAACGTTAATTTTTGCCAGTTTTCCAGTGTTTGGGAGCAAATGGTCAATTGTCATTTGCTCCCAGGCATTATCAGATTTTCACACACAGACACCACTCCACCAGAGCTTGATCAGCCACTTAGTAACGTGGCATCTTCAATTCCGTAAGCTATCCTTCACACTTAGGCCCCCATAACGCAGGTGTATATCAAACTATAACAGTATCAGATGTTACCAGAAATAAAGGGGATAAATAGGAAAAATAGTGTGATATTGTATAAAACAAAATACACATTTATTACAATAAAACAAGACATATATAGACATCCACAATACAATTGCATCCAAGTATAGCAGAATTAATGACCAATTATCAGCTAATGGAAAGAACTGGCTCACAGTCAGTTCTTATAAGCATGTGTGTCAAGAGTTCCTCCTGGGTGCAGCTACAGGTTTCTCCTGATTTCAGATTCCTCTACACAAATGCTGGATCAGTCCACATTAATCGCCATACATTGGGTGTCAATTTCACGAGCACCCACATGTTTCAAACCCTCCTCTGGTCTTTTTCAAGGTCAGCTCTTAGCGTATATGTCTCACAGTACAAATGCAGAGTACTGTATATTCTCCCCAATCCAGTTCTGGACAGGTTCCCGTGTGCTTCCCCCATCGGCATGGAAACTTCATCATGGATGGTAGTTAAATGGGATGCAGTCAAAACACTGACATCCAGATGTCCAGGATTTTGTACCCAACCCAGTGAAATGTCTGTATCCCCCAGGGTGAGTACAGTTGGTGTAATGGTTAGCATTACTGTCTCAAAGCAGTGCGCTCTTTGGTTCGATTTCCACCACGGCTATTAACTGCAGGAGGTTTGTATATTCTCCATGTACCTGTTTTGGTTTCCTCTGGGTACTCTGGTTTCCTCTCACAATCCCAAAAATATACTGGTAAGTTAATTTGTTTCCAAGGAAAATTAACCACATAATGTATGTGTGCGTGTTCATGTGATAGGGAATATAGATTGCAAGCTCCACTGGGGAAGAAACTGATGTGCATGACAAATATTCTCTGTAAAGTACTGTGGAATATGTATGTGCTATTCAAATAACTGTAATAAATAAATCCTTCATTCTGGAATTTTACATCTGTGAGGGTCAATCTGATTAAAAAAAAATAATTATGGGTGGATGTGGGTTCTTATTTTTGGGGTCATGTTGATTGAAACAACAGTCTTTTTTTGGACAGTTACTATGTTCAAATCTGGTGGTTCTCAGTCTCAACCCTCAAATTTTCCCAACAGGTCATGTTTTCAGGATTCCTGTCTGTGGAAGCAGGTGGGATAATTACTGACCCAGCAACACAGATTAATTCAACAGAGCATGATTAAAGAACTGAACAAATCATGACATTGTTGGTAGTACTTGAAGACTGGAGATAAGAACCCCTGTTCTAATCAATACACTTTAACACACAATTCCAGCAGACTGTAATCTGTAAATAAATTGTACACATTTTTTTATGCTGTAAAATGACAGCCAGTCAGCACCCATTGACCATACCTCCCAACATGACCCTCTCCAGGAGGGATAAAATGCTCTGCTCCTGGACTTTCCTCTTAATTTATGATTGTCTTCCCCTGTGCTGAAACACCTTTCTTATCCATTAACCTGTTCAAAACAGGTGACGGCAATCATAAATTAAGAGAAAAGTCCAGAACCAGAGCATTCTGTCCCTCCTGGAGAAGGTCATGTTGGGAGGTATGCATTGACCAATTGCCTTTCTCGTCCTCTCCAACTTCTGTAACCCACTTTGTCACAGTAGAATTCCAGCAATAAGCTCTCCAAATGCCACATATTCTAAAATTACGGCTAAGGCCAGGAGGGAGGAATTTACAGTATACAGTATATGTCCAAAACACCAAAGATCCAAGACTTTCCATTTTCAGACCCAGATTTTTTGGGAAGAACACAACCATGCCTCAATTCGCCCTAGTTTTTCAGAATTTAGTTCTTTCAGATTCTTATGAATCGGAAGCATTTATCCCTAGTTTTGCATAAAGATTTCTAAAAGCAAAGGATAACAGAAATGGATAATACAAAGCTAATAATACAGTACTTTAAAGGACAGGATAGGCTTATAAAATGCTTATAAGTTTGTATAAGGCAGGCATGCCCAAACTGCGGCCCTCCAGCTGTTGAGAAACTACACATTCCAGCATGCCCCGACACAGCTTTAGCATTCTCTGACAGCAAAACTGTGTCAGGGCATGCTGGGATTTGTAGTTTCACAACAGCTGGAGGGCCGCAGTTTGGACATGCCTGGTATAAGGAGTGATAAGACGATTGCTACAGCTGCTTTATCAGAAAGGATATACAGAAAGGTTATTCATATCCCTACCCACACATTCACTACTACTGTATCTCCCCTTTCTGTAAATATAACAAGTGTTAATGGGGGGGGGGGGGGGGGGGGGGATTGTACCAGTTGCTGGAGGTAGGAGAATGATGCTTTGCTTTTTGTTTATGCCTGCATGTATTTGCTGCTATATACCCACATGGTTTGTCTTTCTAGAAAATAAAGAAAAGGTTGTTGAGGACATCTGTGCTGCTGCCACTTTATTAGCATAAGTAGATGTACAGTACATTTTTAAAGGCTATTTTATTCTAATTGCATTCTTCCCAGCACAAGCCTCACTGACCATGAAAAAGCTGTCATACTGTATTTCAAAAGTGAAATAGATCTGAAGATGTTCGGAACTGTTGCTCATCTCTGCATATGGGACATGTTTCTAAAAAATAAAAAATAAATAAAGCAAAAATAGATAATTTAATACACTAAATAATGTATTGATCACACGTGGTGTGTGTCTACTTGCATTCCAAAACCCATTTTTGCTTGTATTAGGTTAAAAGTTCCTATATGCTTTGTACTTAATTGCAGAATGCTCCTAATTACAAGTGCAACTAATTAGAACTTTAGTACAGTAAATAATAAAGTATGGTTGCACTTGTTACTGTACAACTAAGTGATGTGTACCATTAGCACAATGCTAACATGTATTACAAACAGGCCATAACGGTGTAATGTAATTGAAGCCATAAAGACCTTGGCCAAAATTTACTAATATTCGTGTTTGTGTCGGTTTGTGTAGTGTTTAAACTCGTCTTGTATCGGGTGCATTTTCATGCAACTTTTTGAAACTATATACGCCAAGTTACTAAGCATTCGAGTTTATTGTTTTCGTGTTTTCCGATGTCGATGCCAGTCGGTTTTTTTTGGCACATTTACGGCCGTCATTGTCGTTTGCGTACATGTTTGTGTTGTTTTTGCTGGGGGTTTTTCTAAGTTAAACGCGGCAGGGTTTTTTTTTTCCAGCGGCCGCATTTTCACTTTTAGTTTCCGTTTTCATCCCCGTTCATGATTGGTTGTGTTTCAGATGGTAGGAGTGTCTGTGCGCAACCATATAAATACGCCCCAAACCGTCCGCACCTCATGGGTTTAGTTAGTGGTGAGGAGAGAGGTTGTGCAGTGGAGTTTGATGAGTAGTGTTTGTTTGGAGGAGTATTTTTTGCGAGTTCTGAGTGTTGTATTGTGTTTGAAAGTAGTTTTGTCATTCTTGTTGTCTTGTATTTTTGGGTTTTATCTCAATTTTTGTCCTAGTTTTTTTTATTTATAGTCCCTTGTCAGTGCTTGTGTGTGTGTGTGTGTGTGTGTGTGTGTGTGTGTGTGTGTGTGTGTGTGTGTGTGTGTGTGTGTATGTGTGTGTGTGTGTGTGTGTGTGTGTGTGTGTGTGATTAGTGTAGTGGTAGCGGAGGAGTGTTTTGTTTTGTCTTTTTTTTTCTGTGTTAATTGTTTAGTCACACAATTATGTGTGACTCAGAGGTGGCTGAGGTGAGTGAGGTGGAGGGTGTAAATGAGGGGGAGGAGGTCGGTCAGGTGGAGGAGGTGAGTGTTAGTGAGGTTAGTGAGGTGGAGGAGGTTGGTGAGGTTGCTGCAGCAGCCTCAAGTGACAGTGATAGTGACAGTCAGACAGCTCCGCAGCCACGCACCACTACTAAGACTGGGCGGAATGTCAAGTTTAGTTATGCAGAAAATGTGGCATTGGTGCAGGAGCTGATGAAGTATCAGCGGCAGCTATTTGGGCCTGAGTCCGCCAAGGTGCCAACACGGAAGAAGACGGTGTTGTGGGCGAAAGTAGTTGCTGCTGTAATTAGTTAGAGGGTGGTGAAGCGGACGGAGGACACGTGCCGCAAACGGTACTATGACATAAAGCAACGTGTCAAGTCCAAAATGGCCAAGGAGGCGAAGTCGGCTTGCAAAATCGGTGGTGGTCCGCCCTTTATTGCCACATATCTGGACTATGAGGAGCCCATGCGGACTATAATCCCTCCAGAAGTAGTGTCTGCAACCCATGTCCGGGATTCCGATCGCCCCAGGAAGGATGGTGAGCATGTGTATTTGCCTTAACATTCTATGACATTACTTCTGGCTTACTGTATGTTTTAAATGTGTGTCATGTGACGTTGCATATTACTACCATCTTCAAGTGTGCGTCATCAAATACATTGTTTTGGGTCATGTTTCATACAAAAGTCAATGTAACGTCTTACTTGCTTGTATGTCATGTGGTTTTTGGACAGTACATTTTCCATGTGTAGTTTGGACTTGGTGTGTCATTGAATTGTCCAGCAATAATGTTTTACTTTTGCACATTGTACATTTTGAAAGTTGGACTATGTTTTTTTATTCTGTTATCCATGTGCAATGTTTCCAAATCAGTGGTTGATATGTTAGAGGCTGGAGTAGTGCAAAGTGTCTTTGAAGGCAGTTACATGTGTAATTTCATTAGTACTCAATGTAATATTGTTTAAGTCAAGGCCACTATTTGCTGGTTCATTTTGAGTCTGTATTTGTACACTGACACAACAACTGCAGACTTAGTTACCTTACTGGTTTTTTTTTGTTTTAATTTTTTTAATTTTTGTTTGCCTCATATTGTGTTAATGTGTGTTTGGAGTGCCACATCACAGATCTATTTCTATATAGCATCTGTATTTTTTTTTTTTTTTTTTTTCATTTTATTTGAAAATGAAGCTGTGTGTGTTTTGGCTTGTTAGTGTATGTTTTTGGAATTGTGTCCTACGTCTGTGTCCTGTATATGATTCCCTGTGTTGCACTTTCCATAGTGCATATGGCTATTGGACAATGTTTTGGGTTTGTTGTTGTGCTTTTTGTGTTTAATGTCCTTATTGTTAGATTCATAATAAAACATCCATTTTTTAAAGATGTAATGTTTATAAGCATAATGGGTTGATGTATTAACAATAGCATGAATAATTTTTTATTTTGGATTTACAGTGTTGAAAAAAAGCAGTACTGGTCGTCCTACAGTCACTCACATCACATCTGATGATGATGATGCTGCGGAAGCAGGTAAAGTGTCCATTGTAGTATAGGTTAGGTTTGTAAATAAATGGCCATAACAAAATGTCACTTTCAATACTAGGTCCATCCAAAGAAGTCTTAAGCAGCAGAAGGCGCACTTCTGGAATACACCACAAAAAACATCTGCCAGCAAAGAAAGCAAGGTCTGATGTCCAGGACCAACCACAGCAGGCTACCCCGCCACAAAGATTATCTACTGTTTGTTCGGTGCCCCCACTCCAAATTTTGGACACACCTCCAAAACGACAACCACACTCCCCTCATCTTGATTGTGAGTAACAAACTGTGATAACAATTAAAAATGTCAGATCTTTAAAAAACCATTTACTTAAACTCAAACTCAATACCCATCAAAATGTGCTATACTTACCCAAGTCAGAAAAACATGAAATGGAAACCAAACAAAATGGCCTACACAACATCCAGTAAAGATATGTATGTCCACTTCAGCCATACAGTAGCACATTGTGTGGAAGATGCTGCAACAGAAACTCATGTGTAAGCTTTGCAAATAGTAAGGTTGTTAGAATCATTTACACATGTGTGCTTGTCCTAACATTGCCAACTGCATACAAAAACATTACTATGTTTTGGTTGGAGACACTATAAGGCAACACATTATGGATTACAATGTGTTTTTAGGCAGGAGTATGTCTGATGTACCATACAACTCATGTGTTTGCTTTCAGAATGAAGTAACCAGACACATTTGCCACAAACAGGCATATGTATGTATTTAAGTAATGAGTGATGATGTTGCTAGGCCGGATATCTGAAAGCACCAGTCCATTACATGTGTTCCATGTTTAG
Source organism: Pseudophryne corroboree (assembly GCF_028390025.1). Classification (NCBI taxonomy): domain Eukaryota; kingdom Metazoa; phylum Chordata; class Amphibia; order Anura; family Myobatrachidae; genus Pseudophryne; species Pseudophryne corroboree. Next base: position 526,082,629 of record NC_086447.1, on the reverse strand, counting down.
TGCTTTGTACCAATGTATTAAACATATGGATAAGTAACGGATAAATGTTTTTAATTTCAGCTTCTAGTCCTGGTACCAGCATCCCTCCGCAACAACAGCAACACAGTGACATGGATGACACAATCATGTTAGAAATGCATCCAGTAAGCGAAGGAATCAGCCCCCCCAGCACCTGTGAGTACTCCCCCACAGCAAAGCACACCACCAACCCAACACAGCCCAACAACACCAGTAACACAAGGCCCTGATCAAGTGTTCTGGACCATTTGGGCTAGACAGCAGGCCACTAATGAAGATTGCCTGTGTAGGCAGACACAAATGTTTGCAAGCCTACCATCTCACCTCAGACGAATCAGCAGAAATCTGAGTAGACAAAATTAAACAAACACAAGAATTGCAAATACCATGGAAATCATACGTGCAGACATTACACATGTCATGGGCAACTTACAGCGCATAATGGAAGAACAGCACAGACAACAGCAAAGCTATATAAACATTTTAGAAAGCAATCAAATAATCAATGAATCCATGTCCAGAATTGTAGACAATCAAAATGCTGCAACACGTGAACTCAATGCCACCCTCAGTAACCTCAATGAAACACTCAGATCCCTGCAGCAACAGCAAACAAGCAGCACTTCTGCTACGACTACTCCAAATGTAACGCCAGTGTCATCACCCCCAAGGCGCTCCACCAGAGCACGCCAACACGACAGTGGTAAAGGCAAAGGCCAGGACAAGCAACCACCCAAATAAACATAAAAAAAACCCACGCCCATTTCTTTAAAGAGAAGAGAAAAAAAAACACTTACCAAGTGTATGATTAACAGAATATATATAACACTTAGCTCCTTGACAATTTGTACAACATCATTAATTATAACTGGTACAAACAACAAAAGGAGTTTTGTACACACATTTCTTCTTTATCATCTTTGTATTTTTTGTTAGCAGGAAACTGTTGTTTGAGCTGCACATAGATTTTAGCATGCAGAAAGCAGACCACTTGATTTTTTTCTAATCATTACTCTTTCTAGATTCTAATCATTCTTTGAGCCAGCAGACAGACTAATTGGCAGCCAGGCAGATTCATCCATGACCAATACAGTTTACCATGTGAATTGTAACTGTTTTACATTTCTTATCTAGACGAATTGACAAGAAAAACACAATTGAGTTGGTTAAAAGTGTCCTAATATGTTGGGAGTAATATTTAGATAATTCAGTCTGAAAATGACTGACATTATTGTTGTGCCATGTTTGTGTGTGTTAAAAATAAGTAATCAGATTTAAAAACATGATGCAGAAACAACAACATTTGAAATATTTGAAAGTTGAACACAAATGTGTGTAATAATGGATATATGTTGTTAAATTTGTATTGCCTTACAAATCTACAATTTTTAGCCAGCAAACATAAGGAAATAAATTATTTTGCATGAGAGAAGTTTGTGTCCCTTTTATAGGCATCCTAATTCAGGTTAGAATGATTTGTAAGTGTCAACACATGTAAACACGGCTGAAAAAAGCAGGTCTATTTTTTGCCGCTTTTTTTACCGATTCGCAAAAAAATATGACCGCAATTGAGCACTCAGAGACTAACACCCAAATACGAATGAATAGTGAATTCCCGTATTGTATGAAATATCAGCCGCGTTTGACCGATGGTCTATTCATTCGTATTTCAGAACTTTGCCAAACAAACCATTACGAATAGTCGAAACACTGTCGAGATCGGTGCTTAGTTAATTCCCGGATTGGGACTTAGAAAAAAAACCACAAATCGGACAAACTGTTTAAGTCAAGGCCACTATTTGCTGGTTCATTTTGAGTCTGTATTTGTACACTGACACAACAACTGCAGACTTAGTTACCTTACTGGTTTTTTTTTGTTTTAATTTTTTAAATTTTTGTTTGCCTCATATTGTGTTAATGTGTGTTTGGAGTGCCACATCACAGATCTATTTCTATATAGCATCTGTATTTTTTTTTTTTTCATTTTATTTGAAAATGAAGCTGTGTGTGTTTTAGCTTGTTAGTGTATGTTTTTGGAATTGTTTCCTACGTCTGTGTCCTGTATATGATTCCCTGTGTTGCACTTTCCATAGTGCATATGGCTATTGGACAATGTTTTGGGTTTGTTGTTGTGCTTTTTGTGTTTAATGTCCTTATTGTTAGATTCATAATAAAACATCCATTTTTTAAAGATGTAATGTTTATAAGCATAATGGGTTGATGTATTAACAATAGCATGAATAATTTTTTATTTTGGATTTACAGTGTTGAAAAAAAGCAGTACTGGTCGTCCTACAGTCACTCACATCACATCTGATGATGATGATGCTGCGGAAGCAGGTAAAGTGTCCATTGTAATATAGGTTAGGTTTGTAAATAAATGGCCATAACAAAATGTCACTTTCAATACTAGGTCCATCCAAAGAAGTCTTAAGCAGCAGAAGGCGCACTTCTGGAATACACCACAAAAAACATCTGCCAGCAAAGAAAGCAAGGTCTGATGTCCAGGACCAACCACAGCAGGCTACCTCGCCACAAAGATTATCTACTGTTTGTTCGGTGCCCCCACTCCAAATTTTGGACACACCTCCAAAACGACAACTACACTCCCCTCATCTTGATTGTGAGTAACAAACTGTGATAACAATTAAAAATGTCAGATCTTTAAAAAACCATTTACTTAAACTCAAACTCAATACCCATCAAAATGTGCTATACTTACCCAAGTCAGAAAAACATGAAATGGAAACCAAACAAAATGGCCTACACAACATCCAGTAAAGATATGTATGTCCACTTCAGCCATACAGTAGCACATTGTGTGGAAGATGCTGCAACAGAAACTCATGTGTAAGCTTTGCAAATAGTAAGGTTGTTAGAATCATTTACACATGTGTGCTTGTCCTAACATTGCCAACTGCATACAAAAACATTACTATGTTTTGGTTGGAGACACTATAAGGCAACACATTATGGATCACAATGTGTTTTTAGGCAGGAGTATGTCTGATGTACCATACAACTCATGTGTTTGCTTTCAGAATGAAGTAACCAGACACATTTGCCACAAACAGGCATATGTATGTATTTAAGTAATGAGTGATGATGTTGCTAGGCCGGATATCTGAAAGCACCAGTCCATTACATGTGTTCCATGTTTAGTGCTTTGTACCAATGTATTAAACATATGGATAAGTAACGGATAAATGTTTTTAATTTCAGCTTCTAGTCCTGGTACCAGCATCCCTCCGCAACAACAGCAACACAGTGACATGGATGACACAATCATGTTAGAAATGCATCCAGTAAGCGAAGGAATCAGCCCCCCCAGCACCTGTGAGTACTCCCCCACAGCAAAGCACACCACCAACCCAACACAGCCCAACAACACCAGTAACACAAGGCCCTAATCAAGTGTTCTGGACCATTTGGGCTAGACAGCAGGCCACTAATGAAGATTGCCTGCGTAGGCAGACACAAATGTTTGCTAGCCTACCATCTCACCTCAGACGAATCAGCAGAAATCTGAGTAGACAAAATTAAACAAACACAAGAATTGCAAATACCATGGAAATCATACGTGCAGACATTACACATGTCATGGGCAACTTACAGCGCATAATGGAAGAACAGCACAGACAACAGCAAAGCTATATAAACATTTTAGAAAGCAATCAAATAATCAATGAATCCATGTCCAGAATTGTAGACAATCAAAATGCTGCAACACGTGAACTCAATGCCACCCTCAGTAACCTCAATGAAACACTCAGATCCCTGCAGCAACAGCAAACAAGCAGCACTTCTGCTACGACTACTCCAAATGTAACGCCAGTGTCATCACCCCCAAGGCGCTCCACCAGAGCACGCCAACACGACAGTGGTAAAGGCAAAGGCCAGGACAAGCAACCACCCAAATAAACATAAAAAAAACCCACGCCCATTTCTTTAAAGAGAAGAGAAAAAAAAACACTTACCAAGTGTATGATTAACAGAATATATATAACACTTAGCTCCTTGACAATTTGTACAACATCATTAATTATAACTGGTACAAACAACAAAAGGAGTTTTGTACACACATTTCTTCTTTATCATCTTTGTATTTTTTGTTAGCAGGAAACTGTTGTTTGAGCTGCACATAGATTTTAGCATGCAGAAAGCAGACCACTTGATTTTTTTCTAATCATTACTCTTTCTAGATTCTAATCATTCTTTGAGCCAGCAGACAGACTAATTGGCAGCCAGGCAGATTCATCCATGACCAATACAATTTACAATGTGAATTGTAACTGTTTTACATTTCTTCTCTACACGAATTGACAAGAAAAACACAACTGAGTTGGTTAAAAGTGTCCTAATATGTTGGGAGTAATATTTAGATAATTCAGTCCGAAAATGACTGACATTATTGTTGTGCCATGTTTGTGTGTGTTAAAAATAAGTAATCAGATTTAAAAACATGATGCAGAAACAACAACATTTGAAATATTTGAAAGTTGAACACAAATGTGTGTAATAATGGATATATGTTGTTAAATTTGTATTGCCTTACAAATCTACAATTTTTGGCCAGCAAACATAAGGAAATAAATTATTTTGCATGAGAGAAGTTTGTGTCCCTTTTATAGGCATCCTAATTCAGGTTAGAATGATTTGTAAGTGTCAACACATGTAAACACGGCTGAAAAAAGCAGGTCTATTTTTTTGCCGCTTTTTTTACCGATTCGCAAAAAAATATGACCGCAATTGAGCACTCAGAGACTAACACCCAAATACGAATGAATAGTGAATTCCCGTATTGTATGAAATATCAGCCGCGTTTGACCGATGGTCTATTCATTCGTATTTCAGAACTTTGCCAAACAAACCATTACGAATAGTCGAAACACTGTCGAGATCGGTGCTTAGTTAATTCCCGGATTGGGACTTAGAAAAAAACCACAAATCGGACAAACTCAAATTCTTAGTAAATATTGGCCCTTGAATGTTTTAGTTATGCTAAAGAGAAGGTGAAAAAACTGATAGGACCTCTGGCCAGTGACAAAACAACTGCAAATGTGAAGGATAGCAAAAGAAAACCAGACAGTGTTGCTCACCTCATGGCAAAAAGGAAACTAAGTAACATAGAAAAGAGCATATATTCGCATTATATTATCTTCTATAAGAGCTCACACTGTAGCCCCAAAAACTGTACATGGTTTGGGAATCATATACTTTTATTACTTCATATATTTTTACTATTTCAAATTAGAATGATCTTAATTCATTTTATGTACTTGTCCAGACCACTTTAAAGAGCAATGTCTTATTACCATTGATTAAACTAAGTTATGACCTTTGCAATAATTTGTACCAAGTGATTTTTTTTTAGAATGTTACAGTGAAAAGATATACTCAATAGACCTGAAACGGAGTGGTACCTTCAGTAGTCTGCAGAGCAGAAGCCACAAATACAGAAAATGCACGCTCGTATATTCACTATATAAAGATGCACATATCACACACTTGCAATGCCTGACAACTGGAGGGGGTAAGGGTCAACCCAACTTAGGTCGACACTCATTAGGTCGACCACAAAAGGTCGATATTGCCATTAGGTCAACAGGTCAAAAGGTCGACATGGGGTTTTTGACTGTTTTTGGTGTAGTTTTCTCTTTAAAGTGATGGGGAGCCCAAATTTTTGCACCGTGTCCCCTCGCATGGCGAACGGCTTCGCTCGGCACAGATTACCATTCCAATCGTAGTCCACGTGGATCGTTAAGTATGAGAAAATCCAAAGAATAAAAAAAAAGTGAAAAACTCATGTCGACCTAGTACATGTCGACCTAGTACATGTCGACCTAACGTTCATGTCGACCTAATGGCATTGTCTCCCTTCAGTGGTCGACCTAATGAGTGTCGACCTAAGTTATGCCGACCTAACGACCGTAACCCACTGGAGGTGTAACAGGTGGAGCGATGGGGTGTACATCCTCGTTCATCTTCTTACCAGCTGCAGGACAGATGCAAATGCATGTTGATGATGATGCCAGGGGGCACAGGTTCTGATAATGGAAAGCTGCTTGCATCTCAATATATGTACTGTAAGTATGGCTCTGCATGTGGGCTCAAATATGCTGTTTATGTGCATTTGTTTCTTAGTAATGGATGGCCAACTCTGCATTAGCCCCAATAACTCGATGAACTACCCTCTTTATGTGTACTAAACAGTAATAATATTTCATATCTCTAACATGAAGAAAATACGAGGGATGTCACATGTGAAACTAAATTTGACTATGTTAAACATGTGTGTAATCAGCATTTACACCTGTGAATTAGAAATTGGGGGAGAATGGAGAATATTCAAGTAAAATTAGTTAAGTTATGTTACAGTAAATGGAGAATTTGGTTTAATTATGACTCTTTTATGACAACAATGCTCTTAACCACATGCAGAAGTGGATAAAAGGTAATTTAACACAGATTACAGCCATATATCCTTTTCCATGCTTCAGCTGATGAAAGTGAAAGCTGTTGGGTAACCGGATTTAGGAGGTAATTGAATTGTCTGCGATAACCTGGCTTTTATTGTGATTCATGAAAATGGACCTATCCAATTAATCCCTAAAATTTACCGGCAATAATTTTCCATAGGTTTAATACAAATTTATTTTCACCACCTCCTGAGCAGCTAAAAAGTTGGGGAAAATCCCTATCGACTTGCTGTGCTATATAAGAAACTGTTAATAAATAATATTAAAGCCATATAAACGGTGAGTGTAGAGGCCCATACACACTTGACGATGCACACGTCGTTAACGACCGTCGTTAACGACTTCCCTTGAACTTCCCTTGAACAGCTGAGCAAACGACATGAGCATACACACTACCAACGACCAACGACCAAAGACCAAAGACCATTCATCGTTGAAGCATCCAAGCTGAACAGTTTATTAAACTAATGAGCTGGGAACAGGGCTGGTGAACAGTGGCTTGGTCGTTGGTCGTTGGTCGTTCACACCATACACATTCAACGACGTCTCTGGTCGGTAACGACCATAGTGGAAATTGAGCATACATGCTCCACAGATAAGCGAGGGTCGTTAACGTCCTGCGGGGCCGAGCATCGGTGGTCGTCGGATGCATACACACTTGACGATATAATGAGCGACGTCGTTGATGAGGGCTGAAATGAACGACGTCGTTCATTTTATCGTCAAGTGTGTATGGGCCTTAAGAGTTGTTTGTTTGTTTGTTTGTTTGTTTGTTTTCCATGCCACCAAACTCTGACTATAATTTTCCTTCCTTTTGACATGCTAAACAATGACTACAATGAAAGAAATATTTTTTTGCAATAAAACTGTTTTCAGTCTTAATTTTATCCTAGCTGTCCTTTAAAATTAATCAGATACAGCAGGGGTGGAAGAATATCAAAAGAAGAACAATACAGTATTTCTTCCCTTTCATAATGTTTATTCAGATTTCCAGAGGTACAAAATAAATATCACATTTGAATGAATGATGTGAAGTAATGTATTCAGAATGATAAAACAACATCAACAGCAGAAAATGAGCTCCCTCTATAAGAGTTTGCCAGTTTACAGCATTCTCGCAACAACAATAAGAAAGAAAAGTACAGCAAATACAAAAAAATATATAAAAAAAGGTAAGCTGGGCAATTTGTAATATTTTAGTACTTATGATCAAGTTGTTTGCTTTTCACAAATCTATATTGACAATAAAACACCCTAAAATTTTAACCATATTCAAGTTATTCAAGAAAGTCATAAACTTGATCAAACTTGCACAGTTTGACAATCTTGAACTTTTGATCAAAATCTTAACCACTATGATTTGTATTTTATAATTAAAGTTTTTGTTTTTTTGTGGTTTCAGCTTAGTGTTTGGGTTTTAAGCTTGTGTTCTCAATTTACAGCCAAAAAGCTTTAAAATAGGCAGTCAAAAGTTGCCTTTTCAATCTGATTAAGCAGGGAACAAAACATGAAAATATTATACAAAGTAACTAAGCTTGAAAATATTTTGAAAACATTTGTGTCTTAGGGGTCTATTCATGAAGCAGTAAAAAGAGAGGAGAAGTGAGCCTGTGGGGAATTTGCCCATGGCAACCAATCAGCTGCTCCATAAAATTGTATAGCAGGCCTGTCCAAACTGCAGCCCTCATGCTGGAGAAAAAATACACATCCCAGCATGCCCTGACACAGATTTTGCATTCTCTGACCACAAAACTGGGAAAAGGCATGCTGGTAGATGTAGTTTCACAACAGCTGGAGGCCAGCAGTTTTGACATGCCTGTAGTATAGTATGCAAATGATAAATGTTACTTCAATGCTGATTGGTTGCCATGGGCAACTTCTCCACATCTACACCCTTTTCACTGCTTCATGAATAGACCGCTTTATCTGTTGCCTTGCTCAAATTCAACTAAAGAATTTGAGTCCAAAGCACTAAGAGAGAGAAAGTGGAGAGAGAAAACCAATCAGCTGCTAACTCTCATTTTACAGGCTGAGTTTGAAAACTGACAAGAGCTGATTGGTTTGTGATTTATTTCTATCCATTTTATCTCGCTCCCCGCTTTGATAAATACACCCCTTAATCATGAATTTTTACATTTTAACAAACCAATTTTAAACCATTTATCTACAGGATGCAACAACTAACTGCTAACCGAGTCACTAAAATGATAAAAGAGATAAATATATTGGTAGAAAGGCCACATGGATACCTTTGTTTGCTAGCACTACAGACTGAGTGAGTTTATCCAGCATACATAGTGCAGTGTGACTTCTCATTAGCCCTCTGTGTCTTTTAACTAGTAATATAGCATAAATTGAAAACTGTGCAAAGTATGTTCTCTTTAAATAGTCATAGCAAAAGTGTCACTATCAGGGCTTGAACACTTTACCAAAAGTCCCAATTTCACAGGGCTGTCGTGAGTTCCTGTTGGCACAGATGACATACAGTAGCCTGGTTTGCTTCAGCATGTTCACAGGTATATGAGGTGTGATAAAGTATTTTGGGGTGATATCTTAATGTTGTATGAGCAGATGGGACTGAGACCACCATAAGTAGACCTTGGAAGCATTGAAGTTGTTGATGGCAATCTGAATAGATTGCACCTAGGAACTGCAATTAACAAGGATAATTATGCATGTTTATGAAAAGGAAGATGTTAGTGGTGGACTGGGAAAAAAATGTATGCCACTCACCTGAATGATAATGTAATCTGAATGGCTGTAGACTCTCTATTTATGAAGGTGGAGCCTCCAAAACTGAGATAAGGGCACCTGCCTTCTTCTTATGACATCACTGGGGCTGCTGGACCACAGGAAAACATAAATTGCTGGCTTCTGTGCAATGGATATGTAGGGCATTTTTTCAGGCATGGAAGATGTCACTTGTCTGTTGTGCATACATGTCAGTCATGCATCTACAATATGAACTACTGTACAAGAGGGAAGAAGGCAGAGAGTCCTGCCTACTGGGAAAGGACCAGAAAATCCATCTACGAATGGACTCTCCCAAAAACAAATGAAGCTTTTCAGAGCTTGTAAAATAGCCCTATATAGAGCTATCATGTTTGGAGTAGGGTTCTATAACAGTGTATCTTCATAAAATGCAGGGCAAGATGTATCAAGTATCACAAATACATTACAAAACACCTCGGCCTTATTCTCCTGCATACTGGCATTTGCTATCACTGATATACAGGTATACTTACACACCAAAACAGATATTCTGAAATAGGACTGTCCTGCAGATAAAAATACTTCCTAGGAGTTCAAATGTGTGGCTTGAGCAAGCCTTCAGATCACACTCCAGTGATTTATTTATTTATTTTGTTTTCAAAATGAAGCCAATAGGTTGCTAAAGGCAACAACATTTATTGAGGGATATGCCAAAACTCAGCTATATCTCCAATATCTGCTGCAGACTTTTTGAACCTGTTAAATCCATGAGGATCCTGGTTTAAAGGGATGTTATGGTAAGCCTATGTATAGATGACTTTTACAAAACCCATATGGTGATCTGATTGTTCAGCTTAAATACCTGCCTGTACCAATGTGAAATAGTTTCATCAAGTTACAGTATACTGTATTTATAACAGATATATAGAGGTACTATATATAGATAGATAGATAGATAGATAGATAGATAGATAGATAGATATAAAGATAGATAGATAGATAGATAGATAGATAGATAGATAGATTATATTCTGATTAAAAAAACAAGCACATACTGTACCTAATATATCTATTTTGACTTGGTTGAATCTAACTAAACCATTGAAATAAATACAGTAATTACATTTAATAAAAATAATTTATCTGAGGTCTATTGCCTTATATTTCTGTTACATCTCATTGCATTTCTGTAACTTCAAGTACAGATATGGATTAATGCACATTTGCCTACAAAAAGAATGAAAATTAGGGCCTTGCAGTGTCGGACTGTGGCATGAAGGGCCCACCGGGGGAATGCTGTTGTAGGGGCCCATTCTTAAGGGTGTGGCCAGGCTCCACTGGGGCATGGCCAGCCACCACAGAAGTTTAGCTAACCTTTACAGAGTATATGTTCTGTGCCCCTTGGTAAGTGTATAATAAACCAGATTCTTGTGAAGTATAATGTAACATATGTATAATGCATAATTCAAGTACACTAGGATAGAGTTTGGAACCTGATCCCTAGAGGAGGAGGAGGGCCCACAGGCAGTGGGGCCCACCGGTGGTTTCCCCTGTTCCCCTGTGGGCCAGTCCGACCCTGGGGCCTTGTATGGAATAAAATATGAATTTCTGTAATGCTTGTGACTGTATACGTTTTTCCTTACTCCTTCTATCCGAAGAGGCATTATAGGAAGAGGATGTGTGCAGTCCGTGGACATTGTGGGTATGATCATATAAGTGTAACTTAAGTAGACCTGTCAGCAGTAGTTTCTTGCCACTTCTGATTGGATGATTTCAGATGATGTTCTCCCACTGAAGAGGCTAATTCAATATGGTGGATTTCATAGTACAGTATGGTATATGAAGTTGACATAATCTGTTTTGCTTAACTTTTACTAACAATCTATTTATACTGCGATTGGAAGGGGATTACCATTTGATTTTTAAAAGGGAAAATAAAAAATGTTAATTTTTCATTTTATTGTACTTAAATGAATTGATTTGTATGTGTACTTAATATCATAAATGCAGTTTTCACATTTATTAATGCTTTCAATATTCTCTGTTGTGTACACGACACTTCATTATATTGTTAAATTATGTACAAATAGCAACACCCTTTATGGAGTGCAGAAATGGTGTAATATCAATAGGATAAATAAAGCTGAATATAATGGTATTATTTGCACACTCTGTATGCGCAACAGAATATCTTCTATGAAGCTGGTCATTCTTGGTATATGCTTATGGCTAGACAACTTATCTTCACGAGCATAGTTGTTTACATAACTGGAGATTTAAGCATATTTTCCAACTGTGCCTAATTTTAGCAGTTAGTCCCATATTTTCAAAACATGTCCCTGGAAATTTCCCTAATTTTCAAATCTAACTGCCCCATAAACCATCACTTATTCTGTACATGTAATGCACTTCTGTAAACTGACACTCTTTAGCATCCTGAAGGAGCAAAGAGAGAAATTAGATTTTTGTCATGTAATAATCTGGATTTAGGGGCCAATAAAAGTTAGAGTTCTTGTGCAGCACCAGGAATAAATATTATTTACTGCCCCTGATAAGCAAAGGGAGTGATATGCAAAGTGGAATCAGCTGTGAGGTCATATGGCCCCTATTACCACTACTGGGACTGGGGGTTGCATGTTAAGGTAAAAGAATGGTGGGGAAGTGCATAAAGGGGGTGATTCCGAGTTGGTCGCTCGCTAGCTGCTTTTAGCAGCATTGCACACGCTAAGCTGCCGCCCTCTGGGAGTGCATCTTATCTTAGCAGAATAGCGAACGAAAGATTCGCAGAATAGCGAAAATAAATTTCTTAGCAGTTTCTGAGTAGCTCCAGACCTACTCACAAACAGCGATCAGTTCAGGCCGTTTCGTTCCTGGTTTGACGTCACACACACGCCCAGCGTTCGCCCAGCCACTCCTCCGTTTCTCCAGACACTCCAGCGTTTTTCCCTGACACGCCTGCGTTTTTCCGCACACTCCCATAAAACGGTCAGTTTCCGCCCAGAAACACCCACTTCCTGTCAATCACACTACGATCAGCAGAACGAGGAAAAAACTTTGTTACGCCGTGAGTAAAATACCAAACTTTTGTGCTAATTTACTTGGCGCAGGTGCACTGCGTACATTGCGCATGCGCAGTTTGCGACTAATCGCTCTGTAGTGAAAAAAAATAATGAGCGAACAACTCGGAATGACCCCCAAAGCTACCAAAGGAGGAGGCTGTGAGAAAGTCTGGCAAGGAATTAAGAAGCTCGGACAGTATGTTTGTAGAGCAAAAAACCCACCCAGTACAAGAGAGACTAGGTGATGTCATACTGGATATAGGGGGTCATTCTGAGTTGATCACTAGCAGTTTTTAGCAGCCGTGCAAACGCATTGTCGCCGCCCACCGGGGAGTGTATTTTCGCTTTGCAGAAGTGCGAACGCCTGTGCAGCAGAGCGCCTGCAAAAACATTTTGTGCAAAACAAGACCAGCCCTGAACTTACTCTTCATGTGCATTGATTCTAATGTTGGAGGGTTGGCTTTTGACGTCATACACCCGCCCAGCGTTCGCCCAGCCACGCCTGCATTTTCCTCGGCACGCCTGCGTTTTTCCAAACACTCCCTGAAAACGGTCAGTTGACACCCAGAAACGCCCCCTTCCTGTCAATCTTCTTGCGTTGTCCCGTGCAACTGAAAGCTTCACTAGAACCTGTGCAAAACCACAAAGGACTTTGTACCCGTAGGTCGCACGTGCGCATTGCAGTGCATACGCATGTGCAGAAATGCCAATTTTTAGCCTGGCCGTTGCGCTGCGAACAACGGCAGCTAGTGATCAACTCAGAATGACCCCCACAGTGTCTGTGGAACTGCTGCAGTCTACCATATGGAAAATATTACTTACTTAGAATCACTTACTTAGAATAAACTTGGTACGTTCACTAAAAGGTTTCTTTAAGCATAACCAAACGGTCTCTCAGATCATCCCACCGTGGTCCTGATCACACCAATATGTGGCCGTGACCTCCAGTCGGTCAACATTTTAGTGAACGTACCAAGTTTATTTTAAGTAAGTGTCTTTCCATGAGGACAAGCAATTGGAGGGAACTGTAGATATCCAGCACTGGAAACTTAACACAAATGTATTTTATACATTTCACCCTCAATAATTGTCTGTGTAAACTTTGAAGAACCAGCTCTGTGTATTTTATACCATTTTTTTTGGTATGTTTAGTACAATTGGTGTAGGTGTACAGACACCAGGGCCAGTATTTACTAAGAATCCGAGTTTGTCCGATTTGTGTTTTTTTTTTTCTAAGTCCCAATCCGGGAATTCACTAAGCACAAATCTCCGCAGTGTTTGGACTATTCGTAATGGTTTGAATGACAACGTTCACAAATACGAATGAATAGACCATCGCGGCTGTTATTACATAGAATACGGGAATTCACTATTCATTCGTATTTGGGTGTTAGTCTCTAAGTGCTCAAATGCGGTCGTATTTTTTTGCGATTCGTTAAAAAAAGCGGCAAAAAAATAGACCTGCTTTTTTCAGTCGTGTTTACATGTGTTGCAAATAAAAAATCACTCACACCTGAATTAGGGTGCCTATAAAAGGATGTTAGGCCCATTTCAATACACCTACACTCAGAAATCGCTACCAACACTCCTCACCAAACCACAAATTCACCTACCTCCACAGCACAACCTCCCTCCTCCTCACCACTAACTAAACCCACGAGGTGCGGACGGTTTGGGGCGTATTTATATGTTTGCGCACAGACACTCTTACAATCTGAAACACAACCAATCACGAATGGGGATGAAAATCGAAACTGAAAGTGAAAATGCGGCCGCTGGAAAAAAAAAACTGCCGCGTTTAACTTAGGAAAAAAAACAGCAAATACAACAAAAACACGAACGCAAACGACAATGACGGCCGTAAATGTGGCAAAAAAAAACGACTGCCATCGACATCGGAAAACACGACAACCATAAAGTCGACTGCTTCGTAACTTTGCGTATATGGATTCAAAAAGTTTCATGAAAATGCACCCGATACAAAACGAGTTTAAACACTACACAAACCGACTCAAACACGAATATTAGTAAATATTGCCCCAGGTGTGAGATGAGCTGCAGGTTTGGTGAGCGTAGGAAAAGGAGATCCTTTTTTAGGCCAATTCAATTATTTATGCATGATGGGACAGGAGACGGAAGCGCTATTCATTGGGTCTTTTATCACAATGAATGCGCCCTGTAGTGCTTGGTTTAACCTGATTAAAGTGCTTAGTGCAACGCGAAAAGTGCCATTGGGGCACCCAAATGAGTAACTTTTCACACAGTTCTGCTCACCGACACAAGGGGCTGTGAGCTGAAATGCTGGTGCCTGCTTTTATTTAGAAACACTGGGGGTAATTCCAAGTTGATCGCAGCAGGACATTTTTTAGCAATTGGGCAAAACCATGTGCACTGCAGGGGAGGCAGATATAACATGTGCAGAGACAGTTAGATTTGGGTGGGGTGTGTTCAATCTGCAATCTAATTTGCGGTGTAAAAATAAAGCAGCCAGTAATGACCCTGCACAGAAATAAAATAATCCACCCAAATCTAACTCTCTCTGCAAATGTTATATCTGCCACACCTGCAGTGCACATGGGGGGTCATTCCGAGTTGTTCGCTCTGTAAATTTTTTTGCATCGCAGCGATTTTCCGCTTAGTGCGCATGCGCAATGTTCGCACTGCGACTGCGCCAAGTAAATTTGCTATGCAGTTAGGTATTTTACTCACGGCTTTTTCTTCGTTCAGGCGATCGGAGTGTGATTGACAGGAAGTGGGTGTTTCTGGGCGGAAACAGGCCGTTTTCTGGGAGTGTGTGAAAAAACGCTACAGTTTCTGGGAAAAACGCGGGAGTGGCTGGAGAAACGGAGGAGTGTCTGGGTGAACGCTGGGTGTGTTTGTGACGTCAAACCAGGAACGACAAGCACTGAACTGATCGCACTGGCAGAGTAAGTTTCGAGTTACTCAGAAACTGCACAGAGATGTCTTTTTGCAATATTGCGAATCTTTCGTTCGCAATTTTAAGAAGCTAAGATTCACTCCCAGTAGGCGGCAGCTTAGCGTGTGCAATGCTGCTAAAAGCAGCTTGTGAGCGAACAACTCGTAATGACCCCCATGGTTTTGCCCAATTGCTAACTTTCTTGCTGCTGCGATCAACTCAGAATTACCCCCCCTGTTCTTCCTGTTACAGTTATATGAAATAAACCCCATTTCATCTGAAAAATGCAGTTGTGTCATAGTATGCAAGTGAACCATTAATAAAATACATTGCTTATGACCAGTTGTGTATGTATATGCAGTCTAACTTCCTACTGTCTTTCACAGCTATCAGTATGCTAAACAACAAATGCAATCTTTCTTTTCAGGCCTCAGAGGCCTAGTCAATCCCGCAATTTCATCTCTGTCATTCAGTTTTGTGAAGTGGAGCTCATTAATAAAAATCCCTTGAAGTTTCCCAAGGCATGATCCCCTGCCACTTCAACTAGTAAGGATTGCTAAATTCCCCAATCTATTTTACAGAAGATAAAGGTCATGCATGAATTACTGAAAACTCCTGCGCAATTTAACTAGTAATGAACAAACCCAAAAGGACCATTAGCTTCTTCCCTGGAGTTTTTAATTTTTCCACATTACATTATATCCAGTATATTTCCATGTTTAGAGTGATTTAAATGCTTTATTAATTGTGCTTCTTTGCAGAATGTACTGTACTGTCCAATCATTTTAATGCAATCAACTAGGGAGGAGTTTCAATATAATATAGAAATGACAGGTTTTATTATTTTATGTACATTTGTGATGTGGATATATGGATCGGAGCCAGTTTGTGAGTTCTAGGAAACCTAAGTGGCAGCTTCAATTCTTGGAAATTTATAAAACCAACAAAGATTCTGTGTACAGTCAAATGAGACTGAGTTAACAACGCATCAAAGATCCCTAAGGTATTGCTAAAGCATTTTGATTCCTGGGAAACTTTTTCAAAGCTTTGATTGTCCACGAAATATAGTATTTGATTGTTCATTTTATGCACTGTTTAAGGATTAAACAATGTTGCTCTTAGCAGTGGCCCCCGTCGGATTCTTAAGGAAACATCAATCCTTTTATTGTTACATGGTTGTTATTAGCACTGCAAATGAAGTGAGGTAACAGGTGGTTCTCTAATGCATTCTCTTGTAAAGTTGGATTATGCTCAGGTTCGTTTTATGGGGGTCATTCCGAGTTGATCGCTTGATAGCAGTTTTTAGCAGCCATGCAAACGCTATGCCGCCGCCCACTGGGGAGCATATTTTAGGTTAGCAGAAGTGCGAACGCATGTGCAGCCGAGCTCTGCAAAAAAAGTTTGTGCAGTTTCAGAGTAGCTCTGAACCTATTCAGCGCTTGTGATCACTTCAGCCTATTCGTGTCCGGATTTGACGTCATACACCTGCCCAGCAAACGCCCAGCCATGCCTGCGTTTTTTCAGACATGCCTACGTTTTTGCAAACACTTCCTGAAAACGGTCAGTTGTCACCCAGAAACGCCCCCTTCCTGTCAATCTTCTTGTGGCCGTCAGTGCAAAGGAAAACTTTGCTAGAACCTGAGCACAACCACAAAGAGCTTTGTACCCGTATGTCGCGCGTGCGCATTGCGGGCCATACGCATGCGCATAAATTAAATTTTTTCCCCTGATCGCTGCACTGCGAAAATCGGCAGCGAGCGATCAACTCGGAATGACCCCCTATGTGCAGCGGGCTTATGCAGAGCCATCTTTCCAAATTTATCATTGGAAAGATGGCGCCAGTGGAGATCCTGGGTACAGGATGTGCGGTGCTGCGCACTGTGGATCCATGGGCCTATATGCATCATGCACCTTGCGCCTATGATAGATACGCCACTGATTATGTTGAACCTGATGCACTGTGAATAGCTTGACATCTTCCTTAATTATTCATGGGACTTTGTGCTCCTTAAAAACATTTTATCAATGCAAATTTTATTTTTAGGATGTAATAAAAATTATTTTTTTTCTTTATGTCAAGCAATCTCCTGTGAGATTTTGCCAAGATTTATTATAATGAGATATGTGCAGACCCCCATGTTTTCGTTCGGGTTTTGGATTTCTTTAAAAATTGATAAAACAGGGTAAACCATGCAAACTGGGCCTGGTTTAATTCCTTCAGTATTATTAACATCAATAGCATAAACTTAGTCATTTCCAGTCAATTTTGTCCACCTCACAGCTCACAATACTGTTTTAACCAATACTGGGCAACAGGGCTGCCATCAGAAATTGTGGGGCCCGGGACTTGCAAAATAGGCAGGGCCACTTACCACACACATGTGCGCACACACACTGCCCCCATAGACACACACCACACACACACACACACACACACACACACACACACACACACACACACACTGTTTGCCAGTGGTTCTCAAACTGTGTGCTGTGGCACCCTGGGGTGCCTTGGGACACTTACAGGGGGGCTCTGTGCTGGTGGTCCAGGACCAATTTAAATTATTTATGGTCAATGTAACAGACAACACCAGTGCCGGTGGCTGTCAGTCATAACATATGTGGACAAACAAAAACAAATCCTGTCCCTCACCACACAAGTGAACCTAAGGATAACATTTACTATTTACTTAATTTAATATTTTTTTCTAAATATCTCAATAAGAAACTTTTGGTCTAGGGGTGTCATGAAAAAAATGCTGTTCCTCTAGGGCGCCGTGATTCAGAAAAGTTTGGGAAAAACTGCTGTGTGCATTAAAAATAGAAATTAAGCTCACCATACATAGACTGAATAAACTGCATGATTGTGACTGTCTATTACACAGTTATTCAGACATTCAAGAAGTATACATATAAAATGTCAGCATAAATTATACTAAAGTACATACATTTATTAAAATTGTCTGATCCTGCAGACAGTTTTCAAATGAACACAATTGATACTCTGTAGCCAGCAGTACATCCTCAGTTGTGGCAACAATGTAATATTAAGCTGATTACAATTGCAACACTGCAGAGTACAGGCCAAGACAAAGTATTTTGTAACATATAAACCTATGTAAGCACAAAAAAAAAAAACCCTGGGAATACCCAATAGCATTTCTGCAAATATAAAATAGAAGTGTAGCTAAACAGAAATGTTTTACCTCACACTCGCTGACATACGTCAGTCTTACCCACACACTCCTGCTTACCCCTCCAGTCCCGGACACACATGCGCACAGAAACACACGCACACTCCTGCTTACCCCTCCAGTGCCGGACACACACAAACACAAAAACACACGCACACTTCTGCTTATCCCTCCAGCGCCGGACACACACACACATGCACACATGCACACTCCTGCTTACCCCTCCAGCACCGGACACACACGCGCACAGAAACACACGCACACTCCTGCTTACCCCTCCAGGCCGGTCACAAACACACAGAAACATACGCAAACTCCTGCTTACCCCTCTAGGCTGGTCACACACATATAGAAAAACATGCATACTCCTGTTTACCCTTCCAGGCCGGACACAAACACATGCACACTCCTGCTTAACCCTCAAGCACCGGATACACACACAGAAACACACACTCACTCCTGCTTACCCCTCCAGCACTGGACACACACGCACACAGAAACACTTACACACTCTTGCTTATCCCTCCAGCATCGTGCACACACGCACATTCCTGCTTACCCCTCCAGGCTGGACACACACACTGAAACACACTCACACTCCTGCTTACCCGTCCAGGCCAGACACACTCACAAACACATGCACACTCCTGCTTACCCCTTCAGCACCGGACACGCATGCACACTTCTACTTACCTGTCCAGCACCAGACACACACACACACACACACACACACACACACACACACACACGCACATTCCTGCTTACCCCTCTAGACCGGTCACACACACAGAAATACACACAAACTCTTGCTTACCCCTCCAGGCTGGTCACACACACACACACACACACACACACACACACGCACACTCCTGCTTACCCCTCCAGCACCGGACACACACGCACACAGAAACACTTGCACACTCATGCTTATCCCTCCAGAGCCGGGCAAACACGCACATTCCTGCTTACCCCTCCAGGCTGGACACACACACACTGAAACACACACACACTCCTGCTACCCTCCAGGCCATACACACACAAACAGATGCACATTCCTGCTTACCCCTCCAGCGCCAGACACACGCACACAGAAACACACGCATACTCCTGCTTACCCATCCAAGCCAGACACACACACAAACACACGCACACTTCTGCTTACCTTTCCAAGCCGGACACACACACTCCAGAGACATGCGGTGACATGCACACTCCTGCTTACCCCTCCAGGCAGTACACACACAGAAACACATGCACACTGCTGCTTACCCCACCAGTGCTTGGCTACACAAACAGGCACATGCACACACACACCCCTGCTTACCCCTCCAGCAACACACAAACCCTTATTACCCCTCCATTGCTGGGCACACGCTCACACACCCCCCTGCTTACCCCTCCAGCAACATACACATACCCCTCCATTGTTGGACACGCGCACACACAAATTTATGCTTACCCGTCCATCATTGGACACACATAGGCATTGGCAGCGGCAGCAGGTCTGGCACCTGGCTCCCTCTCTTCAAGGTAGTGTGCAGCGGTGGTCACCAGTGGTAAGCAGCTGGGTGGCAGGTTCAGGGCCTTCCTTCTCTGTGCAGCACTGGCACTCACAGTGGTGGGCGGGAGGCTGGTGGCAGATCTGGGATCCTCCTATTCACTGCACTTGCAGAGGCGGGCGGGAGGCAGATGGCACATCCTGGGCCCTGGCTCCTTCTCTTTGCTGCACTGGCACTCGCAACGGTGGCCAGAAGGTGGGCTTAGACCAATAGGAGGAGTAGCCGTGCTGGCAGGCTGCGGCAGACTGGGCAGTAGTAGCAGCGACAGGCATCCATAGTTCAAGTGCCCGTGCCCCATTCAACTGGTGGCAGTAGCGGCCGGCCGGGCAATTAGAGCTGACCATGCCCCCCTTCTCTGTCAGTGTGCCCGGGCCTGGGACTGAAGTACCCACAGACCCCCCTTGATGGCTGCCCTGCTGGGCAAAGGCTGCAGCAAGCTGACTGGCTAAACTAAGTGACAAAGCAGCGGCTCAAACACACACAGTAGTTTAAATAAATTTGGCATACCGTATCTATGAAACATATTGGCAGAGGAGTACTAGACAGTATAGCAGTATAATAGCAGTTTAATAAAATATACGACCCCACAGAATGTAATAATTAATCAAGAACTACTATCCTTAAAGTAAAAGCTTATTAGGAAATATAATATATTATTACTAACACTCTTATCCAACCAGCAAATCACAGGCATCAGGCAATAGAAATGTATAATTGTAGAAAACAGAAACAAAGTACAAAGTCAGAAGCGTCATGCCAGTACAGGAAAATAGAGGTAAAGTACAGGATTTATTTGTGGATGCCAGGTAGCATATTGTTTGATTATTAGTCGTAACCATAGGGGAAAATAAATCAGAGACATAGAAAAACAATATTAAAATACAATCATCCAAATGTGAGTTTACAAACACACTGAATACAAACAGTTGGCCTGTGCTGACATGGTGGGGTCCCGTGCCCTGGACTTGAACCCTATTGTTAGGGACCCACCAGAAGTCACGTGGGGGTTATTTGGTTGGGCCCATATTTTTTGGCCAACAATTATGCCAAGCACCTGGATATTCACTTGTCCAATCCTAAAGGAGTTCCAACCCCTGACCGACCAGATGGTCCAACATTGGACAAGTGTGTATCCTCCCCCAACCGATCCTTTCACCCAATACTAGTCACCAATCCTGGTCATCTGGTCAGGTCAAATGGTTTTCAAACATGCTTAAAGACCAGGAGACCAAACCACCAACCAATGTTGCTGTGTGTAGGCTGCTGAGACTGGAACTGGTGATTGATATCCAGCCCCGGCAGCTCAGCACACCATCTGCAGCAGCTGGCAGACAAGAACAAAACAACATTATTGGCACTGCCTTGCAGAAGAAGGTTGACAACAGTAGCATTTGGGTATGGGAGTGGTGCTGGATCCGGTGGGATCTTGGTACTGACTGCCAACAAGGCAGAACCTGGCAGAGACTGCAGGTTCCATCAGCCATTTCTGCAGAGTTTGACAGCAGGCATAAGGCAGAAGTGAAGGATTTCCATTACTGTTCTATGGATGCAATGACAGTATATCCTATTTAAAAACTTGCTGCACTATTTTTAAATACCACCATACTGACTTGGACTGGTTAATATAAACCAGCGAAAGGCAGCGAATTGTAGTCTTACAGAAGTCGGCAGAAGTTCTCGGGAGGCATGCAAAAGAGCTTAAAGTCCATCTTCCACTAGGTGGAGGTGCTGTTTAATAAAGTATTAAAATATTTGGTGTCTTGTAATATTTTCTTTACAAGTGAGCTACAGGTGCCACAAATGTCTGGACTTGCTGGCACTTGTTGATTCACAAGTGTCAGCATGATTGCCAGGCTTGCTGGGACCTATAGGCTGCCTTGTAAAGAACAATATCGACATTCCATGAGCCCCGCACCTGCAGCCACCAGGGATGTGAGGCCTAGCCCTGGGCGTGGTTGTTACTTGAAAAGGTGAGTTTCATTTTTTTTGGGGGGGTCCCCACTGTCCAAGGTATTCTAGCCTTGTGCTGACCAGTGGCGTGCGGTGAGGTCAGTGGCTGGTGAGGCACTACCATAATGTCCGCCGAATCCTGGCGATGACCCCTACCGCTGCCGAGCCAATGCCCGCTACTGCCTCTGAGCCGCTGCCCGCTGCCACCGCCAATGGCTTACAAACTCAGCCACCATCAACTGACCCAGCCCTCCACCACTAATTTGCATCACAGTCCGATGCCGCCAATGCCCGCTGCCTGCCTGCTGATCATAAAAAAATTAAAATTAGTGTTTGGGACTGGGAAGGGAGTGGGAGGAGGACATGAATGCAATTTTGTTGTCCAGGGCTTCCAGTAACTTGATGTAAAAAAAAAAATGTGTGAGGTCCCCCCTCCTAAGTATAACCAGCCTCGGGCTCTTTGAGCCAGTCCTGGTTGTTTAAATACTGGGGAAAAAATTGGACAGGGGTTCCCCGTATTTAGACTACCAGCACCGGGCTCTTAGTCCGGTCCTGGTTCCAAAAATATGGGGGACAAAAGATGTAGGGGTCCCCTGTATTTTTAAAACCAGCACCGGGCTCCACTAGCCAGGGACATAATGCAACAGCCGGGGGACACATTTATGTAGGTCCCTGCGGCCATGCCATTACCCCCCCAACTAGTCACTCCTAGCCGGGGTTCCCTGGAGGAGTGGGGACCCCTTAATTCAAGGGGTCCCCCCCCAGACACCCAAGGGCTAGGGGTGAAGCCCGAGGCTGTCCCCAGCACCCCTGGGCGATGGGTGCCGGGCTGATAGCCATGTGTGTAAAAAAAAGAATATTTTTTTGTTGTTGTGGAACTACAAGGGCCAGCAAGCCTCCCCCGCTTGCTGGTACTTGGAGAACCTCAAGTACCAGCATGCGGGGAAATAATGGGTCCACTGGTACCTGTAGTTCTACAACAAAAAAAATACCCAAATAAAAACACAACACACACACCGTGAAAGTAAAATTTTATTATAACACACGTACACACTCACACATACTTACCTAAATCCCACGCCGGTCACGTCCACTTGTCCAGTAGAATCCAATAGGGGGACCTGTAAAAATGAGAGAGATTACTTACCTACATCCCACGCCGGTCACGTCCACTTGTCCAGTAGAATCCAATACCTGGAAAATAAGTAAGTTACACATAAATGCTTCAATCCACAGGAGGGGGGGGGAAGGGGAGGGAGAGAGGGGGGGGAGAGAGAGAGAGAGAGGGAGAGGGAGAGGGAGAGGGAGAGGGAGAGAGAGAGAGACCAAAAAAAAAACCTGCCTGCTGTTTTATGCGGACGGAGCAGCGGCAGCTGGAGAGAGCCGCACAGAGTACAAGTGGCTGTCAGCGGGAGGGGAGGACGGAGCCGCCAGACTCTGGCAGGTGAGACGTCTGGTGCTTGTGTGCGGGAGGAGGGGACGGAGCCGGCGGAGTATGACAGGGGAGAGCAGCAGTCACTGCAGACCCACCGCTGCTGCTGCTCCCGTCCCAACTTCTGCCTCCCGCCGCGTCTTGGTGATTGGACAGCGGATCCAGTGCTGGATCCGCAGTCCAATCACAGCTGCCTCGCTGACACGGGGGTGGTGTCCCTGTCAGCGAGGCACTTTTTTCAGTGCCGCTTTGCCACTGTTTTTCAATGGGCTTTTACAGCCTAGTGCTAGGCTCTGCCCCCCGCTCTCTCCCCGTCCCTATTCTGTACGGGAGGCACTGCTAACAGTGCCTCCCAAAGTAATTATACAAAAAAAAAAATATATGGCATTACATAAGGAAGATAGTTATGACATAGAATATGTGTCATAAGTATCATCTATGTATTCTTTTACTAATTAATCACAGGGGAGGCACCGCCTCCCCTGCCTCCCCTGACTGCACGTCCCTGGTGCTGACCAGTTTTGGGTTAGTTAATGTGATGGCAGGGAGACCCGATGCCCACTGCTGGTTCAGCCTATTATTATTATTATTATTATTATTATCTTTTATTTATATTGTGCCTCAAGGGATTTGCAGCGTCCATTACAGAGTACATAAACAACTGAGGCAAACAAGAAAACACACTTATAGTTTGAGACAATATAGGACAAACACAAGGTATATACAGAAGACCAGGGGTTAGGTGCCATCAAATGGAACATTAAGTGTAAGACAGTGTAAGTGCATACCTCCCAACTTCTGTTCCTCTGGAAGCGGCTAAAAAGGGTGTGGAGCTTCGAGTAAATGGGTGGAGTCTCGCGGCAAGGGGAGTAGCATCACAGTGGGGGAGTGCCTAACATCACAGTGGGGGAGTGCCTACCATCACAGTGGGGGAGTGCCTAGTATTACAGTGGGGCAGTGCCTAGCATCACAGTGGGGGAGTGCCTAGCATCACAGTGGGGGAGTGCCTAGCATCACAGTGGGGGAGTGCCTAGCATCACGGTGGGGGAGTGCCTAGCATCACAGTGGGGGAGTGCCTAGCATCACAGTGGGGGAGTGCCTAGCATCACAGTGGAGGAGTGCCTAGCATCACAGTGGGGGAGTGCATAGCATCACAGTGGGGGAGTGCCTAGCATCACAGTGGGGGAGTGCCTAGCATCACAGTGGAGGAGTGCCTAGCACTCTCTGGGATGCTGGGCTGCCCCCCATGCTCTCTCCCTGCACTGTGAATAGATACCATGCACATCATGAATACAGGACAGTTGGGAGGTATGCCTATGTGAAAAATAATTTTATACAATAGCCTGTAAAGAACAGCTAGCACTGCTCATAGTAACCAAAATGTTAAAGTCAAAAATGTTGGTGTAAATGTAGAAAAATAAAAATGTAGTAAAGATCTGAACTGCTACTGATGAAGTGTCAACATGATAGTTTATTATTGCATGCTACCTTTATTCTGTCTGCCTGATGTTGTTATCCTGTCACAACTTCATATTTTCCTGCCCTCTATTTACATGTTTTTTTCCATCTGACTATTCAAAGGTGCCTATCAATTTGACAAATAGTTTATGAGGGAAAAGAACACTCTTGACAATGCTTAGTGAGGCAGGTAATTGACTGTGGCCTAGAGTGGCAATAGGGTAAAGCAAGCATTGGAAACAAGACTGTTTTACTTAAAAAATCTAATATTGGCTATGGATTTATTTCTATCAGACTTGAAGCATTTTACTCTGCTGTTGGCAACTGTTCATATTTAGAGCTATATATGGAATACAGTAAATGATGACTCAACAATTACTAAATGTCACATTGTTGACAAATAGCTCAAAGAAAAAGATTATGTGGAGATATCTTTGTATATTTATACATAATGCTTTTGTACTCAGCGGTCAGCATCTGTTCAGGCCGGTTACCAGCAGTGTAGGTCCAGGGGAGGAGGAACAGCCTGCTTCTCGGACATGCTGGGACATAGTGCAGCAGGAGGCACAGCTATTGCCTGGTCCACTACCAGTCTGCCAGAGGAGCTAATGGTGAGGGTGAAGCAGGGCAACTGAATCCAAGAAACCTGAGAGAGGAAGGTCTTTGGAATGAGAAGTTTCAGTGAGGGACACAGTCAGAGATGGAAGTGCCATTATAAAGTAATTAAATGCCCTAAGGAGGCAACTAATCCACTGGAAAGTCTAATAGTGAAAGCTTTCTGTCTAACAGAGAGAAATGCAAGTCTAACATGTAGGGATCTTAGTTTGATAGAATCATTCAGGAAATTGGCAAAGAAAACTCTCAATTTGCAAGTGTCAGAGACTAGCTACCAGACTTTCATAGGGAGATCTATATCCAGTCCAGAGGGAGCCCTTGTCTAGTCCATATACCCAGAGGGTGTCCAGATGCAGCCCAAGTATCTAGTTGTCTGCAGCATTTTCTAATTTGCCTAAGGTGCCTGCATTTTTTACTACTTCTATTGTTTGCCCTAGTGAGGAAAGTCATTAAGGATATTTCAGGACTGCCTTCAAGTCTCCATAATTGGTCAGTGTCCGTGGCAATTGAGAGCATTCTGACTAATGCTGCACCAGCAAGTGGCCTGCTTGAGTTAGATATCTGTCCTAAGTACACCTTCCACCATTATCTTCTATACATATCTGAAACCATTATCATTGCTGTAACTACTCCCTTCAAATTATTCATATATTCATAAGCTTTTCCTCTGAAGAAACCGCCAAACCAAAAGGGCTGGGAAAACGGGTAAGGACAGTGGCATATTAATTAATTCCCCGTTGTCAGGCCTGCTGCATACAGTATTCATTCTTTGTTACATGAGGCCACTCGAAGACACTGTTCCCATATTTTGGAGTAAATGGAAATCCTTTTGAATTTCTAGAGATGTGATTTTTGCACTTTTTTATATTCTTTAAAATGGGATTGCTTTTAAATATTTCATATATTTAGTATATGATTGCACATTAAAAATCTACTTGTATTGAATATTTATGCGCTCTCTTGAATATTATTATTATTATTATTATTATTATTATTACTACCTATACTTTAAGTATCAACCATCCAGATCAAAGATTCAAATTTATTTTATAAATTATACAGTAGTTATATCTTTTTTTTATACTATATTTTTTATTAAGTTTTAACAGTAATGGATAAGGGGGGTACAGAAAAAAAGGGGGACATATGGGGAAGGAAATGGATGGTACACATAAATGAGCAAAGAGCATGCACAATGTGTCCAGGTCCAAAATGAGAATTATGAAAAAATACATATAAAACATTTCAAGTAGTACCATAACGGTATAATACTATGATAATACAAGAAAAAGTCAAGTTAAATTACAGGCTTGATCTCAAGCATTGACAGAAAATAAACAAATAACGGGTTCATACTCAGTGAGGAAGTTCCACCTGTTGGCCCATGGGTTCTCACTTGCCAATAATTGCTCCACAGGAACCAGCGCAGCCAGGGACAAGTGGCTGAGGAGTAATAGGTAGCCCCTGTTGTTTCAAACACACAGTGGGATTGGATCATAGGTTCTATAGCTTCAATAGTGGGGACAGTAGGTGTATGCCAGTTACGGGCTATCAGAAGCTTAGTTGCAATGAGTATATGACCCATTACGCACCAGTCGTTTGATGTAAGGTCGCCAAAATACACATGGAGAAGAGCTAACTGTGGATGAGGGGATACCGGAAAACCTAGGACTCTTGTGATTAGAGAAAATACTGAGTTCCATAGGTTATTAATTGCGGGGCATGACCAGAAAATATGTAACAATGTTCCCACATTGCCACAATTTCTCCAACATAGGTTAGAGGAAGAGGGCTGCATGACATGTAGGTGAGCAGGTGTATACCTTATTTTTTTTTTATATGTTTACTAGAGATGAGCGGGTTCGGTTTCTCTGAATCCGAACCCGCCCGAACTTCATGGTTTTTTTCACGGGTCCGAGCAGACTCGGATCCTCCCGCCTTGCTCGGTTAACCCGAGCGCGCCCGAACGTCATCATGACGCTGTCGGATTCTCGCGAGACTCGGATTCTATATAAGGAGCCGCGCGTCGCCGCCATTTTCACACGTGCATTGAGATTGATAGTGAGAGGACGTGGCTGGCGTCCTCTCCATTTAGATTATAAGAGAGAGAGATTTACTGGAGCTTAGGACTAGGAGGAGTACTGTAGAAGTGTAGAGAGTGCAGAGAGTTTACTAGTGAGTGACCACCAGACAGTGCAGTTTATTTAATATATCCGTTCTCTGCCTGAAAAAAGCGATACACACAGTGACTCAGTCACATACCATATCTGTGTGCACTGCTCAGGCTCAGCCCAGTGTGCTGCATCATCTATATATATTATATATCTGTCTGACTGCTCAGCTCACACAGCTTATAATTGTGGGGGAGACTGGGGAGCACTGCAGTGCCAGTTATAGGTTATAGCAGGAGCCAGGAGTACATAATATTATATAGTGAGTGACCACCAGACAGTGCAGTTTATTTAATATATCCGTTCTCTGCCTGAAAAAAGCGATACACACAGTGACTCAGTCACATACCATATCTGTGTGCACTGCTCAGGCTCAGCCCAGTGTGCTGCATCATCTATATATATTATATATCTGTCTGACTGCTCAGCTCACACAGCTTATAATTGTGGGGGAGACTGGGGAGCACTGCAGTGCCAGTTATAGGTTATAGCAGGAGCCAGGAGTACATAATATTATATTAAAATTAAACAGTGCACACTTTTGCTGCAGGAGTGCCACTGCCAGTGTGACTGACCAGTGACCTGACCACACTGACCACCAGTATAGTTAGTAGTATACTTATATTGTGATTGCCTGAAAAAGTTAAACACTCGTCGTGTGACTTCACTTGTGTGTTGTTGTTTTTTTTATTCTATAAAAATAAAACTCATTCTGCTGACAGACAGTGTCCAGCAGGTCCGTCATTATATAATATATAATATATACCTGTCCGGCTGCAGTAGTGATATATATATATTTTTTATATCATTTATCATCCAGTCGCAGCAGACACAGTACGGTAGTTCACGGCTGTGGCTACCTCTGTGTCTGCACTCGGCAGGCAGTCCGTCCATAATTGTATACCACCTAACCGTGGTTTTTTCTTTTTCATCCACTAGGGGTCACTGGAGTACTCTTGGGATATGGACGGCTTCCACCGGAAGAAGGCACTGAATAAATTAATTTTTGAGACTACTCCTCCCCTCCATATCCTCGAGCACTTCAGTGTTTTTTCTGTGCTCGACACAGTTAGAAGGCATAGTGGAGCTCGTCCACAAAGTATTGGAATTTTTTCTAAGTTTTTTTTTTTTCCTTTCAAGGATTTCCACGTCCTTTCCCCCCTTCTAACAGGCGTGGGTCAGGGACAGTGGAAGCGGCTGAGAACAGCCGTGAGTGTCGGACCTCTCTGTAAAGAGCTCCCTCACTCCACCTGCAGGCTGCCTGCAAAAAGCTGGACGGAGCTTGGATGAGAAGCCCCGTCATAGACTTTTGTTACGGTCCAGGTATGTTGGGTAGGGGCGGTCAGCTTATGCTGCCGCCCCACTATTGGGGATTGTATTGGGCATGTTTTACTCACTAACGACCGCTGCCCGGAGCGCGTGTGCATAGGCCGCTTCACGGCTCTATGCAGCGCGCTCTCACTCTCCGCCGCTCCCAGCATCTTAAGTTACCTAGCAGACCGCTGCTCCCTGCGCCGCAGCAGCCGATATGTTCCCCGCTGCCTGGCTACACAGGAGGCCACTCCACTCTATGCTGTGTGTGGCGGGCCGGGAGCGCGTGTGCATAGGCCGCTCCATGGCTCTATGCAGTACGCTCTCTGCTCCCGCTGACCGCCCGCATCAGCCGAGGAGTTCCCCGCTGCCTTGGCATACAGGTACAGGCCGCTCACACGGCCCTATGCAAAGTTCCACAGGCCCCGACCCGGTGCTGTACACGGAGGTCGTGGGGGTGGGGGGAGACATTAGCAGTATTGGCAGTGTTAAGCTTTGTAGAAAAACTTGGTACTTAACATGTTTAATGTTCTCCTGTCTGTTCCAGGATTCCTATATTACATCTCGGCTTAAGAGTGGTACTAGGGGAATTTGGGGGTCAGTTTTCTTATTGCTGGCAGGCACTGCACTTGCCTGATATATACAAGGAACTTTGGTGTTATTACTGAGTCGTGCAGACTGTCTGTGTGTAGTTTGTATTGTCTGTCTTTATAATGAGTAAGACACCAGCAAAATCTAAGAAACATTTTTCATGTCATGTCTGTAAGAGTGTGTTGCCTGATGGATCCACCACATGTACAGCATGTGTTGTTAATACAGCCACAAATACGATTTCCACAGAAGTAAAGCCAGCATCTCTGGACCCTCCATGGGCTTTACTTGCAGATGTATTAGTTGGTTTACAATCAGAGCTGGCCGCCTCTCGTGAAGAAAGAGAGGCGGCAAGATCTGAGTTTAAAATGAGACCATTTGAGTTACCAGGGGAGTCTCAATCTGGTCAGAGGTCCACCTTGAGTGGAAAAGATAAGTTTCCTTTTCCTAATAATTTTCCAGTCTCTGGGATACTAGACCTCACTGAACATGAGTATGAGGAGGGCGAAATAGACCAACAGTCAGATAGTGACGATTTTGAGAGCCCAGGTATTGATAATCTCATCAGAGCAGTACGTCAGTCGCTGGAGTTTACGGAAACTGAGGAGCCCCTGACGAATGATGAGGTAGTCTTTACTAAACGACAGAGATCTCCGATGTGTTTCCCTATTTCGGAATCTCTTAATAAAATGTTACTGGAAACACGGAAGAATCCGGATAAACGGTTTTCTATACCTCGTAGATTTAAATCGAGTTACCCGTTTCCAGAGTCCATGACAGCTACATGGGAGAACCCACCATCGGTGGATTCATCCGTATCTAAACTTACAAGGAAGTTAACCATACCAGTACCAACTGCTACTACGCTTAAAGACCCTGCAGATCGTAAAATAGAGGCTATGCTAAGGTCCATGTATACAGCAGCTGGAGTGCTGCTGAGACCTGGGTTGGTTGGCATTTGGGTTACTAAAGCATTAATGGTATGGATAAAGGAGCTCAAGTCGGCTCTGCAAGATGACCATCTTATACTTCTCGCGGATCAAATCTGGGAAGCTGCTGAATATCTATGTACAGCTTCTACTGACGTCTGTCAGCTTACTTCTCGCCTGTCCTCATCGCTAGTCATAGTACGACGAGCACTTTGGCTGCGTTCTTGGCAGGCGGAGACGGAGGTTAAAAAAGGTATAGAGGCATTGCCTTATGATGGCGAGAAGCTTTTCGGTCCTGAATTGGACAAATGGATTTCTGAGGCTACTGGAGGAAAGTCTGTGTTTCTTCCATCGCCTACAACTATACCTAAACGGAAATATTCTGGTCCGGCGTTCAAATCCTTTAGAACTCAGCCCTTTCGTGGGCAGGGCACAGGAGCAGTCACGCCTGGTAGAAGAGGTCGGGGACGTAGTGCCCGACAATCCAATGCACGTCGTCAAGACACTAAGACCACTAACAAACCAGTGGCATGACGGGCTCCCAGCCCATCTCGGATCTCCAATTGTGGGAGCACGCCTTCAGAGCTTTCAGGGGGCGTGGCTGCACACGTCCACAGATGGGTGGATCCGCAATTTAGTATTAGAGGGTTACAAAATAGAGTTCGATTATCTTCCGACAGGAAGATTTTTCACGACAGGACTGCCTGTGTCGGACGACAAGAAAGCAGTTCTGCAGGTTGCCATTCAGTCTCTGCTGAATGCTGCAGTTGTAATTCCGGTCCCCGTGCAGGAACAGGGGCAGGGTTATTATTCCAGTCTGTTTCTGGTACCAAAACCAGATGGCTCAGTCAGGCCAATATTGAACCTAAAAGGTCTCAATCATTACGTCACTTACCACAGATTCAAGATGGAATCTCTCAGGTCAGTAATTGCAGGGTTAGAGCCACAGGAATTCATGATTGCACTGGATCTCAAAGATGCGTACTTACACATTCCGATTTGGCCACCTCACCAGAGTTTCTTAAGGTTTGCAATAAGGCGAGACCATTACCAGTTTCAGGCTCTGCCGTTTGGCCTCTCATCAGCGCCTCGGGTATTCACCAAGGTAATGTCCGTGATGATAGCTCATCTCAGGTCCCTAGGAGTAATAATTGTTCCGTATTTGGACGATCTACTCATAAAGGCTCCGTCTCAACAATTGCTTCTCCAGCATGCTTTGCTAACGTACAATGTACTAGTTCAGCACGGTTGGATAGTCAGTTTAAAGAAATCACATCTAATTCCGTGTCAACGACTTCAATTCCTAGGGATGATTCTCGATACAGTAAATCAAAAGGTTTACCTGCCACAACAGAAAGTACAGGTCATTCGTCATCTGGTGCAATTAGTGCTCAAGCCACGCACAGTCTCAGTACATTTGTGCATTCGCCTTTTAGGCACAATGGTGGCGGCTTTCGAAGCACTTCAGTTCGGAAGATTTCACTCACGTCCGTTTCAACTGGAGGTGTTAGCGCAATGGTCGGGATCACATCTGCAGATGCACCACAGGGTGAGATTGTCGCCACAAGTCAGGGTGTCTCTTCTCTGGTGGTTAAAAATACACAATCTATCTGCAGGGAGACGATTCGGCGTCGTGAATTGGATAATTCTGTCAACAGACGCAAGTCTCAGAGGTTGGGGAGCTGTAGTTCAGAGTTATCGGCTCCAGGGCCTCTGGGCAGATCACGAAAGATCGCTATCCATAAATGTTCTGGAACTCAGGGCGATTTACAATGCTCTAAGACAAGCAGTGTACATGTTTCGTTTTCAGACTGTTCAGGTGCAGTCAGACAATGCGACGGCAGTCGCATACATAAACAAACAAGGAGGAACGAGAAGCCGCATGGCAATGCGGGAAGTAGCTCGGATCCTCAGATGGGCCGAATATCACCAGGTGATATTGTCGGCAGTGTTCATTCCGGGAGTGGACAACTGGGAGGCAGATTTTCTCAGTCGTCGGGATTTTCATCCAGGAGAGTGGGCATTAAATCCAGAAGTGTTTCAGATGTTGATCCAGAGGTGGGGTTACCCTCAGGTGGATCTGATGGCATCCCGCCACAATCATCAGGTGTCACGATATGTGTCCAGAACAAGAGATCCAGGGGCAGTGGCGGTGGATGCTCTCACAGCCGCGTGGCCGTACAGCCTCGTGTATCTGTTTCCACCGTTTCCGCTGCTCCCGCTGTTGCTAAAACGGATCAAGAGAGGGTCCGTCACAGTCATACTAATAGCGCCTCATTGGCCTCGGAGAACTTGGTTCTCGGATCTCCTCGGTTTACTCGCAGACGATCCGTGGCCACTCCCACTACGTCCGGACCTGTTACAACAGGGTCCGTTCCTTTACCCCGATTTAGCGCGGCTGCGTTTGACGGGGTGGCTGTTGAAAAGGCCATCTTGAGAAGAGAGGGCATTCCGGAGTCTGTTATACCAACCATGGTACGAGCTAGGAAGCCGGTTACGGCAGCTCATTATTACAGAATCTGGCGTACTTATATAGGTTGGTGTGAAGCTCGGAAGTTTCCGACATCATCTTTTAATTTATCCCGTCTTTTGTTATTTTTACAGATGGGGTTAGATGGAGGACTACGTCTTTCCACACTAAAGGGGCAGGTATCTGCGTTGTCAATTTACTTTCAAAGGAAATTGGCCTCGTTGCCGTCAATACATACGTTTCTACAGGGTGTAATGAGGATACAGCCTCCTTTCATTCCACCTACAGCACCATGGGACTTGAATCTGGTTTTAGATTTCTTACAGTCCGATTACTTTGAACCCTTACAACAAGTGGATATTAAATTTCTCACTTGGAAAACGATTTTTCTTTTAGCCTTAGCTTCGGCTAGGCGAGTTTCAGATCTGGGTGCCTTGTCGTGCAAGTCACCGTATTTAGTTTTTCATGATGACAGAGCGGAACTTCGGACGAATCCCGCTTTTCTACCAAAGGTAGTGTCGTCTTTTCACATCAATCAACCAATAGTAGTTCCGGTATTAACAGAGAATGCTGAAACGTTGGATGTGGTTCGCGCATTACGCGTCTATGTATCCCGAACGTCTACGGTTCGTAAGACGGATACGTTGTTTGTTCTCTATGATGCGGCTAAGAGGGGTTGGCCAGCCTCTAAGCAGACCTTATCCAGATGGATCAAACTGACCATACGTCAGGCTTACCTTCATGCTAGGTTACAGCCACCTACATCAGTAACAGCTCATTCCACACGTTCTGTGGGAATGTCATGGGCAGCGAGTCGTGGGGCTTCTACGACACAGCTTTGCCGTGCGGCTACTTGGTCTTCAGTGCACACGTTTGTGCGCTTTTACAAGTTTGATACGTTCGCGGCATCAGCATCTAGCTTTGGCCGTTTAGTGTTACAAGTGCCAAACAGCTCTCCCGCCACGGAGGAAACTTTGGTACATCCCAAGAGTACTCCAGTGACCCCTAGTGGATGAAAAAGAAAGTAGGATTTTGGTACTTACCAGGTAAATCCTTTTCTTTGAATCCATAGGGGGCACTGGACGCCCACCCAGAGAAGTTTATCTGTTTTAGGAAGTTCAGTGGTTCTTATGGTAACACACTTTCACGACTGGTTTAAATTTAACAAAGGTTAATCAGTTACGGTGTCAACTGTTTAGTTGTCTGTTACGTTTTGTGTCAACTTTATTGTTGTCCGTGAGATTATAGGTAATTCTCCTTTTGTCAATCTCTCTATCGATCCTGTTCGGCTCAGTAAAAAACACTGAAGTGCTCGAGGATATGGAGGGGAGGAGTAGTCTCAAAAATTAATTTATTCAGTGCCTTCTTCCGGTGGAAGCCGTCCATATCCCAAGAGTACTCCAGTGCCCCCTATGGATTCAAAGAAAAGGATTTACCTGGTAAGTACCAAAATCCTACTTTTTTCTTCTTTATACATACATACTACTACGACATCTCTTTATCAACCAGTCTATATTAGCAGCAGACACAGTACAGTACGGTAGTTCACGGCTGTGGCTACCTCTGTGTCTGCACTCGGCAGGCAGTCCGTCCATAATTGTATACCACCTAACCGTGGTTTTTTTTTCTTTCTTCTTTATACATACATAGTTACATAGACATCTCTTTATCAACCAGTCTATATTAGCAGCAGACACAGTACAGTACGGTAGTTCACGGCTGTGGCTACCTCTGTGTCTGCACTCGGCAGGCAGTCCGTCCATAATTGTATACCACCTAACCGTGGTTTTTTTTTCTTTCTTCTTTATACATACATAGTTACATAGACATCTCTTTATCAACCAGTCTATATTAGCAGCAGACACAGTACAGTACGGTAGTTCACGGCTGTGGCTACCTCTGTGTCTGCACTCGGCAGGCAGTCCGTCCATAATTGTATACCACCTAACCGTGGTTTTTTTTTCTTTCTTCTTTATACATACATAGTTACATAGACATCTCTTTATCAACCAGTCTATATTAGCAGCAGACACAGTACAGTACGGTAGTTCACGGCTGTGGCTACCTCTGTGTCTGCACTCGGCAGGCAGTCCGTCCATAATTGTATACCACCTAACCGTGGTTTTTTTTTCTTTCTTCTTTATACATACATAGTTACATAGACATCTCTTTATCAACCAGTCTATATTAGCAGCAGACACAGTACAGTACGGTAGTTCACGGCTGTGGCTACCTCTGAGTCTGCACTCGGCAGGCAGTCCGTCCATAATTGTATACCACCTAACCGTGGTTTTTTTTTCTTTCTTCTTTATACATACATACTACTACGACATCTCTTTATCAACCAGTCTATATTATTAGCAGCAGACACAGTACAGTACGGTAGTTCACGGCTGTGGCTACCTCTGTGTCTGCACTCGGCAGGCAGTCCGTCCATAATTGTATACCACCTAACCGTGGTTTTTTTTTCTTTCTTCTTTATACATACATAGTTACATAGACATCTCTTTATCAACCAGTCTATATTAGCAGCAGACACAGTACAGTACGGTAGTTCACGGCTGTGGCTACCTCTGTGTCTGCACTCGGCAGGCAGTCCATAATTGTATACTAGTATCCATCTCCATTGTTTACCTGAGGTGCCTTTTAGTTGTGCCTATTAAAATATGGAGAACAAAAATGTTGAGGTTCCAAAATTAGGGAAAGATCAAGATCCACTTCCACCTCGTGCTGAAGCTGCTGCCACTAGTCATGGCCGAGACGATGAAATGCCAGCAACGTCGTCTGCCAAGGCCGATGCCCAATGTCATAGTACAGAGCATGTCAAATCCAAAACACCAAATATCAGAAAAAAAAGGACTCCAAAACCTAAAATAAAATTGTCGGAGGAGAAGCGTAAACTTGCCAATATGCCATTTACGACACGGAGTGGCAAGGAACGGCTGAGGCCCTGGCCTATGTTCATGGCTAGTGGTTCAGCTTCACATGAGGATGGAAGCACTCAGCCTCTCGCTAGAAAAATGAAAAGACTCAAGCTGGCAAAAGCAGCACAGCAAAGAACTGTGCATTCTTCGAAATCCCAAATCCACAAGGAGAGTCCAATTGTGTCGGTTGCGATGCCTGACCTTCCCAACACTGGACGTGAAGAGCATGCGCCTTCCACCATTTGCACGCCCCCTGCAAGTGCTGGAAGGAGCACCCGCAGTCCAGTTCCTGATAGTCAGATTGAAGATGTCAGTGTTGAAGTACACCAGGATGAGGAGGATATGGGTGTTGCTGGCGCTGGGGAGGAAATTGACCAGGAGGATTCTGATGGTGAGGTGGTTTGTTTAAGTCAGGCACCCGGGGAGACACCTGTTGTCCATGGGAGGAATATGGCTGTTGACATGCCAGGTGAAAATACCAAAAAAATCAGCTCTTCGGTGTGGAGGTATTTCAACAGAAATGCGGACAACAGGTGTCAAGCCGTGTGTTCCCTTTGTCAAGCTGTAATAAGTAGGGGTAAGGACGTTAACCACCTCGGAACATCCTCCCTTATACGTCACCTGCAGCGCATTCATAATAAGTCAGTGACAAGTTCAAAAACTTTGGGTGACAGCGGAAGCAGTCCACTGACCAGTAAATCCCTTCCTCTTGTAACCAAGCTCACGCAAACCACCCCACCAACTCCCTCAGTGTCAATTTCCTCCTTCCCCAGAAATGCCAATAGTCCTGCAGGCCATGTCACTGGCAATTCTGACGATTCCTCTCCTGCCTGGGATTCCTCCGATGCATCCTTGCGTGTAACGCCTACTGCTGCTGGCGCTGCTGTTGTTGCTGCTGGGAGTCGATGGTCATCCCAGAGGGGAAGTCGTAAGCCCACTTGTACTACTTCCAGTAAGCAATTGACTGTTCAACAGTCCTTTGCGAGGAAGATGAAATATCACAGCAGTCATCCTGCTGCAAAGCGGATAACTGAGGCATTGACAACTATGTTGGTGTTAGACGTGCGTCCGGTATCCGCCGTTAGTTCACAGGGAACTAGACAATTTATTGAGGCAGTGTGCCCCCGTTACCAAATACCATCTAGGTTCCACTTCTCTAGGCAGGCGATACCGAGAATGTACACGGACGTCAGAAAAAGACTCACCAGTGTCCTAAAAAATGCAGTTGTACCCAATGTCCACTTAACCACGGACATGTGGACAAGTGGAGCAGGGCAGGGTCAGGACTATATGACTGTGACAGCCCACTGGGTAGATGTATGGACTCCCGCCGCAAGAACAGCAGCGGCGGCACCAGTAGCAGCATCTTGCAAACGCCAACTCTTTCCTAGGCAGGCTACGCTTTGTATCACCGCTTTCCAGAATACGCACACAGCTGAAAACCTCTTACGGCAACTGAGGAAGATCATCGCGGAATGGCTTACCCCAATTGGACTCTCCTGTGGATTTGTGGCATCGGACAACGCCAGCAATATTGTGTGTGCATTAAATATGGGCAAATTCCAGCACGTCCCATGTTTTGCACATACCTTGAATTTGGTGGTGCAGATTTTTTTAAAAAACGACAGGGGCGTGCAAGAGATGCTGTCGGTGGCCAGAAGAATTGCGGGACACTTTCGGCGTACAGGCACCACGTACAGAAGACTGGAGCACCACCAAAAACTACTGAACCTGCCCTGCCATCATCTGAAGCAAGAAGTGGTAACGAGGTGGAATTCAACCCTCTATATGCTTCAGAGGTTGGAGGAGCAGCAAAAGGCCATTCAAGCCTATACAATTGAGCACGATATAGTAGGTGGAATGCACCTGTCTCAAGCGCAGTGGAGAATGATTTCAACGTTGTGCAAGGTTCTGATGCCCTTTGAACTTGCCACACGTGAAGTCAGTTCAGACACTGCCAGCCTGAGTCAGGTCATTCCCCTCATCAGGCTTTTGCAGAAGAAGTTGGAGACATTGAAGGAGGAGCTAACACGGAGCGATTCCGCTAGGCATGTGGGACTTGTGGATGGAGCCCTTAATTCGCTTAACAAGGATTCACGGGTGGTCAATCTGTTGAAATCAGAGCACTACATTTTGGCCACCGTGCTCGATCCTAGATTTAAAGCCTACCTCGGATCTCTCTTTCCGGCAGACACAAGTCTGCTGGGGTTGAAAGACCTGCTGGTGACAAAATTGTCAAGTCAAGCGGAACGCGACCTGTCAACATCTCCTCCTTCACATTCTCCCGCAACTGGGGGTGCGAGGAAAAGGCTCAGAATTCCGAGCCCACCCGCTGGCGGTGATGCAGGGCAGTCTGGAGCGACTGCTGATGCTGACATCTGGTCCGGACTGAAGGACCTGACAACGATTACGGACATGTCGTCTACTGTCACTGCATATGATTCTCTCAACATTGATAGAATGGTGGAGGATTATATGAGTGACCGCATCCAAGTAGGCACGTCACACAGTCCGTACTTATACTGGCAGGAAAAAGAGGCAATTTGGAGGCCCTTGCACAAACTGGCTTTATTCTACCTAAGTTGCCCTCCCACAAGTGTGTACTCCGAAAGAGTGTTTAGTGCCGCCGCTCACCTTGTCAGCAATCGGCGTACGAGGTTACATCCAGAAAATGTGGAGAAGATGATGTTCATTAAAATGAATTATAATCAATTCCTCCGCGGAGACATTGACCAGCAGCAATTGCCTCCACAAAGTACACAGGGAGCTGAGATGGTGGATTCCAGTGGGGACGAATTGATAATCTGTGAGGAGGGGGATGTACACGGTGATATATCGGAGGGTGATGATGAGGTGGACATCTTGCCTCTGTAGAGCCAGTTTGTGCAAGGAGAGATTAATTGCTTCTTTTTTGGGGGGGGTCCAAACCAACCCGTCATATCAGTCACAGTCGTGTGGCAGACCCTGTCACTGAAATGATGGGTTGGTTAAAGTGTGCATGTCCTGTTTTGTTTATACAACATAAGGGTGGGTGGGAGGGCCCAAGGACAATTCCATCTTGCACCTCTTTTTTCTTTTCTTTTTCTTTGCATCATGTGCTGATTGGGGAGGGTTTTTTGGAAGGGACATCCTGCGTGACACTGCAGTGCCACTCCTAAATGGGCCCTGTGTTTGTGTCGGCCACTAGGGTCGCTAATCTTACTCACACAGTCAGCTACCTCATTGCGCCTCTTTTTTTCTTTGCGTCATGTGCTGTTTGGGGAGGGTTTTTTGGAAGGGACATCCTGCGTGACACTGCAGTGCCACTCCTAGATGGGCCCGGTGTTTGTGTCGGCCACTAGGGTCGCTAATCTTACTCACACAGCTACCTCATTGCGCCTCTTTTTTTCTTTGCGTCATGTGCTGTTTGGGGAGGGTTTTTTGGAAGGGACATCCTGCGTGACACTGCAGTGCCACTCCTAGATGGGCCCGGTGTTTGTGTCGGCCACTAGGGTCGCTAATCTTACTCACACAGCTACCTCATTGCGCCTCTTTTTTTCTTTGCGTCATGTGCTGTTTGGGGAGGGTTTTTTGGAAGGGCCATCCTGCGTGACACTGCAGTGCCACTCCTAGATGGGCCCGGTGTTTGTGTCGGCCACTAGGGTCGCTAATCTTACTCACACAGCTACCTCATTGCGCCTCTTTTTTTCTTTGCGTCATGTGCTGTTTGGGGAGGGTTTTTTGGAAGGGACATCCTGCGTGACACTGCAGTGCCACTCCTAGATGGGCCCGGTGTTTGTGTCGGCCACTAGGGTCGCTTATCTTACTCACACAGCGACCACGGTGCAAATTTTAGGACTAAAAATAATATTGTGAGGTGTGAGGTATTCAGAATAGACTGAAAATGAGTGTAAATTATGGTTTTTGAGGTTAATAATACTTTGGGATCAAAATGACCCCCAAATTCTATGATTTAAGCTGTTTTTTAGTGTTTTTTGAAAAAAACACCCGAATCCAAAACACACCCGAATCCGACAAAAAAAATTCGGTGAGGTTTTGCCAAAACGCGTTCGAACCCAAAACACGGCCGCGGAACCGAACCCAAAACCAAAACACAAAACCCGAAAAATTTCAGGCGCTCATCTCTAATGTTTACATATGTTTTATATTTTACATTCCCATAAGTAATTATGGAAAAATATCTTTTAATATTTAGTTTCAAACAATTCTATATAATATTCTCATTATCTGGTTTTGGCACAGTGATTACAGTGATTTCCTGATGGTTGACAAAGGTTTACAATGGGTGTAGTACGGTATGCCGGCGCTCGGGCTCCCGGCGACCAGCATACCGGCGCCGGGAGCCCGACCGCCGGCATACCGACAGCGTGGCGAGCGCAAAGGAGCCCCTTGCGGGCTCGCTGCGCTCGCCACGCTGCGCTCGCTACGCGCGCCACACTATTTTATTCTCCCTCCAGGGGGGTCGTGGACCCCCACGAGGGAGAATAGTTGTCGGTATGTCGGGTGTCGGGATTCCGGCGCCGGTATACTGTGCTCCGGGATCCCGACATTCGGCATACAGAAGACCACCCGTTTACAATCAATGGCCGATAGAAGGTTATCCTCCACAGGAAATCTGCATTCTGTTTACTGAAGCAGTGTTCTTCCCACTTTGCTAAAAATACAGAAGGAATACATATGAACATTTAAATACACTGCAAGATTTATGTCTTGAATTAGATATCAGCCTAGAAAATATCAGGTGCAGTAAAATATATATATTATTTCACATATTAAAACTTTAAATGCACCTGCGTAAAATAAGAAGCAATGAGCTATATAAGACACAAAAAGATTCAAACTGTCCAGCAGTGGATTAAAGTGAGACTGGATGATCTAGATGGAATAGAAAATGCAGTAAGCCTAAAAAAAGAATACTGTAAAAAAGAAATGCAATGTGCCTGGGATCCGGTATCTTGGTCGACAGTAACTAGGTCAACAGGGTTTCTAGGTCGACAGGGTCTCTAGGTCGGCATGTTCTAGGTCGACAGGTCAAAAGGTCAACATGAGTTTTTCACAGTTTTTTTCTTTTTTTGAACTTTTTCATACTTAACGATCCACGTGGACTACGATTGGAACGGTGCGGAGCGAGGCACCTTGCCCGAAGCATGGTGAGCGAAGCGAGCCATGCGAGGGTACACAGTGCACTAATTGGGGTTCCCAGTCACTCTACGAAGAAAATGAAACAACATGTCGACCTTTAGACCTGTCGACCTAGAGACCCTGTCGACCTAGTTACTGTCGACCATTAGTGGTCAACCTAGTCACTATCTACCTTCCATACCACACCCATGTATCTGCCTTTACCAAATGGAGACTCAGACAATGGAAAGTGTTCTGCAAATACCCAAAAAGCTGTAACTGGCAGACATAATTCATAGTAACATAGTATCTAAGGTTGAAAAAAGACAATTTGTCCATCAAGTTCAATACAACTGCTTGCCCATACAAGCAGGGCCGGATCTAGACCTTGTGGCGCCCAGTGCGAAAGTTTCCATTGGGCCCCCCTCCCCCCATAGACAAAACATGGTTAGTGCGTGCCGTAGGCGTGAGTAAAAAAATAGGGGAGTGGCTGCATAGGTCATAGGGAGGAGTTGTGCCTCCTGTAGCTGTGCCCCCAGATTTGCCCCCAGCAGATTTGCCCCCTGTAGCTGTGCCCTCAGTAGTTTTGCCCTCAGTAGCTGTGCCCCCTGTAGTTTTGTCCCCTGTAGCTGTGCCCCAGTAGGTTTGCCCCCAGTAGTTTTGCCCCTTTAGTTTTGCCCCCAGTAGCTGTGCCCTCAGTAGTTTTGCCCTCAGTAGATTTGCCCCCCTGTAGATGTGCTCCTAGTAGCGGCGCTTACAAAAAAAAATACTCACCAACCCCGCTCCTGCTTCCCGTCTCCTGCCGCCACTTCTCGGATTTATGGGAGAGAAGTCATGACGTCTCTCCCATAGCGCCGCACACTGCACAGACACTAGAGGTCAATCATGACCTCTAGCGTCTGCGGCCGCTCCCACAATGCCGTGCGGTGCGCGATGACATCAGGCGCACCGCACGGCACCAGTTGCGGCTCTTGCCACGGCAGCAGTGGCAGCACCCTCAAATCAGCAGTGCCCCGGGCAAAAAGCCTGCTTGCCCGTTGCAAGAGCCGCTACTGCATACAAGATTGTGGCTATTTAAAAAACAAGATCTTATTACAACACGAACAAGAACAGCAGTAAGTTCATTTCTGTGAGCAAAAGTGCCTTATTAAGGATTTAATAAACTCATTAAGACGTCTCCAGAGAAGGAAGTGTGTGTATGTGTCACTGGCCTTGTTTAAATGCATCACCTGGGATTTTAATTAAAAAAAAAATTCTCTGCAGTAAGGTTATTGTTTTAAATGTGTCCTTTAACCAAATCCATTATAATTATGTTATTATTGAAATTTCATTTGTTTTTGCTTGTGTAATATGTTTAAGTAGATAATTTGCATTTCTTCCAACAAGCTTGTAAGGTTACTATTTATTGTTAAAAAACTGAATAACACTGGATAACTAACCAATTTTCTCTTCTTGCTGCAGTCCCTGTGATAGGTAAGCAGGGACTCTGCAGAAACAGAGACAGCTGCTATTTTGTAAGGAGGACAGACAGTTTGTTGTATATACAGTCTGTTCAGACTGAAAACTATTTTCAGAAATTGTGGCTAATTTATGCTGACCCATATAAAATATAAAACTAAAATATGTTAAAACATATAGGAAGTGGAGCTTAGTCTATATTATTAGTCAGTGTGCATATGCATTTTCTAATACAATGCAATGCACAAGAGATCTTTTCCTGCTGCATTTCTTCCCCTAGGAAAATACAGAATGTTAAAGATACTGTCATATAATAAAGAATGGATTTTGCCTAGAGGGTGTCACACCAGCACATTTTCTACTTTGGCAGCTGTTAAAAAGTTGCAAAATGTGTTTTTGATCAGTGAAAGTCAAGTACAGTAATGGCTGCTCACATAGGCCCTCATTCCGAGTTGTTCGC
The DNA here is from genome assembly GCF_028390025.1 of Pseudophryne corroboree. NCBI lineage: Eukaryota > Metazoa > Chordata > Amphibia > Anura > Myobatrachidae > Pseudophryne > Pseudophryne corroboree. The sequence continues at coordinate 526,039,801 of NC_086447.1, read as the reverse complement.
TTGCTAGCCGCTTTTCGCAGCAGTACACACGCTAAGCCCCCGCCCTCTGGGAGTGTATCTTAGCTTAGCAGAATTGCGAACGAAGTATTCGCAATATTGCGAAAAGATTTTTCTGTGCAGTTTCTGAGTAGGTCGAGACTTACTCTTCCACTGCGATCAGTTCAGTGCTTGTCGTTCCTGGTTTGACGTCACAAACACACCCAGCGTACGCCCAGACACTCCCCCGTTTCTTCAGCCACTCCCGCGTTTTTCCCAGAAATGGCAGCGTTTTTTCACACACACCCATAAAACGGCCAGTTTCCGCCCAGAAACACCCACTTCCAGTCAATCACACTCCGATCACCAGAACGAAGAAAAAACCTCGTAATGCCGTGAGTAAAATACCAAACTTCTTAGCAAATTTACTTGGCGCAGTCGCAGTGCGAACATTGCGCATGCGCAATTAGTGGAAAATCACTGCGATGCGAAGAAAATTACTGAGCGAACAACTCGGAATGAGGGCCATAATTACAACACAATTAGAGGTGGGCCTATACACAGACACGCCTGTGTCTTGTGGGTGCTAGACTGCTGCTACAAAGATCAGCAGTAGCAACACAGACCCTTGCTGAGTAAAAATAAAATAATTAGGAAACTAATAAAATGCTGGCAGAGAAACAGCATGGAGAGACAACTAGCACTGTGCTATGTTGCCCAAGTCACATTGGGCCAGATGTACTAAAGTGTCTATTTACAAAGCCTTGGAGGAAGATAAAGTGCACGGAGATAAAATACCAGCCAATCAGCTCCTAGCTGCCATGTCACAGGCTGGGTTTGCAAAATGACAGGAGCTGACTTGCTGGTACTTTATCTCTGTCCACTTTGGGCTTAATTCAAACCTGATCGTAACAGCAAATTTCTTAGCAGATGGGCAACACCATGTGCACTGCAGGTTTTGTGTTTTGGTTTTGGATTCGGTTCCGCGGCCGTGTTTTGGATTCAGACGCGTTTTGGCAAAACCTTCCTGAAAATTTTTCGTTGGATTCGGGTGTTTTTTTTCAAAAAACCCTCAAAAACAGCTTCAATCATAGAATTTGGGGGTAATTTTGATCCTATAGTATTATTAACCTCAATAACCACAATTTCCACTCATTTCCAGTCTATTCTGAACACCTTACACCTCACAATACTATTTTTAGTCCTAAAATTTGCACCGAGGTCGCTGGATGACTAAGCAAAGCGACCCAAGAGGGCGGCACAAACACCTGGCCCATCTAGGAGTGGCACTGCAGTGGCAGACAGGATGGCACTTAAAAAAATTGGCCCCAAACAGCACATGATGCAAAGAAAAGAGAAAAAGAGGTGCACTGTGGTCGCTGGACGGCTAAGCTAAGTGACACAAACACCTCAATATCAAAGGAATTATTTGTTCTAATCAATGGTATTATTGGTCCAAATCACTGGAAGAAAATGACAAAATCACTGGAATTATCCGTTCTAATCAATGGTATTATTGGTCCAAATCACTGGAAGAAAATGACAAAATCACTGGAATTATTCGTTCTAATCAGTGGTATTATTGGTCCAAATCACTGGAAGAAAATGGAATGGATGGATACTTGCAGTGACACAGAGCTGCAAGATACAGCAATGGCCTACTGTACAGCTATATACTGTTAGTCACCAAAATGCTGCACTGTAATACTAGAAGCTATAGAAAAGTATATATATTATTGTATATATCAGTACAGAGCAGTGTAACTGTGACACATGTGTCCTGACAAGCAGTATAGAAGCTATAGAAAAGTATATATATTATTGTATATATCAGTACAGAGCAGTGTAACTGTGACACATGTGTCCTGACAAGCAGTATAGAAGCTATAGAAAAGTATATATATTATTGTATATATTAGTACAGAGCGGTGTAACTGTGACACATGTGTCCTGACAAGCAGTATAGAAGCTATAGAAAAGTATATATAATATTACTGTATATCAGTACAGAGCGGTGTAACTGTGACCCATGTGTGTCCTGACAAGCAGTATAGAAGCTATAGAAAAGTATATATGTTACTGTATATCAGTACAGAGCGGTGTAACTGTGACCCATGTGCCCTGACAAGCAGTATAGAAGCTATAGAAAAGTATATATAATATTACTGTATATCAGTACAGAGCAGTGTAACTGTGACCCATGTGTCCTGACAAGCAGTATAGAAGCTATAGAAAAGTATATATATTACTGTATATATCAGTACAGAGCAGTGTAACTGTGACCCATGTGCCCTGACAAGCAGTATAGAAGCTATAGAAAAGTATATATAATATTACTGTATATCAGTACAGAGCGGTGTAACTGTGACACGTGTCCTGACAAGCAGTATAGAAGCTATAGAAAAGTATATATATTACTGTATATCAGTAGTAGTACAGAGCGGTGTAACTGTGACACGTGTCCTGACAAGCAGTATAGAAGCTATAGAAAAGTATATATATTACTGTATATCAGTACAGAGCGGTGTAACTGTGACACATGTGTCCTGACAAGCAGTATAGAAGCTATAGAAAAGTATATATATTACTGTATATCAGTACAGAGCGGTGTAACTGTGACACATGTGTCCTGACAAGCAGTATAGAAGCTATAGAAAAGTATATATATTACTGTATATCAGTACAGAGCGGTGTAACTGTGACACATGTGTCCTGACAAGCAGTATAGAAGCTATAGAAAAGTATATATATTACTGTATATCAGTACAGAGCGGTGTAACTGTGACACATGTGTCCTGACAAGCAGTATAGAAGCTATAGAAAAGTATATATATTACTGTATATATCAGTGCAGAGCGGTGTAACTGTGACACATGTGCCCTGACAAGCAGTATAGAAGCTATAGAAAAGTATATATTATATACTGGTGGTCCTCAGTCCCCACAATGCAGCACACTGATCAGATATTTGCAGCACACTGAGCACAGATATGGAGCGTTTTCAGGCAGAGAGCATAGATATTTTCAGCACACTGAGCACAGATTATTTGCAGCACACTGAGCACAGATATTTTCAGCACACTGAGCACAGATTATGGATCTTTTCAGGGAGAGAACGCAGCCACATCCTCTCCGTTCAATCTCCAAAGCACGAGTGAAAATGGTGGCGACGCGCAGCTCCTTATATAGAATATGAATCTCGCGAGAATCCGACAGCGGGATGATGACGTCCGGGCGGGTTCTGGTTAACCGAGCAAGGCGGGAAGATCCGAGGCTGCCTCGGAACCGTGTAAAATAGGTGAAGTTCGGGGGGGTTCGGATCCCGAGGAACATTCCGAGTTGTTCGCTCGTTGCCGATTTTCGCAGTGCTGCGTTTAAGTGAAAAAACTGCAAAAATGCGCATGCGCATGGTACGCAGTGCGCATGCGCTAAGTACTTTCACACAAAACTTTGTAGATTTACACAAGGTCGAGCGACGTTTTTTTATCGCTCGAGTGATCGTAGTGTGATTGACAGGAAGTGGGTGTTTCTGGGCGGAAACTGGCCATTTTCAGGGAGTGTGCTAAAAAACGCAGGCGTGCCAGGTAAAAATGCAGGAGTGGCTGGAGAAACAGGGGGAGTGGCTGGCCAAACGCAGGGCAAGTTTGTGACGTCAAACCAGGAACTAAACGGACTGAGGTGATCGAAGTCTAGGAGTAGATCTGGAGCTACTCAGAAACTGCAGCAAATTATTTAGTAGCAGTTCTGCTAATCTTTCTTTCGCTATTCTGCTAAGCTAAGATACACTCCCAGAGGTCGGCGGCCTAGCGTTTGCAATGCTGCTAAAAGGAGCTAGCGAGCGAACAACTCGGAATGAGGGCCATGGTTTTTCCCATCTGCTAACAACTTTGCTGCTACGATCAGGTCTGAATTATGTCCTTTATCTCCATACAAGGCTTAGTAAATAGACCAGTAAGCCTTGAAAACTGTTAAATTTCACGGTGATAAAGAACCAACCAACCAACCAACCAGCTCCTGTCATTTTTCAAACCCAGCCTGTGACATGGCAGTTAGGAGCTGATTGGCTGGTAGTTTATCACCGTGAAATTTTTCACTTTTTAAGACTGAGTACATCAGTGAAGTGCGGTGAGGTGTTTGGCTGGGAAGGCATATATATTTTTTATATATATATATATATATATATATATATATATATATATACATACATAGTTTATCAGAAAGCACTGTTGCACCTCCCTGCAGCTACCCCCCTCTCTCACCTGGGGTGAAGCTGCCGCTGCTGCTAGCTGGGATGGAGGACCCGGCGGAGGAGGAGGAACAAGAGTGGAGAGTCCGCCACTACCGCCGCCGCTGCATGCATTCCTGCCCTGGCTTCTCGGGGCCACCGCTCTTGTAGTCACCCGGAACAGTTCCAACAAGTAACTGCTGGGTCCCGCCGCTGATTACCCCCGCCGCATATGGGTGATTGGACCAGCAGATCCAGCACTGGATTCGCTGTCCAATCACAGCTGTCTCGCTGTCCAGGGAATGCCTGAAAGGCCCATCCCTGTCAGTGAGGCACTTGTATAAGTGCCGCTTTCCCCTCTTTTACTAATGGGCTTTTACAGCCCAGAGCTTGGCCCCGACCCTTGCTCAAGTATACTGATTGTTGTTTTACTGCATCTGCACAAAATATAAAGAACAAAATGGCATTCTACTCCACTCAAAGTATCTCAGTTGTGACAGGTGTCTCACGTTGCATGGTGAACAGACAACTAGTAAGTGAGGACACATCTGTACTACAATTAAATGTTCTTACAGTACTGTACATACACAAAAAAGTTTCACTAATATTCCCACACAAACTCCTTTCGTAATGACATACAGTAAGTAACATAGGGGCAGATGTATTAACCTGGAGAAGGCATAAGGAAGTGATAAACCATTGATATGTGCAAGGTGATAAAGGCACCAGCCAATCAGATCCTAACTGTTAATTTAAATAATGGAGCTGATTGGCTGGTGGGTTTATCACCTTGCACATATCACTGGTTTATCACTTCCTTATGCCTTCTACAGGTTAATACATCTGCCCCATAATTAGTAACAAAAAACTTTACTTGGAATTACACCTATAGATACAATATAACTAGGGAACTCAGTAGGAGCGATAGTAATTATGGGGTATATTTACTAAGCCTTAGATGGAGATAAAGTAGACAGAGATAAAGTACTAGCCAACCATCTCCTAAATGTAATTTTTCAAACACAGCCTGTGACATGGCTGGAACTTTGGGGGTTATTCCGAGTTGATCACACGCTGCCAATTTTTGCAGCGCAGCGATCAGGTTACTACTACGCATGCGTATGCACCACAATGCGCACGCGCGTTGTACGGCTACAAACAGCATCGTTGCTGGGCAATTCTTCTAGCGACAAATCCATTCGCACTGGTGATCGCAAGGAGATTGACAGAAAGAGGGCATTTATGGGTGTCAACTGACCATTTTATGGGAGTGGTAGGGAAAACGCAGGCGTGTTCAGGCATTTGCAGGGCGGGCGTCTGACATCAACTCCGGGACCGGACAGGCTGAAGTGATCGCAAGGGCTGAATAAGTTCAGACCTACTCTGAAACTGCAAAAAACTTTTTCGTCCCGCTCGGCTGCACATGCAATTGCACACTTGCAAAGCGAAAATACACTCCCCCGTGGGCGGCGACTATGCATTTGCAAGGCTGCAAAAAGTAGCTAGCGAGCAATCAACTCGGAATGAGGGCCTTTATCCTTAGTAAATAAACCCCATCACTTAATATTTCCATTCCCAAATAAAACCTATAAAGAATCTAGGGGCAAAATGTAAGTGTTGAATTGTAAACCACGACGGTTTTGTTGCGGCTTGACAGACGTTTTGCAATCCACTGATTTACTAAGGGTAAAACTCCCGCAAAACCGCCAAGTAAGCTCATTTTGGAACAGAATATAATTAATTATCAAAGCACTATTAATGTTTTAGACCAGGGGTGGGGAACGTCCGGCTCTCGGACCAGATCAGGTCCACACAGCCTCTTCATCCGGACCGGTGGCCGGTGCTGCAGCCGCTGCTATGTGAGGGGAGGAGAGTGCAGTGTCTCTCCTGCCCCTCAAAGTGCTCAGTAATGTCCGGACTCTGGTCTCCGGCGGTGAGGTGATTCTCATTGGTTTGTTAGCCAGTCAGAGCTCGCGGACCAGCAGCACCAGTTCCTGATTGGCTAACGAACCGGCGCCTCATTTGAGATACCCGCCACTGGAGACCAGACTTCACTGAGCATTGAGGGGCAGGAGAGGCGGTGCACTCTCCTCCCCTCCCCTCACATAGCAGCAACCACAGCGGTGAGCAGCAGGGGGGAGGGGGGGCACTGTGGGGCAGTGTGTATCTGGCACAGTGGGGCAATGTGTATCTGGCAGTGCACTACTGGGGGCATATGTGTATCTGGCACTGCACTGTTGGGGGCACCCATTTTTTGGCGTGCATGCCTTTGACGCGCATACACAGTACCACTAAGGTGCATATCAACTGGGGCATACCTACTGGGGGCATATCTACTGGGGCATAACTACTGAGGCAGGCTAGTTTTTAAGTTGATAATTTTTATATGGCCCCCAAAGGATTTTATAAATATCCAAATGGTCCTTGGTAGAAAAAAGGTTCCCCACCCCTGTTTTAGACCCGGATTCACTAAGTGGCGGTTTTGAAAACCACAATAACACCACCAGTAAACCGGCCGGAAGAAATGACTAGGCTCAGACATGCATGTTTGCTGAAACAGCAGGTACTGGAAATGAATTGATTTTGGTAGGAAATAATTAACTGACAGGACTATAATCCAATTGGGCTATGGAAGATTATGACGATGGCAGTTCCCGGTGGTTTCTAAATTAAACAAAAATGCCATTTAGTATATTTAGCCCCACAAATACTTCCAACACAACATCAGGATATGTAGTGATTATATTCCTATTCACAATGTCAACATGGACATTGAGGGTAATTCAGAGTTGATCGCAGCAGCAAATTTGTTAGCAGTTGGGCAAAACCATGTGCAGTGCAGGTGGGGTAGATACTGTATAACATTTGCAGAGAGAGTTAGTTTTGGGTGGGTTATTTTGTTTCTGTGCAGGGTAAATACTGGCTGCTTTTTTTTACGCTGCAATTTAGATTTCAGATTGAACACACCCCAACCAAATCTAACTCTCTGCACATGTTATATCTGCCCCCCACCCTGAAGTGCACATGGTTTTGCCCAACTGCTAACAAATTTGCTGCTGCAATCAACTCTGAATTAGGCCCATAGTGCCAACATGGTCATTACGTTCACATTACAGGTCTAGGGTTATGGTTAGGCTGCATTTAGGGTTAGGTTTAGGTCTAAGTTAGGGTAGGACTCTAATAGTAAAACATGTTATGTCAATCTGCTGACTGTCGACATGCACATTGGGGGTCATTCTGAGTTGTTCGCTCGTTATTTTTTTGTCGCAACGGAGCGATTAGTCGCTAATGCGCATGCGCAACATCCGCAGTGCGACTGCGCCAAGTAAATTTGCTATGCAGTTAGGAATTTTACTCACGGCATTACGAGGTTTTTTCTTCGTTCTGGTGATCGTAATGTGATTGACAGGAAGTGGGTGTTTCTGGGCGGAAACAGGCCGTTTTATGGGAGTGTGTGAAAAAACGCTACCGTTTCTGGGAAAAACGCGGGAGTGGCTGGAGAAACGGAGGAGTGTCTGGGCGAACGCTGGGTGTGTTTGTGACGTCAAACCAGGAACGACAAGCACTGAACTGATCGCAGATGCCGAGTAAGTCTGGAGCTACTCAGAAACTGCTAAGAAGTGTCTATTCGCAATTCTGCTAATCTTTCGTTCGCAATTTTAATATGCTAAGATTCACTCCCAGTAGGCGGTGGCTTAGTGTGTGCAAAGCTGCTAAAAGCAGCTTGCGAGCGAACAACTCGGAATGACCCCCATTGTGACCACATGCACATAACGACATAACATTCACATTCTGAATGTCGACATTTTGTACCACATCCCAACCTATTCAAGTTTATGACAAACATATATCTCAAGCACTAATTCACTAAGGTATATAGCAACAATTTCCAATGTAGGAAAGGGAGTCCATCAATAGTCACTCAAACAAATGGAGTTCCTCATCTGGTGAATAAGTATCCAATGTCACTTCCAATTAAAGTAATAAATAGAATTATTTATTTCCATTATTATATTTATCACTTTGATGTTTTAATAAATTTGACAGTATTACACTGAGGGATGTCCCCTTTATCATTTTATTTGTTTAATTTGGAGGTGCAGTTGACACTGAGGAAACATATGTCTTGAAGTGACATTGGATACTTAGGGGTCTATTTACTAAGCCTTGGATGGAGATAAAATGGATGGAGATAAAGTACCAGCCAACCAGCTCCTGTCATTTTTTAAACACAGCCTGTGACATGGCAGTTAGGAGCTTATGGGCTGGCACTTTATCTCCGTCAACTTTATCTCCATCCGGGGCTTAGTAAATAGCACTGTTATTCACCAGATAAGGATCTCCATTTGTTTGAGTGACTATCGGTGGACTCCATTTTCCTACATTAGAAATTTCTGCTATATACCTTAATGAAGGAGCGCTTGATATATATGTTTGTTATACATTTATTTCTTTGTGATTGGTGAATATCACATTCATATTGAGCTGTACCTTCCTGTGTGGGTCACAGGAGATTATTTATTATTACTCTATTCTAGTTTAAGTATAGGTTACACAGTGCACCTGTCTCCAAGAACTCATTCTGTTGTTTTTGAGTTACTTATCATATTTCTTGAATTGAGTTTGGTATCATGTTTTTTTGAATTAATAAATGGTACCACTGGTTCCAATTTACTAAGATTCATCACAATATAGAAACAAACCAGGCTTGGTACCTAAACCGAAAAATTTATCAAGTTTGGTCTATGCAAATTCCCATTTGCCTGAAGTATACAATATTGCTATGAGGAATAGTGTATATGAGAGGCACGCTACATATACAACCTCTGTAGATGTTATAGACAGGAATTAATGCTATTGTTTTCTGCAGAAATTTAAGTTGTCATAAGGTAGACTTTTCTGTTTAATTAATGTGTTGCCTGGCTCACATTCAATAAATCAGATCCCTTCAAGTTCAAACACAATTAATATTCCTGGCAGCAAAATGTTGTCCATATTTAAGGTACTTGCAGTATTAGATTTTGAGTATCCGTGCAGGAATGAATTCACACAATATTCTTTAAATAATGTCAGTTACATTCAAATAATAACAGAGACTTTGGAATTACGCCTCTGTGTTAATGCAGATATTTTAGTTTCCTTTAAAAAAAGTGAATTCAGATGGGTGTGGATCACTGGATCTACAGAAACTAGATAGACAGTCAATAGGCCTATATGGTTGTCATGCAATAGGTTGGTAGGGTCAAATGGTGGACAGGATCAAAAGGTGGACAGGTGAAAGGTCAGCTGTGTCTAAGGCTGACAGGCACAATAGGTTGACAGCTTCAAAAGGTCAACATGAAAATGATTGCCATAAAAAAGGTTGACACAACTTTTTTTAGGTGTTTTTGCATAAATTTGTCCATTTCACAGTGTTTCACAAAAATGAGTGCAACATGTTCATCTGCCACGGTTCGGAAAAGATGCCTTGCTCTGCTACTGCTGCACTCAGCACAGGTTACTGTTCCCAATTGTAGTCCACTTGGATGGTAAATGAAGCAAAAGTGTAAAAAAATCTCCCAAAACTTGTGCCGACCATTTGTATCAATCTTAAAAAGACATTTGAATAGTATCTTAAGGAGTGAGAACCAGAATTGTTCATATTGTGAAAATATGTACATTGCTTTGAGCATCTTCTTCTTATAATATTATACAGTATGCAGACATGGGCAAAAGTTTTGAGAATGACACAAGTATTGGTTTTCATTAAGTTTCCTGCTTCAATGTTTTTAGACCTTTTTGTGAGATGCTACCATGGTATACTGAAGTAAATTACAAGCACTTCATAAGTGTCAAATGTTTTTATTGACAATTACAGATGGTTACTGAAAAAAATTGTTCCTAGAAAGGGATCAGGGAACAGAGAAGTAAACCTCTTTGTGGGGGCACTCTTTAAATATTAATGTAATTATTGTTTAAAACGTAACTTTTATTATTTTTCAAATAAAATATAGTGTTTATCCTTTCCTTAACAGGGTTTTTTTGTAATTTTTTTTAGATATTTTTGTATATTTTTATTTATTTAAAAGTAATAAAGAAAATAAATCAAAAAACAAAAAGTAGATTTTTTTCAGTGATTTATTTGTCATTTACCTCGGGGAGCACCACCAGCAGGTTGATTAAATCTGGATTATTTCCATTAACTACTTTCCTTATTGCTGGTTTAACATATTGTGATACCTTTGATTTACATTTACAATTGGTTGTGCAGGAACATTCCCCCTCTTTTTCCCAATTACAGATGGTGCCATGCTAATCGTGGCTCCATCTGCGACTAGGTGCGCCCCGCCGGGCACACCACCAGGAACGAATGGGACACGCATGCGTCATAGACGCGCACATGCCCCATTCACTTTGAATGGGAGTTTCTCTGTACACTCGGCAGCGGGCCGAGGCGCACACGTGTCTAGGCATGCCCCCACCTGCAATGCAGCCATGCTCAATGAGCGTGGCTCCATCTGTACATTAAGTTTATGCAAACAGTCAATATTTGCAGTGTTATCCCTTCATTTTCAAGACCTCTGCAATTTTCCCTGGCATGCTGTCAATCAACTTATGGGCCACATACTGGCTGATGGTCACTGATTCTTGCCCAGTCAGTGCTTAGCTTTTTTCCACCTCTTGAGGATTGACTACAAGTTCTCAATGGGATTAAGGTCTGTGGAGTTTCCTGACCATGGACCCAAAATTTTGTTTTTTGGTTCCCCGAGCCACTTAGTTATCGCTTTTGCCTTATGACATGGTGCTCCATCATGCTGGAAAAGGCATTGTTCATCACCAAACTGTTCTTGGATGGTTAGGAGAAGTTGCTCTTGGGTGATGTTTTGGTACCATTGTTTATTCATGGCAGTGTTCTTAGGCAAAATTGTGAGTGAGCCCACTCCCTTGGCTGAGAATCATCCTCATACATGAATGGTCTCAGGATGCTTTACTGTTCATTACCTTTCCGTCTCCATTTTGCCAGATGGTCCAAAAACAATCTGAAAGGGGATTCATCAGAGAAAATTACTTTGATCCAGTCCTCTGCTTTCCAATCCCTGTACCTTTTGCAGAATATCAGTCTGTCTCTGATGTTTTTCCTGTAGAGAAGTGGCTTCTTTGCTGCCTTTCATGACACCAGGCCATTCTCCATAAGTCTTTGACTTACTGTGCATGCAGATGCACTCTCATATGCCTGCTGCAATTCTTGAGCAAGCTTTGCATTGGTGGTGCCCCGATCCTGCAGCTGAATTAACTTTAGGAGATGGTGCTGACACTTGTTGGATGTTGTTGGACACTCTGAAGCCATCTTCACAACTATTGAACCTCTTTTCTTGAAGTTCTTAATGATCTGATAAATGGTTGATTTAGACGCAATCTTATTAGCAGCAATTTCCTTGCCTGTGACGCCCTTTTTGTGCAAAGCAATAATGACTGCACGTAGTTCCTTGCAGGTAACCATGGTTAACAGAGGAAGAACAATGATTTCAAGCACCACCCTCCTTTTAAAGCTTCTAGTCTGTTATTCTAACTCAATCAGCATGACAGAGTGATCTCCAGCCTTGTCCTTGTCAATACTCTCACCTGTGTTAACGAGAGAATCACTGACATGATGTCAGCTGGTCCTTTTGTGGCAGGGCTGAAATGCAGTGGACATTTTGTTTTTGGGATTAAGTTCTTTGTCATGGCAAAGAAGGTCGTTGCAATTAATTGCAATTCATCTGATAACTCTTCATGACATTCTGTAGTATATGCAAATTGCCATCATAAAAACTGAGGCAGCAGACTTTGTGAAAATTAATATTTGTGTCATTCTCAAAACATTTGGCCATGCCTGGTATATTATATCTTTTTATGTTTTTTTTTAAAACTGATTTATTTTTGGATATAACAATGTTTTCTAATAAATGTCTTAATCATTTTTATATAACAAGCTGCACCATACTGTATGTTTATTGAAATAAAATATATCTACCATAGTGCTGTACTATATCTCCATCATGAGGTATATCAAACAACTTATTAACTTGCTTGATGTTCAATACTAATCCTTGGTATTGGTGGTTATGAGAGTAATAACTTAATTATCAATCAGTCACCATACCATCAGAACAATACTGATATATTCTTCACTGAGGGCTTTACTGTGCTTCTTGTTTTCCTTGTCAACAGATTATATTTGTAACAATAGAATTCCATTTTATTTCATTATTATACTAGTTAACCCTATCACATCTGTCAGCAGGTCCAAATTAAGCCTTTGAGTGTCTGGGCACTTAACTATAGGGGGACCCTGTCCCTCTTGACAGCACCGCCCCCTGGCAGTGAACACTGTGTGTGTGCCTTCTTCCCATGCACCTCCATGAGGCAGCAACTCAGGTCCTACCTGTACTCCTACTTTGGGGGAGCAGACTCTTGAGCCTCCTCTATGGCAGTGTGAGTTCCAAATCTGCTCGTCTCTAGCCTCCTCTGCCAACAGTAGCTTCACCAGTAACAGTACAGCAATTGTTGCTATCAGGGGCTAATTGGCAACTTTTGGCCTGGTGGCAGATGCAAGCAAGTGTCCCTGACTTTTCTATAAGTGCATTGCAATGAGAAACCAGACGTGACAAAAAAAAAACCTATAGGCATGGTCTGTCTAATGTGGTTTCAACAGCCAATGAAATAAATAAAAAATCGTTACAAATATGACACCTACCAAACACCTCTGACAAAGCAGAGAACATTCTAGTGATCCCTATTAAATACACAAAGCACTATAGTGACAATTTCTTGCTATTGGTATACACTACAGTGGCCATTCTAGTGATATTAAATTATAAAAAGTATGATTAATAAGTATAGTAACAATAGTCCCACTATAATGGGCATATTTAACCTACATTATTTTTACTAAAGTAATGTGAAAAAGGGTGTTTTCACACAATTCTCACAAAATACAGTGATAATTCTGCTGAGGGGATTCACAGGAACAGAGCTTTCTTGCAAGCTTTGTCCCAGTATGCCATAATTGATACATGCTTGCGATGCATTTAATTATCGCATTGCAAATTGCGCAGAATGTAGCACATCCCATCGCATCTGAGATGCAGATTGTAATAAATATGTCCCTATATGTGAAAAAACGTAACTAACATGGCAGAAACAAAATGTTACCAACAATTTTAAAACAAATAGTGATCTGCTTAAACTGTTAAAATAAATTATCATTCCCAAACATGTTTACAAGTGTAATCAGTAGGAATAAATACATTTTATTTTTTAACACAAGCCTCCTTCTTTAATCCATCTCAAATTCCATAATAATAATTCTCTGGATTCTGAATCTGCACAAATCTTATCTATATAATTACAAAAAAAAATCCTGTGCTGCTCTGATGTGTATCAGACTTTGTCTACAGTGGGTGGAACATCATTGTAAACCCAGCCATTAAAAGTGCATAACGGATAAGAGCAAATACAACATGTGTGAATTCTGGAAAGGGGTATAACTAGAACTTTGTGAGCCCCATAGCAACATTTTGGAGGGTTCCCTCTAAGGCGCACACACTCATCCTCTAACAAGTAAAGAATAAAGGAAACTGCAATTCTAGTATAAACCCACGTCCACTTGTCACTGCATCCATGTGGTAAGATGCATTCCAGTATTTAGGGGCATAATTATAAGAAATAAATTGTGGGATATCCCCTTAAAATGGATGATCTTGCAAATATTAAGCAAGATATGTTTCTAGGGGTGCTATAGCAGATATTGAAGATATTTGCTGCAATCACATTTTCAATTGAAAGCCAGGCAGCTGCTACTAATGTTGTTGTGTAACCCTGTATGTGTGTAACTGCACGTGCGTAACTGTGAGCAGGAAGCAGAGAGCAGCTGGGTCAGAGCAGCTCCAGCTGGGGTGGACCCCTGAGAGAAGGGGGCCTGGGAGTATTCACCCCCTGTGCCCCCTTTCCCCCCTTCTGGCCCCAATCTAGATCTGTCTGTGAGTATGGTACAGTATGAGTTCCATGTACCATGCTCAGTGATTGCAATGACATTAAGTACTGAGCTAGTGAATCTCCTGAGTTGTATGATTACAAGACTAGATAATACTTATCAACCTGTATATGTTTATTTTCAGGGGAATCAGTGAAGATACATATAATTTTGAGAATATGATGCAAAAACTAGTATCTATTCATTTAAAGTTATCCTTAGGTCTCTGTCTTTGATCATCCACATAGGCTGAATGCAATACATCCATTGTAGTCCCTATGGTGTATTCATGTCAGAGTAAATAAACACCAAAGGTGATGTTATAATATACAATATGTAGAAATTTATCTGGAATGATAACTGCTTTCATGTTTAAAGGTTCCAAAGGTACGTGAAAAAGTAATGTTACTGATTATTATTTATTCTCAATCATAAGTACAGTTTTTCATTTAAATATGTCCCTCTGGAGGTCCTTTTAGGTGATAATTATGTGGTACATAGTAGCTTATTCCCCAGATATATAACAAGATTATCTATAAACTAGTTTGGGCTGAAATTAGTAAATTCATACACGTACCATATAATTATATTTATAATTTAAAAATTGTAGTGAATCCATTAATACTTAAATAGAAATGATGAAAAGTGAAAAGGAAACACATTGCCTAATAATGTCTATTGTGTAACTCAATCCCCTTAATTATGAATTAAGATAGCCATGAGATAAGAAAAAGAGGATGATTAATTATCAACGTGGGAGAGAACAATCTGAGTGATTAATAAAAATGTGAGTGGTATAGTTAATAAGATCAGTTTCGCTTTTTAGCCGTTTACCCGTTGGCTTTACAATCACATAAACTGCAATATCAATGGGGTTTCCTCACGTGTGTAGCCCCGATGGTGCCGTTTTCTCTCTGACTTTTTGCTTCATGAGCTGTAAGGGAAAGTACACCATCAGGGATTCACGCATGGGTTAAACCCTACTGATTGAATCGGTAACCTCACGGCTAATTGAATATGCCTGTAAGAGCATGACATAGACTCTCATGTTAAGTTTTTACGCAATCCCGGCCACTTCCAGCAATTGGAAATCAATGAACATTCGACTGTATCCTGAATCGGATGCATCTGTGCAACCACTCAGCCCCCAGCCCTACAATTGTGAGACTTTTATCTGCAAATTGGATGGATCCCTGCATACAGTCACCTCTAAACAGTCTGCAAGTCTATCAACACCAGATGCTTCTTCTAAGTGTGGAAGTTCTGTTTTTACAGTACCTGGTGGTGCTCATTCAGTCATATCTAAACATCACTCATAAATGTTCTAATGGCCTAATTCAATAAGGATCGCAAAATTGATTCTTACTGGATTTTGCTAATGTGTAGGGACGGCACACGCCTCTGCCTGATTGACAGGCAAAGGCATTCACAGTTGCCCCCATTTTCCAGGAATGGCAAAGCCAAGGACTGCGTCACAAGACGCAGATACCTTGGCCCTGTAGCCGCACTGCCACAACAAGGCTGAGCAAGCTGAAGTATGACTTGCAACCATGAATCAGTTTTCAATTAGTGGAATTGTTTTGGCCTCAAGTGTACAAGTGTACAGCGTGTAATGAAACTCAGCATTATTTTCAGTTGTTAGTGGAATCAATTCATTTTTGAGTATTTAGGTTGTGCTCCTTTACCCCATACTGATAGCTGTAAACCCTAAGTTAAGGGAATTATTAGGGACTGGACTCTATACAGTAGATGTATTTATTTATTTATTTATTTAAAAAACAGGTTTACAGGACATTCTTTCTGACTATTGAAAAAGTGAATGAAGTACAGTAATTAACATTTAATGCAGTTTGTCTTTATACTGTAGCATTTTCAGCAATCTGACATGCAAGAGAGGTTTGCACAATTTATTTTCGGAGATTCGGAAAATTGTTTGCATTACATTTGTTAAAACCATCCTGCATCCTCAGTTCATACAAATGCTACAGTATAGCATAAAACATTTTTATATATTTAGGTCATGAGTGCTCTTTCTTAAAGGATAATTCCACACCTAAATTATTCACTACCACCACCCTTTCCAATTAGAGAACTATGTCTATAGCAAGTGTCCAGTTTATAATTTTTGAATGTAAAGTCATATATTTGAGAACTGAAAATTTCATGGGCCAGATTAGAGGAACAATAATTTGATATAAAATGTAAAGGTCACTTCAGCCTCCATCACTGCAAATTCTTCTCCTACCTCATCCCTGTAACTTAAACCTTCTGCCCACAGGTGCAATCATCCCACATACATTGTTTCTGACAATGCAATGCCAAGGGGGCAGCACCACTGGCAGCTATTCTCCTCATCCCAGCACACGCTGCTGTGTGCTAGGCTGCATGGTGCCAGGGAGGCACTTAAAGTACTATTTTTTCTGTATTTTTTTCTAAGTGTGCAGGGCCACAACTCCCATAATTAGGACACACACCCTGAAAAGTATCTAGGCCTGTGCACTATCAAACTTCTCGTCTCTTTATTTCAGATATCATTTGTTGTTTGATAGCCTTTCCTTCAATATCTTCCCTATCTCAGCAAACCCTCCCCTCGTGTATGCATACCCATAGACAAACTACAAGGATTATAAATTACTGTCTGTTACCCATTTCAGACCTGAAATAATGAATACGTTATAGGAAATACCATATAAATCACTTGCATAAATTCATAGCATTGTGAAAGCTTTGTCTCCTCTGTGCCGGACAGTACTGTATAATTGTAAACATGTTCTATGGGATATAAAGCTTTTTACCATATAAATGTGTGTGTAGAGCTTACATATACAGAGAATACAGAAGCAACACTTTGGTGAAACATGGTACCTTTGTCAGTAACAATTTTGAGAAGTAGCTGTTATGGCTACTAATAAGTAATAGATAACATTTAAGATAGACAATTTATTTAATTTAATTAAATTATTTTTGGTTAGTCAATCATATATCTTTGTTTTCTAGAATTACTTTCATTAGCTTGTATTGGGTTTGTATTTTATAATAGTATAGGACTATGCTTGCCTCATGGTTTATGAGATCCAGTATTTAATATTTTATTATGTGTAGTGTGTACAACTATTTACTGTATATTGCCCACTGTAAATTTGTGTCAGTCTTTTAGCATTTGTCCTTGTCCTTTTCCTCAACCCGCAGGTATGCAAGAAGAGATCTGTTTCATATCAACAAAGTAAAGATCTTTCATATTGAAAATAGCTAATTATTTTCCTTTACTGCAGCTATCTGTTGTAACTCAAAATTATCCATCAGAAATTAAAACCTTCTTCCATACAATATACAGTAATATAGCTGTACAACACAACTGTGACTCTTGCAGCAATAGCAAAGCATTGCTCTTGCTGACTGCTTAATAAATCAGCAGGAGAAACTCGAGACAGATCACTGCTAAACACCGCAGTTAGGACAATCACTGATTTAACACTTCTCTTTTCCTGAGCTGGTTAGCAGTATAGGTGTGTTTTCCAGGAATAAAACAGAAAAAAATGAGTAGAAAAACACACACACACACACACACACACACACACACACACACACACACACACACACACACACACACAGTATATATAGTTTCTTGCTGTATATAAATCATTCATCATTGTCTGGACTCTATGATTACTCTCCAACCCAAATCACAAAATAGGAGAGAACAATAGTTAAGTATAGTTAAAATCCATTTATTGTACTACACAATGGAACAAATAAAAAAATACAATAATCAAATAACAAATAGGGGGTATATGAAACCGAACCAGAATTGAGCTGCAGATACTGTAGGTGTAGAATAAAATGGTATAAAAGGTTCCAGATACCAATTAACCAATTTTCCCAAGCTCTTTTCCTGGTTCGGCGGATCCATCCAACCAAGTACTTACAGTCCAACAGTCCAATGTGTTTCAAGCTTGTGCTCTTTATTAAGGCTATGCGGACAGGGGTTCTTTATATATTAGATTGTCTGATCACTTCGGGTCCTCCCTTGACCAGAAAGTATTACCTGACCCTTAATAAAATCAGTTGTTCTCTAATTCTAACAAGTTCTTTAATGTATATACATATTACTTGACATAATAAATTACTTGCGATAACAAGGTAGTCACATCAAGAAAAATGAATAGGTCGATGAATATCCAACATATAAACAAAAGTTCCCTGAAGTTTTTCCAAACCAGAACTTCCTGTACCGGTGTTGTGCCAACTCCACTGTTAAGTTTTTCCTGGGGAGCACATTGCAGAACCTCCTTTAAAAGCAGATACATGTGTCTGTATGGTGTCCTGCTGAGCAGACCTCCATCTCAACTCTCCATCCGAGATCGGAAGTTACATCATTGGAATGCAAGCTTGCATTCCACATCAGGTGTACAAGGCAGAAATGTTGGGGTGGAATGCATCCATGCATTCTACTGTACCTCATTAAGACATCTAAATGGAACAAAAAAGTATTTATAATGGCAAAAAGGATAAATGTAACTAAAGTCCTTTTTGTCATAAAGGGTGGAATTTATGCATGTGTATTAATAAATAACCCATCAAATCTAGTTCAAACTTTACTGTATATAGATACAGATTGCTACAGATTGTTAAATTGTGTTAGATAAAACCTGAATCATGAAAAAATAGGACATAATAAAATGGAGAGATACTGTAAAATAGATATTAAAGGGTTAAGAGCATTGGGAGCAAGAGTTTTACATTTATCACATATACATCACAATTTTTCTCTATATACAAAATTGTTATGTCAAAGTGCAATAATCAAACCATATGGCTTTATGGCTTCCCCTGGAAGCAAACATCAAGGTGGGAGGTGCGACTATGCTTGAGGAAGACAGGAGAGTGGATCCATGGTCATGTCAGTTTGGATCTTGACCCTGTTACATAAAGCCATAATTTCCAGCATTGCAAAGCAAATTGCATCATCAAGCCACACAGACCACCCACTTCACTCAAGCAGCATTGAGGGGCTGCAAGTAGACTTGCCTACTTATCCAGGTGATTCCGGTAGAGTAGGTAATCAAATACACCTACTAGCCTCATATACTGTACTGTTACTAATGTATATGCTATTTTGGTAACCTCTTTATAAGTGATCAATAGATTTTATAGACAATTGCTTAAGATTAAAATGACAAAGATTTTCATTCAATTCCTTCAGATAAGCACACTAAATGGAAAGGGAGATTGAATATGGGTTGGTGATACCGATTGTGCAGTTATAGTAAAATAGTTTTTGTTTAATTTTGGAACAATACTAAAATGGAAAGTAGCATTGATTCTTAACTTTTTTATACTGTTGATGTTGAGGTACTAATAAGGAATAAATTAATGAAGTTAAAGCTCTGGTCACATGACTGACAAAATCATTCAGGTGCCAATATCCATACTGGTCAGCCTATTTAAGACAGCAGTGAGCACAGTCCTGGGCCATAGAAGTAGGCCATTCCTGGTCTTCGGTATCCAGCTTTTCTGTATCCTGGAACCTGATCGCCTGCAGTTTATTTGACCCGGCATATCACTGACATCCCTTTTCTCTACAGATTTGGCTCTGACTCCTAGTTCATTTGAAGTTCCCTTCTGGCGATACCCCTGGCTTATCCACAGTCCATTTGTACCAACCTGACAACATCCAGTTTTCTTACCTTACACCAGTTGGCCACATCTAAGGGCACAGCAAATGGCTACAACATATTGACCTTCAAGCAGTGAAGCCCAAATCCCTTTGCAGGGGTCACTGGTAATTCTTCAGACTCTAGCACAAATCCAGATTGTATTCCACTCAGTTAGTTATAAAACATTGGCTAAATGTAATATCTTCCGAGTTCTGGAGGTACAGGGCTTTTGTATGAGTCAATTAAAGCACCAGGTCGGTTTTGCCTTGTAAATGATTGCTGCTTTATAAAAACAGCCAGACTCACACAAAAGTCCCGCACCTCTGGAACCCGGAGGCTATTACATTTACAGTAGCTGCATAACTCGTGGTCTGGTGTAGAGATATCCTAATTGAAGATTCTACACAATTATTGCCAGTGTGCAGAGTCTTAAAAGCAAGAACAGTGAAGAACCTGAAGCTCAGTATGACTTTTGGATATAATGAACCTATAAACAGGCTGTGAAATTACATGAAGATTTTATTTTGCATGCAATATAAACTGATGAGTTAGAAATAGAAATCATGTCAGAAGATCTGTAAATTCAGAAAGAATTATTGTTGTATTCTAAAGTTAAAAAAAACAATCAATAAAGGAAAACAAAGCATTCATTTACAACCCTGGAGTGTCAGTTAGCTAAATTGTAGTCAGCTCCTGTCATTTAACAACTAAACTGAGTATTTCAAAGATAAATAGCTTTTAAATTGGGGAATTATAAGACAAATAATTGAATGAAGAAGTTAGTTAGTCAAGAAATCATCTACTCTAAAGATAAGAGACAGTGACCATCTCTATCCTCATTGTTTCTTCAGGTCTTTCCCCATCAGTTGCAGAACTCCATAGAAAAGGAATTGTACTGAAAAGGAATCTTTTCTTTACAATCTTCTTCAAACCCAGTTATTAAATAAGAGAGATGAATCCACTCACCCCTTATAGCTTTCATTGTAGTGACAAAGCAGAGAACTTCACTTCTAAGATCCCTAAAACAGCAAGTCACTGTTGTCCTTGTGAGGGTTTCATCTTTCACTGTAGCGGTTTTGGTTCAGTTCATACACAAACACAGAACTCTCCAGAGTTCTTGTCTGATGGGACAAACCTATTGTCTGTCTCCAACTGGTCCTTTGTCTAAGCTATGCTGCCTCCAACATGACACACCACATTCCCACACTTAGTTGTTTATTGAACTCTTACTAAGATGTGATCACAAATCTCTTGTTGGTGAGGTCCATACACCAGGGAATGAACAAATACAATTTCTTGGGATGTAACTGTTGATGTGGAATGTCCCCTTGCTAACCACTCCCTTGGTGGGCATGTTATTAGTCCCACTTCTCCAGTGTTCTGTTACAGTATGTCTTTCTACAACAGACATGCAGTAGTTATATTATTTCCAAAGTCTCAAATCTGATGACTCTAGGTCTCCGCCATATAGAACTTTTGTTTTTTGGTGAACACATCATAGACACAAGGGTGAAATTCAAGAAAGAATGACTTGTGTACTGCTGTACCACTCTGTCAGACATATTTAAAAAGGTACAGGAATACATTCTGTTATATCTTTCTGGTGCTGAGGACAATGCAGATACTGTACATTTATGTATTTGTAGGGAGAGAATATTGAGGATCCAGACACACTTATAAAGAATTTTAATGAAAGAAAGTTTGATTAAAGACTCCTGCTAATAAAAAAACAAAAACTATGAATAGGCATAACTTTAATAGCAGTTCTTACTCCTTCTGAGAGATTTCAGTCATATGGCGCCAGATTCTTACTATTCATAAGTGTGATTATGGCATGTTTAGCAGGGACAGATATGTCTGAGAGAAAGGAATAAAGTTAGAGACTGCCATACTGTAGACATATGTATGCTACATAAACAGTCTGAAACAAATACTAAGGTATTTAAACAGGAGGAAGATGTCTGTTATCTTCAACATCAATAACAGTAATTGATATGCAGTGTGAACTGTGAGATTTGCCAATCCTATGATCTTTAGAAATGTTTCACATTTAATGAACAATGCTTGTTGCAAAGTTTAACACTTTGTAGGATGTTTCTGGTCCTAAAATAAGAACAAAAACCTGCATTCATACAGAGCAAGGTCCAACAGACCACAACAGTGAGTCAATGCCCTAGAGCACAGACCAGACTGCATGCCTGTCACCAGCTTCCACTGGGAAAGCATAGACCTCAGAACTGAGAGAGGTGAAATATTTACCATTGCCACAGACAAAGAAACTCAAAATGTTTGTTAAATACAATTTAACACCATAGCTAAAGGCCCGTACACACTGGTCGATGTATCGGCCGTTCTCTTGAACGGCCGATACATCGCGGGACCGTCGGCCAGTGTGTACGGGCGATACGTCTGTGAACTCCGTCGTTCACAGACGTATCGCGTTGGCCGCGCAGCACAGCCGACAGCCAATATATCTAACGATATATTGGCCCGTCGCTGTGTGTGTACGGGGCGGTCGTCCGACCGCCCGTACACATGCTGCGGCGGCCGGCGGTGATTGACAGGTGAACTGGGCGGGCGCGAGCGCCCGCCCGCCCAGTTCATGACGTCAGTCCCCCGACGGATCGAGCTGTGTGTATGCACAGCACACTGCCCGATCCGTACATAGATATATCTGCAGATCAATTGATCTGCAGATATATCTAATAGTGTGTACCCACCTTAAGTGTAATCTAATGGCAAGGGATCTCCTCCATCAAAAAATCTAAACATGCAGATTGAACAATCGCGCATGATGAAGTTAATTGCATATAGGGTCAGGTGATCACGCCATAGGAGTGACCACCCTCAATTCCACAAATAGAGGGTTCATTCAGATAGTTGACAGTAATGTTGAACAGCTCCTAGGTTTGCTGGACAGTGGTCTGAGCACAATAGGTGCTGATATGCACTAATAATAATAATAATAATAATAATAATAATTTTATTTATATATATAGTGCTCTTTGTCCAACAGGACTCCATTAGCCCAGAAGAATGTACCTGAACTTGGAGACTTTACAGATTTTTGTATAATTCCACCACTGGCCAACTACCTGTCTCATTCCACATGCACTTGAAAGTCTGATACACACAAAGTTTGTGTCCCAAGGTGAATTCCACTTGTAATAAAGGACAAAATGGTGTCAGTGCTTCACCACATGATAGCACTCAGAGTCATTGTTCCAGTGAAGATAGACACATCCTGTGTGTGAGCCATGGTAGCACCTGTGAAAAAGGATTGCTCTGTATGCAATTGGATTGACCCCATGCATTTAAACAAATCTCTTATGTGGCCACATCACTCCCTTAAGACCATAGAAGAAGTCATTTCTGACATGTCAAACAATAAAATATTATAAACTTTAGATGCCAAGTGTTGCTTCTATCAAATTAAGTTGATAAGGCATAATCCATGTTAACAGCATTTATGATACCTGCACGAGATGTGCATGTCCAAGGATCACATATTTGGCATATGTGACTTCAATCAACATTGTATCAAGCATTTCTTTGAAGGGTAACCATGCAAATCATCATTGATGATATACTGGTTTAGAGTTGCACTAAGCAGGAGTATGATTCATACCTAAATGCTCTACAAGGACGAATCCAGTTCCTCCATACGAGACTGAACCCTAACAAGTGCTGTCCATGTTTAGTGCATTTAATCACTTTACTGGGTGTCAAACATAATCATACTAAAAATACAGTCTGCCTAATAAATACCACCTCCAACATACAAGCTCCATTTACATGCTGTCTGGATATGACCAATTACTTTTCTTAAAATGGGTACACACCAGACCCATCTGAAGACAAGGTCAATCCAACTGCTCAGTCACTACAACCAAGTGGCCGATCCAGGTAAGTTTACACATTTACCGATCGACTGCAGGACACCCAGCTGGGAGGGCAGACCCCTGTGGCAGACCGCCTGTACCACAGAAGCACTGATCTTTGGATATATCAGCTATTGGTTGTGCTGTAAAGTCGACAAAATATGTCAGTGAATGACATTGTTCATAGACATATCGGAGGTACACACTTACCAACATTTATGTGATACAGTTTTTTGATGTGCACTTTTCTCTGCTAGTGTGTATTCCAGCATCATTTAGATGAGGTGTTTATAGAGTACATCAAGCCCATTGCTTTTGCTTCAAGGGTCCTTACTCTAATTAGACCAGATATGCACATGGTGAGAACAAACTTGTCAGCAAGATTCATCAATTTCATCTATGGACAGCCTATCACTGTTGAAAGGCATCATCAAACCGTAATGACAATATTGGACAAACCACTGCATGCTGCTTCTGCCAGAATACATTGTCTTAAGCTCAAATTGAATTGTTATCACTTCAATGTAGTTTACAACTGTAAGGACCTACATATATTGATGTTCTATACAGTGCACACCTGCCACTCTCTTACTTCTCTTGTGATTAAAATCTGGATGTAATAGAATTTTCTGTCCTTTCCTCCAGGCACCTGGATAAACTTAGTGGGGCAACACTGTGATGAGCTGTGCCAGCATCTTTCTCCAGTTGTTCTAAATGACTATCCTGCCTTTTCCAGGAAATTGACTTATTATTTGAGATCCTTCTTTGCCATTCAAGATTAACTTATTCACTTTGATGGTTTTATCTTGTGAGGTCAACTATTTGTCATCCCTTTTAGGCTGCCCAGGTCCATCCAGGGGCACCTCAGATGTTAAGCTCCAAAACTCAGGGCTAAGGGTGTTCTTTTCTGGCCTTCCATGTCTGCCAACATTGAGTGTGTTCTAGCTGTTACACTGCAGTCTCATCAAGGAATCTCTCTCTGTCTCTGCATGTTGCACCTATTTTTTTATAGTTCCATTGGTAAAGCAGACATTTTGATTGGAGGGGGAAGGAACACCTAGTGGTGGTGTAATCATGCTTTGGCTGGATCAAAATTGACTATTTACCCAACAACTCCAGACACACGGTTATTAACAAGCTAAGAGCAATTCTCACAGACAGCACCTTGCAGTTGTTGAGCATTGAATTTCAGTTCTTCACCAAACAATGGAACGTTACCCACACTACCAACAGCACCCGATACTCAAGTCTCTCTGTTTTCCTTTTACTCTCTTTTTTTCTATGTACTGTAGATAGATAGGTAGACAGAAAAATAGACAGATAGATAGATAGATAGATAGATAGATAGATAGATAGATAGATAGATAGATAGATAGATAGATAGATAGATAGTCTGGATGAACCAGTACTCCACATAAGAACACAATATATTTATCTGAAAAATGTTTTAATTAAAAAAACTGACATGTTGGACAGCATTCTGTGTCTAACATCTGATTAATACAAAGGGCCAGTAAGTGCCTCCATCTCTAACATCCATATACATAGTTGCGCACACCATTAAGGTTTTATTAAAACTATTTTTTGTAGAGTATCAATTAATTACATTACTGTATCATCTATGCAATAGTTAAAGTATCAAATTGAACATCCCAAATTGAAAGTATCATCTTGCAGTCAATCATCCTGCACACAAACCAAACAAATTTGTTGTTAGCAGCAAATGAATTGTAGACAAATGTAACTATTTAAATATTGTCACAGCTGAAATATGTCCTGCAATTAAAGGTGTATCAATATAACTAGCACTAATTCACTTTACTCTGCTCTGAGGCACTGATATAGTGATTCCAGCTGCATGTATTATACCTGCAGTAGACATGATGTCAATCTACTGCATAAACTAATTCCAGCAACCTACATATCCACAGGCATAACATGTATTTTTGGAATACACTGAGTATCACCATATGTTGTTATGGTTACTTACTGCTAAATGCTATTTTTATTAGGTCATAGCAACACATGATCAATCTATGTAACAACAAGAATAAAGGTCACAAGTCTCAAGTCATCTATACTGTACCTTGATTGGATTGATTAAACTGTATTCAATAGAGAAGTCATAAATCTAGTCTTCCATTGCCAATTACTGCTACATATCTGCCAATGGTTCTATTTGCAGGGTAGTTTATAGACTGACTTATCACTACTAGAAAAAGAAACACATTTATTGAAATACAGTATGAAAACTGTCCCTTTGCGACTGAGCACATTTACAAACATACATAAATAGTTTCACAGAAATTAACCAGAATCATTGTTTCTAAATAAAGATAACGTGTTTTCTATTTTTACAATTCAGAAGTGTTGTGTGTGCAGGTCCACCGTGTTTCTGCTAGAGACCTGCTTAGTTCTTAAGTGTCACTTGGTGACAGGATTTAGTTTATCCATTCAATAAGCTATAACAAGGCCATCTCAGCTGTAAACACCAACAGCTCATTAAATGGACAGTGTCGTAACAAACAAAAACATTGTATCTTTCAGTATAGATACATCTTTGGAATCAAATTTCTAACACATTTAAAGCTAATGTATTCCCTCAGTTTAATTGAATTGAGCTGATTGCAGGAATTAAATTCAGTGTGCTGGCCACAAATGGCTGAGGGAAGGCACAAGTAATATCCTCACATAGAAATGTGCAGGAAAATTCACCTGAAATGGACTCTATTTGAAAATGTATGCGTTTCTGAGGGGCATATTTCTAAGAGAAAACTTGTAGCACATCCCCCAAAAACAACTATTTTCATAGGCTACCTGCAAATATTAAGCATCACCATAATGTTTGTATGGTGGACCGCAGCAGATATCATAGATATCCTTATCCATTTTCCCATGCAAAGTTTCTACGGGGTCCTGCAGGCGAATATTGTTAAATGCTGGCGATCCGTACTGTATTTTCTTATTGCAGTGATGAGTACCAGTCAATAGCTAGATCACCCTGCTAGTTTCGTGACCATAGCTATCAGTGTCACCTGTGCCCACAAACAGTGATGCTTTTCTGCCCAGAACCATGTTTGGTACACACATAGAAAACATCGAACATATTCCTATTGGCTCTCACTTAATGTTAAATCCCACAAATCCGTAATCCTTTCACACCCTAACAAGCTTAACCAAGCACAAAAGAACCGTAACTTTCACCCACAACCGCTGCCAATGCCAATCCACAGAATTCCACGCTGTGGCATTTATGTTTATCAGGCCTAAAGACTTTACATCTCTTTATGATATATTTATGAGAAATCATTGGCTCTGTATTGACAGGAAATGTGCTTGGTTTAAGTCATCATCACCAGCATGTATTTTTACCTGCCCACTATCATATACAATAAATATGCTAAGGGTTGTATATTTGTATTTCTGCAGGTATGCATGAGCTAATACTCTTACCATGCCTAAACTGTCACCTCCTGCAATGCGCCTCTCTAGTCTCATGGAGAAGGAAGTGCTAGAATGCACAAGTCTGATATGTGCATATGACCGATCTATTTGTTAGCATGCAGATGGCGCATTTACGCAATTTACGCTATGCATACTGAAAGTATGTTCAACTTAGTAACAGGCTCCATGTTTATAGATGTTTTACTTGCAACGGGATACGGTCATTAGGTCAACACCACTTAGGTCGACAGTCATTAGGTCGACCACTATTGGTCGACATGCATTAGGTTGACAGGGTCACTAGGTCGACATGTACTAGGTATACAGGTCAAAAGGTCAACATGAGTTTTTAAAAAAAAAAAATACGTTTTTGGACTTTTTCATACTTTACAATCCACATGGACGGGAACGGTAATGGTAACCTGTGCCGAGCACAGTGGTAGCGGATCGAGGCAACTTGCCCAAAGCATGGCGAGTGAAGTGAGCCATGCGAGGGGACGCGGTGCACTAATTGGGGTTCCCCATCACTTTACGAAGAAAACAACACCAAAAAAAGTAAAAAAACTCCTGTCAACCATTTAACCTGTCGACCTAGTACATGTCGACCTAATTACCATGTTGATTTAGTGGCCCTGTCAACCTAATGCATGTCGACCAATAGTGGTCGACCTAATGACTGTCAACCTAAGTTGTATTGACCCAACGACCCATACCCCTTGCAACATACACATTCACTATTAAGCATCAATAAAACTTAAAATACTTATTTACTATATCAGAACAACTTCCTGTTACACGTACAAGGAAAAAACAACAACATTTGTTTAAACACACACACAAAAGCATAGTATTTAACCAAGCAGCAACTATCTCAGCAGTCGCAGTACTACCATTGAGTAGCACTAAGCCTGGGGGTCATAACTGAGGCTGCATAGGACAAAAATGAATCCTACTTAATGCTGGCAGTGGTTCCGCATCTTATAAGCCATGGCGGCTGCCCCTGCACTTCACTTGCTCATGTTCGCAATGATCTGGTCTGGAAATCAAATGGATGTACATATGAAAAATGACTTAGATTTTAGGGGGTAAATTTACTACAGGAAGATTTCAAATGCATCCAAATCAATCAAACTCATTGCTTATTGATTAAGATTGATTTGAAATTGGTTAACATTGATTCAAATCGATCTTTAGTATATTTACCACCAGTTCTTATAAACTACTGAAACTGTAAGGTACTGTATACTGTATCTGTGAATTATTACCTGACTTCAAATTAGGGCCACTGAAACAAAGTAGCAGGAATCAGTGTTGTACTGGCCAGCCAGGGTGTTGGGGATATTCCGGTGTGCCCCACTGCACATAGTGACCACACAATTTTGTGCCCAAGATTTGGTCAAAAACATGTGATTATGGTTTTATCTATATGACTGTGAAGAGCACATTGAGAGGAACAGGAGTAGTCGGAGAAAGATTTGCTTAGGACACCAGCCCTGTATCTCAGGTGTATATGCATTTGTGTCATGGTCTGCATTTAGTTTAACATGGCCATGATGTGTTTGACCTATATTAGAACACTACTATCCTCCCGTCACATTTCTTCACTGATGTGAGTGCCCTGCATAGAGGAATATGCATGTATACTCAATTCTAGGCAGATAGAGAGTGAATTCAAATAAGATAGTATGCTGAGTGGTGTAGTACTCAGTCTGCAACAGACCTATAGTGTAACAAGCAAAGTCTGAACCATTAACATAAGGGTTAACCTACTTACTCATTGATTGCATAGCTTTATACTTCCTTAAAGCTATAATCCAACACAGGGTGCTCATTTGTTCTACTAAGACTGATCTTGGTTGCTCTGTAAAGTCAATAAGTCAATTCCAGATTCACTGGTAAAAGCAAGGGCATATTTAATTATATCAGCTACTTAGTAACATTGCATAGTTTTCTGGCACAATGTGATTAGTGAAATACCATTGTGAGAAGGAAGGTAGAAATAAGAATTGCAGCTAGATTGCATGGCTATATTCCATTAATACAACATTAATTATGAGGCACTGTAAAGGCAATTTGGGAAAATCAAGCAGGGGAGACCTATGGAGAGGAGCAACATATTGCTGATAAAGTGATTTTCTCCACTGTTTCTTTCTGTGTTCACATTGTAGGCTATAGTTTGAGAATCCCCATTTGTCATCAGTATTTAAAAGAATTCTAACTGTAAACAAATATTAAAAGGGCTCCAACTGAAAACAAATATTCTGCAATACTACTGTATTGCTGATTTCTTTTTTTGTGACTTTCTTCATTTTTTTTGCTTATCTGTATTGTGTTGTTTTTAGAAATTCTACAATGTACATCATCCTTACTTTAATTACTTTAACATAAATGGGCTTCTTGGCTGCAACACATCATAAATCAGGATTTCAATGAAGAACTAATCGCTCCTTAGACTCTAGTACCTTCTGCTGGCCAGTAACATGTGGATTAAAAGCATGGCTATAGTTTGTTTCAACCTTCCTTCACAGATAATGAGTTTCATGGCTTCTCTGTCCATCAGGTTGTGAACTTGATTAAGAGATGTACAGAAGTGACATTTTTATGAAGAAGTGAATCATTACTATCCTGTTGACAGCAGTTATGGAAAACCTGTTATCACAGAGCCATACTGTATATGCTTTTAAAAACAAATTCTGAAAAAAGGTGTAATTTTATATAAGCCTTTATTTAGGCTTAAATGGAGGTGGAGTTTGTAATGTCAGGCACATAAAGGATTGATTGATTGATTGATTGATTAAATGAAATTGATTGATTAAATTAATTCATTAATTTAGAAAATTAAATACATTTGATTATCTGTTTGAAGACAATGAGAAGAGAAAGCCCATAAAAGAAAATAATTTTAATAGCCAATGAAGCCTAACAAGGTGTAAAAAGAAGCCCAAAAAAAAGAATAGTTGCACTGCACAGCTGCAAACACTAAATCAGCCTCTGTTACACAATAATAAATATTAGGAGGCTGACCTGCTGGCCTTACTACCCTCCCTTCCCTCTCCTTCCTAACTGAGTAACACAACCCTGCAGTACATGTATGAGGTTACCAAAGAGTCTGATTATGAGGTTATGATAATAGTACTGTATGTTTTTTTTTCTTCTAAAGCTAGTACACAAGAGGTGCTAGATGGAATTGTCCTTGGGCACAAACCCACCCACCCTCACTTATGTTAATTATTAAAAAGGACATGCACAGTTTAACAAACCAAGCACTTCAGCAACAGGAACAGCCAGTGTTGTGGCTGAAGTGTTTGGTTTGTTTGGGCCTCCATAAACCAAACTACCAATGGGTTTAAGGTGGTTAACGGTGTTGTTATTCATCATCATATTTGGAACATATCAGACTTATCATTCTCATCATCACCCTCCTCACTGTTGTTAATATCATCATCTTCATCACATAATATTCTCTCATGCCCACTGGTATCCACTGTTACATTTATGTTTGATGTAACTGGTGGCACAGGTCTTCCTCATAAAATTTGTAATTCATTTTACTGAACATCAGTTTTTTTAACATTTTTGGAAGTACTGCCTCTGATCATTAATAAGGAGGTTGCGGATGAAAGGATTGTATGTTTTTGTACAATATTCTTCTATTTCTTCTTTTTTCTTCTTTTTCTTCCACAAACAACATCCTCCTCCTGAATTTGATCAACTTCTTGTCCAACACATTCATCAGCAACAACCTCATTAGCATCTGATACACAAATATCTACCTCATTTTTTTGCACTTTCACTGTAGCATCCTCAATTTTCATGTCTAAACCATCACCATCCGTTCTTTTACTACTACTCAGCCTCACATTTGCAGATGCTTCAGAAATGGTGGAAGGAGGCTTCTTTGCAATAACAGTGTCAGAATCAGAAATGTCTGACTAAGACGTAGCTAACGTTGACACCCCTAGGCTCTCTTCAGGGATTTGTGAAGTTTCTGAACACACAGTTTGTTCTTCAGCCTTAGTGTACATCTTTTTTTGAGGGCACTGATTTGTTTGTTTTAAAACTGACACATCTAGGCATTGAATGCAAGGTTACATATGATGCCTGGCTATGTTTGACCCTAACTTTCACAATTTGATTTTTTTTACATGAACTAGAAGTAGCAAGACCATTACTCACAAAAAAGGTCATGGTCTTAGCCTTTCTTTGCTTATCCATGTGGTTGGTGTAAGACATATTGGCAATTTCAAAATTTTTGGCAGTAAATTTTCCTCTCAGTTTTAGACTCCGAGGCAATGTTTTCTTAACCATTGTGAAATGTGTTTAATTTGGGGTGCCTTTTTTATACCGTCTTTCCCTAATAGTAACCTTTAAAAAATAAGAATTCCAGGCGCAATATTTAAATGGAAAAATAGAAGATGAAAGAAAAGGAGAAGAAAAATAGAGAAGACAAAATATAGGAAAGTGCCAGACTGAATAAAAATTACAGTGCTTTTATTTAACTCAAATTAAAAATCTTTATGAACACAATAAAACATCAATGGGATCTATTTCCCATGTTAGTCCATTTGAATATAAATGGATCCACACAGTCACAGCCTGATCGGCTCGCAATGTCCTGGGACCTGATTTCCTTGGCCACAAAGGCTCCCAAAAAGTAATCAGTGTTCTTTGTAGTTTAAAAGGTATTGTGCTTTAAAAACGTCACATTACGGTCCCCTCATTTGTATCATATGTAATTTTTTACCAATAAGATAGGACCATAGGAACCCGGTGCAGTAACAGAGTTATTCCAGATTGTAGTGGGTACTATTTCATTTCCTGTCAACAAAATGTATGTCAGGTGTACCTTCTGTAGTTTTCTCTGTCCGCCGTCTCCCCGCCTTGGTCTCCGTTCAAGCTCCCTCCTTGGTAGACTCGCCCGCCGCCGCCTCCCAGAGCCTCAGTGCTCCTTCGTCCTGCACTGCCGGTGGGTTACGAGCAACACCACTCTGGCTTCCGGTTTCGCGGTCCGTGGCTTCCGGGGGTGTGAGCGGGGTGTGGGTGAGCGGCGTTCACTCGGGTGACAGATTCTGAATGCAGCTCCAACGCGTTTCCCCCCCTCAGGGGCTTCGTCAGGGATAGCTGCAATCCCAATCCATGCACTTTATATATGCTGGATCCAAACCTTAATTGGACTTAATAATTCAATTAATTAAATAGTTGTTCCATTAATTGAAGCAAATTCAGTAAGCAACTTTTGGTGGACTGAGATTCCAGCTTGCCAAAGGGCTTGTGGCCAGAAAAGTCTCTTCCCGGTCTGTAATGGAGAGATCTGGATATCTGTCAAAAAGCGCAAGATTCGGCGTCATACCAAAAGTTGCTTACTGAATTTGCTTCAATTAATGGAACAACTATTTAATTAATTGAATTATTAAGTCCAATTAAGGTTTGGATCCAGCATATATAAAGTGCATGGATTGGGATTGCAGCTATCCCTGACGAAGCCCCTGAGGGGGGGAAACGCGTTGGAGCTGCATTCAGAATCTGTCACCCGAGTGAACGCCGCTCACCCACACCCCGCTCACACCCCCGGAAGCCACGGACCGCGAAACCGGAAGCCAGAGTGGTGTTGCTCGTAACCCACCGGCAGTGCAGGACGAAGGAGCACTGAGGCTCTGGGAGGCGGCGGCGGGCGAGTCTACCAAGGAGGGAGCTTGAACGGAGACCAAGGCGGGGAGACGGCGGACAGAGAAAACTACAGAAGGTACACCTGACATACATTTTGTTGACAGGAAATGAAATAGTACCCACTACAATCTGGAATAACTCTGTTACTGCACCGGGTTCCTATGGTCCTATCTTATTGGTAAAAAATTACATATGATACAAATGAGGGGACCGTAATGTGACGTTTTTAAAGCACAATACCTTTTAAACTACAAAGAACACTGATTACTTTTTGGGAGCCTTTGTGGCCAAGGAAATCAGGTCCCAGGACATTGCGAGCCGATCAGGCTGTGACTGTGTGGATCCATTTATATTCAAATGGACTAACATGGGAAATAGATCCCATTGATGTTTTATTGTGTTCATAAAGATTTTTAATTTGAGTTAAATAAAAGCACTGTAATTTTTATTCAGTCTGGCACTTTCCTATATTTTGTCTTCTCTATTTTTCTTCTCCTTTTCTTTCATCTTCTATTTTTCCATTTAAATATTGCGCCTGGAATTCTTATTTTTTAAGCTACAACCATTTAGGGTAACGGTTTGTCCTACGGCTGCAAATTTAAATACAATTTTCGTTAAGGAGTTTGCGCAGATAATATTTCCCTTGTTCTAATAGTAACCTTTAGCAGATGTTGAAGAAGTACTATTACTAGCAGCAGCCTCAGCACTAGTACTGGGTTGCCCTTGCTTTTCTATAGACTGACCCATGACCATGCAAATTATTATTTAATTGGAATATGAGGGGGGGGAGATGTCAGACTCTTATAAATTTTAAAAGAGCAGGAACATCTGGTCAACATCAACAATAAGATTTTTTTCTCTAGTACATGTAATGTATCATGCAAATCAAACACCCAATGTTTATATAACACAACCCAGCTAATATGATAAGCTGCACCACTTGTTTTAATTTTAAATAACAGCAGCAGAAACTACTGGTTAACTTTAATAATAAGATTTTTTTTAGTGCTCAAATAGGCAGTACGTAACATATAACAGGCCAGACACTCAGTATGTACTATTTCTATGTAACACAACCCAGTTAATATGACAGTATGTACCTGTATTATGTTTATGTAAAACAACCCAGCTAATATGATGTACTGCATCACTCAGAAAAAAATTTGATCAGTGTTTTTTTTAAAACAGGGAATATATATATATATATATATATATAACTATATTTACATATATATATATATATATATATATATATAGATAGATATAGATATATACATACAAAACAGATACTCTCCCTTTTGCGCTATTAAACAGAAAGTGAGAAAGGATTGGGTTTGGGCTGCCAAATTCCACTAAGTCCCTTGTTAGGAGGGACTAAAAAGATACAAATATGTGCCAGTAGAGGAATGGGCGCACTTGGGTTGTTTTTCCACCAAATATTCAATGGGGAAAAACAGCAGTCTCCCTAAGATATTTACTCCTAATTCGTGAGCATAAAACCACATTTAACATGTTCCATGTAAAAATGTATTACAACATAAAAGCAATGATACAAAACGGTATAGTATCTCTTCTTGCAGATAACACCATATAGTACAGCGGACCAGTTGAAATAACTTTGATAGATTCCTCCTTCTCCTTTGACAATTCGGAGATTTGATGTTTATGAACAAATAACCCGACGCGTTTCGTCTTACTCTAAGACTTCATCAGGGGTATGTGACTTGAAGCTATTGTAGCTACTGGTAAGGTTACACACGCATATGAAATTGTGGTAGACCTGTGTATTTGAACTTGTTATCCAAATCCCTGAATCATAAGGTTGCATACCTATATGAACTTGCGTTCAGGCCTATGCGTTTGAACTTGTTATTCAAGCACTTAACCATAAGGCTTAATCTTACTTTCACCTGTGTACCCCACCGGTGTGCGGTTTTTTCAAGTATCCAGAATATGTAATAGCCATTTCATTGATGCACTAACAGTATTTATCAAGCACTAGATACATACCCCTGATGAAGTCTTAGAGTAAGACGAAACGCGTCGGGTTATTTGTCCATAAACATCAAATCTCCGAATTGTCAAAGGAGAAGGAGGAATCTATCAAAATAATTTCAACTGGTCCTCTGTACTATATGGTGTTATCTGCAAGAAGAGATACTATACCGTTTTGTATCATTGCTTTTATGTTGTAATACATTTTTACATGGAACATGTTAAATGTGGTTTTATGCTCACGAATTAGGAGTAAATATATTAGGGAGACTGCTGTTTTTCCCCATTGAATATTGGGTGGAAAAACAACCCAAGTGCGCCTATTCCTCTACTGGCACATATATATATATATATATATATATATATATATATATATAGATATATATATATATATAATAGTTTTATTTGAGGAGCGCTATAATTAATTAGAAATGTCTCAATTGGTTAAAAACCACTTAGAATAGTAGGGAATATGAACTGAGGAATAACTGTTATTAACTTAATGCACACACCCAATGTATTCATATATAAAGATTAAATTATTAAAATACAGTAAAAACAATTGTTAAAATATTAAAGATTTCATTTTCACAAAACAGTTTTTCACCAAAAATAGCAATGACAACTTTCAGGCTTTTAATAGCCCATTCACTTTTACAGATATAACATATAGTTTTCACAAGGGTGTGTGTACAAGAATTAAATCGACAATTGGCTGATTACTCCACTTACCGCAAATTACCACAGGATCCCACCACAGTTTTTAAGCAGGAATTGGATGAAATTTTCTCGAGGGCAGTCAAGGAAGGATACTTGTCACAGGATGAATGTGTGGCTTTAACCACTCCGTTCCCGGTCACGCCAATTTTATATTCACTTCCAAAAATACATAAAAAACGTGAAATTCCACCAGCTCGGCCCATCATGCAGCCACATGCTTGTGGGTTACAGTTTCTGTCACCCTTATACAGGCAGACGTTACAAAATCCGTCATCGTGTGACCTGTACACTCAAATATGTTGTCTGTCTGCTGAGTTGTCTGTTCGGCCTCCATTATGTGGGGAAAACCGAATGTTTTATAAAGAACGGATGGCTGGCCACCATACATTAGAGCAGCTGTATCCACTGGTCATAGCGATCAGCCGGGTGCTCGCCATTTTCTTAATGCTAGACATTCCTTGGCAGTTTTGAAACACCATATCATTGACCACGTCCCCCCACTAAAACATGGGTGTGATCGTGGTTTGTTGTCACTCAAAGCAGAGGCAAGATGGATTTTTCTCCTTGATACCCTGTCACCCAAGGGGTTAAATAAACAATTTGGATTAGCCTGTTTTCTTTGACCTCTGCCCATCCAAATATAGCTCTATTATATTGTTTATATGCTTAAATATGTTTCCTTCAATTAATCATTTTTAGTGTTCTATGATACTATGTTGTTTCACTGATTTAATAAGTATTTCATATGTACTATGACTCTCTTTTTGGCAATAATTGATTGTTGTGCCTTTTGTATTATGTATTTTCACCATATGTATGTATTTTTCTATATTATTGTTGGTTAATTAATGAGATGCTGCCATCACTTATTACAACACAGGTGTTCCCCGGCCCTCTGTGATGCAGCGGCCGGTGCAATACAATGACATCACTTGTAAGGGACTGAGATGCGGCAGACAGAGGGCAGCATGGACTGCTGCGGCACGGTATAAAGGTATGATTTGTTTGTTTGTCCAATTTTCCTGATGAAACTGTTATCTAACTAACATTGAAACGTTGATGCTATCCGACTAAGTCTTCATTTTTTCCCCTCTTGGGAGCCCTGAGTGCCGCCAACTGCTGTGATCTGTATTTGGTAACAACTTTGCTTGCTACTATTGGAAGGCAGCGGCAGTATATGTGTTTATTCAGATGATTGGAGTGCTGCTGACTGCTATATGGTATATATATATATATATACACCATATAGCAGTATATATGGAGGTGGAGGGTTGCTATGTGGGGGAGGGGGTTCTAATCAGAAAGGACATGTGTTTGTAGACTTATTTAATCAGTATAGCTCAGGACACTAGTCCTATAGGACGCTGCAGTGGCTAGTATATGAAGTGGATAGTCATTAAGTGGCAGCTAAAAACAACAGCAGTGTTATACCTGTGTTAAACCGAAGGAAAACAGAAGGCAAACAAACTAACAAGATAACAGAAGGACTGCGTTACAACCACAAAACTCTGGATCGTTATGTGGCCTCTCCCCACCTCTACCATGAGAACTCCAGGACCAGGCTTACCTCCTCCCTGGCTGAGAACATCAAGTCTGCCCCTGGGCCTAACCCTCAAGATGAACAGGGAACTGTGGGGGCAGAGCACCAGGACCAGGCTCAGCAGGGACATCCCCATTGCTTCTGAGTATGCTCCCCGCATTCTCATACCCACCCGTACTATGATCTTTTCAAAATAATGTTATCCCTATTCTACTTCTGCCACTAGTTACCTGCTATTGTTTTTTTCTTTTCTTTTTTCTTCCTTCCTCTCTTCTACCCCACCGTGTGTTTTTCCTGTAATGCTCCACTGATTGTACACCTTACCATTGTATCCTACATGCAGGGTACATCATACTACTACATAAGCATCAGTCTTCCCATATATGAACTTGGCCATTGTATGGCTCACCTCCCACAGTGTAACCTTCAAAGTGCGCCCAACATGGCTGTCCCATATGGCACACTTGTGGATGGGATGAAAAATACATAGGCCTGATGGTTTTGATGGAACCCTACTCTGAACTGTAGGACTCTGAAATCACCCCCATTTTGTGTCATCTCTTCTAGGGGTGGACTATTCCACCCTGGGTAATCCTACGCTGAGCGCCCAAGATGGCTGCCGCACTTGGTACCTTGTGAGGGTGGAATACACAACCCTTGGAAGTTATTACCCAAAATGCCTACACCAATCCTGCATTATGCTTTTTGTGTGCTTAAGGTTTTCTTTTATGTCTGTGTGGCTTATCTATTGCTGTATTACTCAAATCCTCTGTATCATGTGCATTGTTTTTGATATCTGTAAAGCGCCTTGAGTCCTGTTGGAGAAAGAGCGCTATATAAATAAAATTATTATTATTATTATAATATATATGTATATATATATATACATATATATATATATGTATATATATATATATACATACATATATATATATATATATATATATATATATAAAATTGTTTGTTTTTTTCTAACAGCCAGGAAACCTTAAAAGATGGCTTCTGTTTCTGTAGGGGGTGTGTGAGCGCAAAAAGAGTGCATTAAAAATGAGGATGTCTGCGGTGCAGAGTGACTCTGACAAGTAAAGTGTTGTGTATGGTATGTTTAACATAAATGCTGCTAATGGATGTGAGGATACAGGGTTCTTCAGTTACCCATACACTGAACAGATGAAACCAAAATAATGGTTTATTTTTCACCGCACACAGAAATAGATAATACACAGGAAGAGGTACATGCAGTGGCGCACCAATAAAAGGGTATGGCCACAGGCCACATGGCCAATGAAAATGGGGGCGTGATACACATATGCCCTCAATAGTGCCAGAAACACATATGCCCCAATAGTGCAGTGCCAGATAGACTTATGCCCCCATTAGTGCACAGACACACATATGCCTCCAGCAATGCTGGCCAGATACACATATGTCCCCACAGTGCCAGATACACACATGCCCTCACAGTGCCAGATATGCCCCCGACAGTGCCAGATATAAATATGCCCCCACAGTGTCAGATATGCCCCCACAGAGACAGCTATGCCCCCACTATGCCAGATACACATATGCCCCCACAGTGCCAGATACAAATATGCCCTCCACAGTGTCAGATACACATATGCTCCCACAGTGCCAGATACACATATGCCCCCCAATAGTGCCAGATACACATATGCCCCCAGCAGTGCCAGATACACATATATCCCCCCAATAGTGCCAGATACACGCTCACCCTGCTGCTGCCTGCTCTACTGTCACTGTGTCTAAGGAGAGCACAGCGCACGCCTCTCCTGCTCTCAGTCCAGTCTCTGGTGGTGCCATGTATCTCAAAATCAGGCGCCGGTTCATGAGCCAATCAGAGCTCGCAGTCTGGCAGCGGCGGCTCCTGATTGGCTGACAGTCTGCGAGCTCTGATTGGCTCACGTACCGGCACCTGATTGTGATACACGCTGCCTCCGGAGGCAGACTGGAATGAGTGCAGGAGAGGTGCATGGTGCACTCTCCTCCCCTCGGACACAGCTGCTACAAGACGGTAGGCCCGGTGGTACCAGCTGCCAATTTCTTATCGGTACGCAGTACCGCACCATACTTGCAGCACTGGGTACATTTAGTGCAAAAACAATATGCAGGTAGTGGTCCAAATAGCCAGTCCTTGGAGAGGATATAGTTCTACATTAATTCCGTACAGGTTTTAAAGACAAATTGTTACCCACATCAAAATGATCACTGATTCCACACAGCAGCAATAGCAGTTTAGTCTGCACAATTACATAGGGTTCCACACATCATAGCATAGTAGACCACAGGAGATAATTTGTATAAGTCCCCGCAGGCCTGGTGATGCATTCCACAAGGTAAATTGCGCAGTTTGACCCCTTAGCCAAAGTCAGTGACTAACATAACACACTACACTCCATGCCCTGAGTCCTCTCAACTGACTGCACCATCATACTTAGCCATGGTCTGTGCTGCAGAAATCCAGCCTCACTGCTCACCCAAAAATGTGATGCCCTTGTCTTTTAGAGCCTAGTATTTTCCCACAATGGGGTGACACCCTTATGTCTAATTTACCAAACCCTAGGCTCGGTTATTGGGTGTTTCAAAGTAAAGGCCTGGCCCCAGGACAGTTGTTGGTTCTTTTACAAACAAGTATTTTCCCATATGACACCTGCTGTCTTGGAGCCTCTGTGTCTGGCCACCTCAACTCTGGAACAAAGAACTCCACCATTTTGACAGGATGCGTCTTTTGATGCTTCTATTTATGCGAATGTGGCACGTGCGCCCTAGACGGGCACACAGTCACGGCAAACAGGCACAAAGTGTGGCTACATTTGTATATACTGTAAAGGGGGTACATATGTAGCGAATTTTACTTAATTTCTAAGCAATCTGACTAGATTGCTTAGAAATTAAGCACACATTGCTCTGTCTGCAGGGCGCAGGCGACAGCGAGCCGCATTGCCGCGCATTGCTTTTGCCGGCTCTAGATTTGGCATGCATGCATGCCAAATCTAGTTAGATCGCTCACTTCACAGCTGCGTGAAGTGAGCGTTTTCCCCCTTGCTCAGTACACATCGTACTGTGTGCTGAGCGGGGGAGAGATGTGTGCTGAGTGTTCTGTGATACTGTAGTAGATCACTCAGCACACATCTCCCCGTGTGTATCCCTCTTAACATTCGCATATCACAGGTACAAGCAGAGTTATTTGACTTAGTCTTTATCCTAGACAATAGAATCATAAGGGGGGTACAAACGGAGAGATCAGTGCTTAATTCTAAGCAATCTGATCTCCATCACCCCCTGAGCGGTCACTGATAGATCGCTCAGCACACATCTCTCCCCATATGTACGGAGCTATAGACTGCTCACAACAGCTTAGTACTCATATCTTTGGTCTATTCACAGTCTGTTGGTCTGTTCCTTAAAACATACAATTCTGACTTGAATCATCAACACACTCACAGAGGTACTATTTTTGAAATGTTAATTTACTCTGGGAGATAGATGTATGTAACCTTATCTCCTCAGACTTCTAGCCTACACCTATGAAGGCAATATCTGCACATCTAAGATATTTTGGTCACCTTGTAAACACAGTCACTGACCTCATCTATGCTGCCAATTAACCCTTGCAGCCCACAGGCTAATTTAATCTTTATTTAACCTCATTTAACCTATTTTAACCTATATTCAGCAATGTGGCCACTATCTTACAGTATACTGTGCACACAGAGCACAGATCGAATACATCACAAACTTGCATAGAAAGTACAAAAGGATCATCATCCTAGAAATATATCACAACCTTGACGTACTATATATTGATAATATCTAGCAACAGTCATAATAAAAATATATAATACATGAACAGTATTAGTCCACATTGAACGACTGAGTAATGCGGGAACTAAAAGTGGCTAAAAAGTCCTGGGCTTAGAGGCACCACTTTCATCAAAGTCCACTGGTAGTGATGGATGAGAACCAGGGCTATAAAAGTACATTACCCTGATCTTTGGTACCCAGACAGTGGTGTTTTTCTTTTTTAAACATGGTTTTTCCAGCCTCCAGCCCCACCCGACACTATTTCTCCTCTCTCTAGTGTGAAATTGCACCTATAATCATGAGAGACGGACTTGCATAGACTCCAAAACACATGGGAACCAACTCCTGGGAGATCTGAACCGCAAGATCCTTGTCTTGGGATCCGAGTGTGGCGGGAACTTACAAGTCGGGACTTGGTAACACCTGGTTCCATGAAGTTCAGGAGTACTCGGATTTCCAAAAATACAAACTACAAATCCCTAATTTTATTACATTGTAGAGCAACAATTTAATGCAGCTTTTTAAAGACTGTCCAACCTTATTCTATATTATTAAAGATACAGTACTGTATGGTACAGTAGTATCCTGTATACATCTTACAGAAATAATAGTAGTATTTTACAGTTTTCTCTGTATTTATGTGGTATGGAGTCACTGTGAGAATGCTGTGGTTTTACATTTGTGCACATAAATGATCATAGTAATATCTTTTGTTTAGATAGATGCTTCCCTAAACTAGAAATAGGCCAATTATTGCAAGGAGAAGGGGCGTAAGTACATACCAGATGCCCAGAGGTAAAATAGATGATGGTGACACCCCTCCCCCCCTCACCACCAACACCTCAGCAGCAGGAGTAAGGGCCACATGGGTTTGGGGCAGTAAATGATCTAGGCCTTATTGTGGGAGACGGAGGAGTTGTGATGTGTGGGTGTGGCAAGTGCTGTGTGGGTACAGTCAACCAGATATAAATTATTTGAGAGAGGTTTTGGCAGCCTTTATCTGTTGTAGCTTTCTTAGAGGTGATAGGAAGATAATGAGTGGCTGAGGCAGGCAAGACAGGGAGATAGTGGGTGAATGGGGCAGGCAAGAGAGGGAGATAGTGGATGACTGGTGAGGCAGGGGTGACAGGGAGATAGTGGGTGACTGAGGAAGGGCTGACAGGGAGATAGTGGGTGATTGAGGCAGGGGTGATAGGGAGATAGTGGGTGACAGGGTGATAGTGGGTGACTGGTGAGGCAGGGGTGACAGGTAGATAGTGGTTGACTGAGGCAGGGGTGACAGAGAGATAGTGGGTGACTGGGGAGGCAGGGATGACAAGGAGATAGTGAGTGACTGGGGAGGCAGGGGTGACAGGGAGATAAGGGGTGACTGGGGGGGCAGGGGTGACAAGGAGATAGTGGGTGACTGGTGAGGCAGGGACGATAGGGAGATAGTGGGTGACTGGAGAGGCAGGGGTGACAGGGAGAGAGTGGGTGATTGGTGAGGCAAGGTTTACAGGGAGATAGTGGTTGACTGAGGCGGGTGACAGGGAGATAGTGAATGGCTGAGGCAAGGGTGACAGAGAGACAGTGGGTGACTGAGGAAAGGGTGACAAGGAGATAGTGGGTGACTGGGGCTGGGGTGACAGGGAGATAAGGGGTGACTGGGGGGGCAGGGGTGACAAGGAGATAGTGGGTGACTGGGGAGGCAGCAGTGACAAGGAGATAGTGGGTGACTGGGGAGGCAGGGGTGACAGGGAGATAGTGGGTGACTGGAGAGGCAGGGGTGACAAGGAGAGAGTGGGTGACTGGTGAGGCAAGGTTTACAGGGAGATAGTGGGTGACTGGAGAGGCAGGGGTGACAGGGAGAGAGTGGATGACTGGTGAGGCAAGGTTTACAGGGAGATAGTGGGTGACTGAGGCGGGTGACAGGGAGATAGTGAATGGCTGAGGCAAGGGTGACAGGGAGACAGTGGATGACTGAGGCAAGGGTGACAAGGAGATAGTGGGTGACTGAGGCTGGGGTGACAGGGAGATAGTGTGGTTGCAGAAAAAAGTGCCTACAGCATGTGACCCTGTCCCAGTGGTTTCCCTCTCCAGCTTCCCGCTCGCTTCACCGCATGCTCCGGGCTCTCTCTGCGGGCCTGATTAGTGCACAAACAAGGGGGAGCACCACTATGTCACTCACCGGAGTTGTCGTGGGATGCAGGGAGGGGGGTGGACTTGCAGGAGTCGGTTAGTGCAGCAGGGCACTCCTTGACCCCAGTATAGTGGAGGGGGAGTTGCTGTGGGCAGCAGGGGGGGTTCAGTGTGAGGGAACCAGTTACCGCAGGATAGCGGAGGGGGAGTTGACACTGGCTGTGTGGGAGGGGGAGGGATTTAGTGTGCGGGAGCTGGCCAGTACAGCGGGGCACTCCTGGACCTCACTACAGCAGAGGGGGAAATGCCACAGGGGATTGGTTGGTTTGTTATGTGGGAGTCGGGCACCTGGGCTTCAGGGGATGGGCGCACAGCCAGCAAACCCTGCCCCTCATTTCATCTCATTACATGCTTTGTAAGCGTCTAGCACATGGTGATGGAAGTACACAGAGACAATGGAGAAGGTTAAAGTCCAGGTGCCCCCTTCAGAACTAGAGCCCGGCGGCGACTGTCTCCGTTTCCTCTGGTACTTCCGCAACTGGCAAGGAAGCAATGAAATTGGAGAGACACAAAATTATGATTGTCCAAGATCTTAGCAATTGAAAACCACCTTTTTAATTAAATTATACATTACCAGTTTTCTCCTGTTTGTAATAGCTCAATCAGGACTTTTTCATGTCTCAAATAAATAAAAAAAAGTGAGGGGACATACAGTATGGGGCTCAATTTAGTTAGCCAGGAGTCAGTTCACAGTGCATGTAAGTGCAGCCATGTGCCTATAGGGTTGGGTATAAAAATCCACGTGTCCAGGGTGAGATGGGATGAGAAGGGGTGAGATGAGGTTCTTCACCCTGCTTTCCCCTATTTAAACACATGGACTGTCTTTATTACAGTACATGTGGAAAGAGTGTGCAGAAGGCTATAACTTTATAAACAATAACCTTCTTCAAATGACTAAACATTGTGAACTGTAATTAGTCATTATCAGACCTATCATTTTATTCATATGGGGTTATTACATGCTGCTATGCATGCGATCAGTGGTGGGATGCATGATGCATCCTGCCCATATAATGAATTACAGTGTCAGTCTGGAGGGAGAGCAGGGGGAAGGGAGGGGCAGGGATGAGAGGGGGTAGCAAGAGAGCAACCAATTACTTTCTGACATTTATCTAGCACAGTATTTGAAATAACAGTAGATGTTGTTTAGTTAATTTTTAACTGCTCTCTATCCAAGACTAGATACATCTCCCCTTGTGCATTGAAAGCCTAATGAATATATATATATATTCCCCATCTAGTCCTATGTCTCTACGCTACTTCCTATCCTTTCTGATACCAGCGTCTCCTTCCTCCCCTCCTCCCTCACACTTTTCCTCCACCAACTGCCCCTTCATCCAACTTCAACCTGCCTTACCACCTGACACCGCTCATGAGACATCCTCCTGACTTGCTGAGCAGCTACAGAGGGTGCTGGGAATTGTGGTCCATCTTTGTAATGGCATTAACTTGATTCACAGTGTCGGAAGTAATTCTTTGCATTGCGGGATATTACATGTGACTCAAA
Source organism: Pseudophryne corroboree (assembly GCF_028390025.1). Classification (NCBI taxonomy): domain Eukaryota; kingdom Metazoa; phylum Chordata; class Amphibia; order Anura; family Myobatrachidae; genus Pseudophryne; species Pseudophryne corroboree. The sequence goes on along the minus strand of NC_086447.1, from coordinate 525,995,196 downwards.
TTCAGGCCATTGGTGAATAATAGCAGTAATAAAATACACAAAAGGGTTTTTTTCCAATTTTTTTTTTTTTTTGTAGTTTTCCACTCTGGTAGGCCTTATCTAAAGAAGAAGAAAAATATAAATACAGTATTCAGACAGCTATGCTATCTGTAGAGCTATAGAAAAATATACTGTAGCTTTACAGATTAAATCTTGATAATGTCCCTTTAAATTGAGAGCTGCACTATAGTACCATTGTATTGCTTACTGCTGTTGGTGCGTAGACATGGTACGCTAATATAGTATAATAATAACATCAACTAGAATAATAATCAACATCATCTTCATCATCATTATACCTGCCCGTCTACTTCTGATAAGAAAGCTATTAAAATGATGTGTTTAATTTATGAAAATGTGCAGGTTTGATTGAAATCATTGAGCTAATATAGATTGCCTCACTTAGTTTATATCAGAGACAAGAAGGTGGTAGGCATGCCAGAATTAATTAAAGTAAGTAAACGTAAATTGATTTAACCATGATGGAGTATTTTTCTTACAAGGCATAAAAATAATTGCGCTGCTTTAGAGTTATGCATGGCTGGATTTTTCTGTACCGCTCTAGTGACTCTTAGTGGAGTACCCTGAACACTTAGCTTTTCATTGCTTATCATGTGTTCCTAGCCCCATCATTAAATAAAATATACACATATGATTGATCTAAAAGAATAATGCATCAATTATAGGCCTCTGTAATAACATGCACTTAACAAATCATAGAAAATACATAGCTCAAAAAGTGCAGGAGTTATTTCAACTAGGATAACATCCTACTGTGATCATAGTGGTAGATTAAATTGTCTTCACAAGCACAGAGCATGTTTAGAAAACAATACAAATTATAATTATACTGATGAAACGTTTCATTGCCAACAGCCACAGAGGGAAAGTTTAGGTAAAAGGATGTTTGGAAAAAAATACAGCAAATAAAGTGCCTACTAGTGTTTGAATCCAAAATTATTATAGAAGTAACACCATATAAAGTGCAGGTGGGTGATGATTAGATCCAATAACTTATCTTTTTCACTTTGCCTTCGGTCACATGACCATCAAATGCAGATATATGCAAAAAAAAAAATATATATATAACATAACTGCAAATATGTCAATATAATACTGTGATAAGCAATAAAGGACAATATAGTCCCAAATGAAAATCCCACCAAGCAGTCTTCTTTCACGAAATAATTACAACAGTTAAAAACAGAGCAGGTAGCACAGCTACTAGAATATAAAACAATAGAGCTCATCTGTCCAATGGGTAAGTCCACTGGGGGAGATCTACAGTCCCAACACATTTCATCCTGTCCTTCATCCACTTGATATATTTCTGTGGACTGGATGGCACTGTCCTTAGCTGGTTCAAATAATTTCTTACCAGCAGGTCACTAAGAGTTTTGCCTGGAGTATACTCATTATCACTAGTGCCACTGCCATGTGGTGTCCTGCAAGGTTCAATACTACCCCCCATGCCTTTTGCAGTATACATGCTACCATTGGGTGAAATAATCAGGGGTCATGACCTGGTCTACCACTGCAATGCAGATGATACCCAACTTCACCTGTCTTTTGCTCCGGGTACTGAGAACAAATTCCAATCCTAAGTGATTGTTTAGCTGAGCCCCAGGAATGGTTTAGTGACAGTTGGCTGCAACTGAATCCTGGTAAAACAAAGGGGTGGTATTCAGTATACCAGTTGTTGGGATCCCGGCGCATAGCATACCGGCGCCAGAATCCCGACAACCGGCATACCGACACTTTTTCTCCCTCTTGAGGGCCCATGACCTCCCTTGGGGGAGAATAGATAGCATGGCTCGCATAGCGCACCACCGTGCCTGCAGCGTGGTGAGCACAGTGAGCCCGCAAGGGGCTCATTTGCACTCGCCGTACTGGGACCTGGCCACCGGCAACTCATACCACACCCAAACAAAGGTCCTTATGATAGGACACAGGGCTACCATCAGAAATTTTTGGGGCCCGGAACTGACAAAGTAGGCAGACCCCCCCTATCCCCCACAATATAAGCAAACAGGAGAGACGAGGCATAGGGGGATATGGGAAAGAGATAGGAGCATGAGGGGGAAACAGGAGACAGCAGAGTAATAGGGGCAGATAGAAGAGAGGGAGGAGGTATAGGGGAATATGGGAGAGAGAGAGAGAGAGAGAGCAGGAATAGGGGCAGACGGAAGAGACAGAGGAGGAATAGGGGCATATGCAAGAGATAACAGAGGAATAGGGGCAGATGGGAGAGAGCACCCCTTTTTCAGATACAGCAGACAGATAGAGCACCCCTTTTTCAGATACAGCGAGACAGGGAGAGCACCCCTTTTTCAGATACAGCAGACAGAACACCTGCCCCACGCCATGCCAGACAACACAGTACTGGAGACGAACACGTCCATCTAGTACACTCTCTACAGCCGGAGTGAAGATGGTGGTGATGCATGGGGACTTATATAGAATCCAAAACCCGCGAGAATCCGACAGCGGGAAGATGACATTCTGCCTTTCTTTGGGATCTGAGTAAGACGGGAAGTCCCAAGCCGGACTCGGATCCCGCCTGGGATCGCAATGTTCGTTCATCCCTAATTATGAGTATTCATAAATGCTGTGGGAAAGGTACAATAATTCTTCTTAGTTTTCCATTTGCAAGAAGAGATAGTTCGATGAACTTGAGGAGGTGACAGAACCTCCTATTATGTTTAGCATTAGGGTGTGCAGTCCACCCCTCCCCTCCTTTTCAGAGGTAATGGTACACAATAATGGCTTTCCCATTTTTATATGGCGCTCAACTGCTTTTAAGCCACACAAAAAAAACCCTTACTGTACAGTGCATTACCTCTAATTCTGCACAATTTTATCTTCATGTGCACACTGAACTCTTGTGGTACCTTATATGTAAGAAAAAAATAATACTTGTCACTTCAAATAAAAACTTCCAATATCACTTTTAATTGTACCCACTGGGGTCAGCAGCACCACCGGTCCAGGTGGGCTTCTTGTGTGTTTTTTGGAAAGGAAGTTGGATAACTTGAGGGCTTAGTGTTGGGCTAGCAGAAGGACCCATATACTGTAGGTGTTGTGTTAAGTGATGGATTGGCAGTTGGCCCCATCTGGTAATTGTATTTGGTTATGGGCTGATAGTTGTCTTCCATCTATACTTTGGGGGAGATGTACTAAGCCTTGGAAAGTGACAAAGTGGAGAGAGATAAAGTACCAGCCAATCAGACTGTGTTTAAAACATGACAGTTAAGAGCTGATTGGCTGGTACTTTGGGATCTTTTTACTAAGCCTGGAATGGAGATAAAGAGAACGGAGATAAAGTAACAGCCAATCGTGTCCTAATTGTCATTTTTCAAACTCAGCCTGCAACATGGCAGTTAGGAGCTGATTGGCTGGTACTTTATCTCCGTCCTCTTTATCTCTGCATCATGTGATGTTTGGGGCTAATTTTTTGAAGTGCCATCCTGTCTGACACTGCAGTGCCACTCCTAGATGGGCCAGGTGTTTGTGTCGGCCACTTGGGTCGCTTAGCTTAGTCATCCAGCGATCTCGGTGCAAATTTTAGGACTAAAAATAATATTGTGAGGTGTGAGGTGTTCAGAATAGACTGGAAATGAGTGGAAATTATGGTTATTGAGGTTAATAATACTATGGGATCAAAATTACCTCCAAATTCTATGATTTAAGCTGTTTTCGAGGGGTTTTTGAAAAAAAAACACCCGAATCCAAAACACACCCGAATCCAACAAAAAAATTTCAGGGAGGTTTTGCCAAAACGCATCCGAATCCAAAACACGGCTGTGGAACCGAATCCAAAACCAAAACACAAAACCCGAAAAATTTCCGATGCACATCTCTAATAATTGGACACATTTTTTATATAAAGCATTCATTTTTTTTATGCCCACTTATTACAAAGCTATTTTAGATGTTGAAAGATATATATATATATATATATATATATAACATTTTTGGGTTTCCTCCTCCCCCCTTAGTGGCTAAATCTAACCCGCCCCTTTCCCGATCCTAACTCTAACCCTCCCCTCCCCACAGCCTAACCCTAAAATCCCTTCCCCACAGCCTACCCCTCCCAGCTATACTTACCTTTTAGGTTCAGGCTGTCGGGATTCCAGAGTCGCAATCCGGACCAGTACTGAATTCCGGTGTCGGTGTTCTGACGGGTGTCGGGAATCCGGCATCTGTATTTCGGTTTGCCGGGATCCCGACAGCCGTCATTTTGAACATATACCGTTGGAACAGCTGCTAAGCTGCTATTTTTTTTTAAATGTTGACAGTTACATCTAACTCATTGATAACTTAATACTGTTACTTAAACATTTAAACCAGTGCAACGCAGGTACAGTACTTCCGCTAGTACATTATACTCTTGCAATTGTGCGCTAGCAAAACAAATTTCTGCAACAAATAATAATGATAATTTAGCATTATGTGATATTCTTGCAAAAAAACAACAAATGTGCCAAAATCATGATATGGGTTTGCATCTACGAATTTGCTGCATGTAAGCAAAAGTGCTCTGAGCTCTTACATGTTTTGAACAGAGAACATAGTAAAATTAAGAACACTTGTGGTCATTTCGAGTTGATTGCTAGCTGCTTTTGTTCGCTGCGCAGCTTCGCAAAAAATCATCACTTCTGCGTATGCTGCGCAATGCGCACGCGCGTTGTACTATTACAACGAACAATGTAGTTTCACACGAGGTCTAGCAAAGCTTTTCAGTCACACTGCTGGCCGCAGAGTGATTGACAGGAAGAGGGCGTTTCTAGGTGTCAACTGACCGGTTTCAGGGAGGGTTCGGAAAAACACAGGCGAGCCAGGAAAAACACAGGCGTGGCTGGGTGAACGCAGGGCGTGTTCGTGACTTCAAAACAGGAACTGATAAGTCTGAAGTGATCGCAAGTGCTGAGTAGGTCTGAAGCTACTCTGAAACTGCACAAAATTATTTTGTAGCCGCTGTGCGATCCTTTCGTTCGCACTTCTGCTAAGCTAAAATACACTCCCAGTGGGAGGCGGCATATCGGGGGTCATTCCGAGTTGTTCGCTCGTTATTTTTTTTTTTGCTACGGAGTGATTAGTCACAAACTGCGCATGCGCAATGTTCGCAGTGCGCCTGCGCCAAGTAAATTAGCACAAAACTTTGGTATTTCACTCACGGCGTAACAAAGTTTTTTCATCGTTCTGGTGATCGGAGTGTGATTGACAGGAAGTGGGTGTTTCTGGGCGGAAACTGGCTGTTTTCTGGGAGTGTGCGGAGAAGCGCAGGCGTGTCAGGGAAAAACGCGGGAGTGTCTGAAGAAACGGGGGAGTGTCTGGCCGAACGCTGGGCGTGTTTGTGACGTCAAACCAGGAACGAAACTGACTGAACTGGTCGCAATGTAGGAGTAAGTCTGGAGCTACTCAGAAACTGCTAAGAAATTTCTATTCGCAATTCTGCTAATCTTTCGTTCACAATTCTGCTATGCTAAGATACACTCCCAGAGGGCGGCGGCTTAGCGTGTGCAATGCTGCTAAAAGCAGCTAGCGAGCGAATGAGGGCCATCGTTTGCACGGCTGCTAAAAACTGCTAGCGAGCGAACAACACGGAATGACCCCCTCTGTCCAGAATAAATTTACATAACTCAATAAAATAAATGTATAAACCTTGCAATGAAAATGAAAGCTTATAAAGGTATATCACAGAAAAAGATTATATTTTTTTTTGCAGCTTTATCTTTCGCTTTTAACTTAATTACATTAGTACAGCAGTAACATTATCATACTGTACACATTATATACCGATTATATTAACAGTTATCTGTCAACATTCTGTCTTCTTCCAGGCATACAGGACTCCTCATTCTGGAAGAAGGCCATGTGGAGGTCGATCCAGGACACTGTCAATGTGATCAGCTCCTGTCGTTCGGACCTGCATAATGTGAAGAAGAGATATGGAAACATCAAAAGGTTCCTTAAGGCCAAGATGGCTGAGGAACGCTGCCAGAGTTTCAGGACAGAAGGTGGACGAGTCCCACCGATCCACTACATGGCCTTCGAGGAGGAGTTCAAACAGATCATCCCTCCAGAGGTCCGCCCAGGAATGCATATAGTGGACATGGACCGCCCAGTGTCCCCACCTCATCCTGGTAAATTAATGGAAAATGGTTCTTATCACAGGAATAGCTTTCACACTTGATTAAAGATTTTTTTCCCCTCCACACCTGCTGTATGCCGGCGTAGATCTCCACCGAAAAGGGCGCCAAAACAGAGGAGGCCGGTAAGTGTGTTTAAAAAAACACACACATTACACACATTACATTCATTAACTGGTTCAGTGCCCATATGTACAGAAAGTGGATACCCACATACCCTTCTTTAAAATACAATTCTGGCATATTACGGCCTGCAACCATAACATTAATCAAGGTGGACACAACCACATCAGGGTTTAAGAGACTGCTTCCTAACTTAAACTGATATGTGAAGTAGTGTTTTTGTTTTAAAAAAAAAAGGACAGCTGAAAAGAGATTTCACAATTCATGTTTACATTGTAAAGTTAATGTAATTCAGTCAGCTAGCATGGTTTTTTAAGTACGTACATTGGAGGTGTTTCAGATTAGTGTAGGTTGTTTTTAGACCACATTACAAGTGTATTTATTCAATCTTTTTGATTCCTTTTCAGGGCCTTCTCGTCCTCCCAGCACCGCTGCTCCCCCTATCACCAGCTGCTCTAGTCCTGCCACTTCCAGGGTTGGTGGCTTATTCATCAGGATAAGACAAGGAGGAGGATGATAACACCACAATCATCCTCACTCCCATGGAGCATGTACCCCATCTGCCACCGCCACAGCAGCCACAACCACCACTGCCCAGGCCACAGAACAACATTCCCAATGTGGAGGAGATCACCATCTCCCTCCACCATTTGCAGGGACACCAAATGGACTACATTGGGATGCAAATGTGATGGATGGATCTAAATGTGGCAGTGGCAAAGGACACCCGCAAACAGATGGCCTTGCAGATCAAAAATCACCTGCCGGAACTAACCCAGGCCACACAGGAGCTGACTAAGGTGGCCTGGGATCAACTGCAGGCAATCAGGGAGTACATGCAGGCCATCTGGGAGCAAACCCAGAAGTTTGCGGCCCTGCTGACGGAGGTGGCGGCTCAAAAAGCAGGACCATAAAGGGCCAAGTACAACAATGGCCAGCTCCCTCCACTCCAGCACACAGGCTCATCAGTCACCCCCACAAAATGTAGTGTCTGAGGGAGGGGAGGGGGCTTTGTGGGGTCGAAGAGCTTCCTCCTCCCAATGATTTTTTGTTTTTCCGTCTTCTTTGTTTTCTATCAAACATCAACATTCTGTTAACATTTGTGCCCATTTTTTCTAGATTAAGTGAAGTGTCCTTTCAAAAAAATGTGTTTGTGTTTTTTCCAAAACAAAAGTTCATTTGAAAGTCAAATTTTTATTTACCATTAATGTGTTGTCATTGTATGTTTAGGTACTGTAGATACACTATCTAGGGGGTACATTAAGGGAATTGTGTTTTGTAGCACATGTAAAAACATGGGCCCTCATTCCGAGTTGATCGGTCGCAAGGCGAATTTAGCAGAGTTACACACGCTAAGCCGCCGCCTACTGGGAGTGAATCTTAGCTTCTTAAAATTGCGACCGATGTATTCGCAATATTGCGATTACTAACTACTTAGCAGTTTCAGAGTAGCTCCAGACTTACTCTGCCTGTGCGATCATTTCAGTGCTTGTCGTTCCTGGTTGACGTCATAAACACACCCAGCGTTCGCCCAGGCACTCCCACCGTTTCTCCGGCCACTCCTGCGTTTTTTCCGGAAACGGTAGCGTTTTCAGCCACACGCCCCTGAAACGCCGTGTTTCCGCCCAGTAACACCCATTTCCTGTCAATCACATTACGATCGCCGGAGCGAAGAAAAAGCCGTGAGTAAAAATACTTTCTTCATAGTAAAGTTACTTGGCGCAGTCGCAGTGCGAACATTGCGCATGCGTACTAAGCGGATTTTCACTGCGATGCGATGAAAAATACCGAGCGAACAACTCGGAATGAGGGCCATGATTTTGTGAGTACATTTGACCTACTGTAATGGCTTAATATGATGTCCTGTATAAATATGTCCTCCTACATCTTTGCTGCAGTCAGGCTGAACAGATGCAATGTTCATCTATTTCCACATTTAACCCCTGAAAATGTGTTTTGTCCATAAATGGGTGTACTAACTCCACCAGCATTTCCAGCTGAATCCAATGATATGTGACATGCCTATATTATGTGTGTTATTTCCAAATACTCCACATATTGGGCCAAATTCAGTAAGGATTGCAAATTCTGCTAATTATGCTGGGGGCCGACCATCGCTGGGCAAGACCATCCAGCATGTTGACTGGAGCCTCCCCCCGTTGAACAAGCAGAAATTGTGAATGCATTGCAATTTCTGCTTGCTAGCAGAAACAAAAGGAAGCCTCCTGCTGGCACAGGCCCGCCGCCATCTTCCCGATAGCGGTGGCTGCATGTGACATCATGCAGCCTCTGTGACCATGCCCCCGACATGCCCCAGTTCGGACGCATCCGCCTCCCATTTGCACAGCACCAGTCGCACTGCATTGCCACTGGAGCGCTCCTTCGCCTCCCTGGAAACAGAGAACTGCCCAACCCCCCCCCCCCCCCCCCCCCCGCAACTGCCGCTGCCTGATTGACAGGCAGAGGTGATTGCACTTTCTGCGACCACCCACAGAAAATCCGTGATGGGCGCATGCTCAGGATGGGTGCTGCACGTGTGTTCGCTTCTTTTTCTCCGAGATTTCGGTTGGATTGCTTACTGCGATCCAACCTGAATTAGGCCCGTTGTACAGTACTTGTTTTTTTTTTTTACACACAAAAATAAATGCAAATGAATGTACTAAGTTGCATAAGCAGATCTAATGATATGTGGAATGCCTATATTCTGTGTATAACTGCAACTGTATTGTCATCCTGAATTATGTTACATTGTTTTTCTGAAAAACACTGTACCATAACATTTTGTGCAGATACACTTGCAATTACACACAGAATATAGGCATGCCGCATATCGGGGTCATTCCGAGTTGATCGCTCGCTAGTTATTTTTTGTAGCGCTGCAATCAGATAGTCGCCGCCTATGGGGGAGTGTATTTTCGCTTTGCAAGTGTGCGAACGCTTGTGCATTGAGCGGTACAAAAAGTTTTGTGCAGTTTCTGAGTAGCTCTGAACTTACTCAGCCGCTGCAATCACTTCAGCCTGTCCGGTCCTAGAATTGACGTCAGACACCCGCCCTGCAAACGCTTGGACACGCCTGGGTTTTTCCAACCACTCTCTAAAAACGGTCAGTTGACACCCATATACGCCTTCTTCCTGTCAATCTTCTTGCGATCGGCTGCGGGAATGGATTTTTTGTTAGACCCATCACCCAGAACCGATCCGCTTTGTACCCGTACGACGCACCTGCGCATTGCGGTGCATACACATGCGCAGTTTTGCCGAGTTTTGACCTGATCACAGTGCTGCAAAAAATTGCTAGCGTGCGATCAAGTCGGAATGACCCCCATCGTTGGATTCAGCTGGATCTGATTGTGCGACTTAGTACATTTATATGCCTCTAATACACATTTCCCAGGGAAAATAATATAAAATGTACATGTACAGTATATGAAGCATTTTTACAGATCAAAGTTTTTTATTTTTTTAAAGTGCCAAAATTGAAAAAGTGTTTATTTATTGCAAATGTGCTTGAAAAGTGTACTTATTTGATTTCTGACATTTTCATAACAAACTCAGCCCCCCCAAAAAACACCTCTAAATTGTTAAGAGTTTTAGAGCTGTTTTGTAACCGACTTACAATATCAAACTCCATTACATCGGCTGAGTTGTATACTTAGCATTTGCAAAACATCTGGATCCGACTTCTTATCATCTCTCTAGTTTAGAGTCAAAAGCATCCGAAAAATCAGTTTTGTGGCCGCTAATACATTAGACGACTTTGCAAAATGTCCGATGTTTGCGGCTATAGCCGGAAAACATCGGACATTTTGGCATTAAAGGCTCCCTTTACATCCGACCATAGTCTTTGCAATTTTTGCTATACATGTTATAGTAAAACATCATGCAAATACACACAGTAAATTAATCATTCTTAAAAAAAAACCTGAAAGACACATTAAGGGTCACACGTTGGTTCATTATTCATTAATAAGAAAATACTAATAAGAATATGTTTCCTATGCATACCAGATATGCTCAATTGAATCTTTAGAACAAATTTAAGTGAGTTCCATAGATCACTGATGAAATGTAATAATATGTTGTATAATTACTAGTTTTACAATCACATAGTTTGATTTTAATAAAGAGAAGCGATGAAGCATCAGATTATGATAAATTATCACAAAAGATTTTCATTTGTGATTGTTAATACAATATGTTTAAAAGAAAACAAAAGAACACTTTTGGAAATGCAAAAATATGTTCTGCATTTTTTGTTATAATGATTACATATTTAATAATATTTTCCTTATTTTGATTTCCATATTTTTTGTATAGTAACTCTTACGCTGCCATCTCCCAGCAATGCAGCAATGTGATGTAATGATACATTGCGTCCGCCATACATGCTAAATGATCCACAGTATGACAACACAATATATTGTTACAACACCACGTCAGCCATGGAATTGTCTCATCCAATGCACACTTCAATGAATGATGGCTGGGAATGACTGATTGGGGGTACACACCAAAGAAAGTGTAGGATACAGTATATAGGCCCTCATTCCGAGTTGATTGCTCGCTAGATATTTTTTGTAGCCCTGCAAACGCATAGTCACCGCCCACAGGGGAGTGTATTTTTGCTTTGCAAGTGTGCGAACGCCTTTGCAGCTGAGCTCTGCAAAAATATTTTGTGCAGTTGCAGAGTAGCTCTGGACTTACTCAGCCCTTGCAATCCCTTCAGTCTTTTTGGTGCCGGACACCCGCCCAGCAAACACTTGGACACGCCTGCGTTTTCCCAAACACTCCCAGAAAACAGTCAGTTGACACCCACACAAACACCTTCTTCCTGTCAATCTCTGTGCGATCCGCTGTGCAAATGGATTCTTCATTAAATCCATCACCCAGCAATGATCCGCTTTGTACTCGTACGACGCGCCTGTGCATTGCGTGCATATGCATGCGCAGTAGTGACCTGATTGCTATGCTGCGAAAAACGGCAGCGAGCGATCAACTCGGAATGACCCCCATTGTTCCAATCCATGTCACAAGAAAATATTGGATGATAGATTGTATATTGTGTACCCAGACTAACACCCCTATTAATGTTGCTTTATATACAAATAAGTATTTGGTACGTTAACTGTTTCTGCTGTTGCTAATGAACTTATACCAGGATGCTTATGTTTCTCTCTCTCAGTACTACTGGACAAGGCTTAGATTTAGCTGTATCAAACATGTGGACAGGCAACTAAACAAATAGATAAACCATATATTATATAAACTTCAGCAAACTACACTATTAATGTACCAACTATTCCGACTTACAGTAGATAAACTTGTCCCAAGGTGAAACATGAAGTGCCAAACTCTTAATTTAAACCATGCCAAATTTGTATCATACTCATCTTTTACTTAAAACATGAATTTAAGGTACAATTTATTAGACACCTACAGGGCTTGTCTCATTTGCTGGGTTGCATTCCTTTACTTCTGTAGTGCAAGGTGGTTATGTGATGGCACTGCAGTAAAGGGACCCATACACTTCTGGGACATGGCCGTCTGACATGTCGCAGGCGATCACACCGGCAGCCTCCCGGGGGTGGGCAGGATCGCCAAAGATACATCGTATGCTGTCCTTTTGCATACAATGTATTTTGGACGATCTTGGGCGATACCAGCCACGCCTGCGGGGTTGGACATGATTGAATGTGCAGCACATTAAATCTGGAGGATCCGATCCGGTGCTCACGGGAATGCGCATCGGATCGGATCAGAAAGCAGAAACCCCTCCAAAATGCCCGATTTCATCCGATATATTGGGCCGAATGCCCGAAATCTGATGAAATCGGACATTATTGTCCTAGTGTATGGGGCCCTTAAAACCCAACAGGGGAGCCCAGTTAGTTAGGAGCCTCCAGACTGACAATTTGTATTGTATAGTGCAAGATGCTGCCTTGTTGTTTTAGGTACGGTACATTCATAGTCACTGAGACTTTGAAGCTCCAGTTGTCTTCTTCTTGCATTGATTATAATTGTGACTATTGCTTTTGGAGTTTGGATCCTCTCTGGATTGCTGCCTGCCCTGAACATTGCTCTAGCTCTGTATCGCTGCCTACCCTGACCTCAGCTGATTACTATCTGCCACCAAACTATAGTTGAAGGGCTGCAGAACTGGACAATTGTCACAGATCTGCTAATCCGGCGCTAGTTCTAAAAATCAAAAAATTATATATATAAATAAATACAACAACCAATGTACTCCGGCACTCCAGAAATCCCGCAGGACCGACTTGCTCAGGTGCCTTCCCTTGGGGGGTCACCCCAGGACACAAGCAAAGACAAAAAAGGCGGCACTCAGAGTCTTGAAAACAGTATCAAACGTGTATTAAGTGCGATCTACGTTTCGGGGACCACCTCCCCTTCGTCAGGATAACTGCACAAGTGAACAAAACAATCTTAAATAGCAATGAACTTACCCCCTTTACAAGATTCCCCACGCCCGTTCTCCCCTGGCCACGCCACTCGGGCGTCCCGTCCGGCGTCACTGTTCACTCCGGCGGAACCGGAAGTGACGTCGCGGCTCCCTCCTGTGTGACCATGGAGACGCTAAACAACAATAAAAGCATGTGTAAAAACCATCGTGTCTAGCAATAAGACTGTAGCATGAACTGCAATACAGATAAAGTGCACCTAGATATTAGCATACCAATTCATAATCGTGCTAACCAATCTGAAAATGGCTAGTGCAAATGACCATTACAATTATTTAAAAGAACAGTGTCACAATTACCATATATACACCTTCATGTGCACAGTGATTTAAAACTCAGCAAGTGTAGGCGATGGCATCACGGTACGCCTAGATCACTGGATGTAAATGATCAGTGCCACTTTGATACATCCATGTAATTAATTAATTAACATCCTGCACTAACACCTTTATGGGCCCCTTAATAAAACTAGCCCACGAGGGGCAAGAAGTATCCTGCTACATCATAGAGGACATCTTATGATTCTGACAAATTATAAAAATTTATAAAAATTTATAAAAAATTTATAAAAAATTAATGAGGCCCAAACTCTCATTGAGCCCACCTGGTTTGAGGGTATTGAGCCTATGTATCCACATAGACTCAAGCTGCAGCAATTTTTTGCCCCTGTTGCCCCCTCGAGGGGACTCAGGGACATGGTCAATGATACGATGTTTAAACGTAGCCATGCTGTGCCTATGTTCCAGAAAATGCTTGGCTACTGGCTGCTCCCCATCCCCAGATGCCAGCGCGTTCCTAATGGCAAGCCTGTGCTGCGCCATCCTCACCTTAAATTGGCATTCAGTTTTGCCAATATAGTAACGCCCACATGGGCAAATGATGGCATAAACCACAAATTTTGAAGTACACGTGAGGGGCCATCTGATGTTAAATTTCTTACCCGAATAGGGATGTGAGATGCTGTCTCCAGGGGACATATGTGTACACGTAGTGCATCCTGAGCACTTAAAACAACCATTTTTGCGAGATAAGAAATGCCTGGGAAGAGGTGGCTTAAACCTTGTCATATCAGTTTTAACTAGCCAATCTCTGATATTTCTGCCTCGTGTATAACTAGGCATCACCCTCTTGTCTCGAAAGGCTTTTAAGTCTGGGTCTGTGGCCACCAAAGGCCACAATTGACGCAGCTTCTTGGCACTTTGCTCACTCTGTGTATTAAATTCTGTGATCCATGGAATGACTTTGGTCATATCCCGTGCCTGTGTGGGTGATAGTAACTCCTCCCTATTCTTAGCTGCAGCCTTTTGTTTGGCTGCTCGGAGGAGGTTGCGTGGGTAACCTCTTTCAGCGAACCTCTGCTCCATTTCCTCCAGTTGTACCTCTCTCACCTTAGTGTTGCTGTTAACCCTACAGACCCTAAGGAACTGGGAGTATGGCAAGCCCTGTAACGTAGGTTTAGGGTGAAAGCTGTCAAATCTCAAAAGCGTATTCCGGTCTGACGGTTTTTTATAAAGGCTCGTTTCCAATCTCCCATCTCCAAGAGTCAGCTGGATGTCCAAGAAACATATCTCGGTTTTACTGTGGCTCATGGTCAATTTCACGGTGCTATCTGTGGAATTGTGCGCTGTTACAAGATCACAAAGATCCTGTACTTCACCTCTCCAAAACACTAACAGATCATCTATATATCTGTAGTAGATGAAAACTCTGTGAGCAATTGAAGAGTTGGTGAAAAATAATGCCCGATCCACCTCCCACATATAAGCATTGGCGAACGAGGGTGCCACGGCCGACCCCATGGCACACCCCATTCGCTGTCTGTAATAGACACCGTCAAAAATTAAAAAATTTTGTGACAAGGTGAAACGCAGTAATGAAATGAAAAAATCTATGTCAGGACCTGTGTATGCACTATTGCCTGTGATCAAATGCCTCACTGCTTGTAAGCCCTGTTCGTGCGGTATGCACGTGTACAGGCTTGTGACATCTATGGTGGCCAATGTGACATCCTCTGGAACTTGATCTATCACTAGCAACCTCTTTAATAGCATACTTGAATCTTTCAAATGGGTAAAAGTACCCTGCACACAGGGCTGTAAATATGCATCAAGATATATAGCTAGAGGCTCACACAGAGAACCCCGGGCAGAGATGATAGGTCTCCCCGGGGGTCTCTGTGCGTCCTTGTGTATCTTGGGAATGGTATAGAAAAGGGGAATAACCGGCCATTCAGGGGATAATTTTTGCACAATGCTGGTGCCAATGGTACCCTCATCTTTGGCCTGCTGCAACAGTTGGGTTAATTCGGCCTGATAAGCCTTAGTGGGGTCTTTGGATAACACACAATAAGTGTCCCCGTCCGACAACAGTCGGTGACACTTCTGTGTGTAATACGCTACCTCCTGGACCACAATTGCTCCCCCTTTGTCCGCACTGCGTATTACAATATCAGTCCTTTTGCTAAGCGTCTTAAGGGCTTCTCGTTCTTCCTTTTGCAAGTTATGCCATTTTCTGTGCTGCGGCTTGTTTTCTGGACTGTCCAACATGCGGTGAAAGGTCTTCAATGACGCGTTATTGGAAACCGGATCAAAACGGGATTTGGGGCCTAGCCTCTGGACCCTTGCCGGTAGTGGATTGTCGGAAGTTGCGGATGGCATTTTAGAATAATAGTCCTTGAGCTTCAATGTGCGATGTAGCCTAAATGCATCCACCTTCATTCTAAATTCATCGCCAGAGTTGGTAGGCACATATGAAAGTCCCTTATTAAGAACCTTTATCTCAGCTGGAGCAAGGGGGGTTCTTGACAGATTGAAGATTAGCGTTTCTTCGTCTTTACTGGTTTTGTTTTGTTTTTGTCTTTGGTTCTGTCCTCCCCTCCGTGTACACTTGAACTTTTTCCCCGTGCTGCTATCCCAGCACGGGGAATAATTGTAATGGTCATTTGCACTAGCCATTTTCAGATTGGTTAGCACGATTATGAATTGGTATGTTAATATCTAGGTGCACTTTATCTGTATTGCAGTTCATGCTACAGTCTTATTGCTAGACACGATGGTTTTTACACATGCTTTTATTGTTGTTTAGCGTCTCCATGGTCACACAGGAGGGAGCCGCGACGTCACTTCCGGTTCCGCCGGAGTGAACAGTGACGCCGGACGGGACGCCCGAGTGGCGTGGCCAGGGGAGAACGGGCGTGGGGAATCTTGTAAAGGGGGTAAGTTCATTGCTATTTAAGATTGTTTTGTTCACTTGTGCAGTTATCCTGACGAAGGGGAGGTGGTCCCCGAAACGTAGATCGCACTTAATACACGTTTGATACTGTTTTCAAGACTCTGAGTGCCGCCTTTTTTGTCTTTGCTTGTGTCCTGGGGTGACCCCCCAAGGGAAGGCACCTGAGCAAGTCGGTCCTGCGGGATTTCTGGAGTGCCGGAGTACATTGGTTGTTGCATTGGACCCGGGCGTGCCGTGCAGGCACACAGGATTTCTTACTCAAGGCACCTGGATCGTTTATCACCATTGACTTTCCACTCCTCAGGATTTTTTCACAGCACTAGAGCACTTTAGATGTCGGTTGCATATTTGCACGTGTTTTCCACAGTGTATCAACACTTGTCTATTTGCTATTTTTTGCACTACTTAAACAGCATTTCTCAGTGAGTGCACAACATGGCCACGGCAGCGGCTGATCAAGGTGACTTTACTTCATTTTTATTGCACTGTGACACCTATGACACTCTCAGTTTTTCTGATGTTGAGGCTGAGCTCATTTTGCACAAAGAACCTGTGTTCTCTGAAACAACTGTCACTACAGATGATGAGGCTTACAGGGACCTGTTACGTCTCAAGAAACGTGAACTTGACTATTTATACCTCAGCCGCACACTGTCGGACTACTACAGAGCAAAGCAGTTACCCCGAGGCTTCAGGGTGCACAATATACCCACCATAGGACGTTACAACATGGAGTTCTGCAAAAAGTGGATCTCTGTGCTGAACAAGTGTTCCATGGACCTAATACTGCTCGTCATTGAGGAGTCCACTAAAGAACATGACAGAACCAAAGACCTCATCACGAAATTTGAAACAGAGCACGCCGGGTTACTTTCGGACGAAAAGGCCAAGGGGTGGATGTCCAAACTACAAGAACAGGTGGAACAGTATAAATCCAACTTATTAAAGTTCAAAAAGGAGAAATTGAACAAAGTTCAGTTGGACTACGCCCACCATCGGGTTTATACCTGGCTTGGCAGCACCTCACACTTGAACACAGGGCCTGGCCCGCACCGTATGCGTAGACCCAGGGGCAGTGGCAGAGCTGGACACACGTCCGCTAGTGATTCAGACGATATACACACCAGCTCGTCGGCCACGTCTCATCGTGAGATCCCTTTAGGGGCTCGAACCCGTGCTGGGATAGCAGCACGGGGAAAAAGTTCAAGTGTACACGGAGGGGAGGACAGAACCAAAGACAAAAACAAAACAAAACCAGTAAAGACGAAGAAACGCTAATCTTCAATCTGTCAAGAACCCCCCTTGCTCCAGCTGAGATAAAGGTTCTTAATAAGGGACTTTCATATGTGCCTACCAACTCTGGCGATGAATTTAGAATGAAGGTGGATGCATTTAGGCTACATCGCACATTGAAGCTCAAGGACTATTATTCTAAAATGCCATCCGCAACTTCCGACAATCCACTACCGGCAAGGGTCCAGAGGCTTGGCCCCAAATCCCGTTTTGATCCGGTTTCCAATAACGCGTCATTGAAGACCTTTCACCGCATGTTGGACAGTCCAGAAAACAAGCCGCAGCACAGAAAATGGCATAACTTGCAAAAGGAAGAACGAGAAGCCCTTAAGACGCTTAGCAAAAGGACTGATATTGTAATACGCAGTGCGGACAAAGGGGGAGCAATTGTGGTCCAGGAGGTCGCGGATTACACACAGGAGTGTCACCGACTGTTGTCGGACGGGGACACTTATTGTGTGTTATCCAAAGACCCCACTAAGGCTTATCAGGCCGAATTAACCCAACTGTTGCAGCAGGCCAAAGATGAGGGTACCATTGGCACCAGCATTGTGCAAAAATTATCCCCTGAATGGCCGGTTATTCCCCTTTTCTATACCATTCCCAAGATACACAAGGACGCACAGAGACCCCCGGGGAGACCTATCATCTCTGCCCGGGGTTCTCTGTGTGAGCCTCTAGCTATATATCTTGATGCATATTTACAGCCCTGTGTGCAGGGTACTTTTACCCATTTGAAAGATTCAAGTATGCTATTAAAGAGGTTGCTAGTGATAGATCAAGTTCCAGAGGATGTCACATTGGCCACCATAGATGTCACAAGCCTGTACACGTGCATACCGCACGAACAGGGCTTACAAGCAGTGAGGCATTTGATCACAGGCAATAGTGCATACACAGGTCCTGACATAGATTCTTTCATTTCATTACTGCGTTTCACCTTGTCACACAATTTTTTCATTTTTGACGGTGTCTATTACAGACAGCGAACGGGGTGTGCCATGGGGTCGGCCGTGGCACCCTCGTTCGCCAATGCTTATATGTGGGAGGTGGAGCGGGCATTATTTTTCACCAACTCTTCAATTGCTCACAGAGTTTTCATCTACTACAGATATATAGATGATCTGTTAGTGTTTTGGAGAGGTGAAGTACAGGATCTTTGTGATCTTGTAACAGCGCACAATTCCACAGATAGCCCCGTGAAATTGACCATGAGCCACAGTAAAACCGAGATATGTTTCTTGGACATCCAGCTGACTCTTGGAGATGGGAGATTGGAAACGAGCCTTTATAAAAAACCGTCAGACCGGAATACGCTTTTGAGATTTGACAGCTTTCACCCTAAACCTACGTTACAGGGCTTGCCATACTCCCAGTTCCTTAGGGTCTGTAGGGTTAACAGCAACACTAAGGTGAGAGAGGTACAACTGGAGGAAATGGAGCAGAGGTTCACTGAAAGAGGTTACCCACGCAACCTCCTCCGAGCAGCCAAACAAAAGGCTGCAGCTAAGAATAGGGAGGAGTTACTATCACCCACACAGGCACGGGATATGACCAAAGTCATTCCATGGATCACAGAATTTAATACACAGAGTGAGCAAAGTGCCAAGAAGCTGCGTCAATTGTGGCCTTTGGTGGCCACAGACCCAGACTTAAAAGCCTTTCGAGACAAGAGGGTGATGCCTAGTTATACACGAGGCAGAAATATCAGAGATTGGCTAGTTAAAACTGATATGACAAGGTTTAAGCCACCTCTTCCCAGGCATTTCTTATCTCGCAAAAATGGTTGTTTTAAGTGCTCAGGATGCACTACGTGTACACATATGTCCCCTGGAGACAGCATCTCACATCCCTATTCGGGTAAGAAATTTAACATCAGATGGCCCCTCACGTGTACTTCAAAATTTGTGGTTTATGCCATCATTTGCCCATGTGGGCGTTACTATATTGGCAAAACTGAATGCCAATTTAAGGTGAGGATGGCGCAGCACAGGCTTGCCATTAGGAACGCGCTGGCATCTGGGGATGGGGAGCAGCCAGTAGCCAAGCATTTTCTGGAACATAGGCACAGCATGGCTACGTTTAAACATCGTATCATTGACCATGTCCCTGAGTCCCCTCGAGGGGGCAACAGGGGCAAAAAATTGCTGCAGCTTGAGTCTATGTGGATACATAGGCTCAATACCCTCAAACCAGGTGGGCTCAATGAGAGTTTGGGCCTCATTAATTTTTTATAAATTTTTTATAAATTTTTATAAATTTTTATAATTTGTCAGAATCATAAGATGTCCTCTATGATGTAGCAGGATACTTCTTGCCCCTCGTGGGCTAGTTTTATTAAGGGGCCCATAAAGGTGTTAGTGCAGGATGTTAATTAATTAATTACATGGATGTATCAAAGTGGCACTGATCATTTACATCCAGTGATCTAGGCGTACCGTGATGCCATCGCCTACACTTGCTGAGTTTTAAATCACTGTGCACATGAAGGTGTATATATGGTAATTGTGACACTGTTCTTTTAAATAATTGTAATGGTCATTTGCACTAGCCATTTTCAGATTGGTTAGCACGATTATGAATTGGTATGCTAATATCTAGGTGCACTTTATCTGTATTGCAGTTCATGCTACAGTCTTATTGCTAGACACGATGGTTTTTACACATGCTTTTATTGTTGTTTAGCGTCTCCATGGTCACACAGGAGGGAGCCGCGACGTCACTTCCGGTTCCGCCGGAGTGAACAGTGACGCCGGACGGGACGCCCGAGTGGCGTGGCCAGGGGAGAACGGGCATGGGGAATCTTGTAAAGGGGGTAAGTTCATTGCTATTTAAGATTGTTTTGTTCACTTGTGCAGTTATCCTGACGAAGGGGAGGTGGTCCCCGAAACGTAGATCGCACTTAATACACGTTTGATACTGTTTTCAAGACTCTGAGTGCCGCCTTTTTTGTCTTTGCTTATAAATAAATACATATATATCAAACTTTTTTTTAAAGTGAATAAAAAAATGTGAATAGGCAGCTGAGTAGAAGCAACTTGCTAGGTCGCTTAAGATTATATGAAACAAACAAAGAAAAGGTTTACTCTGCGCCAAAAAACACTATGTGATATCAGTGTGCAGTCTGTCATGTATAATGATTGACTCAGTACAACTTCAATTATAAATAACCACTTTTATATTTGGTCTGTTTAAAATTAGCAGCATAAGACACATACATACATAAACTTTGTAGCAATATTGCTCTCTATATAGACAATATAAACAATATGTTATATATTCTAAAAATAACTTGTTGGCTCTGTTTGGTAGAAATTGGATTATTAAGCACTGGCGTCCCAGTGTCAAAAAACTAGATAATAATTTAAAAAAAAGTCCCGCAAATATGATAATGCAGTCTCTCTATGGATAATATATATTAATTATTATCCATTACAATTAATATATATTATCCATAGAGAGACTGCATTATCATATTTGCGGGACTTTTTTTTTATTATTATCTAGTTTTTTGACACTGGGACGCCAGTGCTTAATAATCCAATTTCTACCAAACAGAGCCAACAAGTTATTTTTAGAATATATAACATATTGTTTATATTGTCTATATAGAGAGCAATATTGCTACAAAGTTTATGTATGTATGTGTCTTATGCTGCTAATTTTAAACAGACCAAATATAAAAGTGGTTATTTATAATTGAAGTTGTACTGAGTCAATCATTATACATGACAGACTGCACACTGATATCACATAGTGTTTTTTGGCGCAGAGTAAACCTTTTCTTTGTTCACCAAACTATAGTTGAACTCGAAACTTTCATTAGGAGACTACAAAACTGCATCACAAATATAGGATTTGGCCTCAGTGAGTACCAATGTTTCCTTCTCTGTGTTCTGTAAAACTTTATTAGTATCTTCTAGTTCCGAAATTGATTCCAGATTATCGCCCTACTACCTGCTACTTGATTGAAACCAAACACTGGTGAGAACTGTACTAAGGGAATGGGCGCTGCTAAAAGTGATTGCTTGCATACAGCTAGATACTTACCACTTATACTAACACTATAGTAATGTTACATTTGCAATCTATTCACATTATTGCATTGATTCAGTTTACAGCAATTAAGCATTTTACTGTTTCATACTTTAAATGGGAATACAAAGGATGTGTGTATTTTCTGCTTGCGTCTTGTTTTAATTTATTGTTACATGGTAAATCTGACTTTATGTATGAATTGCATAATGTCTTTTTAGCATTCACTGCTACAATTTGCTGGCAAATACATGGCACATGATCTTCTGTTCTCTATGTGCGTAACCAAACGCATCAATCTCAGAAACAGGTTCCTAGGGTTTCCTGAAAAATGGAATATCACAGGACCAGTATATAAACGTCTTAAAACAAGCATCATTATAGGGTATTTTTCATAACAATGCCACTAATCACAGCTTATTCTGAGACGGATATAGAGGCAGGCTTGGCTGCATCTTTTGCTGTAGTTGTGTCTTTATGCTAATGCAGCTTCACAGTCCTTCCCTGGGGTAAATCTTTGCCTCCGAATGTGCAAGGAGTGAGATGCCCGCTGTCAGCATCTGTACACGCTGTAATACTACTTGGTGCATCTTTAGATGCACCATCAGTTGCCTCATTGGAACTTGCACCAGCCCTATGACAGGACCAGTTTCACCATCTGAGTATGGCCCCTATTCAGCATCTTTGTATAAAACTACATTTTATAACACCCTCCAACACCCCATAACACAAATCATCTATTTTGGCCACCCTCATGTTATCTCCCAGTCACCATCCAGGAACACCCCTTCACAGCATGCAACCAATCTGTACCGCTACTCTATATATAAAAAGGGATGCATGCATGATGGGACTCAGGTGCTTACGCTTATGAAAAACACTCTCACGGCATCTGATAGCACTGCTTTGTCCGACTCAGAATCAGGCCATATACCTCAGTGTAAGTGTTTCAACCCACCACTCACTGCATATTTTTTTTGTAGTCTCCGTTTAACGAACTACCATCTTGTGCACTGTACAGTATATAAAGACTCAATAGATATTTAGGGCGTGATGTACTAAGCGTAAAATGCGGTAAACTCCCTGTTTACCGCATTTTCCTGATGTACTAACCCCCGGCCGGCAGGACAGCGCCGCGGCGGGGTATGCCAGCTTTAGCTGGCGTACGTCCATAGAAGCCTATGGGCTTCTCTCCGCAGCGCTGTGTGAGGGATCCGATCGGATCCTTTCCAGCATGCCCTGCGGCCGCCCCCGTCACCCCGCGCATGCGCAGACTGACTTCTGGGGCCGAATCCCGGAAGTCAGGCTGCCGCTGCGCATCGCGTAGGACAGCTCTTATCGGAAGAGCTGTCCTCCGCAATGCTGATCGCATATGTTAGTACATATGTGATCAGCATCGTGGCGCAGGGCGGCGATGTACATTAGTACATCCCGCCCTTAGTGAGATGACAACTTAACCTCTCAATTAATTAACAGAAAATAGTTCAATGATCAAATGTTGTGCAAATAACATTTCAAATACCTTACACTAGGCCAGGAAGCTTACATAGTGTGCCACTCGCCCCTTAGAAATAGTACACTAGGTCCTCAGTCTAACTCAGCAGCTTCCACCAGTCACATATCAAATTAATCAGCAGTCTACAGTTGTGTCTTATGCTGCCCATACTCCTAAAGATTTATTGGCAGATCTGGACGGTTGGAAAGAAAACCTGGTAATGGATGATCAGAATTGACAGTTGGCCATTTGACGTAAAACTGACAAAAATGGACGTGAATTTAACCAATTTGTCTGATTGACAATTTTTGTCTGTTTTCCAGTGATTGGGAGCAAATAGTCTATTGTCATCTGCTCTCATCCCTTACCAGATTTTCATTCCAACCAGCCAGATCTGACAATAAATCTGTAGATGTATGGCCAGCTTAAGTCACATCACATTACAACTAAGATGGATTTTCGGGTTAAACGATACATGAAAAAGATGTCCAGTGTTAGCAGGGTCACATGGGTCCTGAAGTACTCAGCGGGACCGTCTGCTGCAACTACAGCAATAATGTCTGCGGACACATCTGTATACATGGTCACAGAACATGCATACACATAAGGCCATATATAGGTTTTTACTAGTGATGAGCGGGTTCGGTTCCACGGGATCCGAACCCCCCCGAACTTCACCCATTTTACACGGGTCCGAGGCAGACTTGGATCCTCCTGCGTTGCTTGGTTAACCCGAGCGCGCCCGAACGTCATCATCCCGCTGTCGGATTCTCACGAGATTCGTATTCTAAATAAGGAGCCGCGCGTCACCGCCATTTTCACTTGTGCATTGGAGATGATAGGGAGAGGACGTGTGCAGCGTTCTCTCAGTTGTGTTTAGTGTGCTGCAAATATCTGTGTGCTGCAAATATCTGTGCTTAGTGTGCTTGCAGATATCTATGCTCAGTGTGCTGAAGTGAAAATATCTACGTTCTCTGCCTGAAAAACGCTCCATATCTGTGCTGCATTGTAGTATATAGTAGGAGGACAGTGCAGAATTTTGATGACCAGTGACAACCAGTATTATATCAATACGGTACAGTAGTCCACTGCTCTACCTACCTCTGTGTCGTCAAGTATACTATCCATCCATACCTGTGGTGCATTTAAGTTTTGCGCAGTATACTGTATATATAATAGGAGTACAGTGCATAATTTTGCTGACCACCAGTATATAATATATAGCAGTACGGTAATGTCGGCCACTGTTCTACCTACCTCTGTGTCCTCAAGTATACTATCCATCCATACCTGTAGTGCATTTAAGTTTTGCGCAGTATATGTATAGTAGAAAGACAGTGCATAATTTTTCTGACCACCAGTATATAATATATAGCAGTACGGTACAGTAGTCCACTGCGCTACCTACCTCTGTGTCGTCAAGTATACTATCCATCCATACCTGTGGTGCATTTAAGTTTTGCGCAGTATATGTATAGTAGGAGGACAGTGCATCATTTTGCTGACCACCAGTATATAATATATAGCAGTACGGTAATGTAGGCCACTGCTCTACCTACCTCTGTGTCGTCAAGTATACTATCCATCCATAACTGTGGTGCATTTAAGTTTTGCGCAGTATATATATAGTAGGAGGACAGTGCATCATTTTGCTGACCACCAGTATATAATATATAGCAGTACAGTACAGTAGGCCACTGCTCTACCTACCTCTGTGTCATCAAGTATACTATCCATCCATACCTGTGGTGCATTTAAGTTTTGCGCAGAATATATACAGTAGGAGGACAGTGCATAATTTTGCTGACCACCAGTATATAATATATAGCAGTACGGTACAGTAGTCCACTGCTCTACCTACCTCTGTGTCGTCAAGTATACTATCCATCCATACATGTGGTGCATTTAAGTTTTGTGCAGTATATGTATAGTAGGAGGACAGTGCATAATTTTGCTGACCACTAGTATATAATATATAGCAGTACGGTACAGTAGTCCACTGCTCTATCTACCTCTGTGTCGTCAAGTATACTATCCATCCATACCTGTGGTGCATTTAAGTTTTGCGCAGTATATGTATAGTAGGAGTACAGAGCAAAATTTTGCTGACCACCAGTATATAATATATAGCAGTACGGTACAGTAGTCCAATGCTCTAACTACCTCTGTGTCATCAAGTATACTATCCATCCATACCTGTAGTGCATTTAAGTTTTGCGCAGTATATATATAGTAGGAGGACAGTGCATAATTTTGCTGACCACCAGTATATAATATATAGCAGTACGGTACAGTAGTCCACTGCTCTACCTACCTCTGTGTCGTCAAGTATACTATCCATCCATACCTGTGGTGCATTTAAGTTTTGCGCAGTATATATACAGTAGGAGGACAGTGCATAATTTTGCTGATGACCAGTATATAATATATAGCAGTACGGTACAGTAGGCCACTGCTCTACCTACCTCTGTGTCGTCAAATATACTATCCATCCATACCTGTGGTGCATTTAAGTTTTGTGCAGTATATATATATAGTAGAAGGACAGTGCATAATTTTGCTGACCACCAGTATATAATATATAGCAGTACGGTACAGTAGTCCACTGCTCTACTTACCTCTGTGTCGTCAAGTATACTATCCATCCATACCTGTGGTGCATTTAAGTTTTGCGCAGTATATGTATAGTAGGAGGACAGTGCATAATTTTGCTGACCACCAGTATATAATATATAGCAGTACGGTACAGTAGGCCAGTGCTCTACCTACCTCTGTGTTATCAAGTATACTATCCATCCATACCTGTGGTGCATTTAAGTTTTGCACATTACATATATAGTAGGAGGACAGTGCATAATTTTCCTGACCACCAGTATATAATATATAGCAGTACGGTACAGTAGTCCACTGCTCTACCTACATCTGTGTCGTCAAGTATACTATCCATCCATACCTGTGGTACATTTAAGTTTTGCGCAGTATATATATAGTAGGAGGACAGTGCATAATTTTGCTGACCACCAGTATATAATATATAGCAGTACGGTACAGTAGTCCACTGCTCTACCTACCTCTGTGTCGTCAAGTATACTATCCATCCATACCTGTGGTGCATTTAAGTTTTGCGCAGTATATATATAGTAGGAGGACAGTGCATAATTTTGCTGACCACCAGTATATAATATATAGCAGTACGGTACAGTAGGCCATTGCTATTCTGACAAAACCGCCGTGGGATAAGGGCGGAGAAACGCGTAAGGAGCTCATTTAAACCCATCCAAAGGTTTCTCCACGGCCTTCACAAAAAGGACAGCCGATTACGGACAGCACACAGCCACTACTGCTGCGTGAGTTCACTGCAGAGATCTCGCGGCGAGTGCGAGAAATTTAAGTCCGGTAAGACTGACCCGTTGATTTACAGCGCAAACAACTGGACACTGTCAGCTTTGTTTGAACTGAGGTGTAGCATAGCGCCTGACATCACTGCTACGGCGCCCTCCCTCAGCTCATTCACACAGCGATCACATAACATTAACAACGGAGGAGTCACTGCATGTTGGTTTGCTTGCCACTAAAATCCTCACGCTGCTGATTGACTGACAACAAAAGATCTAAGGAGACAAGTGTAAACGGGACACTCACTGTCCATTAAAAACCTTATGGTTTATATAAGCACCTTATATCCCTAAATCTAAAGAATATTGCAATTAAGGGCTTTGGTGCAGCTGGATAAAATTGGAGACAATTATGAGAGAAGCAATTATATAGCTATAAGTGTTATATGTCTGTCACATTGAATTGTTTTTAGAATATTGTATAATAAAACATTTTTATTTTAATACTATAGCGCTTCCTGATATATACATATCCTTTTTGTATTTTTAAGCTATTGATATTACACTGGCATATAATTCCACACATTAAAAAATGGAGAACAAAAATGTGGAGGGTAAAATAGGGAAAGATCAAGATCCACTTCCACCTCGTGCTGAAGCTGCTGCCACTAGTCATGGTCGAGACGATGAAATGCCATCAACATCGTCTGCCAAGGCCGATGCCCAATGTCATAGTAGAGAGCATGTAAAATCCAAAAAACAAAAGTTCAGTAAAATGACCCAAAAATCAAAATTAAAATCGTCTGAGGAGAAGCGTAAACTTGCCAATATGCCATTTACGACACGGAGTGGCAAGGAACGGCTGAGGCCCTCTCCTATGTTCCTCATGACTAGTGGGTCAGCCTCACATGAGGATGGAAGCACTCATCCTCTCGCTAGAAAAATGAAAAGACTTAAGCTGGCAAAAGCACAGCAAAGAACTGTGCGTTCTTCTAAATCACAAATCCCCAAGGAGAGTCCAATTGTGTCGGTTGCGATGCCTGACCTTCCCAACACTGGACGGGAAGATGTGGCACCTTCCACCATTTGCACGCCCCCTGCAAGTGCTGGAAGGAGCACCTGCAGTCCAGTTCCTGATAGTCAAATTGAAGATGTCACTGTTGAAGTACACCAGGATGAGGATGTGGGTGTTGCTGGCACTGAGGAGAAAATTGACAAGGAGGATTCTGATGGTGAGGTGGTTTGTTTAAGTCAGGCACCCGGGGAGACACCTGTTGTCCGTGGGATGAATATGGCCATTGACATGCCTGGTCAAATTACAAAAAAAATCACCTCTTCGGTGTGGAATTATTTTAACAGAAATGCAGACATTTGTCAAGCCGTGTGTTGCCTTTGTCAAGCTGTAATAAGTAGGGGTAAGGACGTTAACCACCTAGGAACATCCTCCCTTATATGTCACCTGGAGCGCATTCATCAGAAGTCATTGACAATTTCAAAAACTTTGGGTGACAGCGGAAGCAGTCTACTGACAACTAAATCCCTTCCTCTTGTAACCAAGCTCCTGCAAACCACACCACCAACTCCCTCAGTGTCAATTTCCTCCTTATACAGGAAAGCCAATATTCCTGCAGGCCATGTCACTGTCAAGTCTGACGAGTCCTCTCCTGCCTGGGATTCCTCCGATGCATCCTTGAGTGTAACACCTACTGCTGCTGGCGCTGCTGTTGTTGCAGCTGGGAGTCAATCGTAATCCCAGAGGGGAAGTCGGAAGACCACTTGTACTACTTCCAGTAAGCAATTGACTGTCCAACAGTCCTTTGCGAGGACGATGAAATATCACAGCAGTCATCCTGCTGCAAAGCGGATAACTCAGGCCTTGGCATCCTGGGCGGTGTTAAATGTGTTTCCAGTATCCACCGTTAATTCACAGGGAACTAGAGTATTGCTTGAGGTACTGTGTCCCCGGTACCAAATACCATCTAGGTTCCACTTCTCTAGGCAGGCGATACCGAGAATGTACACAGACCTCAGAAAAAGAGTCACCAGTGTCATAAAAAATGCAGTTGTACCCAATGTCCACTTAACCACGGACATGTGGACAAGTGGACCAGGGCAGACTCAGGACTATATGACTGTGACAGCCCACTGGGTAGATGTATTGCCTCCCTCAGCAAGAACAGCAGCAGCGGCACCAGCAGCAGCATCTCGCAATCGCCAACTCGTTCCTAGGCAGGCTACGCTTTGTATCACCGCTTTTCAGAAGAGGCACACAGCTGACAACCTCTTACGGAAACTGAGGAACATCATCGCAGAATGGCTTACCACAATTGGACTCTCCTGGGGATTTGTGACATCGGACAACGCCACCAATATTGTGCGTGCATTACATGTGGGCAAATTCCAGCACGTCCCATGTTTTGCACATACTTTCAATTTGGTGGAGCAGAATTTTTTTCTAAACGACAGGGGCATGCAAGAGATGCTGTCGGTGGCCCGAAGAATTGAGGGCCACTTTCGGCATTCAGCCACCGCGTGCCGAAGACTGGAGCACCAGCAAACACTCCTGAACCTGCCCTGCCATCATCTGAAGCAAGAGGTGGTAACGAGGTGGAATTCAACCCTCTATATGCTTCAGAGGATGGAGGAGCAGCAAAAGGCCATTCAAGCTTATACAGCTACCTACGATATAGGCAAAGAAGGGGGAATGCACCTGACTCAAGCGTAGTGGAGAATGATTTCAACGTTGTGCAAGGTTCTGCAACCCTTTGAACTTGCCACACGTGCAGTCAGTTCAGACACTGCCAGCCTGATTCAGGTCATTCCCCTCATTAGGCTTTTGCAGAAAAAGCTGGAGAGAATGAAGAAGGAGCTAAAACAGAGCGATTCTGCTAGGCATGTGGGACTTGTGAATGGAGCCCTTAATTCGCTTAACCAGGATTCACGGGTGGTCAATCTGTTGAAATCAGAGCACTACATTTTGGCCACCGTGCTCGATCCTAAATTTAAAACCTACGATGGATCTCTCTTTCCAGCATACACAAGTCTGCAGAGGTTCAAAGACCTGCTGGTGAGAAAATTGTCAAGTCAAGCGGAACGTGACCCGTCAACAGCTCCTCCTTCACATTCTCCTGCAACTGGGGCTGCGAGGAAAAGGCTAAGAGTTCCGAGCCCACCTGCTGGCGGTGATGCAGGGCAGTCTGGAGCGAGTGCTGACATCTGGTATGGATTGAAGGACCTGCCAACGATTACTGACATGTTGTCTACTGTCACTGCATATGATTCTGTCACCATTGAAAGAATAATGGAGGATTATATGAGTGACTGCATCCACGTACAGTCCGTACGTATACTGGCAGGAAAAAGAGGCAATTTGGAGGCCCTTGCACAAACTGGCTTTATTTTACCTAAGTTGCCCCCCCTCCAATGTGTACTCCGAAAGAGTGTTTAGTGCAGGCGCTCACCTTGTCAGCAATCGGCGTACGAGGTTACTTCCAGAAAATGTGGAGAAGATGATGTTCATCAAAATGAATTATAATCATTTCATCCGTGGAGACATTCTCCAGCAATTGCCTCCAGAAGGTACACAGGGACCTGAGATGGTGGATTCCAGTGGGGACAAATTAATAATCTGTGAGGAGGGGGATGTACACAGTGAAAGGGGTAAGGAATCGGACGATGAGGAGGAGGTGGACATCTTGCCTCTGTAGAGCCAGTTTGTGCAAGGAGAGATTGATTGCTTCTTTTTTGGTGGGGGCCCAAACCAACCAGTCATTTCAGTCACAGTCGTGTGGCAGACCCTGTCGCTGAAATGATGGGTTTGTTAAAGTGTGCATGTCCTATTTATACAACATAAGGGTGGGTGGGAGGGCCCAAGGACAATTCCATCTTGCACCTCTTTTTTCTTTCATTTATCTTTGCATCATGTGCTGTTTGGGGACTATTTTTTGAAGTGCCATCCTGTCTGACACTGCAGTGCCACTCCTAAATGGGCCAGGTGTTTGTGTCGGCCACTTCGGTCACTTAGCTTAGCCATCCAGCAACCTTGGTGCACCTCTATTTTTTCTTTGCATCATGTGCTGTTTGGGGACTATTTTTTGAAGTACCATCCTGTCTGACACTGCAGTGCCACTCCTAGATGGGCCAGGTGTTTGTGTCGGCCAGTTGGGTCGCTTAGCTTAGTCACACAGCTACCTCATTGCACCTCTTTTTTTCTTTGCATCATGTGCTGTTTGGGGACTATCTTTTAAATCTGCCACCCTGTCTGACACTGCAGTGCCACTCCTAGATGGGCCAGGTGTTTGTGTCGGCAACTTGTGTCGCTTAGCTTAGCCATCCAGCGACCTTGGTGCACCTCTTTTTTTCTTTGCATCATGTGCTGTTTGGGGACTATTTTTTAAATCTGCCATCCTATCTGACACTGCAGTGCCACTCCTAGATGGGCCAGGTGTTTGTGTTGGCCACTTGTGTCGCTTAGCTTAGCCATCCAGCGAACTTGGTGCAAATTTTAGGACTAAAAATAATATTGTGATGTGTGAGGTGTTCAGAATAGACTGGAAATGAGTGGAAATTATGGTTATTGAGGTTAATAATACTATGGGATCAAAATAACCCCCAAATTCTATGATTTAAGCTGTTTTTGAGGGGTTTTTGTAAAAAAAAACACCCGAATCCAAAACACACCCGAATCCGACAAAAAATTTTCAGGGAGGTTTTGCCAAAACGCGTCCGAATCCAAAACACGGCCGCGTAACCGAATCCAAAACCAAAACACAAAACCCGAAAAATGTCCGATGCACATCACTAGTTTTTACCTATCATTGACTTATGTCCCTTTAAGCCTGGAGAGGTGAAATAAGCTTAGGATGAGTACAGTCAGGGCTTGTTCATGTAATCATGACACATTAAGATGTGGACACATTGCAGAGTTGCAGGTGAAAGAGAGCTGTTGGAACAATATGCAATCATGATGAAGACTTTTCTGGTTGGTTAATTCATTAGAGTTGCAGCTATGTTATATAAAGTAGCGGCCATCAATATGCATTTGCATTCGCATTTGAACTTCAGTGTGAAATAAAATTTCCAAATTTCATATTGATTAATAATGAGGTAAAGACACTATTATTTATTGCGTATGTGACAGTTTATTTTATTATTATATTGTGTACAAATAGGGTAATATGACTATTTTCTATTAATGCTGTTAGTTTAGTAAGCCATGTCTCTATACTATTGTGGGCATTAAGGGCCTAGATCAGGTTGCATCGCAAAGGCTGCATTTACTGTGCGTGCACACGCCGGATGGGACCTGCGCATGCACTCGCAGGTTCTATTGCTGAAATTGCGGTCGCATCATCTGAATTAGCCCCTTAATGTCCTGATTGACAGGCAGAGGTGTTCGCAGGGCGGCGGTGGTGGCAACTAAGCATTTTCGGAGCAGCGCCAGGGAAACAGGGGAGTGTCTGCTGCATTTTTGGGGTGCCTGCGTGTCGTCACATGTCAGGCCCTACCCCCGCACAGGAAGAAAAGCATCGTACAGCGGCGATGCTTTTCTACCTGGCGAGTAGCTGCCAGCCAGCGCAGCTCCTGTGTGGCGTCACACAGGTGCCGCAGCCCGCCCCCCAATGTCGTTATAATGATGTTGGCATGCCCCCTCCCGCCCTGCGACCACCTATGCCTGTCAATCAGGCAGAGGTGATCGCAGCCCTGAGATGCTTTTAGCATCTCACTGGGCTCTAATGGTGCAAACTCGGAGTGCGGCCGCTATGCATGCGCATACCACAAAAGGATCCAGACTGCGATCGCTGTTGATGCAGTGATCCAGTTTCAATCAGCCCCTATGTGTGAGTTGTAGTGCACAAATCAGAAATTGTACTGTAGCTTAACATTATTCAATTGTGATCATTTGCACAGTAAGGGAATGTGTTAAAAATTTTCCAGTACTGTAACTATCATCTAAATTTGTTTATACTATTAATTTATATAATGGCTGGCCACTTCCACATCTTTTGTTTTGAGAGCTTGCAAATAGAAATATCTGAGCTTCTCTACACAGTGCGTATTTCAGTTAAACTTGGCCAGTTTGTCAGTCTTGAACTTTTGGTTGATCTTGAAAAGTTAACTCTGGTTCAAACTCCATGTACGATTTCAAAGAGTGCACCCTCAGCTTGTAGTTATAGATTGTTAAAATTAAGTATAAAATGTTTCTGTCCTGTATAAAATGCTACATTTTATAGTACTGTATATTCATAATTTTTTTCTTTTCTTAATTCATGCAGTGAATTTCAACATCGGAATTTGCGTAATAAAATAAATGTCTGTGGAAAATAAAACATTTGCAACAAATTGCAGCATCTCTAATTCCAAACCACAATTTGCAATCTGCAGCAGCTTCATGCTGTGCTAGACAGCCCTGAATACTAACCAACACCTTTATAGGGGTGTTTTCAATTGCAGTCGGAAATTGCCATCTTGTCGGAAAGACAGCAGTTTCCGACTTTTTTGGTCAGAATGTATTCCGACCTAATCAATCCTCCCTCCATTTTTCCGTCAAGTCGGAAAACACGTGGATCAGCGGAATAGCCACGGATCCACGTGTTTTGTCAGAAATGCAGCCAAATCTGACAGGTTTTAGCCCCGTTTCCGACAATGGCCCTCATTCCGAGTTGTTCGCTCGCAAGCTGCTTTTAGCAGCTTTGCACACGCTAAGCCGCCGCCTACTGGGAGTGAATCTTAGCTTAGCAAAATTGCGAATGAAAGATTCGCAATATTGCGAAAAGACTTGTCTGTGCAGTTTCTGAGTAGCTCGAGACTTACTCTTCCAGTGCGATCAGTTCAGTGCTTGTCGTTCCTGGTTTGACGTCACAAACACACCCAGCGTTCGCCCAGACACTCCTCCGTTTCTCCAGCCACTCCCGCGTTTTTCCCAGAAACGGTAGCGTTTTTTCAAACACTCCCATAAAACGGCCTGTTTCTGCCCAGAAACACCCACTTCCTGTCAATCACATTACGATCACCAGAACGAAGAAAAAACCTCGTAATGCCGTGAGTAAAATACCTAACTGCATAGCAAATTTACTTGGCGCAGTCGCAGTGCGAACATTGCGCATGCGCAGTTAGCGGAAAATCGCTGCGATGCGAAGAAAATTACTGAGCGAACAACTCGGAATGACCACCAATGTCATTCCACCTTTAAGAAAAGTTGGATTTGCATTGTCGGGAACGTCCAAATCCTGTCGGTCTGTCAGAAAGGACCCGACATCTATTGAATACCCCCCATAGACACATTCCTTTCTCTGTGTTTTTGTGATGGTGGAAAAACAAATATATTTCAATCTCTCATCTCTGCTCTGCTGATTTCTACATTTAATTCAACACTTATCCCCTTAATGCTCAAGATATTGATCTGAAAAGACTATTGGCCTGAGTAAGGGGTGGATGCAATGCCAATGTTTGTGCAGCTGTACTGTGTACTATGCATACAACAAGACAGATCTTATGATT
Source organism: Pseudophryne corroboree (assembly GCF_028390025.1). Taxonomy (NCBI): domain Eukaryota; kingdom Metazoa; phylum Chordata; class Amphibia; order Anura; family Myobatrachidae; genus Pseudophryne; species Pseudophryne corroboree. The sequence continues at coordinate 525,961,517 of NC_086447.1, read as the reverse complement.
GTTTTGCACTGTGCATGCCTTTGTGCTAGATATTTATGATAGACAGATCAGGATTGATCTTTTGTGTAGATCTGAGATCAATACTTTCATATTGAGATGGTGCAATTATAAGCAGATAAGGATTTAGTATGTGTCATAGTGATGATTTGACAACAGGAGATTCTCCTCCAGAAGGTGATGTGGTCTCCCAACAGCTACAGAGCTGTGTGACAGACACTGCCCTATATACTGTCCTGTGATAGACACTATCATGGTGCAAAGGTCTACTCTCTAGACCATACTTTGCCTCAGATCATTCACTGCATCTCATTCACTGTGTTCCTCTCTGCCTGCTTTCCCCCATAGATGGCTGCTCTTTCTTCTTACCCTTATTCCCTACCATATCTATAGCAACCGGGATGAAATTAAATACATGTTCAAGGAATGATTGCAGCATTCCTATTGCATCCTTTAGGAGCAATACACTGTACTTGTTGTTGTTTTAGGGAGGTAGATTCAGTCACAGTAATAGATGAGATCAATGTAGACAAGATTGCAACACATCACACAGTAACTAAGAGACAACCCACTATGTTTTTAACTTTAACTACATTGTTTGTATTTTATGTTGCCAGATAGAAGAATCCCATATTCTCTCTCCCCTACTCACATTTAAACCCCAGTTGCAATCCTCTTAAAATACCTATCTCCGCCCACAGAAATCAGTCACTCATTGTCTCCTATACTCATCAAAGCTTTAATCAACATTTTGAGGTAGATTTGTTCAATTTTAGTTTGTCAAGGTCATCAATGATCAGCAGCTTTGATCAATGTAAAGTGGCAAATGTAATAAATGCTAAATCAGGGCTGCTTAGTGTTTAATACAGTTGCTGCTCTGATAAACCGATATTTAGGAAATCGACCCTGGTTTGTCTCAGACCATGCAAGCATGCTATTTCTTATCCAAACCCAGATGGCATCTGAACTCCCTACACTCACCTCATACATCTCATACACTTCTTGTCCACACACAACATATTGGAATATTTTTCAGACCTTCAGGCTTTTTTGTCAAACACTCCACACATACTGCATTTACTAAGGTCAATCATTTGATTACTAATCAATCTAAAAGTCTCTATTGCTTCTATTTAGCTAGGTTCTTATTGATTCATGTGCCACCACAAGCTTCTTAGTTCTCACACACGTGTTGTTCTTAACCTACTGTACTTATCAAACATCTCTTTCTCTCTGGGTTCAACTCTTCTTTGCTAGGACTTTCAACTATTGTATCATAATGTTCTGTGGCCCTTTATCTATACCACTTATAAAACTAATCCGTTTCTTTGGATTTCAATATAACCTCTGTGTAGATGACAATTAAATGTATTATGTCGGGATAATTTGCCAATGTTTTGGCCCACATTAATGAATTAATTTTATGGCTACTTCCCACTGTATAATAATAGGGCATCTCTAAATAGGCAAATAAAGGCAAACTGGTAAAAAGTAGGCATTTGAATTATGGAAGTTTATTTTATAAAAATACATTCTTTTCTGTTTTGCTTATACACGGAGATTTGCTGGAAATGCTTTACAAAAAACACTACTGACTTTTAGAGACATCATTAAAACATTAACATAATTTTTAACATTAATCAACCTAAATCAGTTACAATCATGGCACCCCACTAAGGGCATGAATCAGAGCTATATGCAAACTTGTGAAAAAAAGAAACATTAAAGTATTTAGAAGGGACGGGCGGTATATAGGGCTCAGTTCACCAAGCAGCTGTGTGAGTAAGAGGGATAGTCAGTCCCATAGATTTGAAACACACTGCACTTCTTTGAGGAAAGAGTACAATTCACAAGTGAAGTGAAATTGAATTCATTAATATTTATTTAAAATATATACTAAAAAGACACTTCTTTATTATATAGTAAAAACACCTGTTGTGGTGTATATTAGTTTGCATACATTATATTAAAATCACAAGCAAAAAAATATACGTATGCAAACTTGTTGGTTTGTGCATGTGCAGTTTAGTGGCACTGCTGCCAAGAGGGTGGAGTGGGTACTAATAACCCGGGCCTGATAGATAGGCCTGGGGGGGAGAAACCTGGTCTGCTGCCATCCCCTGCTCCCCTTACCTGTCGGCAGCAGCAGCTGAGTTTCACAGCCAGTACATGCTGCTGGGCGATGGCTGAGCTGTGGTGGGGCAGATAGGCTGGGTTTGCCCCTGGCTCTAGATTTGCCCCTGGCTGAGAGGCACAATAGCTCCCCCCAAATCTGCACTAATTTGCATAATGGGCATAGCCATGCCTCCCCATGATTAGGCCACGTCACCCAGAAGTACCTGGGCCTGTCATGGCTCACTACAACACCGATCATTGGATGCAGTGATAAGAACAGCACTCCCTAACCCACAGCATGATTGACATGTTGCTGCCATTTGGGGGTGGAGGTGGCGATGGTGAGCATTTTATAAATCAGAGGCATGTCGACTCCATTTTGTTGGGTACTAAGGTCAGGGTCTGCATCTTCCAATGTAGAATTTCTGGCCTTTGCTGCGTGAACACACAGGACATACTGAGTAATACATAAAACGCTTCATGTGGCATTAGCATTAGAGATGAGCGGGTTCGGTTTCTCTGAATCCGAACCCGCCCGAACTTCAGCTTTTTTTACACGGATCTGAGCGACTCGGATCTTCCCGCCTTGCTAGGTTAACCCGAGCGCGCCCGAACGTCATCATGACGCTGTCGGATTCTCGCGAGACTCGGATTCTATATAAGGAGCCGCGCGTCGCCGCCATTTTCACACGTGCATTGAGATTGATAGGGAGAGGACGTGGCTGGCGTCCTCTCCATTTAGATTAGGGTTGAGAGAGAGAGAGAGAGATTGACCTGAGGCTGTGATACTGTAGAAGAGAGTGCAGAGTTTAGTGACTGACGACCACAGTGACCACCAGACAGTGCAGTTGTTTGTTTTATTTAATATATCCGTTCTCTGCCTGAAAAAAACGATACACACAGTGACTCAGTCACATACCATATCTGTGTGCACTGCTCAGCCCAGTGTGCTGCATCAATGTATATATATATCTGACTGTGCTCAGCTCACACAGCTTATAATTGTGGGGGAGACTGGGGAGCACTGCAGTGCCAGTTATAGGTTATAGCAGGAGCCAGGAGTACATAATATTATATTAAAATTAAACAGTGCACACTTTTGCTGCAGGAGTGCCACTGCCAGTGTGACTAGTGACCAGTGACCTGACCACCAGTATATATAATATTAGTAGTATACTATCTCTTTATCAACCAGTCTATATTAGCAGCAGACACAGTACAGTGCGGTAGTTCACGGCTGTGGCTACCTCTGTGTCGGCACTCGGCAGCCCGTCCATAATTGTATATACCACCTAACCGTGTTTTTTTTTTCTTTCTTTATAGTCATACTAGTTACGAGTATACTATCTCTTTATCAACCAGTCTATATTAGCAGCAGACACAGTACAGTGCGGTAGTTCACGGCTGTGGCTACCTCTGTGTCGGCACTCGGCAGCCCGTCCATAATTGTATATACCACCTAACCGTGGTTTTTTTTTCTTTCTTTATACATACATACTAGTTACGAGTATACTATCTCTTTATCAACCAGTCTATATTAGCAGCAGACACAGTACAGTGCGGTAGTTCACGGCTGTGGCTACCTCTGTGTCGGCACTCGGCAGCCCGTCCATAATTGTATATACCACCTAACCGTGGTTTTTTTTTCTTTCTTTATACATACATACTAGTTACGAGTATACTATCTCTTTATCAACCAGTCTATATATTAGCAGCAGACACAGTACAGTGCGGTAGTTCACGGCTGTGGCTACCTCTGTGTCGGCACTCGGCAGCCCGTCCATAATTGTATATACCACCTAACCGTGGTTTTTTTTTCTTTCTTTATACATACATACTAGTTACGAGTATACTATCTCTTTATCAACCAGTCTATATATTAGCAGCAGACACAGTACAGTGCGGTAGTTCACGGCTGTGGCTACCTCTGTGTCGGCACTCGGCAGCCCGTCCATAATTGTATATACCACCTAACCGTGGTTTTTTTTTCTTTCTTTATACATACATACTAGTTACGAGTATACTATCTCTTTATCAACCAGTCTATATTAGCAGCAGACACAGTACAGTGCGGTAGTTCACGGCTGTGGCTACCTCTGTGTCGGCACTCGGCAGCCCGTCCATAATTGTATATACCACCTAACCGTGGTTTTTTTTTCTTTCTTTATACATACATACTAGTTACGAGTATACTATCTCTTTATCAACCAGTCTATATATTAGCAGCAGACACAGTACAGTGCGGTAGTTCACGGCTGTGGCTACCTCTGTGTCGGCACTCAGCAGCCCGTCCATAATTGTATATACCACCTAACCGTGTTTTTTTTTCTTTCTTTATACATACATACTAGTTACGAGTATACTATCTCTTTATCAACCAGTCTATATATTAGCAGCAGACACAGTACAGTGCGGTAGTTCACGGCTGTGGCTACCTCTGTGTCGGCACTCGGCAGCCCGTCCATAATTGTATATACCACCTAACCGTGGTTTTTTTTTCTTTCTTTATACATACATACTAGTTACGAGTATACTATCTCTTTATCAACCAGTCTATATATTAGCAGCAGACACAGTACAGTGCGGTAGTTCACGGCTGTGGCTACCTCTGTGTCGGCACTCGGCAGCCCGTCCATAATTGTATATACCACCTAACCGTGGTTTTTTTTTCTTTCTTTATACATACATACTAGTTACGAGTATACTATCTCTTTATCAACCAGTCTATATTAGCAGCAGACACAGTACAGTGCGGTAGTTCACGGCTGTGGCTACCTCTGTGTCGGCACTCGGCAGCCCGTCCATAATTGTATATACCACCTAACCGTGGTTTTTTTTTCTTTCTTTATACATACATACTAGTTACGAGTATACTATCTCTTTATCAACCAGTCTATATTAGCAGCAGACACAGTACAGTGCGGTAGTTCACGGCTGTGGCTACCTCTGTGTCGGCACTCGGCAGCCCGTCCATAATTGTATATACCACCTAACCGTGGTTTTTTTTTTTTCTTTATAGTCATACTAGTTACGAGTATACTATCTCTTTATCAACCAGTCTATATTAGCAGCAGACACAGTACAGTGCGGTAGTTCACGGCTGTGGCTACCTCTGTGTCGGCACTCGGCAGCCCGTCCATAATTGTATATACCACCTAACCGTGTTTTTTTTCTCTTTCTTTATACATACATACTAGTTACGAGTATACTATCTCTTTATCAACCAGTCTATATTAGCAGCAGACACAGTACAGTGCGGTAGTTCACGGCTGTGGCTACCTCTGTGTCGGCACTCGGCAGCCCGTCCATAATTGTATATACCACCTAACCGTGGTTTTTTTTTCTTTCTTTATACATACATACTAGTTACGAGTATACTATCTCTTTATCAACCAGTCTATATTAGCAGCAGACACAGTACAGTGCGGTAGTTCACGGCTGTGGCTACCTCTGTGTCAGCACTCGGCAGCCCGTCCATAATTGTATATACCACCTAACCGTGGTTTTTTTTTCTTTCTTTATACATACATACTAGTTACGAGTATACTATCTCTTTATCAACCAGTCTATATATTAGCAGCAGACACAGTACAGTGCGGTAGTTCACGGCTGTGGCTACCTCTGTGTCGGCACTCGGCAGCCCGTCCATAATTGTATATACCACCTAACCGTGTTTTTTTTTCTTTCTTTATAGTCATACTAGTTACGAGTATACTATCTCTTTATCAACCAGTCTATATTAGCAGCAGACACAGTACAGTGCGGTAGTTCACGGCTGTGGCTACCTCTGTGTCGGCACTCGGCAGCCCGTCCATAATTGTATATACCACCTAACCGTGGTTTTTTTTTCTTTCTTTATACATACATACTAGTTACGAGTATACTATCTCTTTATCAACCAGTCTATATATTAGCAGCAGACACAGTACAGTGCGGTAGTTCACGGCTGTGGCTACCTCTGTGTCGGCACTCGGCAGCCCGTCCATAATTGTATATACCACCTAACCGTGGTTTTTCTTTCTTTCTTTATACATACATACTAGTTACGAGTATACTATCTCTTTATCAACCAGTCTATATTAGCAGCAGACACAGTACAGTGCGGTAGTTCACGGCTGTGGCTACCTCTGTGTCGGCACTCGGCAGCCCGTCCATAATTGTATATACCACCTAACCGTGGTTTTTTTTTCTTTCTTTATACATACATACTAGTTACGAGTATACTATCTCTTTATCAACCAGTCTATATATTAGCAGCAGACACAGTACAGTGCGGTAGTTCACGGCTGTGGCTACCTCTGTGTCGGCACTCGGCAGCCCGTCCATAATTGTATATACCACCTAACCGTGGTTTTTTTTTCTTTCTTTATAGTCATACTAGTTACGAGTATACTATCTCTTTATCAACCAGTCTATATTAGCAGCAGACACAGTACAGTGCGGTAGTTCACAGCTGTGGCTACCTCTGTGTCGGCACTCGGCAGCCCGTCCATAATTGTATATACCACCTAACCGTGGTTTTTTTTTCTTTCTTTATACATACATACTAGTTACGAGTATACTATCTCTTTATCAACCAGTCTATATTAGCAGCAGACACAGTACAGTGCGGTACTAGTATCCATCTCCATTGTTTACCTGAGGTGCCTTTTAGTTGTGCCTATTAAAATATGGAGAACAAAAATGTTGAGGTTCTAAAATTAGGGAAAGATCAAGATCCACTTCCACCTCGTGCTGAAGCTGCTGCCACTAGTCATGGCCGAGACGATGAAATGCCAGCAACGTCGTCTGCCAAGGCCGATGCCCAATGTCATAGTACAGAGCATGTCAAATCCAAAACACCAAATATCAGAAAAAAAAGGACTCCAAAACCTAAAATAAAATTGTCGGAGGAGAAGCGTAAACTTGCCAATATGCCATTTACGACACGGAGTGGCAAGGAACGGCTGAGGCCCTGGCCTATGTTCATGGCTAGTGGTTCAGCTTCACATGAGGATGGAAGCACTCAGCCTCTCGCTAGAAAAATGAAAAGACTCAAGCTGGCAAAAGCAGCACAGCAAAGAACTGTGCATTCTTCGAAATCCCAAATCCACAAGGAGAGTCCAATTGTGTCGGTTGCGATGCCTGACCTTCCCAACACTGGACGTGAAGAGCATGCGCCTTCCACCATTTGCACGCCCCCTGCAAGTGCTGGAAGGAGCACCCGCAGTCCAGTTCCTGATAGTCAGATTGAAGATGTCAGTGTTGAAGTACACCAGGATGAGGAGGATATGGGTGTTGCTGGCGCTGGGGAGGAAATTGACCAGGAGGATTCTGATGGTGAGGTGGTTTGTTTAAGTCAGGCACCCGGGGAGACACCTGTTGTCCGTGGGAGGAATATGGCCGTTGACATGCCAGGTGAAAATACCAAAAAAATCAGCTCTTCGGTGTGGAGGTATTTCACCAGAAATGCGGACAACAGGTGTCAAGCCGTGTGTTCCCTTTGTCAAGCTGTAATAAGTAGGGGTAAGGACGTTAACCACCTCGGAACATCCTCCCTTATACGTCACCTGCAGCGCATTCATAATAAGTCAGTGACAAGTTCAAAAACTTTGGGTGACAGCGGAAGCAGTCCACTGACCAGTAAATCCCTTCCTCTTGTAACCAAGCTCACGCAAACCACCCCACCAACTCCCTCAGTGTCAATTTCCTCCTTCCCCAGGAATGCCAATAGTCCTGCAGGCCATGTCACTGGCAATTCTGACGATTCCTCTCCTGCCTGGGATTCCTCCGATGCATCCTTGCGTGTAACGCCTACTGCTGCTGGCGCTGCTGTTGTTGCTGCTGGGAGTCGATGGTCATCCCAGAGGGGAAGTCGTAAGCCCACTTGTACTACTTCCAGTAAGCAATTGACTGTTCAACAGTCCTTTGCGAGGAAGATGAAATATCACAGCAGTCATCCTGCTGCAATGCGGATAACTGAGGCCTTGACAACTATGTTGGTGTTAGACGTGCGTCCGGTATCCGCCGTTAGTTCACAGGGAACTAGACAATTTATTGAGGCAGTGTGCCCCCGTTACCAAATACCATCTAGGTTCCACTTCTCTAGGCAGGCGATACCGAGAATGTACACGGACGTCAGAAAAAGACTCACCAGTGTCCTAAAAAATGCAGTTGTACCCAATGTCCACTTAACCACGGACATGTGGACAAGTGGAGCAGGGCAGGGTCAGGACTATATGACTGTGACAGCCCACTGGGTAGATGTATGGACTCCCGCCGCAAGAACAGCAGCGGCGGCACCAGTAGCAGCATCTCGCAAACGCCAACTCTTTCCTAGGCAGGCTACGCTTTGTATCACCGCTTTCCAGAATACGCACACAGCTGAAAACCTCTTACGGCAACTGAGGAAGATCATCGCGGAATGGCTTACCCCAATTGGACTCTCCTGTGGATTTGTGGCATCGGACAACGCCAGCAATATTGTGTGTGCATTAAATATGGGCAAATTCCAGCACGTCCCATGTTTTGCACATACCTTGAATTTGGTGGTGCAGAATTTTTTAAAAAAACGACAGGGGCGTGCAAGAGATGCTGTCGGTGGCCAGAAGAATTGCGGGACACTTTCGGCGTACAGGCACCACGTACAGAAGACTGGAGCACCACCAAAAACTACTGAACCTGCCCTGCCATCATCTGAAGCAAGAAGTGGTAACGAGGTGGAATTCAACCCTCTATATGCTTCAGAGGTTGGAGGAGCAGCAAAAGGCCATTCAAGCCTATACAATTGAGCACGATATAGTAGGTGGAATGCACCTGTCTCAGGCGCAGTGGAGAATGATTTCAACGTTGTGCAAGGTTCTGATGCCCTTTGAACTTGCCACACGTGAAGTCAGTTCAGACACTGCCAGCCTGAGTCAGGTCATTCCCCTCATCAGGCTTTTGCAGAAGAAGCTGGAGACATTGAAGGAGGAGCTAACACGGAGCGATTCCGCTAGGCATGTGGGACTTGTGGATGGAGCCCTTAATTCGCTTAACCAGGATTCACGGGTGGTCAATCTGTTGAAATCAGAGCACTACATTTTGGCCACCGTGCTCGATCCTAGATTTAAAGCCTACCTTGGATCTCTCTTTCCGGCAGACACAAGTCTGCTGGGGTTGAAAGACCTGCTGGTGACAAAATTGTCAAGTCAAGCGGAACGCGACCTGTCAACATCTCCTCCTTCACATTCTCCCGCAACTGGGGGTGCGAGGAAAAGGCTCAGAATTCCGAGCCCACCCGCTGGCGGTGATGCAGGGCAGTCTGGAGCGACTGCTGATGCTGACATCTGGTCCGGACTGAAGGACCTGACAACGATTACGGACATGTCGTCTACTGTCACTGCATATGATTCTCTCAACATTGATAGAATGGTGGAGGATTATATGAGTGACCGCATCCAAGTAGGCACGTCACACAGTCCGTACTTATACTGGCAGGAAAAAGAGGCAATTTGGAGGCCCTTGCACAAACTGGCTTTATTCTACCTAAGTTGCCCTCCCACAAGTGTGTACTCCGAAAGAGTGTTTAGTGCCGCCGCTCACCTTGTCAGCAATCGGCGTACGAGGTTACATCCAGAAAATGTGGAGAAGATGATGTTCATTAAAATGAATTATAATCAATTCCTCCGCGGAGACATTGACCAGCAGCAATTGCCTCCACAAAGTACACAGGGAGCTGAGATGGTGGATTCCAGTGGGGACGAATTGATAATCTGTGAGGAGGGGGATGTACACGGTGATATATCGGAGGGTGATGATGAGGTGGACATCTTGCCTCTGTAGAGCCAGTTTGTGCAAGGAGAGATTAATTGCTTCTTTTTTGGGGGGGGTCCAAACCAACCCGTCATATCAGTCACAGTCGTGTGGCAGACCCTGTCACTGAAATGATGGGTTGGTTAAAGTGTGCATGTCCTGTTTTGTTTATACAACATAAGGGTGGGTGGGAGGGCCCAAGGACAATTCCATCTTGCACCTCTTTTTTCTTTTCTTTTTCTTTGCATCATGTGCTGATTGGGGAGGGTTTTTTGGAAGGGACATCCTGCGTGACACTGCAGTGCCACTCCTAAATGGGCCCGGTGTTTGTGTCGGCCACTAGGGTCGCTAATCTTACTCACACAGTCAGCTACCTCATTGCGCCTCTTTTTTTCTTTGCGTCATGTGCTGTTTGGGGAGGGTTTTTTGGAAGGGACATCCTGCGTGACACTGCAGTGCCACTCCTAGATGGGCCCGGTGTTTGTGTCGGCCACTAGGGTCGCTAATCTTACTCACACAGCTACCTCATTGCGCCTCTTTTTTTCTTTGCGTCATGTGCTGTTTGGGGAGGGTTTTTTGGAAGGGACATCCTGCGTGACACTGCAGTGCCACTCCTAGATGGGCCCGGTGTTTGTGTCGGCCACTAGGGTCGCTAATCTTACTCACACAGCTACCTCATTGCGCCTCTTTTTTTCTTTGCGTCATGTGCTGTTTGGGGAGGGTTTTTTGGAAGGGCCATCCTGCGTGACACTGCAGTGCCACTCCTAGATGGGCCCGGTGTTTGTGTCGGCCACTAGGGTCGCTAATCTTACTCACACAGCTACCTCATTGCGCCTCTTTTTTTCTTTGCGTCATGTGCTGTTTGGGGAGGGTTTTTTGGAAGGGACATCCTGCGTGACACTGCAGTGCCACTCCTAGATGGGCCCGGTGTTTGTGTCGGCCACTAGGGTCGCTTATCTTACTCACACAGCGACCTCGGTGCAAATTTTAGGACTAAAAATAATATTGTGAGGTGTGAGGTATTCAGAATAGACTGAAAATGAGTGTAAATTATGGTTTTTGAGGTTAATAATACTTTGGGATCAAAATGACCCCCAAATTCTATGATTTAAGCTGTTTTTTAGTGTTTTTTGAAAAAAACACCCGAATCCAAAACACACCCGAATCCGACAAAAAAAATTCGGTGAGGTTTTGCCAAAACGCGTTCGAACCCAAAACACGGCCGCGGAACCGAACCCAAAACCAAAACACAAAACCCGAAAAATTTCAGGCGCTCATCTCTAATTAGCATATATTCTCACAGCATCTATGTGCAAAGACTCAGTTATGTTTTTATCACTGCAATCTGGCTGGATGACTAGCAAACTACTTATTTGCAATAGAATTTATGTTTGTGAGCAGAGCCCTCTCACCACATCTGTAACAAAATACTTTAAATTGTATAAAATATATTATTTGAGCCAGAAATTGGTCAAGTTTTAAGTTCAAACTCATAACTAGTGTACACCGAAATAACAATTTGTGAGATGAAAAGTTGTGGGCAATTCTCTTGTCACATTGTGTTGCAGCCAAACACAAACATGTAAAATGATTTACAAGATACTTAGTCTGTTGTAGAGGCGATGGCAGGGGCAACGGAGCAATGTCCCTTGGATGCACATGCATCTGATTTACATGTGCATGTATCCTCATTTTGGGGGTAATTCAGATCTGATCTCAGCAGCAAATTTGTTAGCAGTTGGGCAAAACCATGGGGGTCATTCCGAGTTGATCGTAGCTGTGCTAAATTTAGCACAGCTACGATCATCTTCCCTAACATGCGGAGGGACGCCGAGCACAGGGCTAGTCCGACTCGCATGTCTGTCCGGCCCCCAAAAATACGAAAGCATCGCACAGCGGCCGGATATTGGGGGTCATTCCGAGTTGTTCGCTCGCTAGCTGCTTTTAGCAGCATTGCACACGCTAGGCCGCCGCCCTCTGGGAGTGTATCTTAGCTTAGCAGAATAGTGAACAAAAGATTAGCAGAACTGCTTATGGGATGCAGTCGCTTTACCTCCAATCATAATCCCGACAGACTATATACCGACACCCATTGACCGATGGTCGAAATCCCGACAAGGTCTAAATACCGACACGGACTAAATACCGACATGTAAAATACCGACAAGGTCTAAATACCGACATGTAAAATGCCGACAGGTCGAAATACCGACACAAGTTTTTCATGATTTTTTTTATTAAAACCGACTTGTTCATACTTTACCGTCCCAGTGGACCTGGAGGGGGAATATAATAGTGTGCCGAGCGCAGCGAGGCACCGTGCCCGAAGCATGGCGAGCGCAGCGAGCCATGCGAGGGGACGCGGTACACTTTATATGGTGTCCATGTTGATTTATGTCGACATACACACAAAAAAACATCAAAAAATGCATGTCGGTATTTCGACCTGTCGGCATTTTACATGTCGGTATTTAGACCTTGTCGGTATTTTACATGTCGGTATTTAGTCCGTGTCGGTATTTAGACCTTGTCGGGATTTCGACCATCGGTCAATGGGTGTCGGTATATAGACCGTCGGGATTATGATTGGCGGGATATCATACCGATCCCCTGCTTATAAATAATTCTTTGCAGTTTCTGAGTAGCTCCAGACCTAAACCCAGATTGCGATCAGCTCAGTCCGTTTAGTTCCTGGTTTGACGTCACAAACACGCCCTGCGTTCGGCCATCCACTCCCCCGTTTCTCCAGAGACTCCCGCGTTTTTCCCTGACACGCCTGCGTTTTTTAGCACACTCCCGGAAAACGCTCAGTGACCACCCAGAAACGCCCCTTTCCTGTCAATCACTCACCGATCAGCAGAGCGACTGAAAAGCGCTGCAGAATCCACAGCAAATCTACTAAGTTTTTAGTTAAATAACTAAGCGCATGTGCCCTGTGTGCCTTGCGCATGCGCGTTTTGCAACAAATCGCAGCATAGCGAAAATTGGCAACGAGCGAACAACTCGGAATGACCCCCATTATCTCTCCATCCTGCCCGCTTCACTAGGGTGCAGGCAGGATGCAGGAGATCTGCCTGCTCTTACTGGGGTGCGGGGGGCTACCACAAAAATCAGGAGCCTCCCACAACTTCTGGGAGAGTAAGCAAATATGGAGAAAATGCATTGAAATTACACACATAAAAAGCGCATTCATAAATGACAACTTACTGTAGGAGGAGATTTATTTAGTTTGATGTGTGGTTTACAAATTTACTATAGGCCATACTACACATCAAAGTGTATCAAATTTCTAACATTGTAATCCTAATTTTTGCGATCATATATGGTTGGGTATACAAACCAAAGTGGCCCCTTGACATGCCAAATGTCAAACAGCTACTTTTTTAATAAAGAAACCTCAAGGAACAAAGCAAAAAGATCCATGTATGCTGTTCAAGCTGTCTTCCCTGTCAGAAATGTAATAAATACTTAAAAGTTACAAGAAAAAAGTTTGTATCATAGCTGGAGCTGATGCCGCAGGGTAGGAGACTGGAGCTCAGGAGCTTGGAACCGATTCTGCCACAGGTGACCAGGAGTCCAGTCCTAGGAGACTTATTATACTTGCAAGGTACAGGTGGATAAGAGCAGTTTAATTAGGGAGATCTAGCAATAGATTGTATGTGTTGGGTTTGGGTGACCGGCGTTTGAGATCCTGCTGGTCACTATACTGACGCCGAGATCCAAAATTTTAGATTGCCGGCGGGAGTGCTGAGCGCAACGAAGCCCATTGCGGGCTACGCCATGCCGTTGACACCCACGAATGGGAATAGTCCCTGTTAGTTGGAGTGCCGACTGTCGGGCTGTGAGTCAGCCGGGATCCCGTCGTTGGTATAGTGACCGGCGGTCACATAACTACATCCCAATTGGATTTGTGAGTCATGTGCAGCATAGGAATCCTGTGGATGACTGGAATTGCTCAGCTGACCTAGGGCAAGATGGCAGTGCCCTTGCTGCAATGGACCACAGCTACAGGAGAATCTTGACATAACTGGCCAGCTGACATGCACAATAAGGATAAGAAGGTTTAAGTAGCCGCTTTGTGAATAACAACCTTATTTTTTTTTTATAAAGGCACAGGCTGTCCAGAACTCAGGGAATTTGATAAGCTTGTCTGAAGAGATAGGCTTTGGGGAATGCTTGAAGGTTTGGAGACTACAATAAAAAAGGGCATTCCATATAGTGGGTGCAGACTGAAAAAATTCCTGTAACCATTAATGGAAGCAGGTAATATGTGTGATTGAGAGTGGAGGGGTCGAGTTAGAAGGTATTTATGAGATAAGCAAAGAGATGTATATTGGTGTGGTTTTACTGATCATATTCTATGCAGGGGCAGACCACTGCATGTGCCTCCTAGGCCTCACCACCATGTGTTGTTTTGAGCCATCTGGTGTCCAAAGGTTTAGTTGGATGAATTTGTGACTGTGTGCATCCCAAGCAGTGCTTCATTTACTGAACATGAAGTAGCCGCAGGTAAGTATTGGTCCACCACCTACATGAACATGCAGGAGGTGGAGCCTATTATTTTGGAGACGGGGACCCAGAGTGAATGACACTGGCACAATTCTTGCCCTTCTGAATCAAGACCTGGAGGTAGAATGTGGGTGTGCACAAGGGGTGGAAATTGCATTCTATTGGTACGAGAAGCTGAGTTGGATCCTGAGACTGAGAGAGGAGTGTACTTACAGGCACCTGTATTGAGCTCATGCAGCCTCATGAAGTACACTACATACCTGGCTTCTAGAAGTGCAAGTACTGTTTTACTGCAGTATACTCCCTTGTCATATTGTATGACGCTACTACTACTACCCATAGCTGACATCTGTGTCCCAACTACTCCTCCCGCCCCAAGTCCCTGTTACACCCATGACTATCACTAAGCCCAACTGATTCCAGTGCTCCTAATACTATCAACAATTACCCACAGATTACATTTTTGTCACTTCTCTTACCCCTATCCAAGTCTTGTGACTACAACTATTTTCAACAACTTAAGCAGTCACCTGTTTCTCTGTCACTACCACCATTTGGTATCTGTGTCCCTGCAACTAGCAATAGCTGTCATCTACACCACTGCAACACCCACCACCTGTCATTTGTGTAACAGCAACTAGCAATAGCTGTCACCTGTGTCACTGCTGCCATCTTGTGTTAACTGTGTCTCTACTACTACCGCCACGTCTAAACTTTGTTAATGCTACAAGTGATAGCTGTCATCTGTGTCACTGCTACTACCATCATTTGTCACCTATGTCACTGCATCTGTCACCTGTGTATCTATTATCACCATCTGTCATCTGTGTTGCTGCTACTACTGCCATCTGTCATATGTGTCCACACTACCACTCCCATCACCTGTGTCTCTGCTATCACTGCCATCTGTCATCTGTGTCCCTGCTACTACTGAGGGAGGGGGCTGGACTGCTCATCCTAATTCTAAACAGGTGCTACCATACTGAGACTTTTAGTGCCACACAGAAAAAATAAAAAATGCAGGTGCACACTCTGAGCACTAAGAACAGTAATATTTAGAACAGATATGATAAACTCTGCAATTTAACACGGAGCATAATTAAGGTTCTTAAAATAATTTTGGGCAAAAATATGGGAACACCTATCACAGCCAGATGACCTCATCAGGTGGGTGCCTAACATTCCTAAGGTTCCCTGCTACTACTGCCTCTTCCATATGTATCCCTGCTACCACTGTCATCTGTCTATCTTCTATTATCACCATCTGTCACCTGTGTCATTGTTACAAGTGATAGCTGTCATCTGTTTCACTGCTACTACCACCAATGTCATCTATGTCAATGCTACTAACACCATTTGTGATCTGTGTATCTGCTAATATCACCATCTGTTGACTGTGTCACTGCTACTATGACTTTTGAAGGGATGTAGTATGGTATGCCGGCGACCGGGCTCCCGGCGACCAGCATACCGGTGCCGGAATCCCGACCGCCGGCATACCGACAGTGTGGTGAGCGCAAATGAGCCCCTTGTGGGCTCGCTGTGCTCGCCATGCTGTGGGCACGGTGGTGCGCTGCGCACGCCACGCTATTTATTCTTCCTCCTGGGGGGTCATGGACCCCCAAGAGGTAGATAAAGTGTCGGTATGCCGGCTGTCGGGATCCCGGCGCCGGTATACTGTGCGCCGGGATCCCGACAGCCGGTTAACTGAAGACCACCCCTTTTGAAGGATAGGTTGCTGCTTGTGGGCAAATACTGTAAGTATGCCCCAGGCTATGATTTACCAGACAGTCCCTGCTAATATACAAGTAAGATCATTTTATATGGAATGTAGTAAAGTACAGGCAAAGTAGGGACTGACAGAGACAGAGCAGTAGTAAAAAAAACATTTTGCAAAGAAGATCCATCTAACCACTGCATTCAAAACAGATTGTATGAATGAAAGGGGAAGACCAGTATGACAACTGCAATAACCATTGAGGGAGATAGTGCACAAAAGCTTTTGCAGTATCGTTTGTGAGATATATGCATATTCTGAAGATGTTTCTAATATGTATGTAATAGGACTTGGGTACAGATTGAATGTAGGTATCACAGGATATTTCTGAATCAAGGATAACACCTAGGCACTGAGCATATGTAGTAGGATTTATTGTAGTTTTATCAACAGAAATAGAGATGTCAGCTCAGTAGCTTCTGCTGGCTGGCGGGAATATAATTCACTCTGTTTTTGAAAGATTAAATTTGAGGTGCTGAGATTACATTCAAGATGAAATGGCAGACAGAAATTTAGTAGCACAGGCTCGAGAGATCTGTATAGAATCTTATATAAAACAGTAAAAGGCTAACGCTACTCCTCACCTCTGTTATGTGTGCCAGCGGCCACTAGAGGCCACCCAATGGACAAATTGATTCCTTTGTGTGCTGCAAGCTGTCACAAATGAAAGTGGTACTGCAGGGAGATGTTACGGCCTCCTAACCAGCTGCTGCTGCTGATAGTAATAATACTGATCTGACTGTTTCACACTTTCTGCATACGGAGAGAGGGGGCTGGAGAGAGAGAGAGTGGGGGCAGGGGCAGAGAGGGACTGGGGGGCTGGAGAGTGGGGTAAGGGAGGAGTAGGCGTAGATATGGACTAGGGAGAGAGTTGAGTGGTAGGGGCAGATAGGGACAATAAAGAGAGAGGCAGATTTTTTCAATATAATAGATAGATAGATAGATAGATAGATAGATAGATAGATAGATAGATAGATAGATAGATAGATAGATCTAATGGTAATTACCTGGGAACCTTCTGTGAAGAGGTAATGCATATAAATCAAAGAACAGCGGCACTCCAGGGTTTGTGTGTAAAAAAATCTATTTCAAATTGTCACATAAATTTCCAACGTTTCAGGGTCTGTAGCCCCCTTAGTCAAGGTGTCTATTTAAAATAGCAATGCCGTTTTTTCACTTAATTTTCCTGGCAGAGCTGGCACTGGAAGACAGCGTGGTTGGTTGCCGCGCAAACCTGGCGTTTGCAGAGAGTGACGTCATTCTTCAGGTCCTGCTGCAGCACGCAACATAGGCAAAGTCAGAGCACTTTGGCGGACTACTCACTGTTAAAAGGTAAGATTGTTTTACTAATTCTGGTTCACACCTTGACAAAGGGGCTACGGGTCCTGAAACGTTGGAAAGTTATGTAACACTTTAAAATAGATTTTTCTCACACAAACCCTGGAGTGCTGTTCTTTGATATACATACTGTATGTATGTATGTATGTACTGTATGTATGTGTATATATATATATATATATATATATATACAGTGGTCGAAGTGGAAATTTTGAAGTGGGAGTATGCAAAAGTCAAGGATTCAATTATGCGCGCACCAAAGGCGCCCGAGCCCCAGAAAAGGGGCGTGGTAACCCAAAAGGGGGCATGGTCACCCAAAAGGGGGCATTTCCAGTGTAGTAGAACCCTTATACTATCTAGTACTGGTGCCCCTTTCACCTTATAGCACACGGTACGAGCTGAAATTCACATTATAGTACACGGTACGAGCCGGAATTCACATTATAGCACACGGTACGAGCGGAGATTCACATTATAGCACACTGAATGAGCCGAAATTCACATTACAGCACACTAAATAAGCCGAAATTCACATTGTAGCACACTGAATGAGCCGAAATTCACATTGTAGCACACTGAATGAGCCAAAATTCACATTATAGCACACTGAATGAGCTGAAATTGTGACAGCAGGGACATCCAGAGTGACAGCAGGGACAGGGAGAGAGAGAGTGATGACAGGGAGAGAGAGTAACAACAGGGAGAGAGAGAGAGAGAGTGATGACAGTGACAGCAGGGAGAGAGAGAGTGACGACAGTGACAGCAGGGAGAGAGAGTGACAGTAGGGATAGGGACAGTAATGACAGGGAGAGAGGGTGACAGCAGGAGAACATTACCTGACTGTGTTCGGCGGAGGTACCCATGGGCAGTGGCGGTGATAAGGAGGCCTTTGGTGCAGAGAGGTCCCTCTGACCGCCATTTGTTGCAGGTGAGCAGCTGGCGGCTGGTGGCTGGTGGCGGTGAGCGGCGGGCAGCTGGTGGCTGGTGGCGGTGAGCGGCGGGCGGCCGGTGGCTGGCGGCGGTGAGCAGTGGGCGGCTGGCCAGATTCCCGGAGGCGAAAAAGATCATATTGCTCCCCCACTCTGCCCTGTCAGTTATACACACAAAGCCACATATACACGCATACACACACTTACATACATAAAAATACACACCCAGCCACATTTACACACAGCTACACACACACACACACACACACACACACACACACACACACACACACACACACATTATACTACTTATACACACATATCCACACATATACACACACATACATAGCCACATATCTACATACTCACAGTCACACACACGCAGCCACACTTACACACACACACACACACACACACACACACACACACACACACACACACACACACACACATGTCCACACACTGTCACTCAGTTCCAGGCTGAGCTGGGCAGCTGCACTGTGAGGGGGCAGGAGCCGAGCAGCCGTGGGGTGTCATGCGGGAGCTGAGCTGGCGGCTGGGCAGCTGGGCGGCTGTGAGCTAGTACAACACTCTACACAGCTGCTGGCCACCAAGCAGGGACGGGAGCACAATGTGCAGCAGGATGGCCACTTACCTTGCCTCCTGCGGCACACTTTCATTTCCGGGTCAGTGGCAGAAGTGGCGGTATACCATAACGCCGTATACCGCCCCACTTTGACCACTGTATATGTATATATATATATATATATATATATAGAAAAAGTTGCACTCTCAATAATCAAAAGGAGTCAACAGCTGGGGTGCATTATCTTCCAGAGGACCATACAGTATGTCAAGCCATGGCCTCCATAATATTCAAACATCTTATGGGAAAGCACTCACCAGACTTGCTTGTAGGAAAAAATATTTTTTCCTACAAGCAAGTCTGGTGAGTGCTTTCCCATAAGATATTTATATACTGCTAAAAAAAATAAAGGGAACACTTAAAC
Source organism: Pseudophryne corroboree (assembly GCF_028390025.1). NCBI lineage: Eukaryota > Metazoa > Chordata > Amphibia > Anura > Myobatrachidae > Pseudophryne > Pseudophryne corroboree. Next base: position 525,942,069 of record NC_086447.1, on the reverse strand, counting down.
AACACAATGTAACTCCAAGTCAATCACACTTCTGTGAAATCAAACTGTCCACTTAGGAAGCAACACTGATTGACAATCAATTTCACATGCTGTTGTGCAAATGGAATAGACAACAGGTGGGAATTATAGGCAATTAGCAAGACACCCCCAATAAAGTAGTTGTTCTGCAGGTGGTGACCACAGACCACTTCTCAGCTCCTATGTTTTCTGGCTGATGCTTTGGTCACTTTTGAAAGCTGGCAGTGCTTTCACTCTAGTTGTAGCATGAGACGGAGTCTACAACCCATACAAGTGGCTCAGGTAGTGCAGCTCATCCAGGATGGCACATCAATGCGAGCTGTGGCAAGAAGGTTTGCTGTGTCTGTCAGCGTAGTGTCCAGAGCATGGAGGTGCTACCAGGAGACAGGCCAGTACATCAGGAGACATGGAGGAGGCCGTAGGAGGGCAACAAACCAGCAGCATGACCGCTACCTCCGCCTTTGTGCAAGGAGGAACAGGAGGAGCACTGCCAGAGCCCTGCAAAATGACCTCCAGCAAGCCACAAATGTGCATGTGTCTACTCAAACGATCAGAAACAGACTCCATGAGGGTGGTATGAGGGCCCGACATCCACAGGTGGGGGTTGTGCTTACAGCCCAACACCGTGCAGGACGTTTGGCATTTGCCAGAGAACACCAAGATTGGCAAATTCGCCACTGGCGCCCTGTGCTCTTCACAGATGAGTAGGTTCTCACTGAGCACATGTGACAGACGTGACAGAGACTGGAGACGCCAAGGAGAACGTTCTGCTGCCTGCAACATCCTCCAGCATGACCGGTTTGGCAGTGGGTCAGTAATGGTGTGGGGTGGCATTTCTTTGGGGGGCCGCACAGCCCTCCATGTGCTCGCCAGAGGTAGCCTGACTGCCAGTAGGTACCGAGATGAGATCCTCAGACCCCTTGTGAGACCATATGCTGGTGGGGTTGGCCCTGGGTTCCTCCTAATGCAAGACAATGCTAGACCTCATGTGGCTGGAGTGTGTCAGCAGTTCCTGCAAGACGAAGGCATTGATGCTATGGACTGGCCCGCCTGTTCCCCAGACCTGAATCCATTTGAGCACATCTGGGACATCATGTCTCGCTCCATCCACCAACACCACGTTGCACCACAGACTGTCCAGGAGTTGGAGGATGCTTTAGTCCAGGTCTGGGAGGAGATCCCTCAGGAGGCCATCCGCCACCTCATCAGGAGCATGCCCAGGCGTTGTAGGGAGGTCATACAGGCACGTGGAGGCCACACACACTACTGAGCCTCATTTTGAATTGTTTTAAGGACATTACATCAAAGTTGGATCAGCCTGTAGTGTGTTTTTCCACTTTAATTTTGAGTGTGACTCCAAATCCAGACCTCCATGGGTTAATAAATTTGATTTCCATTGATAATTTTTGTGTGATTTTGTTGTCAGCACATTCAACTATGTAATGAACAAAGTATTTAATAAGAATATTTCATTCATTCAGATCTAGGATGTGTTACTTTAGTGTTCCCTTTATTTTTTTGAGCAGTGTATATATATATATATATATATATATATTTATATAAAACTCTACTCCTCACCTCTATGGAACCGCCAGCAGCCACTGGAGGGCGCCCGACGAAGCTTCATTCAGGACAAACACAAACCTATGTACAATGAGCCCCTACCTTTTACTAGAGATGTGCACTTGAAATTTTTCGGGTTTTGTGTTTTGGTTTTGGGTTCGGTTCCGCGGCCGTGTTTTGGGTTCAACCGCGTTTTGGCAAAACCTCACCGAATTTTTTTTGTCGGATTCGGGTGTGTTTTGGATTCGGGTGTTTTTTTCAAAAAACACTAAAAAACAGCTTAAATCATAGAATTTGGGGGTCATTTTGATCCCAAGGTATTATTAACCTCAAAAACCATAATTTCCACTCATTTTCAGTCTATTCTGAACACCTCACACCTCACAATATTATTTTTAGTCCTAAAATTTGCACCGAGGTCGCTGGATGACTAAGCTAAGCGACCCTAGTGGCCGACACAAACACCTGGCCCATCTAGGAGTGGCACTGCAGTGTCACGCAGGATGGCCCTTCCAAAAAACACTCCCCAAACAGCACATGACGCAAAGAAGAAAAAAAGAGGCGCAATGAGGTAGCTGTGTGAGTAAGATAAGCGACCCTAGTGGCCGACACAAACACCTGGCCCATCTAGGAGTGGCACTGCAGTGTCACGCAGGATGGCCCTTCCAAAAAACACTCCCCAAACAGCACATGACGCAAAGAAGAAAAAAAGAGGCGCAATGAGGTAGCTGTGTGAGTAAGATAAGCGACCCTAGTGGCCGACACAAACACCTGGCCCATCTAGGAGTGGCACTGCAGTGTCACGCAGGATGGCCTTTCCAAAAAACACTCCCCAAACAGCACATGACGCAAAGAAGAAAAAAAGAGGCGCAATGAGGTAGCTGTGTGAGTAAGATAAGCGACCCTAGTGGCCGACACAAACACCTGGCCCATCTAGGAGTGGCACTGCAGTGTCACGCAGGATGGCCTTTCCAAAAAACACTCCCCAAACAGCACATGACGCATAGAAGAAAAAAAGAGGCGCAATGAGGTAGCTGTGTGAGTAAGATAAGCGACCCTAGTGGCCGACACAAACACCTGGCCCATCTAGGAGTGGCACTGCAGTGTCACGCAGGATGGCCTTTCCAAAAAACACTCCCCAAACAGCACATGACGCAAAGAAGAAAAAAAGAGGCGCAATGAGGTAGCTGTGTGAGTAAGCTAAGCGACCCTAGTGGCCGACACAAACACCTGGCCCATCTAGGAGTGGCACTGCAGTGTCACGCAGGATGGCCCTTCCAAAAAACACTCCCCAAACAGCACATGACGCAAAGAAGAAAAAAAGAGGCGCAATGAGGTAGCTGTGTGAGTAAGATAAGCGACCCTAGTGGCCGACACAAACACCTGGCCCATCTAGGAGTGGCACTGCAGTGTCACGCAGGATGGCCTTTCCAAAAAACACTCCCCAAACAGCACATGACGCAAAGAAGAAAAAAAGAGGCGCAATGAGGTAGCTGTGTGAGTAAGATAAGCGACCCTAGTGGCCGACACAAACACCTGGCCCATCTAGGAGTGGCACTGCAGTGTCATGCAGGATGGCCCTTCCAAAAAACACTCCCCAAACAGCACATGACGCAAAGAAAAATGAAAGAAAAAAGAGGTGCAAGATGGAATTGTGCTTGGGCCCTCCCACCCACCCTTATGTTGTATAAACAGGACATGCACACTTTAACCAACCCATCATTTCAGTGACAGGGTCAGCCACACAACTGTGACTGAAATGACGGGTTGGTTTGGACCCCCACCGAAAAAGAAGCAATTAATCTCTCCTTGCACAAACTGGCTCTACAGAGGCAAGATGTCCACCTCATCATCATCCTCCGATATATCACCGTGTACATCCCGCTCCTCACAGATTATCAATTCGTCCCCACTGGAATCCACCATCTCAGCTCCCTGTGTACTTTGTGGAGGCAATTGCTGCTGGTCAATGTCTTCACGGAGGAATTGATTATAATTCAATTTAATGAACATCATCTTCTCCACATTTTCTGGAAGTAACCTCGTACGCCGATTGCCGTAAGAGGTAACCGTAAGAGGTTTTCAGCTGTGTGCGTATTCTGGAAACCGGTGATACAAAGCGTAGCCTGCCTAGGAAAGAGTTGGCGTTTGCGAGATGCTGCTACTGGTGCCGCCACTGCTGTTCTTGCGGCGGGAGTCCATACATCTACCCAGTGGGCTGTCACAGTCATATAGTCCTGACCCTGCCCTGCTCCACTTGTCCACATGTCCGTGGTTAAGTGGACATTGGGTACAACTGCATTTTTTAGGACACTGGTGAGTCTTTTTCTGACGTCCGTGTACATTCTCGGTATCGCCTGCCTAGAGAAGTGGAACCTAGATGGTATTTGGTAACGGGGGCACACTACCTCAAGAAATTGTCTAGTTCCCTGTGAACTAACGGCGGATACCGGACGCACGTCTAACACCAACATAGTTGTCAAGGCCTCAGTTATCCGCTTTGCAACAGGATGACTGCTGTGATATTTCATCTTCCTCGCAAAGGACTGTTGGACAATCAATTGCTTGGTGGAAGTAGTAAAAGTGGGCTTACGACTTCCCCTCTGGGATGACCATCGACTCCCAGCAGCAACAACAGCAGCGCCAGCAGCAGTAGGCGTTACACGCAAAGATGCATCGGAGGAATCCCAGGCAGGAGAGGACTCGTCAGAATTGCCAGTGACATGGCCTGCAGGACTATTGGCATTCCTGGGGAAGGAGGAAATTGACACTGAGGGAGTTGGTGGGGTGGTTTGCGTGAGCTTGGTTACAAGAGGAAGGGATTTACTGGTCAGTGGACTGCTTCCGCTGTCGCCCAAAGTTTTTGAACTTGTCACTGACTTATTATGAATGCGCTGCAGGTGACGTATAAGGGAGGATGTTCCGAGGTGGTTAACGTCCTTACCCCTACTTATTACAGCTTGACAAAGGCAACACACGGCTTGACAAATGTTGTCCGCATTTCTGGTGAAATACTTCCACACCGAAGAGCTGATTTTTTTGGTATTTTCACCAGGCATGTCAACGGCCCTATTCCTCCCACGGACAACAGGTGTCTCCCCGGGTGCCTGACTTAAACAAACCACCTCACCATCAGAATCCTCCTTGTCAATTTCGTCCCCAGCGCCAGCAACACCCATATCCTCCTCATCCTGGTGTACTTCAACACTGACATCTTCAATCTGACTATCAGGAACTGGACTGCGGGTGCTCCTTCCAGCACTTGCAGGGGGGCGTGCAAATGGTGGAAGGCGCATGCTCTTAGCGTCCAGTGTTGGGAAGGTCAGGCATCGCAACCGACACAATTGGACTCTCCTTGTGGATTTGGGATTTCAAAGAACGCACAGTTCTTTGCGGTGCTTTTGCCAGCTTGAGTCTTTTCATTTTTCTAGCGAGAGGCTGAGTGCTTCCATCCTCATGTGAAGCTGAACCACTAGCCATGAACATAGGCCAGGGCCTCAGCCGTTCCTTGCCACTCCGTGTGGTAAATGGCATATTGGCAAGTTTACGCTTCTCCTCCGACAATTTTATTTTAGATTTTGGAGTCCTTTTTTTACTGATATTTGGTGTTTTGGATTTTACATGCTCTGTACTATGACATTGGGCATCGGCCTTGGCAGACGACGTTGCTGGCATTTCATCGTCTCGGCCATGACTAGTGGCAGCAGCTTCAGCACGAGGTGGAAGTGGATCTTGATCTTTCCCTAATTTTGGAACCTCAACATTTTTGTTCTCCATATTTTAATAGGCACAACTAAAAGGCACCTCAGGTAAACAATGGAGATGGATGGATACTAGTATACTTATGGATGGACCAGCGACTGCCGACACAGAGGTAGCTACAGCCGTGGACTACCGTACTGTGTCTGCTGCTAATATAGACTGGATGATAATGAGATGAAATCAATATATATATATATATATAATATCACTAGTACTGCAGCCGGACAGGTATATATATTTATTATGTAATGACTGATGACGGACCTGCTGGACACTGTCAGCTCAGCAGCACCGCAGACTGCTACAGTAAGCTACTATAGTAGTATGTATCAAGAAGAAAGAGAGAAAAAAAACCACGGGTAGGTGGTATACAATTATGGATGGACCAGCGACTGCCGACACAGAGGTAGCTACAGCCGTGGACTACCGTACTGTGTCTGCTGCTAATATAGACTGGATGATAATGAGATGAAATCAATATATATATATATATATATATATAATATCACTAGTACTGCAGCCGGACAGGTATATATATTTATTATGTAATGACTGATGACGGACCTGCTGGACACTGTCAGCTCAGCAGCACCGCAGACTGCTACAGTAAGCTACTATAGTAGTATGTATCAAGAAGAAAGAGAAAAAAAAAAACACGGGTAGGTGGTATACAATTATGGATGGACCAGCGACTGCCGACACAGAGGTAGCTACATCCGTGGACTACCGTACTGTGTCTGCTGCTAATATAGACTGGATGATAATGAGATGAAATTAATATATATATATATATATATATATATATAATATCACTAGTACTGCAGCCGGACAGGTATATATATTTATTATGTAATGACTGATGACGGACCTGCTGGACACTGTCAGCTCAGCAGCACCGCAGACTGCTACAGTAAGCTACTATAGTAGTATGTATCAAGAAGAAAGAGAAAAAAAAAAACCACGGGTAGGTGGTATACAATTATGGATGGACCAGCGACTGCCGACACAGAGGTAGCTACAGCCGTGGACTACCGTACTGTGTCTGCTGCTAATATAGACTGGATGATAATGAGATGAAATCAATATATATATATATATATATAATATCACTAGTACTGCAGCCGGACAGGTATATATATTTATTATGTAATGACTGATGACGGACCTGCTGGACACTGTCAGCTCAGCAGCACCGCAGACTGCTACAGTAAGCTACTATAGTAGTATGTATCAAGAAGAAAGAGAAAAAAAAAACCACGGGTAGGTGGTATACAATTATGGATGGACCAGCGACTGCCGACACAGAGGTAGCTACAGCCGTGGACTACCGTACTGTGTCTGCTGCTAATATAGACTGGATGATAATGAGATGAAATTAATATATATATATATATATATATAATATCACTAGTACTGCAGCCGGACAGGTATATATATTTATTATGTAATGACTGATGACGGACCTGCTGGACACTGTCAGCTCAGCAGCACCGCAGACTGCTACAGTAAGCTACTATAGTAGTATGTATCAAGAAGAAAGAGAAAAAAAAAAACCACGGGTAGGTGGTATACAATTATGGATGGACCAGCGACTGCCGACACAGAGGTAGCTACAGCCGTGGACTACCGTACTGTGTCTGCTGCTAATATAGACTGGATGATAATGAGATGAAATCAATATATATATATATATATATATAATATCACTAGTACTGCAGCCGGACAGGTATATATATTTATTATGTAATGACTGATGACGGACCTGCTGGACACTGTCAGCTCAGCAGCACCGCAGACTGCTACAGTAAGCTACTATAGTAGTATGTATCAAGAAGAAAGAAAAAGAAAAAAAACACGGGTAGGTGCGGTATACATATACAATTATATATATATTATATACAATTATATATATATATATATATATATATATATATATTAAACTGGTGGTGATTAATTAAACTGGTGGTCAGGTCACTGGTCACACTATCAGCAACTTGCAAGTAGTACTCCTAAGCAGACAATCAAAATATATACTGGTGGTCAGTGTGGTCACAATGGCAGTGTGGCACTCTGGCAGCAGAGTGCCAGCAAAAGTGTGCACTGTACGTTAAAATATGTACTCCTGCTCTCAGACTCTAACTGCTCCCCACTGTCAGTGTCTCCCCCACAAGTCAGATATACAGTCACACTATCTATCACTTCAGCAAGTAGTAGTACTCCTCCTAATGCTCCCCAAAATTACTAAAGTAAATAATACTGTGTCTCTCTCTACTCTAGTCTCACGCTCTATAAACGGAGAGGACGCCAGCCACGTCCTCTCCCTATCAATCTCAATGCACGTGTGAAAATGGCGGCGACGCGCGGCTCCTTATATAGAATCCGAGTCTCGCGATAGAATCCGAGCCTCGCGAGAATCCGACAGCGGGATGATGACGTTCGGGCGCGCTCGGGTTAACCGAGCAAGGCGGGAAGATCCGAGTCGCTCGGACCCGTGTAAAAAAACCTGAAGTTAGGGTGGGTTCGGTTTCCGAGGAACCGAACCCGCTCATCTCTACCTTTTACTGCCCCTTTATACACATTGCACCCCTATACTCATCCATATAGTGCCCCTATATACAGGGCTCCCCCCCTATCAAATACTGCTCCAGCCATATACTCCATATACTACATACTCTGCACCCACTTCCGCCATATACTTCGTACTCTGCAAACCCAGGTTACGTGCCATCCCGGGAATCAGCAATAAGTAGCAATAGTAACCAGGAAACAGATGCAGAAACCACCAGATGGTACCAAAGCGCATGGAAAAGAGGAGAGGACCAAGCAGTGAACACTGTGGTACTCCAGCTAATTTAGGAAGCATAAAGTAAGTGTATCCAGAGAAACAAACACTGAAGGAGTGTTTTGACAAGTAGTATGAGAACCAGGATAGGATCACAGTAATGCACCTAGGAAAGGAGGAGGGGGGTGTCTGTGCACCCGGAAGAGCGCCTGCAAAAACATTTTGTGCAAAACAAGACCAGCCTTGGACTTACTCTTCGTGTGCATTGATTCTAATGTTGGAGTGTTGGCTTTTGACATCACACACCCGCCCAGCGTTCACCCAGCCACGCCTGCGTTTTCCCTGGCACACCTGCGTTTTTCCAAACACTCCCTGAAAACGGTCAGTTGCCACCCAGAAACGCCCCTTCCTGTCAATCTTCCTGCGTTGTGCCGTGCGACTTAAAGCTTTGCTAGAACCTGTGCAAAACCACAAAGTTCTTTGTACCTGTACGTCGCGCGTGCGCATTGCGGTGGATACGCATGCACAGAAATGCCAATTTTTAGCCTGATCGCTGCGCTGTGAACAACGGCAGCTAGCGATCAACTCGGAATGACCCCCATTGTCCACTAAAAGTTGCTGGTCATGCACACCTTCTTAAAGTGTTCCTGAAGACGGACAGAGGGGGAGCTGATGTACATGCCCAGCCACAGCAGCTCCTCCCAAGAGTCCGTGAATAGCTCATTGACTGTTCACGGCTCTTGGCCAGCAACTGCAGGTTACGGCTTCTGTCTGCTCAGTGTGTGTCACTAGATTAAAAAAAGTTTTACATTTTAGTTTGATGGCCAGATAAGATCATTGTAGGAGTACAGCATGGGGAGCTCTTAATGTAAGTGGAGTAGGGGCCAGGGCTAAAAATAGTGTGGTGAAGTTGTGTTCTCTTCACTTAATAGCTTATTATTGGGGGGGGGGGGGGGGGCTATATATGTGAAGGGACTGGAGAGTGACCTAGTTGTGTATAAATGTATAGCTATGCACCTAGCAAGCTAAACATGCCTACTTCTTGTCGTAGTGTAGAAAGCCTCCTTGGGCAATCCTGCATTTTACTCTGGACAGTGTAACCAAACAGTACTATTTATAAATAAGAGATTAATGATAGAAGACTAAGGAACTGTGTGAATTTCTTGCAATAAAAATGTAGCAATTTTTTAATCAACAGCAAACATATGATATATAGGTGTATGTGTGCGTGTCCATCAGAGGTCACTGTCTTTTGAGAACTTTCCCTTGAGTTTATTCTGCCTTATCTAAGATGGCAAGCATTCATTTTGTTTTTTTTAGAGATGTCTGATATTCATACGCCAGCCATCAGAGGTTGATGTGTTTGGAGAACTTGCTCTATAATTTGCCCTTATGGTGGATGGCCAGTATTGCATCAAAAGAAACTATCTTGGATCCTGTTTCCTGTTTGGGCATGCAAAAGGCAGCTACTGATTTGAAAGTTTGCTTGAGTATTCATCCTGCTTAGCTCTTGCTGCTTGTAGCTGGTACAGTATGTTGAACGCCTGATCAACCTATTTGTGTTTTCACTCCCCCACTTCGGCAAATGTGATGTTTATACAACTCATCGCTACTGCTTCCTCGGTAAAGAGGCGAAACTGGAAGAACTATACCTGTGTGATATGTGCGGGTATAATACATCTACCCCACTGTGCCCTATCTCTCCCAAACTGGCCAACACACAATGGGGACACCCTGGCTTGATAGAGGGAAGTTTCCTATTTCAAATGATGTGTCCTCAGTAGACAGTAACTAAAACAGTACTAAAAAAATATGGGGTTTTAAAGCCCATATCTCCCCCATTTTCTATAAAATAAAAGTAGTGGTCCTTCATTTAATGTGGTAGGTTGTCTTCATTTCAGGTGCAGATTTTGCTAAAACCTACCCATAAAATCCTCCTTTGTACTATTTAGGAAAGATGGGTTATTAGCGAAACAAGAATCACAATGTATTTATTTGTGCTGTTATAAGATGAAAACAATCATGTTTGTTTTTGGTTCCATTTCTTCATAGAAATGATTGAATAGCTAATTGATTGTTGAATACCTAATGCCCACCACTGGGCGCCCCCTGGACCTGGTACAATAAGTAAGCCCACTTGAATTTGTACACTTTACAGATTTAAAAATTTTAGGATTTAACAAAAAGTGTATCTATAAATTCCCCAAAAAATAAAATGCTTTCTTCTCATGCAATTTTAGTGAAGGTTTTCTCTCTGATCAAGCCCACAGTAGTGTGGTATGAACATTTCTCTAACAAGCTTCTATCTCCGAGTTAATAAGTGAAAATATTCTTTGATTTCGTTTTTCTATGAAATATGGAAGCACATAGCTCTTTGAAGACAAAGAAGCAGGGATCCCACACAAAAAAAAAAAACATATTGTAAATGCAATATAAATCCTATAATATTTCATTTTGCAAATGTGTAGGCTTGAAAATATTACTGATTAAAAAGTAAACACAGTTCAATTTTATTTTAATGATAGTAAACATAATTTATTCAATTAGGATGGCTTCATACTGTTTAAAATGTGTGTTGGTGAACAGATAAGACTATTCATTATTTAGACCACAGATTGATAGTTAGATATTATCTGCCAAAAACATTAGTTGTTTTTGGCAGAATTATATAGTGCGACAATTAATCAATTCCATCCACATTTTGCGACTGGGGGGGGGGGGGTCAGATATAACATTTGCAGAGAGAGTTAGATTTGGGTGGGTTATTTTGTGTCTGTGCAGAGTAAATACTGGCTGCTTTATTTTCACACTGCAATTTAGATTGCAATTTGAACACACTCTCTCTGCACATGTTATATCTCCCCCCCCCCCTGCAGTGCACATGGTTTTGCCCAAATGCTAACAAATTTGCTGCTGCGATCAACCATGAATTAGGCCCATTGTTGTATGTTTGTTTCCCTGGTTATAGGAGTATGAAGCACATTTTCAGTGAGTCTTACTGTTTTTGGAACCCACTGCTTCACTGTGAAATTTACTGCTAGCTGTTGTCCCTGGCACTGCCTGTTAATTCTTTTTCCCCCTTTCTTGCTCTTTCTCTCCCTGTCTCTTTCATTCCTCCTCTCTCACTCTGTCTGTCTGTCTGTCTGTCTCTCTCTTCAGTGTTCCCCCCTCTTTTTCTCCTCCTCTTTCTTTTCCTAATACTGCATACTGTATTTCCTTTATCCCTCCATTATCAGTTTCCCTTTATCTCTTTGACACCCTAACCCTCAAGTACCTCTATTTTTCTTTTTCTATTCCCCTCTTTCTTTCCCACCACTCTGTTTACCTATTGCCTTTTCAAAACCACATTTTTTTATCAGCAGTCAAATTTATCATATACAGTAGGTGACTGAAAGGAGTATCCCGGCACTGTGTTCAGTTCACAACCTTCCATGGGATAGCTTCTTCAGTCATCCTGTATATGTCTTAATGCTGACAAATACTTTTTTATTGATTGCAGTGAATTTGGAGATTACACATAGTAACATTCCAAGCACAGAATTAACTGTCAGTTAAAATAAAAAATTCAGATGTGCAGTTCGGTCCTCCAGAAATCATAATCCACTCAAAATGTTTGTGTCCGAACTGAACCAAAACCCGAGCAGATCCAATCTGAACCAAGTTCCGTTTCAGATCTTTCTGCAGTTTGAAATTCAGATTTAAATCCAAATCTTGGGTTTTGGATTGCAAAAATGACATAATTTTAGCTGCTATTTTAAATATTAAAAAAAAATAGCAACATATTAAACTGACTACAGAAGATTCACACATTTGTAGATGCATCCCTAAATCAATTATTTAGGTGGAGGTGGAGGACAAAAAATAGGAGATCTAAAAAGAATTGAATAGCCAACATTAAAATAAAGTCAGTGCTTTTTCCTGGTGGTGTTCAAAGATATGCAGTAGTGACACCTTTATTTTTGGCATGATTTTTAATTATTTTAACTAGTTTCAGAAACAAAGAAAATCAATGAACAAAATAAGCATCTTAGCACTCTTCCATAGTATGGAAGCGGCTATAAATTTTGAATCAACTTGTAAGTTTAGGTGAGTACCAACAACTTTTGTCTGAGTACCAGTACCTATTATGTCTTGAAAAAAGCAACGAGTAAAGTGTAATATGAAATATATACAATTCTTCAATTTATGAAAATCACAGTTGAGGTATTTTTACTGATCCAAATAATAATTATCCTTACTTGCTAATGTTAAATGGTTTACATTGAAATCATTAACTCAATCAAAGGCTACTCATTAAAACCAATGAATGTCATACAGTTTGACTTTATTTAACTAGTATATTTTTAGATTTGTAAAATAATTGAAACTTTTTTTTTTTTTTTTTTGGCAAGTGGCACCAGGACCGTTGACAAGGAGGGAGTGTCTAAGGGGACATCTGTACCGGGCCCCAAGGATTAGAGGGTCCCCAAGTATATGTTGCGTAGTGCCCATCGGGGATGTGGGATGGGGTGGGGGAGCTGTGAATGCAGCATGGGGTCATTAGGGAGAGACAGACTGGTGGGATGTGTGGGAGGAAGAAGTGAGGGAGACACAGACTGTGGTGTGTGTGGTGAAGGAAGGAGAGATATACAAAACCAGAAACCGCGGGTATCCAAATCGGCCAATTCCAGCAGGCCGTCCCCAGCGGAGGCCTCTACGCCTCCACCAGCGCACAGCCTGCAGCTCCGGCCGGGTTGTGTCACAGGCCAGAGCAGACACGAACAGCCCGTAGATGTATGAATGGCCGTCAAATCATATAAAGTTAGTGCGGATTTAACCGCCGTCCTGCAATAGAAGGGTGTGACGCAGGTTAATAAACAAACTAAAGATAAAATGAGTGGTAGATGGGCAACCTAACTGCTTCCCTAACGGGGAGGATGTTTTGGGGGGGAGGGTCGCCCAATTTGACTTGAGGCAAAAACACAAAACTTCGTTAGCCGGCAAAAGCCGTAATTAAAACCAACGATAAAACAAAAATTCCTCAAGGCCCCCGCAATCGCAAAGTGCAACTGCGACAAGCGGCTAGTCCTCAAAGGGGCGCACTGGGAGGAAAGAGCCTGATACAGCATACCAGACCCCCACCTACCCAGTGCCCGGACTTCGACTTCGGACCAACCCGCCGCAGCGGCTGCTGACGCAGCGCCGATGCGGAAAGAGTGAGTCCCAGTGTCGGCCGGAGATAGACCCAGGTACAAAAGACAACGCTCCAAAACCGACCGAGAGATATATCTGGACAACGGGGAACCGTCACGATGGACGAGCCACCCGGTGGGCGTTGGAGGCCGAAGGGACGAATAAGGCCGGGCCGCGGCACTGGACAAATGCCCCGCGCACGAGTCCGACCCACTCGAACCCACTGCCCCCTGCCGACTACGTCCGTCTTGGAGCGCTGAATCCGACACCACAAACCGTCGGGGCATACGACGACGCCAGCATGGGCGAGGCTGAAGTCCGAGAAACGGACCCCAGCTCACCCACCCCTGAGGGCACCATGGAAGGCCATCGTAAGGGCCACCATGAAGAGGCGAACCTTGAATCCCCATATCGTATCCCCGTATCCTTGTATCGTGAGCGCTGAATCCCACACCCCAAACCTTCGGGGAGTACGTCGACGGCCTTTATTGACTGAAAGGAAGGCCTATTAAATCTAAACTCGGATGAAAAACTCCTTGTCGAACTAAGGGACAGGTGAAAATATTTATCACCCATATCCGATAGCAGACAGCTCATGAAAATAAAATATCTCAAAATTATAATTTAAATGATATCCTAAATGTTGGAGGGCCGTCTGCCCCGATGTTATGGGATCGGCCTTCTGCCACCATCCCTGAGGGTCTGCTACCCAGATGTTGTGGGATCGGCCTTCTGCCACCATCCCTGAGGGCCTGCTACCCAGATGTTGTGGGATCGGCCTTCTGCCACCATCCCTGAGGGCCTGCTACCCAGATGTTGTGGGATCGGCCTTCTGCCACTATCCCTGAGGGCCAGCTACTCAGATGTTATGGGATCGGCCTTCTGCCACTATCCCGGAGGGCCTGCTACCCAGATGTTATGGGATCGGCCTTCTGCCACCATCCCAGACATCCCGAATCCAATGCAAATGTGGGCCAACTGTCCGTAAAAGCTGCAGGAACCAAAGACCTTTGGGCTAAATCCTCCAATCCGCACGCAGAAGCAGGACAGAAGTCCCCTTGGATTAGAGCTGCAGGAGCTAACTGCCGAAACCACTGCAAGTCGCCGCGAGAAAGGGTATCATCAATGTTGTTGCGCTCGGCCGGGACATGCTTGTCTCGCAACGTAATGTTGTTCAACCAACATACCAATACTATCTCACGAAGACCCGCAGTCCAGCAAGGATGTGGACTCCTGCCTAATGATGGCAAAAAACCAAGCCCAAATTGTCGCACCAGAAGACCACCCGTTTGTTACGCAGGGCATAGCGCCAGAGTGCCACCGCGCCCAGCATGGGAAAATATCCAGCATCCGCAAGAATCGCAAGCACCAGAGGCGTCCGTGAGAAACTCCAAAGAGGAGGTGAAACGAAACTAGAAATCCGTCCTAAATACATAAGCCCCTCGAGTGCTAAACTAAGAAAATGATGAGGGCGTATAATCCCAACTGTCGCCCGTTCCAATTTCCCACAGAAAAACTCTACTCATTGGGATAACCTTCCAAGCAAAAAGAAGCGGACCCAAGAAGGATTGAGCCTGTTGTAGAGTAAGCTTGTCCGCGGCAAGCTCATAGAGGAAACCATCAGGAAGACGCAACACATTGTCCCCAAGGAGCCTACAGAGACCATCATCTGAATCCCGAGGTAAACAAGGAGGCGGAGGGACCCTGCCAATGGTCACCGCAGTAAGACGATGCAGCGAACAAAGCCAGGTGGGCCGAGCAAAAGAAAATCCCTCAAGTAGTGCGACATACCCCGCTCGCCCGTCGCCTGCTGCAGACCCCAGCGGAGGAAAGAACTGCACCTTGCAAAGTCAGCGCACGAGAGAGAAAAAACCCCACAGGGAGGCAGCGATGGATGTATTAGCCATCATCCAGTTGAAAACCCATAAATCGAAAGGCGAAAGGGTGCAGCGGGAGGATCAAAATGCTGACGCGATGTTTAATTCACACATCACCGCCCCCGAACCAAACGACCGAATGGAATCTATGGCCGAATCAAACATACCGATTGGTAAACGACCCTACCTGATAATAGGGATAGCCTCATAAACCGATGACCCGAGAGGACAGGAAAGATGGATGAGAAAGCCTATCATCCCGGCCAACGACAATGCAGCCGCAACCTTCTGCCGGAGGATGCCCGGAAACTCCCGAGCCGAATGCAAGTTCATACTAGCCCCGGGACCCGCCAGTCCATGTATCGGCAAGAGGAAACGAGGTGCGCAAACCCAGTGTAAGAATAGGGCGTCCACTGGCCGCGGGAAACCGTCGCAGCCAGGGTATGAGCGCCCGAAGTCTAATTGGGGTGGGGGCCGGAATTACCCCTGCGCCGTGTACTGGGGCAGTCCTTGATCCCGAGGCCTCTGCCACAGCTGATCAGGAGAGACGAATGTGACACCGCCGCCCCAAACCGCGTTGGGCAGGATTGAAAGTGAAGCATTAACCATGCCCTGTGCGCCATGAACCCCCTCCAAAGCCGGCAGAATGAGAGGCAGGTCGTGGAACCCGTCGTTCCTGGTGTACCGACTGAACCCTTCGGCAGCTCCGAGCACAATACCATATACTTCTAACCGAAGGTATAGATCTGCCGCCCATGCCATTCGCGACGGAAGTCCTCGTAGTAACGCCGCCAAGAATGGTACCGCACATGTATATAGAATTGATGGCACATGATGTTCATGTGTTCGTCCGGGCGCGTCTCTGATTAACATGCCGCAAGGATAGACATGATCTAACTCAAGTCGGGTAGGAGCGCAGAGCGTCCTCGCTGCCCCGGTCCTTTGCTTAGTTGAAAGCAAGGCTATACGAGCATCGCTAGTAATGGCAAAATATACAGATAGGCCCTTACGGATCCAGTCTTGGACCCGGGGCCGGAGACCACTGTGCATTTCCATGTTGGCGCAGTAGCCAGTAACGGAGTCCGACTCCGCCAACACGTGCGAGGCGGAAGAGGTGGAATGCCATCGCTGCCGCCGTTTTTTTGACGCTTGACCCTGTCCCAACCATCGTCTTAGGAGGACACCCTCTGAGGACGTGGAGGCAAGGGAAGAGTCCGTGCCCCGATGCCTGCGCCTATCGCGCCTGCCGTTAACCCTACGCGCTGCTATAGGAGCGGGACTGAGTACTAGCTTTCTCCCCCACTATGGGGGGGAAAGTGCGCTCCCCTTGGACCAGTCAGGGTCCGAGGAAGACTCACCAGTACGAGGGGGAACTCCATCTTTCCCAGCAGCCGACGTACGACTTGTGGATGCGCCGCCTGACTACATTCCTGGCCCAACGTCCGCGGCTGGGGAAGCAAAAGAGAGACAATGTTCCCCTATCGAACCAGCAGCCGCCGGGAGTGGGGTAGGCGGGGCGACCGACGAGGCAGAGGACAGGGGCGGGATAAGAGATTGCGCAATGCTATCCTCCGAAAAAAGCGGTGGCCAGACACGGTCCCCCGGGTACGGAGGATAACAAGGGAGCCACCGCCGACACGACAAAGGCACAAATGGCTCGAAGATCAGACCCGGACGCGAGTTGCGCGCCCCACGGGAGGGTTGCAAAACTCCCGTCGGGAGCAAGGACTCCGATGATCCCTCACTGTCATGTACAATGGCACGTCCGCTCCGCTAACCCCCGACCGAAAAGGCCGCGCCGCGACCTCCTCCCATCCCGAGCAGTAGCCCCAGGAGGAGAAACCGGAGAATCGCCAGAACTAGGCATGTCCACGTCGGACTGAGGGCTATCCGTTGCAGCGACGGAAGCCGACAACCGGACGCGGGGCGGGATTCAGAACGCACGCCTCCCGCCGTCCCCCTATGAGACCGGTAAGGGCCACACGGTCACGGCTGGCGGTAGTACGAAGTGGCCTGCGAGCAGACCCGGAAGGGGCTATCCCCACGGGTCCAGCCACGGCAGGAGAGGCCAGGTAGCCCGTCACACCGCAGGAGGACGCGGCACGCCCCTGGGCGACAGATTATTACAATGGCCGTCGCCAGCACCAGGCCATCCGAAGCCGCAGAGTGTGTGTTGCCCCGCCCTGCCACAGGAGGGAGCCTGCCGGCGAGCGTGTCACCCAGGGCGCAGTAACAGGCCTCATATGGGTCCCTGTAGCCCCCGTGGAGGTAGTGGCACGCGCGCGCTGGCCAGACCCCTGGCGTCTGGCAGCCGCGCGGTCCCCCCTCCCTCCTGCTGAAACCATATATTGCCCCCCATTGTTTACCACAACCACCCCTCCCCCCCGGGCGGCCGAAGCGCAGGGCGGGAGACTGTTTCCCGGCCCCCACGTGGCCAGGCCGTCCAGCAGCAGCCTCGAGCGGATCCAGGGACGGCAGGACACCGTCCCTGGCAGGCCGCATCAGACAGCCGCGGACCCCCCGTCGCTCCGTCTAGCGCCGCAGCCAGCGGCGGTGATGGAGAGGAGAGTGAGGCCTCAGGGAGCGCGGGCGGGTGCCGTGCACCAGACAGCCGCGGACCCCCCGTCGCTCCGTCTAGCGCCGCAGCAAGCGGCGGTGATGGAGAGGAGAGTGAGGCCTCAGGGAGCGCGGGCGGGTGCCGTGCACAGCCGCGCGCGCCGGAGCTCCAGCCCAGCAGGGAGCACAGGTCTACCCCGTGACGGCCGAACATCAGAGTCCTTAAGCCGTGCGGAAGCTGTGTGGGGAGCCGTGCGGGGAGCCCTGCGCTGCGCCTGAAGGTATGGGGAGTTGATAAGGAGAAAAGCAGGGGGATAGGGGAGCCTGCAAAATGCAAGGATAGGAGTAGAGATAGGAGAAGGGGATATAAAGGGCAAGCAGAGAGAGGGTAGATAGGGAGAAAAAGGAATAAAGTGCTGGAAAAAGGAAAGACTTTTAGAATTAAATTGATAACAAAAGGAGTTACTTATCAGTGTCACGAGAAGAGCTGAAAAGAGGGAGGAAGTAACCTGTCAGCAGCCTATATGTATGACAGGCCAGCCCCTATACATGATCCAGCCAATCAGCCCCTCGGACACTCTGTCCACGTTCCTCCCACCACAAAACATTAACCCCTTCCAAGCCAAGGTGATGCACTGAGCGGCGCTGCGGAAGCCCCGACGGTGCGTTTATGCTGCTGCGGTCACAGTATGTTCCCTACGCAGTCTTGAATGTCATACAGTTTGACTTTATTTAACTAGTATATTTTTAAATTTGTAAAATAATTGAAACTTTTTTTTTTTTTTTTTTTGGCAAGTGGCACCAGGACCGTTGACAAGGAGGGAGTGTCTAAGGGGACATCTGTACCGGGCCCCAAGGATTAGAGGGTCCCCAAGTATATGTTGCGTAGTGCCCATCGGGGATGTGGGATGGGGTGGGGGAGCTGTGAATGCAGCATGGGGTCATTAGGGAGAGACAGACTGGTGGGATGTGTGGGAGGAAGAAGTGAGGGAGACACAGACTGTGGTGTGTGTGGTGAAGGAAGGAGAGATATACATGTCTATATATGTGTATTAATAAATATATAATTATTTATTAACAGTTTCTTATATAGCGCAGCAATTCCGTTGCACATATACATATATTAGAGATGTGCGGCGGGCAGTTTTCGTGTTTTGTGTTTTGGTTTTGGTTCTGGTTCCATGCTCATGTTTTGGATCTGGATTGGTTTTGCCAAAACCACCCTTTCATGTTTTGGTTTTGGATCTGGATGATTTTTGAAAAAAACATAAAAACAGCTAAAATCACAGAATTTGGGGGTAATTTTGATCCTACGGAATTATTAACCTCAATAACATTAATTTCCACTCATTTCCAGTTTATTCTGAACACCTCACACCTCACAATATTGTTTTTAGGCCAAAAGGTTGCACCAAGGTGGCTTGATGACTAAGCTAAGCGACACAAGTGTGCGGCACAAACACCTGGCCCATCTAGGAGTGGCACTGCAATGACAGACGTGATGGCACTTAAAAAAAACTAGGCCCCAAACAGCACATCATGCAAAGAAGAAAAAGAGGTTCAATGAGGTAGCTGTATGACTAAGCTAAGCGACACAAGTTTGCGGCACAAACACCTGGTCCATCTAAGAGTGGCACTGCAATGACAGACAGGATGGCCCTTAAAAAAACTAGGCCCCAAACAGCACATAATGCAAAGAAGAAAAAGAGGTGCAATGGGGTAGCTGTATGACTAAGCTAAGTGACACCAGTGTGCGGCACAAACAGCTTGGGACGTGCTGGAATTTGCCCAGATGTAATACACGCACAATATTGGTGGCACAGGAAAGTGTATCCCTAAACCACACACACACAGCAAAGCCTGTAAAATTTATTTGGCTAATAATAACTCTTTTATTTGGAGCTATTATAATAATATGCAGCACAGGCGAGCGTCCCCCTACACCATACAGGGCAAATCCTGTAAAAATTATATGGATAATAATATAAGTAATGTATACAACATTTTTACTTGGAGTAAATAATATACAGCACAGGACAACACCACTGGACTTATGGCAGCACAAGACACCACCACTGGATTGATGCAGCACAAGACAGCACCACTGGACTGGACTTATACAGCAGTACCCCTAGACGTATACGGCAGTACCCCTGGACTTGTACGGCAATGTCACACAGGACGGCACTTTAAAAAACTAGTCCCCAAACAGCACATTATGCAAAGAAGAAAAAGAGGGGCAAGATGGAATTGTCCTCGGGCGCTCCCACCCACCCTTATGTTGTATAAACAGGACATGCACACTTTAACAAACCAATCATTTCAGCGACAGGGTCTACCACATGACTATGGCTGAAATGACTGGTTTGTTTGGGCCCCCACCAAAAAAATAAGCAATCAATCTCTCCTTGCACAAACTTGCTCTACAGAGGCAAGATGTCGACCTCATCCTCATCCTCCAATTCCTCACCCCTTTCAGTGTGTACATCCTCCTCCTCACAGAGTATTAGTTCGTCCTCACTGGAATCCACCATCACAGGTCCCTGTGTACTTTCTGGAGGCGATTGCTGGTAAAGGACTTCCCGGAGGAATTTATAATTCATTTTGATAAACATCATCTTCTCCACATTTTGGTGAAGTAACCTCCTACGCCGATCGCTGACATGGTTACCATCTGCACTAAACACTCTTTCGGAGTACACACTTATGGGGGGGCAACTTAGGTAAAATAAAGCCAGTTTGTGCAAGGGCATCCAAATTGCCTCTTTACCCTGCCAGTTTACATAGGGACTGTCTGACATGCCTATTTAGAAGCGGTCACTCATATAATCGGCCACCATTCTTTCAATGGTGACAGAATCATATGCAGTGACAGCAGACATGTCAGTAATCGTTGGCAAGTCCTTCAGTTTGGACCAAAAGTCGGCACTAGCTCCTGACTGCCCTGCATCACTGCCAGCAGGTGGGCTAGGAAATCTTATTCTATTGCTCTCAGCAACAGTTGCGGGAGAGAATAAAGGAGTAGCTGTTGATGGGTCACGTTCCGCTTGAGTTGACAATTTTCTCACCAGTAGGTCTTTGAACCTCTGCAGACTTATGTCTGCCAGAAAGAGAGATACAACGTAGGTTTTAAATCTAGGATCGAGCACGGTGGCCAAAATGTAGTGCTCTGATTTCAACAGATTGACCACCCGTGAATCCTGGTTAAGCGAATTAAGGGCTCCATCCACAAGTCCCACATGCCTAGCGGAATCGCTCTGTTTTAGCTCCTCCTTCAATGTCTCCAGCTTCTTCTGCAAAAGCCTGATGAGGGGAATGACCTGACTCAGGCTGGCAGTGTCTGAACTGACTTCACGTGTGGCAAGTTCAAAGGATTGCAGAACCTTGCACAACGTTGAAATCATTCTCCACTGCGCTTGAGTCAGGTGCATTCCCCCTCCTTTGCCTATATCGTGGGCAGATGTATAGGCTTGAATGGCCTTTTGCTGCTCCTCCATCCTCTGAAGCATATAGAGGGTTGAATTCCACCTCGTTACCACCTCTTGCTTCAGATGATAGCAGGGCAGGTTCAGGTTTGTTTGGTGGTGCTCCAGTCTTCTGTACGCGGTGGCTGAATGCTGAAAGTGGCCCGCAATTCTTCGGGCCACCGACAGCATCTCTTGCATGCCTCTGTCATTTTTAAAAAAATTCTGCACCACCAAATTAATTGTATGTGCAAAACATGGGACATGCTGGAATTTGCCCAGACATAATGCACGCACAATATTGGTGGTGTTGTCCGAAATCACAAATCCCAAGGAGAGTCTAAGTGGGGTAAGCCATTGTGCGATGATGTCCCTCAGTTTCTGTAAGAGGTTGTCAGCGGTGTGACTCTTATGGATAGCGGTGATACATAGCATAGCTTGCCTAGGAATGAGATGGTGTTTGCGACATGCTGCTACTGGTGTCGCTGCTGTTGTTGCTGTGGGAGGCAATACATCTACCCAGTGGGCTGTCGCAGTCATTTAGTCCTTAGTCTGCCCTGTTTCACTTATCCACATGTCCGTGGATAAGTGGACAGTAGGTACAACTGCATTTTTTAGGACACTGAGGACACTTTTTCTGATGTCTCGGTACATTCTCGGTTTCACCTGCCTAGTGAAGTGGAATCTAGATGGAATTTGGTACCAGGGACACACTACCTCCATCAGTTCTCTGAGTCCCACTAAACTAATGGCGGATACCAGACACACATCTAACACCAACATAGCTATTAAGGCCTCAGTTATCTGCTTTGCAACAGGATGACTGCTGTCATAATTCATCTTCCTCACAAAGGACTGTTGGACAGTCAATTGCTTACTTGAAGTAGTAGAAGTGGTCTTCTGACTTCCCCTCTGGGGTGACGATTGACTTTCAGCAGCAACAGCAACAACAGCAGCGGCAGCAACAGCAGCAGTAGGCATACCACTCAAAGATCCTTCAGAGGAATCCCAGTTAGGATAGGACTCCTCAGTTTTGCCAGTGACATGGCCTGCAGGACTACTGACATTCCTGACTGAGGAGGAAGTTGACGTTGAGGGAGTTGGTGGTGTGGCTTGCAGGAGCTTGGGTACAAGAGGAAGAAGGGATTTAGGTGTCAGTGGACTGTTTACGCTCTTACCCAAAGTTTCAGAACTTGACACTGATTTCTGATGAAAGTGCAGCAGGTGACGTATAAGGGAGGATGTTGCTAGGTGGTTAACATCCTTACCCCTACTTATTACGGATTGACAGAGGCAACACACGGCTTGACACCTGTTGTCCGGATTTGTGAGGTGGCTTTTTTTTGCCCAGGCATCACAATGGGCTTATTCATCCCATGGACAACAACTGTATATCCCGGTGCCTGATTTAAACAAACCACATCACCATCAGAATACTCATCGTCAACTTCCTCCTCAGCGCCAGCAACACCCACAACCTCATCCTGGTGTACTTCAACAGTGACATCTTCAATTTGAATATCAGAAACTGGACTGAGGGTGCTACTTCCAGCTCTTGCAGAGAGCGTGCAAATGGTGGAAGGTGCCACCTTTTACCATCCAGTGTTGGGAAGGTCAGGCATCGCAACCGCCGACACACTTGGACTCTCCTTGGGGATTTGTGATACCATCTTAGAACGCACAGTTCTTTGCTGTGCTCTTGCCAGTTTAACTCTTATTTTTCTAGCGGGAGGATGAGGGCTTACATCGTCATGTGAAGCTGAACTACTAGTCATGAACTTAGCCGTTCCTTGCCACCCCGTGTCGTAAATGGCATATTGGCAAGTTTATGTTTCTCCTCAGACCATTTAAATTTATTTTTTTGGGTCTTTTTACTGAACTTTGGCTTTTTGGATTTTACATGCACTCTACTATCACATTGGGTATCAGCCTTGACAGACAACGTTGATGACATTTCATCATTTATGTCATGACTAGTGGCAGCAGCTTCAGCAATAGGAGGAAGTGGTTCTTGATCTTTCCCTATTTTATCATCCAAATTTTTGTTCTCCATTCTTTTTCTGGAGTTATATAACACAATATGCGGCACAGGACAGTGTATTCTTACACCACACAGGGCAAACCCTGTAAAAATTATTTGGATTAAATATTAATAACCCCTTTATTTGGAGTAAATAATATACAGCACAGGACAGTACCACTGGACTTATACAGCAGTACCACTGGAATTATACTGCAGTATCGCTGGAATTATACAGCAGTACCACTAGAACTATACGGCAGTATCACTGGAATTATACAGCAGTACCACTGGATTTATATGGCAGTACCACTGAATTTATACACCAGTACCACTGGAAATATACGGCAGTATCACTGGAATTATACAGCAGTACCACTGGACTTATACGGCAGTACCACTTGACTGGATTTATATGGCAGTACCACTGGACATATATGGCAGTATCACTGGAATTATATGGCAGTACCACTGAATTTATACGGCAGTAACACTGGACTTATACGGCAGTACCACTGAACTTATACGGCAGTACCACTGGACAGGATTTATACGGCAGTATCACTGGACTTATATGGCAGTATCACTGGAATTATACAGCAGTATCACTGGAATTATACGACAATACCACTGGAATTATATTGCAGCATCACTGGAATTATACGTCAGTACCACAGGACTTACTGTATATGGCAGTACCACTGGACTGGATTTATACGGCAGTATCACTGTACTCATACGCCTGTATCACTGGAATTATACGGCAGTATCACTGGAATTATACGGCAGTACCACTGGACTTATACGGCAGTACCACTGGACTGGATTTATATGGCAGTATCACTGGAATTATACGGCAGTACCACTGGACTTATACGCCAGTACCACTGGATTTATATGACAGTACCACTGGAGATATAAATGCAGTATCACTGGAATAATATGGCAGTACCACTGGACGTATACGGCAGTATCACTGGAATTATACTGCAGTACCACTGGACTTATATGACAGTAGCACTGGACTTATTCGGCAGTACCACTTTACAGGACTTATATGGCAGTACCACTGGACTTATATGGCAATGCCACTGGACAGGATTTATACGGCAGTATCACTGGAATTATATGGCAGTACCACTGGATTTATACGACAGTACCACTGGACTGGATTTATATGGCAGTATCACTGGATTTATATGCCAATGCCACTGGAATTGTATGGCAGTATCACTGGAATTATACGGCAGTACCACTGGAGTTATATGGCAGTTCCACTGGACTGAATTTATATGGCAGTATCACTGGAATTATACGGCAGTATCACTGGAATTACTTGGCAGTACCAGTGGACTTATACACCAGTACCACTGGATTTATACAGCAGTACCACTGGACATATATACGGCAGTATCACTGGAATTATATTGCAGTATCACTGGACATATACGGCAGTATCACTGGATTTATACGGCAGTACCAATGGACATATACGGCAGTATCACTAAAATTATATGACAGTACCACTGGACATATACGGCAGTATCACTGGATTTATACAGCAGTACTGACGGACACATACGGCAGTATCACTGGACATATACGGCAGTATCACTGGACTTATACGGCAGTACCACTGGACTTATACAGCAGCACAGGGACACCACCAAAGGACTGATGAAGGACAACACAGCACCAATGCAAGGGACTTATACAGCAGCACTGGACATATGGCAGCAGAGGACACCACCACTGTGACTGGACTGATGCAGCACAAGACACCACCAATGGACTGATGCAGCACAACATGGCACCACTGGACTGGACTTATATAGCAGCACTGGATATATGGCAGGAGAGGACACCACCACTGTGACTGGACTGATGTAGCATCAAGACACCACCACTGAACTGATGCAGGACAACACAGCACCATTGTACTGGACTTATACAGCAGCACTGGATATATGGCAGCAGAGGAAACCACCACTGTGACTGGACTGATGCAGCACAAGACACCACCAATGGACTGATGCAGCACAACATGGCACCACTGGACTGGACTTATATAGCAGCACTGGATATATGGCAGGAGAGGACACCACCACTGTGACTGGACTGATGCAGCATCAAGACACCACCACTGAACTGATGCAGGATAACACAGCACCACTGCACTGGACTTATAGAGCTACACTGTACATAGGGCAGCAGAGGACATCACCACTGTGACGGAACTGATGCAGCATGACACTACACTGGACTGAGCAGCACAAGACAGCACTGGAATCACCACTACACTTCCCCTCCCGCACAGACACTGAGTACGGAGACGCGTCCTCTCATTATACTCTCCGGGATTGGAGTGAAAATGGTGGTGACGCGCGGCTCCTTATACAGAATCCAAAACTCACGAGAATCCAACAGCGGGATGATGACATTTTGCCTCGTTCTGGTTGCCGAGTCATGCGGAAAAACCCAAGCCTGACTTGGATTGGGGCTCAGGTAGTGAAGTTCGGGGGGTTCGGTTCTCAGGGAAGCAAACCCGCTCATCTCTAATATATATACACACTGCTCAAAAAAATAAAGGGAACACTAAAATAACACATCCTAGATCTGAATGAATTAAGTATTCTTATTAAATACTTTGTCCTTTACATAGTTGAATGTGCTGACAACAAAATCACACAAAAATTATCAATGGAAATCAAATTTATTAACCCATGGAGGTCTGGATTTGGAGTCACACTCAAAATTAAAGTGGAAAAACACACTACAGGCTGATCCAACTTTGATGTAATGTCCTTAAAACAAGTCAAAATGAGGCTCAGTAGTGTGTGTGGCCTCCCTACAACGCCTGGGCATGCTCCTGATGAGGTGGCGGATGGTCTCCTGAGGGATCTCCTCCCAGACCTGGACTAAAGCATCCTCCAACTCCTGGACAGTCTGTGGTGCAACGTGGAGTTGGTGGATGGAGCGAGACATGATGTCCCAGATGTGCTCAATTGGATTCAGGTCTGGGAAATGGGCGGGCCAGTCCATAGCATCAATGCCTTCGTCTTGCAGGAACTGCTGACACACTCCAGCCACATGAGGTCTAGCATTGTCTTGCATTAGGAGGAACCCAGGGCCAACCGCACCAGCAAATGGTCTCACAAGGGGTCTGAGGATCTCATCTCGGTACCTAATGGCAGTCAGGTTACCTCTGGCGAGCACATGAAGGGCTGTGCGGCCCCCCAAAGAAATGCCACCCCACACCATTACTGACCCACTGTCAAACCGGTCATGCTGGAGGATGTTGCAGGCAGCAGAACGTTCTCCTTGGCGTCTCCAGACTCTGTCATGTCTGTCACATGTGCTCAGTGAGAATCTGCTTTCATCTGTGAAGAGCACAGGGCACCAGTGGTGAATTTGCCAATCTTGGTGTTCTCTGGCAAATGCCAAACGTCCTGCACGGTGTTGGGCTGTAAGCACAACCCCCACCTGTGGACGTTGGGCCCTCATACCACCCTCATGGAGTCTGTTTCTGATCGTTTGAGGAGACACATGCACATTTGTGGCTTGCTGGAGGTCATTTTGCAGGGCTCTGGCAGTGCTCCTCCTGTTCCTCCTTGCACAAAGGCGGAGGTGGCAGTCCTGCTGCTGAATTGTTGCCCTCCTACGGCCTCCTCCACCTCTCCTGATGTACTGGCCTGTCTCCTGGTAGCACTTCCATGCTCTGGACACTACGCTGACAGACACAGCAAACCTTCTTGCCACAGCTCGCATTGATGTGCCACGCTGGATGAGCTGCACTACCTGAGCCAATTGTGTGGGTTTTAGGGAGGTCATACAGGCACGTGGAGGCCGCACACACTACTGAGCCTCATTTTGAATTGTGTTAAGGACATTACATCAAAGTTGGATCAGCCTGTAGTGTGTTTTTACTCTTTAATTTTGAGGGTGACTCCAAATCCAGACCTCCATGGGTTAATAAATTTGATTTCCATTGATAATTTTTGTGTGATTTTGTTGACAGCACATTCAACTATGTAAAGAATAAAGTATTTAATAAGAATATTTAATTCATTCAGATCTAGGATATGCTATCTTAGTGTTCCCTTTATTTTTTTGAGCAGAGTATATATATATATATATATATATATATATATATATATTTATATGAGCCCTGTGATGAAGTCCAGGTGACGAAACACGTTGGGAGACCTGTACCTACCTCATACCACAGATAAGGAAAAATCTGCTTACTTGATTCATTGTAGTTTTATATTCATTTAAGTGTTTTTAGATCAGTTGTGATTGTTTTTTGTCCCATTTTTACATATATGTTTTATATCTTTTATAGTAAATAAATATTCTTTTACATTTATATTATTGGCAATTTTTTACTTTGACACCGGTGGTCGCTTATTATCCCTCATCCCCCCATTCCATTACATTTTTCAGGGAATTACCACCCCTGTTTAGTTTGAGGGACACAGCTGATGCCCCATCCATAACGTAGGGGAGTGTCACAAATACATTGCCTTGTTTTTAAACATATCTGATTTATATCACAGGTGGCGCAGTATTAATCCTTATTTTTACATATATATATATATATATATATATATTTATTCTGAGGAGGCCCCAGAGTTATCACTGTACCAGGCCCCAAGATCTCTGTTGCTGGCCCTGAGTGGCATGAGAAGCCTAAGCCAGAGCAATATGTAATTTTGTTTATCAAAAATTGTGATTATAACCGATTTGTTTGTTGCTGTAATAAGAGGATAGAATTTTTTTCCAAGTCATATAATAATAATAATAATAATAATAATAATAATAATAATAATAAATAGATTTACTTTAAAACATTCTGGATCAGTTAGACTAGGGTTTCAAATTGTTACATTGCAATATGATTACATGCTAGACTAGCTTATTTCCTTTCAAACTTGCCTACACATAAATACACAGGAGATGGCTGATCTTAAATAAGCTGTGCTTCTGTTAACATAATAATGTTCTTGTGGTGAAGAACAAACTATGCTGGTAATATCAAAATCCGTGAAACATTGATTTACATTGTCTTAGAGTCGCTTAGCTCTAGGCAGTGCTTTATATTATATAATACCTTGGACACTCAAGTTGTCAAGTTGCTGCTGCTGCTGCTATGAAGTTTATACTGTGTAGATCATGTCTAGGCATTCTCTGACACACAAAACAAACCACATCTCACACAATGCACACTCCATCATTGGTTTAAAAACTAACAAGATTTCCCCACCGGATAAGCTAATTAAGCATTAAAGTCTCCACTTTAAAATCTTTTAACTATGATATCTGTCATTATGTATTTAAAGCAATTATTATTGTTTTATTCTTTATTTACTGTACTTTGTGAAAGTGTATTGATCCCTTATCAGTCATTATAATATGACATAATCCGTAGAGCAGTATTACATAATTACAATACAATTAATGGTATATAACTGTTTATTTTACAGTTCTACAAATTGCTATAAAAGCTGTAAAGTAAAATGATACCAGTCCAAAAAAAAAAAACCATGTGAAGACATTTTACATAGAACATGAGCATTATGCTACATTTTCCTGTTTCCCTGACAACCTGCCAGGTTTCATAACTTCACAAAATTCCCGACTGAATTGAAGATCAGACATTTAATAATTCAATGCTCTCTTTTTCTTGTGGTGGGATAGCATTTTGTCACCAAGAACATAATCACTCTAAAGCAGAAGCTGTCTCTCTAGGCATAGGGGAAAAGGCACAGTAATTCAATGCCTTATTGGCATGTTTACAGAGGGGTTTTAAAACAGCAAATACCTTACTTACAAAAAGTATAATTTAAAGTCTAACATGGCTAAAGAATACTCTGGAACTTTTTTAATCACTTGCTGTACAGCATCTATAAGTTTCTCATTTATTTTAACATTTCATTATTTTTTTATTTTTTACTGTCAATGGTTTCAATCAACAGCTATTAAAAAAATAAAAAAAATCAAGCAAGGACCGGATGTGATGTTTTAAACCAGCAAACAAATTAATCAGAGTGTGCTTTGTAGCTGTTCGGTGGTACTGCATATCTTTGTCTTGGGAAGAAACCAGCAGAAAATCTACTTGTTACATAATACTATAGCTATACATTTCAGTACAAAATAACTTTAGAATCATTGAGTTCTGCTATTGAACCAACTGATTATAGCCTTATTCTGCATGTTAACCTCTACAATTATGTAGTTGCTTAGATACTCCTTTTATCAATGTGCATTTTGTCCTTACCTTTCTTTGAATATTCTGTAGATGTGATCTTATTTACAAGCCAGAAAGCAGCAGACTACATATAACAGACTCAATTTAGTTCTTGCTTTTGGTGATTCTCCTCTATTCTGCAGTACACTTTGGTCTTACATGCTGTTTTCCAACATAGCATTGTAACAATATTAGTAGTTATTTACTGCTACTTATATTTGATCAAGAAACACTTTCAAAATCAGTAATATGGAGCTGGTGACCAGGGATTTTCCTTAGCTAAAAATGGGCAGGACCAAAGTGCACCCAGGTGTGATGCCTAGAAGGGGTGACACCACACTGTGTGCTCCTCCGCAGTGACAGGAGCCAAGCGCTGCAGTGTGAAAGTCAGCTACAGCACCCGGCTCCTGTCATAGCAGAGGAGCCGACGTACAGCCCACCATCTCCGAAGATGCTGGACACGCCCCCAGAGTGAAGAACACAGCAAGGCCACGCCCCCTGTGTTAGCGGCCATGCCCCTTTTTTTGCAGCAAACCTGCCCCCGGTGCGCTGGGATATGAAGGGTGCACACCGGGTGTCACCACACCCGGTGACGCCACTTCCCCCACCCATGTTACCGCTGCAACTGTCACTCCCCCACCCATGGCAACCCCCCACCAGCGGTGGCTCCGGACTCCCACCCCCACCCACGGCACACCCGCATGCGGCCCTCCCCAACCCGCGGTGGCTCCGGACTCGCACAGCCGCACGTGGCCCTCCCCATCCGTCGCTCCACCACAACCGCCCCTCCGCCACCCGCAGCACCCCCGCAACCGCCCCTCCCCCACCCATGGCACCCCTGGACCCCCCTCCCCCAGCCGCCTCTCCTCCACAACTGCTACACCCCCAACCACAGCACCTACTATTCATCGTCCCTTGAGTGCACTGTTCACGCCATCACAAGGGGCTACGGCCCCTTAACCATTGCACGCCCTTTGCCCGTGCAATATTTAACCACTCACAGAATTATAATTGGAGGTAGTATTCCATATAATCTAAATATTGCACTGCCCAAGGGCGTGCAAGGGTTAACAGGGCGTAGCCCCTTGCGACGGTGTGAAGAGCGCATGTAGGGTGCGATGAGTCACCTAGTTATTATTATTTTTATTATTCATTACCAGTAATTTATATAGCGCACACATATTCCACTGTCCTTTACAGAGAATATTTGGCAATTCACATCAGTCCCTACCCAAGTGGATCTTACAATCTATGTTCCCTACAACATGTACAGACACGCACATTCACGCTAGGGTTAATTTTATTGGGATCCAATTAACCTATTAGTATATTTTCGGATTGTGGGAGGAAACCGGAGTACCAAGAGGAAACCCACGCAAGTACAGTGAGAATATACAAACTACATACAGTTAGGGCCAATGTGGGAATTGAATCCATGACCTCAGTGCTGTGAGGCAGTAATATAACTACTACACCATCCGTACTGGCCGATTATATTGAATATGTAAATATTAGAGATGTGAAATTTGGTTGTTTAGAAATCTTTACTGACCCAAATTTTGTGGATCCGAACCTAACTGAGACTGGGCTCGGATCTTTCTGTGGTTCGGAATTAGGATTGTAAATACAAATTTTGGGTTTTGGATCGCAGAAATGACATGATTTAAGCTGTTTTTATCCATTTTCAAGAAATCCAAGATTCAGATTTTTAAATCTAAATTCCAAACCAAAATACTTGAGATTGGTTTTGCAAAACCAAAACTGAAACCAAAATACGACAATGAAATTAGAACCAAAACACAAGACTCGGCACACATCTCTTCCTTCACCTGAAATCATAATAATCATTAATTATGAGTAAATCATACATAACACAAATCATACATAAAAACAGATGAAAGTACATATGAGATTGTGAAGAAGGTACAGATGTGGGACAGAGAGTGAATGGTAGAGCTTGTGACAATTTACAATGTAGAGGGAGAATGCAATGCTGGGTCTTTAAAAGCTAGTTTGACTGAGTTGAGATTGTGATGGTACAATAGTTAGTAGTACCTGGAAGGATTAGTGTGAAGTATGGATAGATAGAGTGAATACAGATGGAGCCGCACTCATCTGAGGCAGCTCCATCGCATACGAGCACTCCCGGCGTGACTATGCGATACGTCCACCTAGTCACGCCGGGAGCGCACTGAGACACTCCCATTCTAGTGAGTGCATCACGGACGCGTGCACACCCCAGACCCGGCAATAGGGGGCGCACCCAGGCACAGATGGAGCCACAATTAGGCTCCATCTGTAGGTTTTGAAAATGCACATGTATTCTGCCTTTCTCTAAGTCTCTGTGACAAGTTCCAGGTTTACAGCAAAACCACCTCTATTTTTCCATAATCCCAATCAGATGTGATGATCTGACGAATGATGTTTATCATGCCATAGAGGAAGCTGGTAAACCTGTAAAAATAAATGATGGAATGCACTTACAATGAGCAAAGATAGAATGCCATACAAGCATTACCAGGGCCGGTTCTAGCCCTTGTGGCGCCCCAGGCGAAAAATAGGGGCATGGCTTCATACAGGGTTGTCGTCAGTTATGCCCCCTGTAGAGTTGTGCCCCCATTTGTACCCCCAGTAGCACCTTCATTTGTGCCCCCATTTGTACCCCCAGCAGCACCCCCATTTGTGCCCCCAGTAGCGCCGCTTAAAACAAAAATAAAAAAATTAATACTTACAATCCCCGCTCCTGAGTACCGACCGCTGCAGACCTCCGCCGGCGCTGCTCCTCTCCTCGGATCTTTGAGAGAGACGTCATGACGTCTCTACCATTGCACAGCATAGACACTAGAGGTCAATCATGACCCCTAGCGTCTGTGCCAGTCCCACAATGCTGTGCGGTGCATGATGACATCATCGCACACCGCACAGCAAAGGTCCTCTCCACGAAGGGAAACTAGATGGATAGCATCTAGTTCCCTTCACAGCGTGGGACCAGCGGGGGACACAGCGGCAGCGGGGGGCACAGTAGCGGATCTTGCCATGGTACGGCGCCCTCCGGATGGCGCCGCCGCCGCCCTCGGAAGGTGGCACCCTGGGCAAAAGTCCTGCTTGCCTGTGGCAAGATCCGCTACTGAGCATTACATACTATGCAAGATGCAGAAACATGACCAAACTACTGTATGCAAACAGCATGACATTACATATGCAAAGTATTGGCTGCAGTGTAAAACAATACAGCTAGCAAACATAATTGTCAACAGATGGCAGATGTGGGGTCAAAAACTTACCATTGGATTCTATGCTGCAGATGAGCACACATGGGTATCTGGCTGGGACAATGAGGGAAGAAAAACATTTCTCCCAGTTTCTTTTACCCAGAATACATTGGGCACCTTGCTATGTTGGGCTGTGAGGTTCACAATCATACTACAGTACTTTTGTGCTGACCACTAGATGGGGCTGATAACATAAATGACTGTAAACAGCAATAAGATTTATATTCTGAAAGCATGACATACAGTATAAGACGTATGCTGAAGGCATGACAACTTGCATTATTGACAGTTGGGGAATAATCAAATCAAGGGCAATTGTGAGTTCCATAATTCTAAACAAGAAATAAGCCTTTGAAGTGAGAGCAAAATGTTGTAATTAGAGAAAAAGTAAAACACGTATCAGGGGCAGATCTACGAGGACATGATGCAGAGTATTGCGATAAGGTCAGAAATGTATAAAAAGAGAACTGGAGAGGGCAGAAAATGGTAGGTTTGATTGGTAGAGATGGTAGTGGAGGCATAAGTGCCGTATTAATGTATTATAAGAAAATGTATAAAAGCAGCAAATACAAAGGTTCAAGACCTAGAGCAGCCCCAATATATTTAATGAGTGCACAGAAGGAAGTGGAACCCCAAAGACCATGTGAGTGAAATATGTACTGGAGTAAAGGGGGTTTAATGTTATTAAAAGCAATAAAAAGTTCAAGTAGGATAAGAATAGAGAACTGACCCCCTCACTTAGCTTAGGGGAGAGCTAAGTTTAAGTAATGTCAAGCAGTCGGAGGGATTTGTAGAGGCATAGGCCACGGCTGAATGTGAGATTGTTGCAGCCAGACTTAAATTCCAAATTGTCCAGGAAAATGGAAGTGAATTTGAAGGACTCATGGCACATGGTTTGTAGAAAGTGTAGTGGTTGAATTAACAGAGCAGGTAGAGCAATGTGTAAAAAGAGGACTCTACCTGGCATAATGTTCAAACAGGGGACTCTACATGGTGTAATGAGTAAAAGAGGACCCTACCTGGTATAATTTGTAAATGGGGGACTCTACCTGGCATAATATTTAAAAAGGGGACTCTATCTGATGTAATGAGAAAAAAGGGGACTGTGCCTGGTGTAATGTGTAAAAGGGGGCTCTGTCTGGCGTAATGTGTAAAATAGGGCTCTGTCTGGCATAATTTGTAAAAAGGGGACTCTGTCTGGCGTAATGTGTAAAAAGGGGCTCTGTTGGTGTAATGTATAAAAGGGGGTCTTTCTGATTTAATGTGTAAAAGGGGACTCTGACTTGAACAATGTGTAAAAGGGAGCTCTACTGTACCTGGAGTAAAGTGTATAAATGGCTCTACCTGGTGTAATGTGTATAATTGGCACTACTATGTGGAGTAATTTGAATAATGTAGACTACTGACCACGCCCCTTTCCCATGAAGCCATGGCCCTATATTTTTTGTGCGTGCACTGCTCTGAATTTAAATATGATGGGAGCACCAATTCTATTTTGGGAACAGGGTTACAGCTCTGGTGAGAGTATTTAAAGGAAGGTAGGGGAACACACATGTAGGTTTGCTAATATTGAAGACTAGTAATGTGTTATGAGAGGGGTGAGAGAGGAGGGGAGAGAGGGATAGCTGAATTCAACAATAAAGGGCAGTAAAAAGGACTGTCATAAATAAGTATGAAGAAAGGGCTGTCATAAAGGAGTGTGGAGAAAGTTCTAAACAGAGATTTTAAAGAAAATAGTCCTACTACGAAAGTGTATGAATTAATGATGGGAGAAATAGAGTTTGGATGTGAGGGAATGTGAAGGAATGTAGAGGCACATGCATGTAGGTATGGTAAAATAAATGAATAGATATGTGTTAGAAGAGGAATGAGGGAGGAGGGGAGAGAGGGATAGCTGAATTAGACAATAAAGAGTAGTGAAAAGGGCTGTCATAAATAAATATCCACAGAGGAGTAAGTGGTTATACAGAAGATTCACTAGTGCAAAGGTTTATTTTGTAAAACTTTGTGAATAACATAAATTTGTACCTGGGAGATGGGGTGTGATGTAAGGAGTTCTACGGGTTGAAAGTGAAGTTAAAAAGAACATCAAAATAAATGTAAAACATTATATGACAAACATAATAATTAACACAATACTACACAGTTGGGAATATATGATCACTACCTATTATTTATTATCATCACATCCTTAAATGAAGGAAGGGGCATTGTAACAGAGGAGGGGTCCCCTGTGCACCACCGGGTGGGCCCCCTCCTCTGTGCGGTGCGGTAGTCTCCAGCATTGTACTGGAGTCTACTGTGCATGAGCAGGTCTTCGGAAACATGCACCCTCATGTTCCGGAGACCAATTTCACTACTGCGCATGCATGGTGGCCATTTTGTAAGAGATTGTTGCTGTGGCTACAGCGCCCAACACTGGACTCCAGAAAGGTAAGTATTAAAATATGGGAGCATTGTGTGTGGTGTGGGCCCCCCTGGACCCAGGGGTCTGTGTGCACTGCACACATTGCACTCATTATAGAAATGCCAATGAATGTAGGGGCATAACTCGCAACCTACAAAAGGTCATGTGCACACCTTGCCCCTAATACAAGGAAGGGTGAAGTGTATCATGTCCAACCAAACTGGCCACTTGCCCTTGAGTTCTGGTGACAAATAAAACTGAGGTGAAATTACCCAATCCCATGTAGCAGTAACATCCATTTGATCTAACTAAACTTTAAAAAGAAAAACTATTGTAACTTTTAATGTTACTTTTGGATGATAAAATCTAAAAGATTTATTATTAAGAGAAAATATATATTAAATAACTTAATGTAAAATTGAATATTGGGACACATGGATGATCTAGGGTAGATGAGCTAGTATGCATGTCTTCGGTACAGTACTAGACTATTCTGCATTCATTTGTGGAAAGACAGAAGTTGACAAACGAAATACTGAGTTCTAGGTTATGAAGCAATGCAAAATCTTTTTGCTAAAAACAGCCAGAATAAAATATTATTTTGCACTTATAGTTCATGTACTGTACAGACATGCATTTTATAAAATGTTTTCCATTCAACTATAGTTCCTTCCTAGACACAGATTTGTACTTCCCTTTGCATAATTTATTCTTTTCTGTGTCTTCTTGGCAATGTTCTGACAGTTGCTAGAATTAAATAGATCTTTTGTTTCATGCTTCAAACTTTACAGACATGCTGTATTGTATATTTTTTTATAAATTATTATTCTATCTCAGGTAAAATAGAACTGATTTCTCATTATGTTGGTTTGCAATATACTCAACAGTGGCCTCTGGAATAAGATAAAACTTAAGTTAGTTAATTAGAAACAAGTTCCACCAAAATGTGGCACACATTAAATTTGGGTTGGGTATGTGTGGTCACACTAACGACTGCGAGATCCCACGCAGCGGGCTCTGTGGTTCACTGCACTCGCCACAGGTTCTATTCCCAGTCTATGGGTGTCATGGGATAGTCCCTGTTATTCGTCATGCTGACCAGCGGGATTTTCAGATGCTGGGATCCCTGCGTTGGTATTGTGACCGGTGGTCTCCTGACTGCAGGTCACATAAACATATCCCTTGAATTTTGGTAATTTGGGAGAGGTGATAAGCTCCAGTTAAATAAACTCCAAGTACCACTTTTGAAAATGGAGGAAAAAAAAATTTTGGTGTCAGTCAGTGCATTGTAAAAACGACACAAATTATGATTATAAGTAGAGAGGAGCGGGTTCGGTTTTACTCGGATTTACTCGGATTTACCTGAATCTCCTTATTGGCTATCGGACGTCATGTGTTTTGGTTAGCCAATAAGAAAAATCCAGAAAATAAGAAATGGCGATAATTCTGGCGTAAAGAACCGAGTAAATCCAAACCCGCTCATCTCTAATTATAAGGGCCCTGATGTTATTGCCCGTATAGGCATACACATAAGCAAAAAAGCAGTGTATGTAGGATTAATTGCAGATCTGAAGGAAATAAACAAGGACATCATGTCAATGTTTAAAATGGAAAAGCCCTGCACAAATCTATTAGACTCCTGTATAAATAATAGCAAACCAAACAAAACTGCTATTTATCAAGTGTGAACAGAACAGAAGTGAAGATTAAAATAGAATAACCGAGTGGTTCCCAAACTTTTTTTAATCATGGCTCCCTAGAGTATCAGAATTCTATTTCATGCCACCCCTAGGCCAACAGTTTCTTATTAAGAAATTTAGAAAAAATATAAACTTACGGAAATTGTGTTCATATCTCATCCTTAGGTTCAGTTCTGTGGTGAGGGATAAAATTCACTTCTGTTTGTCCACATAGTTTATAATTGGAAACCACAAACACTGATTTTACATATTACATTGACCATAATATTTTTTTTTAATTGGTCCTGAACCACCAACAAAGGGCACTCCTACAAGTGCCCAGAGGCACCCTGTTCGGGAACCACTGGAATAGGGCAAAGCTCAAGTCACAAGTGTTGTGTCCGCTAAGAAGAGTAATTAGGAATGGAAAGCGTTAAAGGTCAATCTAATGTGGACTTTCCCTTGGAGAACTGCATTCACAATAGGCAGGATTTTATTTCTCACAACAATTTTAAAACTGTAATTTCCAGATTGCTAATATTAAAGGGAATATAGGTCTCATATCACAGAAAAATAGAATTCACCAATGTTTTTTTCCTATCATAATGCAGGAAGAATAAATGTCACAGGGGCTATAAGCTAATTTCATAAATCTTTATACATTTGGAATTTGTTTGTTCCTTGCTGATTGGTGATCTTCAGTGTGGAGTTCTGTGTAAATTATTCTGCACATTTTAGAAAAATCTGGACTGATTAACTAATTTGCAAATCTCCAGTTGCTGGAATAGGTTGAATGACATGCACAAAGTCAACTGTCAGCAAAGTCTATGCACATTTAATTCTAAGGCTTTGTACACACAAGCATTTTCATTTGATACTAATAGTCCCAAGAATAATGCAAGCAAATGCACCTGTACACATACACACCATTACTGACAAGTGTTCGCTTCTCTTTCCTTCCTTTTCCTTTTCTTTTTTTACATGTTGCCTGCAGTGTTAATAAAGCTTGGCAAAATACAATGAAGGTCTGTGGTAATGCTCATTAAGCACATAGTACACTATGCTGCAGGGAAGCTTTGAGATGGGTTATTGAACGTGTCCATAAAATTTCTTAACTGTGTTAAAGTGAGGACAAAGTACCATATTTAGTCAACTCTTTTAAGTTGCATTGTTTTTTCACATCTGTGTGCACAAGACCTAATGCATGCAGTTATGTTTTTATACCTTCTCCCAATAAAGTGGAGCCATAAATGGAATCATGATATAAAAGTCACTGTCTATAAATTTTTGTGAAATAATACTCTGTAAATGACCAAATCAAAAGATCAGGCTTGACCTGGAAAACTGAATAAGCTATAAAGTATACTACCTGTATTTTATTATGACATTTATATAATACTGCCAGAGGTAACATCTTCCATAGACATTGCAGATTTCAGTTTAAAAAGACTGTAGAACGGATAACCGAACAGGTGTAAAGGATTTAGTATAAATAAAGAATCTTGCAGGAAAGAGATGTGATAAATACATTGAACTAAAGAACAGCAAATGAGCACAGCAGGATAGACAAAGCAAAGATGTGCTGATCAAAAGAAAAAAATGAATATATTAATAATTACTTCAGTCAGAATTGCAGAATCTGACTAAATGCCATCTGAGGATTAGAAGCATCGCATGGGGAATGGGTGGAGAATTGTCATATTCATTTTTCAATAATGAGTTGGCAGCTTAATACTGTAAATAATCAACTCATTCAATAAAGACCCGCTATTGTATTTTGCTGACAGCACTAACACCGCATATTAACACTGGCAGGAGTCCTATGTTATATGTGAATTAACTTTAATAGTGGGATTTGGAGAGTTGATATGACTGGCATTAAGATATTAGTTGTTTACCCCTGCTGCCCCCTGGCTTAAGTTAAAATTAATCTTGGTACCATATTTGGCATCTTTAGGCTTTCCTTTTTTTTTCTTTGCAATATTCGCATACAATTTGCTATAGAGTTCCATAGAAATAGCCTTCCCATTTATCTTATGTATAAAAGAAATGAGGTTAAGAAATAAGAGCATTCTACCAGGATTTTTACATGTCATCTTTATGCTGTTGGACATAGATAAGACCATATGTTGATGGAAAAGGGGCAATTCTGCCACCCTCATTCAAGTCTATCTATCTTTTCCACATATCTTTTATTTACTGAATTTGCATTTTTATAATGTTATGATGCAATAATGTCATCATGCACACTTGTGGATAGTGCAAGGTTGCCAGTAACAATTATTTCTCCAAATGACCTCAGTTACTATAAACCTTTAATACAGATGTGTTTATTCTTACTGTTGCTTCAGTCGTAACAAGTAACTCCTCTCGTCCCATGTGACTCAGACTCCTTTTTTGCTCAATACACATATCTATCATACACTGATCAATTTGCTTTGCAACCTTTGCACGCTTGGATGGCTCTCCCAGTGAGATATGTCCTATGCTGTGTGGGGACTTCTGAGTTTAGGACAGGGCAGTTGGATCACTCTCAGGGGAAAGATGGAAAGAATCCCATAGTCTTTTGAAAGGGTAACGTCATCAACAGATGGCATTGCCCACTGCATCCAAGCTCAAAATATATCGCATTGTGGAGCTTGGTGAATGCGTGGTAAGCAGCCAAACCTCCAAAAATTGCATTTGTGTAGTTTAGCTGCATTTTTAGTGTTGCTGCATCCCACCCCATGTCTCTGAGCTGCTGTATCCTTATTCCTCCTCACTGAAACTACCATCAGATGAGATATCGAACATCCCTCTCTCCATAGGAACATTTTCATTTGTGTTGAGAAATGCAATTATATTTTATATTGTCAAGAAGCTATGACCAGACACATCTCAGCCTTTATCTACAACAAATTTCTCCAGATAAAGGGGCAGATGTATTAAGCCTGGAGAAGTGATAAAGCAGTGATAAGTGCAAGGTGATAACGCACCAGCCAATCAGCTCCAATATGTAAATGTACATATTGGAGCTGATTGGCTGGTGCATTTTCACCTTCCACTTATCACTGCTTTATCACTTCTCCAGGATTTACATCTGCCCCAAAGTGCCTTATTTAGAAGAAATGGTCCCTTTTACCTATCTAAAGTCCTACTAAACCCTCAAGAATGTAACTGTTGGCTAGTATAATTCATAGCAACTGTATTCACTAAAGGATCCTTTTCCTTGTAGCCAAATCAGATTTCCTTGTAGCTGAATTAAAACGTAACTTTCTCTCTTCCTGGATTTCTTTTTTGCATTAAATGTGAATGATCAACCCTTACTAACGCAAACACTCTCAAGTCCCTTGTCATCTATGATGCTGACTAAGCATTCTGAGTTTCTTGTATTACATAATCCTAGCCCAGTACCCCCTCTGTTTTTAGATGACACCCAGATCTATTTCTACATTTGAACTCTCAATCTGTATCATGCAGCAGCAACAGTAACTGTATAAGCTGTTGCTAATGTTTTAAAAGTATCTAAAATGAAACATACAGTACAAAAACAGAACTGCACCCAAGCCAATACCTGATACCTATTTAAAAATCAATAGCACCATAATTTTTTCTGCTTCCCAAGTTTGCTATCTCATTCTTCCCTTCAACTTCCTATTTTATTGCTCTCTCATTGAGACAGTTTCCAAGAGCAGTTTGTTGTGTAAAATCTCCAGGATACATCCATTCTTCACACTAAAGTCCACAAAGGCTTTGCTATAGCTACTGTCAGGGCCGCCATCAGGGTGGGACTGCCAGTACTGCAGTCCCGGGCCCGGACATTCAGACAGATGGGGGGGGCTGGCCTGCTCCTACCACAAATGATAGGGGGCCCCTGTCCTACCGACTGCTGAAGATTGTAAATCCATTCTCCGCCTCTCTGCTTAGTAGCCCTGCCCACAACATTTGGGCTGGGAACCCATGCACCACACAGTGTCTAACTGCTCTCCAGTCTGTCCTAATGCTGGGGAGTTCCCTGATCAGAGCAGTAACTCCTCAGCAGTATATGCTGTGCTTCAATTGGTTGAGTGACACATCACACACAGTCACTCAGCCTATAGGAGCACAGACACTCCCCCTCCCTACACAGACAGTACACTGGCGAGAAAGTTGTATTGGAATAAGTTGGAGGAGGAGTCAGGGAGGCTGCTGCTGCTGCTGGAGACTGCACGCAACAAAGAGGAAGAGCCTGCTCAGTGTCCCTGTGTGTATGTGTAACTGGTGTGAGCATAGTCCGTGTCAGTGTCACTGTGCATGTGTGTGCCTGGTCATTGCCAGTGTGCGTGTGTGTGCCTGGTCAGTGTCAGTGTCACTGTGCGTGTGTGTCCATGGTCAGTGTCACTGTGCGTGTGTGTGCCTGGTCAGTGTCAGTGTCACTGTGCGTATGTGTTCATGGTCAGTGTCACTGTGCATGTGTGTGCTTGGTCAGTGTCAGTGTCACTGTGCGTGTGTGCGCCTGGTCAGTGTCAGTGTCACATTGCTGGTTTGTGCCTGGTCAGGGTGAGTGTCATTATGCGTGTGTATGCCTGGTCAGTGTGAGTGTCACTGTGCATGTGTGTCCATGGTCAGTGTCACTGTGCGTGTGTTTGCCTGGTCAGGGTCAGTGTCACTGTGCGTGTGTGTCCATGGTCAGTGTCACTGTGCGTGTGTGTGCCTGGTCAGTGTGAGTGTCACTGTGCGTGTGTGTGTCTGGTCAGTATGAATGTCACTATGCGTGTGTGTGCCTGGCAGTGTCATTGTCACTGTGTGTGAGAGTTTGGTCAGTGTCACTATGCGTATGTGTGCCCGGTCAGTGTCAGTGTCACTGTGTATGTGTGTGCCTGGTCAGTGTCACTGTGTGTGAGAGTTTGGTCAGTGTCACTGTGCATGTGTGTCAGGTGTGTGAGCATGATCAGTGTCTGAGTCACTGTGTGCGTGCAGAGACGGCCCTAACCAATATGATGCCCTAGGCAAGATTTTGGCTGGTGCCCCCTAGCACCACCGCTGGTTCCGCCTCTGACCTTGCACCTCTTTCCCAGCACCATCAACCCTCACCCATAGCAGTCCTTATTTTGGTGTTTGTACCCCCTATATTTTAAATAGGAACAGTTCGCACATTTGGCACACAGCCCAAAAAGGGGTGTGTTTTTGCTGGCAAGGGGTATGGCCCCACAATAGCAACCCCAATTCCAATTATGCCACACAGTACTGCAACTTTATTCACATTTGATCATGGGATAGTGTCCATAATTCATATTACATCCCACAGTAGTATCACTTTACCTTATAAACGTTACTCCTCACAGTAGAGCCCCTTATTCACATTACATCACACTGAATTGCTCCTTATTCACATTACACCACACCCTATTGCTCTTTAATCACATTAGACGACACAGTAGTGCCCTTTCTATACGCAATGCCACATAGTAGAGCACCTTATACACATATTTCCACACAGTAATGCCGCTTACACATATGAGACACATTATTAATGTCCTTATAAACATAATGCGCCTTACACATTATGACAACCTTTATTAATGCCATTTTACACATAATGTCCCTTACACATATGCTACACAGTTAACAGGAAGGTTTTGATTGGTTCCGCACAGGAAAGTTATTATAGCAATGAACATGGGTTTGTACAAAACTTGTAGAAACCTGTTAAACTAACCAACAATACTAAGCATAGAGATCCTTTAAATAAAGGTACCTGATACATATTATAGGTTGGTGGTGCTCCCAGAGTCAGTAATAAATTGGATAGGAAAGAGAAAAAAAGAAAAACTCTGTGTTGGGGCACACTTTAAAATTTGTAAATTTATTAAAACGTAACTTTTAATTTAGTTCAACATAAAGAAAGGGGGTTGATACAGAAAAATGTTCAAATACACAAAATACACATATGTTAGTAACAATCTCCACAGAGAAATGTGTTCAAATACATAAAGTATATAAATAAATACATTTGTGGATAAATATCCACACAGGGAAAAAGAATCTGATTCAAAATTATTGATTAACAATAATCAGGATAAACCTGATAACAATTAGGAGCACCTATGGTGAAAATATATGGAAAACATTTATATGCCTAATTGATCAAGATAAAGGGCACAAATAAATCTAATTGAAATATAAAACACAATTGTAGTGATAGTTAATTGCTAGAAGTCCATTTGCCTAATTGATCAAGATAGAGGGCACAAGTAAGTATAATTATAATATAAGTCACAATTGAAATGACAATTAACTGCTGGCAATCCCCTGGTAGGGGCTAAGTTTGCTACAAAGAAGATACTAAGATAAAAAGACCTTTTAAAGGATTTGATTCCAAACTAAATTCATAAGAA
The DNA here is from genome assembly GCF_028390025.1 of Pseudophryne corroboree. Lineage (NCBI taxonomy): Eukaryota > Metazoa > Chordata > Amphibia > Anura > Myobatrachidae > Pseudophryne > Pseudophryne corroboree. The sequence goes on along the minus strand of NC_086447.1, from coordinate 525,898,891 downwards.
AACCACAACAAGATTGGCAAAAATTAAAGTAACGATCTTAGAGTAATTGGGAGAGTAGCCAAGAATTAGGTACAGACTTTAAGATTCAGAAGTTGCTCTAACACTGCTGCTGTTTGTGATCAGAGGTTAAATCTAAGCTGCACCTGATATTCCCAAGTGGTCACCCAACTGGGTACTAATCAGGCTTATCAACGCTTAGCTTCCAAGATCGGATGAGATTGGGCGTTGCCGCTGAAATATGGCAGTAATTGAAGCACTATGACACAAATGAGAGAGTGTAATAGAGGATGAGCAACAAGAGTACTTCTGCTGTCCAGTTAATAGCGCAGATTCTCTGTTACTACGGGCATTGCAGAGAGTAGTCTCGCATCTGGATGAGAGGGTACAGAATTATAGGTGGGATGAGATGCCTACCACATTTCTGGCATGTGCCGGCGCACTGCGGCGCCTGCATAGTTCAGGTCTGATCGAAAATGCACAGCAGCGATCAGGTCTGAATTAGCCCCAATATCCGCACAAACTGCTGTGATAAGTAGGGAGGTAAGTTAGTGCTCTGGTAAAGCTGTGCCATGGTGGGTCCCTCCTCTAATGCTTCTCTAGTGATTGTCCATACCCCATCTGGCGGGTGGGGGGCCCTGCCTATTTTGTCAGTCCCGGGCCCCACAATTTCTGATGGCAGTCCTGGCAACTGTCATTCTGTCTTTCTTGCCATTGACAACCAATTATGAATGATGCTACAGGGTTCATATGCACATCTTTTTGTTCCCTATTTGCTGTTTTTCTTTAGCAACTTCTTTCTATAACTTCCTTAATATAATAATAATGTCCCTCATTTACATTTTTTACATTTCCTTTTACACTTTCATTTCTGAACTTATCTATTTCTCTGCATTCCTCCTCTGTATTTGTCCATGTCAGCAAAACGGTTAGGTCCATCTTCAATACGAGAAGGGTGGAGTGGATTGGAAAAACAAAGCCACATCATGTATGGTTGGTGGAAATGATTTCATGCCAAATACTCCTCTATTGAGCCATTCTAGTGTGTACGGCAGAGGTTCCCAAACTGTGTGCCGTGGCTCCCTGGGGTGCCTCGGGACACTTGCAGGGGTGCCCTGGGTTGGTGGTCCAGGACCAATTCAAATTATTCATGGTCAATATAATAAGCAAAACCAGTGTTGGTGGCTGCCAGTCATAAAATATGTGGCCAAATAGAAGCAAATCTTGTCCCTCACCAAACAACTGACCCTAAGGATGACATATAAACGCGATCTACTTAATGTAATATTTCTTTCTAAATTTCTCAATAAGAAATTTTTGGCCTAGGGGTGCCGTGAAAAAAATTCTGATATTCTAGGGAGCCGTGATTCAAAAAAGTTTGGAAACCACTGGTGTAAGATCATGGCGTAAAGACACGTTTTAGTTGCACTCTGGTTTCCTTTTGTGTTTCCCTAACACCACAATCTACAATGTGTCACTATACCCTCCTTTAACAAGACATTTCTTTCACACCTGCAAATGTTTGCAACTGATAATAATTATGTTGATTTGTATACTGCAAGTACCACATGATTTTTATTAGAGATGAGCGGGTTCGGTTCCTCGGAATCCGAACCCCCCCGAACTTCAGCCTTTTTACACGGGTCCGAGGCAGACTCGGATCTTCCCGCCTTGCTCGGTTAACCCAAGCGCGCCCGAACGTCATCATCCCGCTGTCGGATTCTCGCGAGGCTCGTATTCTATCGCGAGACTCGGATTCTATATAAGGAGCCGCGCGTCGCCGCCATTTTCACACGTGCATTGAGATTGATAGGGAGAGGACGTGGCTGGCGTCCTCTCCGTTAGAATAGATAGAGACACTTGAGTTGATTTACTACTAACTTAGTAATTTTGGGGAGCATTAGGAGTACTCAGAGTGCAGAGTTTTGCTGATAGTTACTAGTGACCACCACCAGTTTTATTTATTATTTAATATAATCCGTTCTCTGCCTGAAAAAAAATGATACACAGTCACATACCATATCTGTGCTCAGCCTCAGTGTGCTGCATGATAATATCATCTATGTATATCTGACTGTGCTGAGTGCTCACTGCTCACACAGCTGAATTGTGGGGGAGACTGGGGTGCAGTTATAGCAGGAGTACAGTGCACACTTTTGCTGCCAGTGTGACTGACCAGTGACCACCAGTATATTGTCTGCCTGAAAAAGTTAAACACTCCTGTGGTGTTTTTTTTTTTTTTTTTTTATTCTATAAACGCATTCTGCTGACAGTGTCCAGCAGGTCCGTCATTCATTATATTATATAAATATTTACCTGCAGTAGTGTTATATTTTTTTTGTTCATCTCTATCATCTTTATCATCTCTATATTAGCAGACGCAGTACGGTAGTCCACGGCTGTGGCTACCTCTGTGTCGTCAGTGCTCGTCCATAATTGTATACCTACCTGTGGTGGGTTTTTTTTTTCTATCTTCTTCATACTAGTAGTTTAGGAGTCTGCTGACAGTGTCCAGCAGGTCCGTCATTATATTATATATACCTGCAGTAGTGATATATATATTTTTTTTATATCATTATCATCTCTATACTAGCAGACGCAGTACGGTAGTCCACGGCTGTAGCTACCTCTGTGTCGTCAGTGCTCGTCCATAATTGTATACCTACCTGTGGTGGTTTTTTTTTTTTCTATCTTCTTCATACTAGTAGTTTAGGAGTCTGCTGACAGTGTCCAGCAGGTCCGTCATTATATTATATATACCTGCAGTAGTGATATATATATATTTTTTATATCATTATCATCTCTATACTAGCAGACGCAGTACGGTAGTCCACGGCTGTAGCTACCTCTGTGTCGTCAGTGCTCGTCCATAATTGTATACCTACCTGTGGTGGGGTTTTTTTTTCTATCTTCTTCATACTAGTAGTTTAGGAGTCTGCTGACAGTGTCCAGCAGGTCCGTCATTATATTATATATACCTACAGTAGTGATATAGGATATGTGGGCATCCGCACAGCACTGTATCACTAGAAGACAACACGGTGGTGCTCAACTCCAAGGAATTTCGGGTTCCTGATAATAGTCTTTTGCAAAAAGAGGGCACTCACCAACAATTTCTTAAAAGAAGGTCAGAAGGTCATTTATTGATACATACGTAGGTCGACGTTTCGATCACATCCCAGTGATCTTTGTCAAGACAACAAAGCAGTGTTGTGTGGTGACAGGGCACCAGAAGCAGTGTGTCAGACATGTTCACATACACAGGTATTTATACCATCATCAATTTGAGTAAACCAGCCCCACCCACATGTGTCACTTCCTGTCGGCTAGTAAATTGTAATCAGGCATTAAAGCCATATAATGTGGTTCAATGTTAGTAGAAAAGGAATGAGTACAAGTCCTAAGTATAGCACCTCACAACAAAGAAAGCATATACTTTCAAAACGTGCTAATATTGTTCAAAAGCGCCGGACACATAACACAGGAAGTGTCCGTGCGTTCCAACGGCTCTTGGAACGCACGCGCTGACCGGAAGTCACTCGCGTGAACCGGAAGTGCTGTATTAAAGGGCCGAACATATGGAGACAGGAAGTGTCAGTGCGTTCCAGCAACACATGGAACGCACACATGTACCGGAAGTGACAAGTGTCTACCGGAAATGACGCCTTATCCATCACAGCCGGAGAGATATTATCAATTGGATTAAAGGAGTGATGCGCGTTACCGTGACAACACAGAATCGCATCTAAGGGGCCGTCTAACCTAAGCGTTGTCATTGGGTCAGCTGGAATAAAAAATAGATGTTGGTTTACAATAATTTCCAAAAAAAAAAAAAAATTAATAAAATAAAAATAAAACATAACTTTTAATAATACCATTAAAACATATCAAATATAATAATAATAAAAATGATGTATATTTTAGGCCACTGGAGACATAGGGCTTTTATGAGGCCGCCATAATTATGGCTGGCGTCAGGAGAGCCACAATGTACTCAAACATATGGTCAAACACACATCAATTATGTCTGCATAAAATGTTGAAATACACCATGACTATAGACTATCACAGAAAGATCCCATATGGGTTAGCTTCATTTAGACCTTGTGGGATAAGTGTCTCTAACTCGAAGATCCACCGTGATTCACGTCGTTTCAATTTTAATTCCCTATCACCACCTCGGATCGAGGGTGGAATATGGTCAATTAACATACATTTGAGACTTGAAACTGAGTGTTTGTGTTGTAACCAATGTTTGGCTACCGGTTTGTCCGTTTTGTTGGTCTCCAGAGCCTGTCTGATAGAGTAACGGTGGTTCGCCATGCGTTCGCGGAAGCACCGTGTCGTAAGTCCCACATAGTAAAGCCCACAAGGGCAGATGATAATGTAGATCACAAAATCAGACGTACACGACAGCTTGTATTTAATTGGAATTCGTTTTCCACTTTGTGGGTGAGCAAAAGAAGATCCACTCATCATAGATCTGCATGTTGTGCAGTCCGGACACCGGAAACAGCCTATTTTCTTCCTCGTCAGCCATGTTTGATTCGCGATTTGTGGTTGCAGAGTTGGACGCATCAGCAACTGTCGCAAGTTAGGCCCTCGACGGTAAGAGTGCATTGGAGGTCTTTGGCTCAGACCCTCCAGTTTGGTATCTGTTGCAACTATAGGCCAGTGTTTCCTGATTGCTTTTTCAGCATTCTTGGTCTTTGTGTCAAACGTGGAAGTAAAAATAAGCCGACCAGGCTCAAGTCTTGATGCAGGTTTCTGACCAATATTTTTGTATTTGACCTTAGCCTTCCTAAGGCATCTGGAGACAACCTTCGGTGAGTACCCTCTCGCAAGAAATCTCTCGGACATTTCGGAGAGCTGTTGATCAGCAGTGACCATAGAGGAATTGTTTCGCAACACACGTAAAAATTGAGAGATAGGCATACTTTCTTTTAGGCTTTCTGGGTGGTGACTCGTCGCAAACAGTAGTGTATTCCTATCTGTTTGTTTGCGGAACAGGGTAGATCCTAGGTGAGTACCTTCTCGGAAGATCGTAACATCGAGGAAATTAATATAGTCATGGTGTATTTCATAGGTGAACCGAATAGGACTATCAATTGAATTCAGATACTGAACCATTCCATGAAACTCGGACTCCGTGCCCCTCCACAAAATAAAGATGTCGTCAATGTAACGGCCAAAATACACCAGCCTATCTCCAAATTTTGGGACAATATGTGTATTCTCATACTGGTGCATAAATAGGTTAGCATACGCTGGCGCCAGGTTGGAACCCATGGCGGTCCCGTTGCACTGGAGATAGAAATCAGTGCCATAGCAGAAATGATTTTTACTGAGAACAAGTTCTGCCAGTGTTATCAGAAATTCAATGGGGGGACCGCCATGAGCACCACCACTCAGCGCCATCCTAAGTGCTTCAAGTCCAGCAGTGTGGGGGATCACTGTATACAGTGAATTGACATCCATAGATGCCAATAATACATCATCATGAATGTCACCGATCTTATGGATTTTATCGAGGAAATCACCAGTGTCCCTGATGTAACTCCACATATTGCTCACAAGTGGTTGTAAAAAGCTATCTACAAATCGATCAATCGGTTGCAGAAGAGAGTCATTGGCCGAGATAATGGGGCGTCCAGGGGGAGTGTCAAGGGATTTATGAATTTTCGGCAATGTGTAAAGGATCGGACACACCGGGTGGTCAACAGTGAGATACATGGCAATCTGGGCATCAATCCAATTATTTTGGAGACCCATTGAAATGGTAGAGTCAACGAGTTTTTTTATCCCTGGCATGGGATTACGGGTGATTTTACAATAGGTCTGGGTGTCTGACAGTTGTTGCATTATTTCCCTATTGTACTTAGCCCAATCCTGCACCACTATCACCCCGCCTTTATCGGCTGGGCGGATCACAATTTGATCATTTTTCTTAAGTGACTGGAGTGCTAGCCTCTGTTGTTTATTGAGGTTGTCATATATATGATCACCCCTATGTTGTTTCATTTCATGTTCAGTTAGTCTAAGAAAAGATTTAATACTAGGATTGTGAGAAATAGGGTCAAAGTTACTGGGTTTTGAAAAAGTACGATCCTGAGGGGTCTCACAGGGCTGGTTAGAGAAAAATTCCCTAAGCCTAAATTTCCTGCCAAATTTAAAGTGATCAATAGACCACTGAAAAGCATCGTGTCTTACTGTGGGGACGAAGGATAGACCCAAGGACAGGACTTCCATCTCAGTGGTGGTGAGGGATACAGATGACAAATTAAAGACAGTTGTTAAGTCTTTGTACCCTTGGCTTTTTTTGTGTTTCCTCCCGCCCCTCCTTGTCGGGTATTTGGGGGACGTCTTTCCGGGGGAGTAGTGTTTTTGCGGGTACCCCGACCTAAAAAATCACCCCTGGGTGGTCTAGAATCAGTAAATTCACTGTCAGAGTTAGATTGCGAGGAGCTATCGTATTGCCTCTGAGATCTGAATCGGGGATTGTGTTGGAATCTACGTGTGGAGTTTCTAGTATCCCCTTTCAACCACCTGTAAACCTGATGGTTCGAATAGTCAGAGTTTACAGTGTCTAGTTTTTTCTTTTTAAAGGCGATAAGATCACGCTGATATGTAGATACTTGATCTTTAAGTTTATCAATCCAGTTCTCTGATTTTTCACGTGTAAGTGTGTTGAGATGCAGTGTATTAAACTCAGTGAGTTCTTGTCTGACCTTACCCAGTTCGATACCCACTTCCTCTATCACAAGAAGAATCAAATCAAGAGAGCATTTGTTCAATACTCCACACCAACGTGTGCAAAATGACAAATTGTTCCGCCCGATGGTGGGAGTATTGTTAACTCTAAAGCCACGAGGGATTTTTTTATTCCTATAATAATCAGACAAAAATTGACCATGTAGGGTAAGATCTATTTCCCTTTTTCTTAATTTCAACAATTTGTGATATAAATCAATAGGTGTATCATCTGGTAATCTCTGAAAATCACGGTGATCAAATAAAACTTTTTCAGCGTCATCATCAGTGAGTGAGACAAAGTTATTTTGTGCTAGATTCAGCGTAGCCTCATCGAGTATATTACTTGCCCCAAGTGACATAACAGGCCTATTACTAAACCAACAGGTTTACAAACAAATGAAAATAAATCTTGGTCAAGTCTCATGGAATGGTCAGAAATGAAACAATAGGGAGTGATGTCTAAGTCAAAACTTAAAACAGGCATATAGTTAAAAACAACAGGTTCAACGGAACAAGCTGGTACATAATGCAACTTAGAGCACTGTGACAACCAACACATGCATAGAAGACATTTTTCTTGTAAATCTCACAGGAAAAACAGAGAAACTAAGTCCACAGGTGCTGGATGATAGCAATAGTAGAATATACACGTTTGCCAAAATGTAGGATATGTGGGCATCCGCACAGCACTGTATCACTAGAAGACAACACGGTGGTGCTCAACTCCAAGGAATTTCGGGTTCCTGATAATAGTCTTTTGCAAAAAGAGGGCACTCACCAACAATTTCTTAAAAGAAGGTCAGAAGGTCATTTATTGATACATACGTAGGTCGACGTTTCGATCACATCCCAGTGATCTTTGTCAAGACAACAAAGCAGTGTTGTGTGGTGACAGGGCACCAGAAGCAGTGTGTCAGACATGTTCACATACACAGGTATTTATACCATCATCAATTTGAGTAAACCAGCCCCACCCACATGTGTCACTTCCTGTCGGCTAGTAAATTGTAATCAGGCATTAAAGCCATATAATGTGGTTCAATGTTAGTAGAAAAGGAATGAGTACAAGTCCTAAGTATAGCACCTCACAACAAAGAAAGCATATACTTTCAAAACGTGCTAATATTGTTCAAAAGCGCCGGACACATAACACAGGAAGTGTCCGTGCGTTCCAACGGCTCTTGGAACGCACGCGCTGACCGGAAGTCACTCGCGTGAACCGGAAGTGCTGTATTAAAGGGCCGAACATATGGAGACAGGAAGTGTCAGTGCGTTCCAGCAACACATGGAACGCACACATGTACCGGAAGTGACAAGTGTCTACCGGAAATGACGCCTTATCCATCACAGCCGGAGAGATATTATCAATTGGATTAAAGGAGTGATGCGCGTTACCGTGACAACACAGAATCGCATCTAAGGGGCCGTCTAACCTAAGCGTTGTCATTGGGTCAGCTGGAATAACAAATAGATGTTGGTTTACAATAATTTCCAAAAAAAAAAAAAAAAAATTTATAAAATAAAAATAAAACATAACTTTTAATAATACCATTAAAACATATCAAATATAATAATAATAATAATATTTCCCCCAATCCCCCAAATACCCGACAAGGAGGGGCGGGAGGAAACACAAAAAAAGCCAAGGGTACAAAGACTTAACAACTGTCTTTAATTTGTCATCTGTATCCCTCACCACCACTGAGATGGAAGTCCTGTCCTTGGGTCTATCCTTCGTCCCCACAGTAAGACACGATGCTTTTCAGTGGTCTATTGATCACTTTAAATTTGGCAGGAAACTTAGGCTTAGGGAATTTTTCTCTAACCAGCCCTGTGAGACCCCTCAGGATCGTACTTTTTCAAAACCCAGTAACTTTGACCCTATTTCTCACAATCCTAGTATTAAAACTTTTCTTAGACTAACTGAACATGAAATGAAACAACATAGGGGTGATCATATATATGACAACCTCAATAAACAACAGAGGCTAGCACTCCAGTCACTTAAGAAAAATGATCAAATTGTGATCCGCCCAGCCGATAAAGGCGGGGCGATAGTGGTGCAGGATTGGGCTAAGTACAATAGGGAAATAATGCAACAACTGTCAGACACCCAGACCTATTGTAAAATCACCCGTAATCCCATGCCAGGGATAAAAAAACTCGTTGACTCTACCATTTCAATGGGTCTCCAAAATAATTGGATTGATGCCCAGATTGCCATGTATCTCACTGTAGACCACCCGGTGTGTCCGATCCTTTACACATTGCCGAAAATTCATAAATCCCTTGACACTCCCCCCTGGACGCCCCATTATCTCGGCCAATGACTCTCTTCTGCAACCGATTGCTCGATTTGTAGATAGCTTTTTACAACCACTTGTGAGCAATATGTGGAGTTACATCAGGGACACTGGTGATTTCCTCGATAAAATCCATAAGATCGGTGACATTCATGATGATGTATTATTGGCATCTATGGATGTCAATTCACTGTATACAGTGATCCCCCACCCTGCTGGACTTGAAGCACTTAGGATGGCGCTGAGTGGTGGTGCTCATGGCGGTCCCCCCATTGAATTTCTGATAACACTGGCAGAACTTGTTCTCAGTAAAAATCATTTCTGCTATGGCACTGATTTCTATCTCCAGTGCAACGGGACCGCCATGGGTTCCAACCTGGCGCCAGCGTATGCTAACCTATTTATGCACCAGTATGAGAATACACATATTGTCCCAAAATTTGGAGATAGGCTGGTGTATTTTGGCCGTTACATTGACGACATCTTTATTTTGTGGAGGGGCACGGAGTCCGAGTTTCATGGAATGGTTCAGTATCTGAATTCAATTGATAGTCCTATTCGGTTCACCTATGAAATACACCATGACTATATTAATTTCCTCGATGTTACGATCTTCCGAGAAGGTACTCACCTAGGATCTACCCTGTTCCGCAAACAAACAGATAGGAATACACTACTGTTTGCGACGAGTCACCACCCAGAAAGCCTAAAAGAAAGTATGCCTATCTCTCAATTTTTACGTGTGTTGCGAAACAATTCCTCTATGGTCACTGCTGATCAACAGCTCTCCGAAATGTCCGAGAGATTTCTTGCGAGAGGGTACTCACCGAAGGTTGTCTCCAGATGCCTTAGGAAGGCTAAGGTCAAATACAAAAATATTGGTCAGAAACCTGCATCAAGACTTGAGCCTGGTCGGCTTATTTTTACTTCCACGTTTGACACAAAGACCAAGAATGCTGAAAAAGCAATCAGGAAACACTGGCCTATAGTTGCAACAGATACCAAACTGGAGGGTCTGAGCCAAAGACCTCCAATGCACTCTTACCGTCGAGGGCCTAACTTGCGACAGTTGCTGATGCGTCCAACTCTGCAACCACAAATCGCGAATCAAACATGGCTGACGAGGAAGAAAATAGGCTGTTTCCGGTGTCCGGACTGCACAACATGCAGATCTATGATGAGTGGATCTTCTTTTGCTCACCCACAAATTGGAAAACGAATTCCAATTAAATACAAGCTGTCGTGTACGTCTGATTTTGTGATCTACATTATCATCTGCCCTTGTGGGCTTTACTATGTGGGACTTAGACACGGTGCTTCCGCGAACGCATGGCGAACCACCGTTACTCTATCAGACAGGCTCTGGAGACCAACAAAACGGACAAACCGGTAGCCAAACATTGGTTACAACACAAACACTCAGTTTCAAGTCTCAAATGTATGTTAATTGACCATATTCCACCCTCGATCCGAGGTGGTGATAGGGAATTAAAATTGAAACGACGTGAATCACGGTGGATCTTCGAGTTAGAGACACTTATCCCACAAGGTCTAAATGAAGCTAACCCATATGGGATCTTTCTGTGATAGTCTATAGTCATGGTGTATTTCAACATTTTATGCAGACATAATTGATGTGTGTTTGACCATATGTTTGAGTACATTGTGGCTCTCCTGACGCCAGCCATAATTATGGCGGCCTCATAAAAGCCCTATGGCTCCAGTGGCCTAAAATATACATCATTTTTAATATTATTATATTTGATATGTTTTAATGGTATTATTAAAAGTTATGTTTTATTTTTATTTTATACATTTTTTTTTTTTTTTTGGAAATTATTGTAAACCAACATCTATTTGTTATTCCAGCTGACCCAATGACAACGCTTAGGTTAGACGGCCCCTTAGATGCGATTCTGTGTTGTCACGGTAACGCGCATCACTCCTTTAATCCAATTGATAATATCTCTCCGGCTGTGATGGATAAGGCGTCATTTCCGGTAGACACTTGTCACTTCCGGTACATGTGTGCGTTCCATGTGTTGCTGGAACGCACTGACACTTCCTGTCTCCATATGTTCGGCCCTTTAATACAGCACTTCCGGTTCACGCGAGTGACTTCCGGTCAGCGCGTGCGTTCCAAGAGCCGTTGGAACGCACGGACACTTCCTGTGTTATGTGTCCGGCGCTTTTGAACAATATTAGCACGTTTTGAAAGTATATGCTTTCTTTGTTGTGAGGTGCTATACTTAGGACTTGTACTCATTCCTTTTCTACTAACATTGAACCACATTATATGGCTTTAATGCCTGATTACAATTTACTAGCCGACAGGAAGTGACACATGTGGGTGGGGCTGGTTTACTCAAATTGATGATGGTATAAATACCTGTGTATGTGAACATGTCTGACACACTGCTTCTGGTGCCCTGTCACCACACAACACTGCTTTGTTGTCTTGACAAAGATCACTGGGATGTGATCGAAACGTCGACCTACGTATGTATCAATAAATGACCTTCTGACCTTCTTTTAAGAAATTGTTGGTGAGTGCCCTCTTTTTGCAAAAGACTACAGTAGTGATATATATATATTTTTTATATAATTATCATCTCTATACTAGCAGACGCAGTACGGTAGTCCACGGCTGTAGCTACCTCTTTGTCGTCAGTCACTCATCATCCATAAGTATACTAGTATCCATCCATCTCCATTGTTTACCTGAGGGGCCTTTTAGTTGTGCCTATTAAAATATGGAGAACAAAAATGTTGAGGTTCCAACAATAGGGAAAGATCAAGATCCACTTCCACCTCGTGCTGAAGCTGCTGCCACTAGTCATGGCCGAGACGATGAAATTCCATCAACGTCGTCTGCCAAGGCCGATGCCCAATGTCATAGTACAGAGCATGTAAAATCCAAAACACAAAATATCAGTAAAAAAAGGACTCAAAAATCTAAAATAAAATCGTCGGAGGAGAAGCGTAAACTTGCCAATATGCCATTTACCACACGGAGTGGCAAGGAACGGCTGAGGCCCTGGCCTATGTTCATGGCTAGTGGTTCAGCTTCACATGAGGATGGAAGCACTCAGCCTCTCGCTAGAAAAATGAAAAGACTTAAGCTGGCAAAAGCACAGCAAAGAACTGTGCGTTCTTCGAAATCACAAATCCACAAGGAGAGTCCAATTGTGTCGGTTGCGATGCCTGACCTTCCCAACACTGGACGTGAAGAGCATGCGCCTTCCACCATTTGCACGCCCCCTGCAAGTGCTGGAAGGAGCACCCGCAGTCCAGTTCCTGATAGTCAGATTGAAGATGTCAGTGTTGAAGTACACCAGGATGAGGAGGATATGGGTGTTGCTGGCGCTGGGGAGGAAATTGACAAGGAGGATTCTGATGGTGAGGTGGTTTGTTTAAGTCAGGCACCCGGGGAGACACCTGTTGTCCGTGGGAGGAATATGGCCATTGACATGCCTGGTGAAAATACCAAAAAAATCAGCTCTTCGGTGTGGAAGTATTTCAACAGAAATGCGGACAACAGGTGTCAAGCCGTGTGTTGCCTTTGTCAAGCTGTAATAAGTAGGGGTAAGGACGTTAACCACCTCGGAACATCCTCCCTTATACGTCACCTGCAGCGCATTCATCATAAGTCAGTGACAAGTTCAAAAACTTTGGGCGACAGCGGAAGCAGTCCACTGACCAGTAAATCCCTTCCTCTTGTAACCAAGCTCACGCAAACCACCCCACCAACTCCCTCAGTGTCAATTTCCTCCTTCCCCAGGAATGCCAATAGTCATGTAGGCCATGTCACTGGCAATTCTGACGAGTCCTCTCCTGCCTGGGATTCCTCCGATGCATCCTTGCGTGTAACGCCTACTGCTGCTGGCGCTGCTGTTGTTGCTGCTGGGAGTTGATGGTCATCCCAGAGGGTAAGTCGTAAGACGACTTTTACTACTTCCACCAAGCAATTGACTGTCCAACAGTCCTTTGCGAGGAAGATGAAATATCACAGCAGTCATCCTGCTGCAAAGCGGATAACTGAGGCCTTGGCATCCTGGGCGGTGAGAAACGTGGTTCCGGTATCCATCATTACTGCAGAGCCAACTATAGACTTGTTTGAGGTACTGTGTCCCCGGTACCAAATACCATCTAGGTTCCATTTCTCTAGGCAGGCGATACCGAAAATGTTCACAGACCTCAGAAAAAGACTCACCAGTGTCCTAAAAAATGCAGTTGTACCCAATGTCCACTTAACCACGGACATGTGGACAAGTGGAGCAGGGCAGACTCAGGACTATATGACTGTGACAGCCCACTGGGTAGATGTATTGACTCCCGCCGCAAGAACAGCAGCGGCGGCACCAGTAGCAGCATCTCGCAAACGCCAACTCTTTCCTAGGCAGGCTACGCTTTGTATCACCGCTTTCCAGAATACGCACACAGCTGAAAACCTCTTACGGCAACTGAGGAAGATCATCGCAGAATGGCTTACCCCAATTGGACTCTCCTGTGGATTTGTGGCATCGGACAACGCCAGCAATATTGTGTGTGCATTAAATCTGGGCAAATTCCAGCACGTCCCATGTTTTGCACATACCTTGAATTTGGTGGTGCAGAATTATTTAAAAAACGACAGGGGCGTGCAAGAGATGCTGTCGGTGGCCAGAAGAATTGCGGGACACTTTCGGCGTACAGGCACCACGTACAGAAGACTGGAGCAACACCAAAAACGCCTGAACCTGCCCTGCCATCATCTGAAGCAAGAAGTGGTAACGAGGTGGAATTCAACCCTCTATATGCTTCAGAGGTTGGAGGAGCAGCAAAAGGCCATTCAAGCCTATACAACTGACCACGATATAGGAGGTGGAATGCACCTGTCTCAAGCGCAGTGGAGAATGATTTCAACGTTGTGCAAGGTTCTGCAACCTTTTGAACTTGCCACACGTGAAGTCAGTTCAGACACTGCCAGCCTGAGTCAGGTCATTCCCCTCATCAGGCTTTTGCAGAAGAAGCTGGAGACATTGAAGGAGGAGCTAACACTGAGCGATTCCGCTAGGCATGTGGGACTTGTGGATGGAGCCCTTAATTCGCTTAACAAGGATTCACGGGTGGTCAATCTGTTGAAATCAGAGCACTACATTTTGGCCACCGTGCTCGATCCTAGATTTAAAACCTACCTTGGATCTCTCTTTCCAGCAGACACAAGTCTGCAGGGGTTCAAAGAACTGCTGGTGAGAAAATTGTCAAGTCAAGCGGAACGCGACCTGTCAACATCTCCTCCTTCACATTCTCCCGCAACTGGGGGTGCGAGGAAAAGGCTCAGAATTCCGAGCCCACCTGCTGGCGGTGATGCAGGGCAGTCTGGAGCGACTGCTGATGCTGACATCTGGTCCGGACTGAAGGACCTGCCAACGATTACGGACATGTCATCTACTGGCACTGCATATGATTCTCTCTCCATTGAAAGAATGGTGGAGGATTATATGAGTGACCGCATCCAAGTAGGCACGTCAGACAGTCCGTACGTATACTGGCAGGAAAAAGAGGCAATTTGGAGGCCCTTGCACAAACTGGCTTTATTCTACCTAAGTTGCCCTCCCACAAGTGTGTACTCCGAAAGAGTGTTTAGTGCCGCCGCTCACCTTGTCAGCAATCGGCGTACGAGGTTACTTCCAGAAAATGTGGAGAAGATGATGTTCATTAAAATGAATTATAATCAATTCCTCCATGGAGACATTCACCAGCAGCAATTGCCTCCACAAAGTACACAGGGAGCTGTGATGGTGGATTCCAGTGGGGACGAATTGATAATCTGTGAGGAGGGGGATGTACACGGTGATGAATCGGAGGATGATAATGAGGTGGACATCTTGCCTCTGTAGAGCCAGTTTGTGCAAGGAGAGATTAATTGCTTCTTTTTTGGTGGGGGTCCAAACCAACCCGTCATTTCAGTCACAGTCGTGTGGCAGACCCTGTCACTGAAATGATGGGTTGGTTAAAGTGTGCATGTCCTGTTTATACAACATAAGGGTGGGTGGGAGGGCCCAAGGACAATTCCATCTTGCACCTCTTTTTTCTTTCATTTTTCTTTGCGTCATGTGCTGTTTGGGGAGTGTTTTTTGGAAGGGCCATCCTGCGTGACACTGCAGTGCCACTCCTAGATGGGCCAGGTGTTTGTGTCGGCCACTTGGGTCGCTGAGCTTAGTCATCCAGCGACCTCGGTGCAAATTTTAGGACTAAAAATAATATTGTGAGGTGTGAGGTGTTCAGAATAGACTGAAAATGAGTGGAAATTATGGTTATTGAGGTTAATAATACTTTGGGATCAAAATGACCCACAAATTCTATGATTTAAGCTGTTTTTTAGGGTTTTTTGAAAAAAAACACCCGAATCCAAAACACACCCGAATCCGACAAAAAAAATTCGGTGAGGTTTTGCCAAAACGCGTTCGAACCCAAAACACGGCCACGGAACCGAACCCAAAACCAAAACACAAAACCCGAAAAATTTCCGGTGCACATCTCTAATTTTTATATAATGTAACAGTCAAACAATGTATAGCCAAAGGTTTTCCTTTACGATAATCTTAAAATCAAGAACAATATCAGTGTAGCTGAACGCAGTTAAATCTTTTCTAAAGAAATACAGTTCACCAAACTGGTTTCTTATCTCAATGCAATTGAAAATACTGTATCACAGACTAGTTCTAAACTCATCCAGTTAATGTTGCCATTATGAACAATACTTGCATTCCACTACCATAATTAGTCTTCAGACAGAAAATTAACTATTAACAGTAAATACTTTTTTAAATAATGTGCATTTATATTTACTGTTGTAAGGGGTACACTACAGGTATACAATGTGCCTGCCATGGTATGCAGTCAATTTACCTACAATCATAATCCTGACGGTCAAAATACCGACAACCATTGACTGATGGTCAAAATACTGACAAGGTCAAAATTCCGACATGGTCAAAATACCGACATTAAAAATGTCGACAGGTCAAAAAATCAACATGAGTTTTTATGATTGGAGGGGTAATATAACAGTGTGCCGAGCGCAGCGCGAACCATGCGAGGGGATGCGGGACACTTATACGGTGTCCATGTCAACCTATGTTGACATACACACCATTTAAAGAAAAAAACTTTTAAATGTCGACATTTTGACCTTGTCTGTATTTTGACCATCTGTCAATTGTTGTCGGTATTTTGACCATTGGGATTTTGATTATAGGTAAATCATACTGATCCCGCCTGCCATTACTGTAATTTAGTCCTACTGAATAACACCTCCAGGCATGATGCTGTGGTAAATGTCTTTGTTTGTAAGCCATGGGTATTAATTACTTTTTCTCTTCCAGAATACAATCCATGAATATAAAGAATAACCAATAGTAATAAATAAAAGATAAATCAATATTTATTTCTGTTATATTTTTTTGGTCATAATTTTTAATTAATTTAGCATGAATAGGACCTAATTCAGA
This sequence comes from Pseudophryne corroboree, assembly GCF_028390025.1. Classification (NCBI taxonomy): domain Eukaryota; kingdom Metazoa; phylum Chordata; class Amphibia; order Anura; family Myobatrachidae; genus Pseudophryne; species Pseudophryne corroboree. Next base: position 525,882,342 of record NC_086447.1, on the reverse strand, counting down.
GGTAGACATAGCTGCCATGCAAAATTATGCTAATTCCTGCAAAAAAGCCATCAGTGGCAGCATCGGCCATCTCAGTAAGTGTAAGCTTCCTAAAAAAGAGTGCCTCCCACAGGCATTTTAAGAGAGGAGGGGACCCACGTGCAGTCTCCATCGTGGGCCCCCTCCTCTCAGACAGCTAGTAGACTCTGACTTAAAGCCAGAGCCTACTGCACATGTACAGGTCTCTGGGAACATGGTGCCCGTCGGTGCCTTCCCGGGGACACCTCTAATGCGCATGTGCAAATCACTCGGAAATTGCAGTGGTGGCCATTTTCTAAGTAATATGAGCTGCCATGGAACTCCGGAGGGGTAAGTATACTCTATAGGTGTGGGCCCCCTCTGGACCTAGGGGCCCGTGTATAGAAATGCCTTTGGTGCCTCTTGCCCACTTAGGAGGCCATGTTAACTGTTTCTGGAAATGCAGGCAGCACTGCCCCCACCCCATGACCACAGTTGTAGCATGTCAATCAAGCTGCAGCTTGGGGAAACCTGCAGAAGCACAAATGCAGATCTCTAAACATTTGAGATGTACGGAAACCATCAGGTTTATGTACATCTCTGAATCAGACCCATCATTTCTTATATGATCTGTTATTTGGTAGGAGGTCACTAAATACATTTTCAGTTAAAAGCTATGTTCTGATGATAGTCAAAGAGATAGAAATGAAAACAATCCTCCAGTTAAAACTATTTTTACAGCGAGGCACCTCCCTTGTCTTGTCCCCCTGCTGCCACAGGTAAGGCAGTGCCAACAGAGGTGAGTCAGTCTGGAACTTTTCTGTCACTTGGGGGGAGGAGAATTCATTGGTACAATAATTGCTATAACTGAGGTTTTTTGTTAAACTGGACAGAACAAATAGTATATAGTAAACTACTTTAATTAGTGAATGCTTCACTAATTCAATACAAAACTCAACAAACTAGGATTAATGTATGAGGTATTTATCTTAAGCTTCAGCATTTCTAGACCATGTCTTGCTATTAATTAATCTTCTTTTAGTTTCAGAAAACAAATTATTAATTAAAATAGGATTTGGTAGAAAATATGCCTTATATAACTTCCTATTTCTGTGATTTATTGTCATGCTATTAATCATCCTCTGGTATTATTATGGGCCGATGAAAGAGTTTAATGTTGTAAACATAATGTATTTAAACTGGGAATATCAACTGGATGAAAAATAATATTTCGACCACACTTGGCACAGTGTGCAGTTCAGTAGCTGTAATATAATCTTTCTTACATCATGTGCCTATTTGTATAAATGCACCAATGTGTGTGTATATATACAGTGTATCTATATATATATGTGTGTGTGTGTGTGTGTGTGTGTGTGTGTGTGTGTGTGTGTGTGTGTACAGTATATACATTGGATTATTATATTGGGACAATGCGCCATTCAGTACCATACATCCCAACTTTCGGGGCTGTAGGATCAGGAACCCGAAAAAGGGATGGAGCCTTGGATAAAGGGACGGAGCCTCGGCTGGAGGAGCAGAGCCTTACCCTACAGCCCCTGTTGTTGTCATTTTGGGGACGTGCCCATCGCTCCCTGAGCAGCTGGTCAGCCCCCTACTCACCCCCCAGCTCTGTTAGAGGCCGTGCACATGCGCATAGCTTCTATTCAGTAATCACCGGCTGCTTTGCAGATCAGAGCAGCTGTAATCACAGGCTCTCCCGACCTGCCCCCCAGCAGTACAGTGCCCAAATAGCCGGTCTGTGGCACTGAAATCAGGACAGTTGGGAGGTATGCAGTACTGTGTCTTTCCTGATTTCTTTATGCAGGAATCTATATTTTTACCCACATACTTGAAACATATAATATAGGCAGTTTCAAAGGTCCTTCAGCGTCTGACTTAATTAACATATAAATGGCTGAACCGATAAAAGGGTGTTCCTAAAGTGCTTGTAGAAAAGACTTTACATGGCATTTTAACTTTTGCCCTATGTGGTCTCACTGATCATTTGTCTGGGAGCACTTCAACAACAAGGAAACACAGGTGTACTTATGGGGGAGATATATCAAAACTTCTATAAAGGGGACAGGTAGAGGAGTCTGAACCAATCAGCTTCTAGCTATCACTTTATAAAATGTACTTTGATAAATGCTAGGCAGATGATTGATTACTATGAGAAACTTGTCCTGTTTAGAAGGTTTGATACATCTAACCTTACGTACACTACAGTATGTGAACTGTAAACAGGCACATTTATTGCCATGTAAGCATGTTTGTATTATCTGTGGTTGTACATGAGGTTTACTGTATAAATGTCACTACATAGTTAAAGAAATGTTTTAAGAATAACCATGAATTATCAGGGCTGATTACGCCCACCACAAGCATGGAAGCTGCAACCTGCAGACTGAAATCTCTCAATTACATAGCAGTGATTATGTGGTATTAGTGTTACACACTATGCATAGTCCATATTACAATATAATGCAGTGTTTCCCCACTCCAGTCCTCAGGAACCCCTAACAGTGCGTGTTTTTACATACTGTATGTCCTATGTATCGCAAGTGTATTTTTAAAATATTTTTCACTCGGTGTGCATTAGGGAACACATTGTTTTTTCCTACACAGAATTACCCCTCCCTTTTAGCACCTGAGTGACATCACAATCTGATTGAGCAGCTTACCATTTTGTGCATTGTATTTAGAGAGGCATGGATGGGTCAGCATTAGGAGGGATTGCTGACTCCAGAGTGCCATAGGAGAAGCTAGGGGTATCTCCAGGTAAGCTGGCTCTCAGATGCTGTAGGAGCCATTACCATGTGGCCTTACACTGGGAATTTAACCCAGACATATTTGTAATTATTTATGGGGTGGGTGTGGGGTGCGGTGGCCCCTGTGTCGGTATGGCTGGGCTGCTTCAGGTCGGCACACCCTAACACTTTATTAACACATGATTTTCCCTATCACTTTGTATATATTTTTGTATTATTTTAATCACACCACTTACATAGCACGTCTGTGCTTCTTATTAACCCTTATTAATTCTCACCTGTGTGCTGACCTGGGGTAGCCGACCTGTGCCGACATTATGGGGTCCTGCACCCCGGACCCATACCTAGTATTAGGGACCCCCAGTGACGGAGAAGCCTTGTCGATCGGCCTGGGGGCTTAACCCTATATCTGCAGATATACGCAACTAAGATCTTTGTATTATCTGACTATTATGTAGTAATATTTTTCACTCGGTGTGCATTAGGGAACACATTGTTTTTTCCTACACAGAATTACCCCTCTCTTTTAGCACCTGAGTGACATCACAATCTGATTGAGCAGCTTACCATTTTGTGCATTATTTTTTAAATGTGTCAGTCAGTAAGGAATACACCTGTGCACATGCTAGGAGATATGAAAAACATGCACTGTTAGGGGTCCATGAGGGGTAAAGTTGGGAAACAATAGTTTAATATATGCAGTTTTGTGATCCATTTTTAATAAATTGTTAGCAACATTTTGAAAGGCTTGCCAATGCTTCTATAGAGACCATAAAGTAGTGACCTAGCTCATGTCATTTCTTCTTGTGGTGCTATAGTTCACATTATTTCACACAGTGCCCCCAGTTCATATTAGACAACATTTTCGTCCCCCCTGCAAACATTATGCTACATTGAAGTGTTCATATTATACCACACAGTGCCACCAGTTTGTATATTACATTATAATACCCAAGTTAACATTATGCCACATTGCAGTGCCGCCAGGTAACATTATACCACATTGCAGTTCCTCCAGGTAACATTATGCCACATTGCAGTGCCTCCAGGTAACATTATGCCACATTGCAGTGCCTCCAGGTAACATTATGCCACATTGCAGTGCTGCCAGGTAACATTATACCACATTGCAGTGCCGCCAGGTAACATTATGCCACATTGCAGTGTCGCCAGGTAACATTATACCACATTGCAGTGCCTCCAGGTAACATTATGCCACATTGCAGTGCCTCCAGGTATCATTATGCCACATTGCAGTGCCTCCAGGTAACATTATGCCACATTGCAGTGCCGCCAGGTAACATTATACCACATTGCAGTGCCGCCAGGTAACATTATGCCACATTGCAGTGTCGCCAGGTAACATTATGCCACATTGCTGGGCCTACAGGTAACATTATGCCACATTGCAGTGTCGCCAGGTAACATTATACCACATTGCAGTGCCTCCAGGTAACATTATGCCACATTGCAGTGCCTACAGGTATCATTATGCCACATTGCAGTGCCTCCAGGTAACATTATGCCACATTGCAGTGCCGCCAGGTAACATTATACCACATTGCAGTGCCGCCAGGTAACATTATGCCACATTGCAGTGTCGCCAGGTAACATTATGCCACATTGCTGGGCCTACAGGTAACATTATGCCACATTGCAGTGCCGCCAGGTAACATTATGCCACATTACAGTGCCCCCAGATAACAGTATGCCACATTGCAGTGTCTCCAGGTAACATTATGCCACATTGCAGTGCCGCCAGGTAACATTATGCCACATTGCAGTGCCGCCAGGTAACATTATGCCACATTGCAGTGCCCCAGTTTGCATTATGCCGCATGGTGATGGTCCCATTTTATAATATGTCCTAAAGTATCCCTTGTTTATATTTAAACACATTGTGGTGCCCTCCAGTTCACATTCTGCCACACAGTGATTCCAGTTCCCGCTGTGCCACAGATTGACCCCAGTTCACATTGATGGACTTCTGCTTGCCACGATCCTTGACTCTGGAGACTATCCTCTATCCTTATTGTTCTGCTTGCACATAACCTACTGCAAGGCGGTGGGCCTTCCTACCGCTATATCTGCCTCTTATTACCCGGGTTTGTTCTATCACTGTTTTTAATTGTTAAGCACAATGGAATTTGCTGCTCTATATAAGAAACTGTTAGTATATAAATAATAATTTTATACCACAGAAGCTGCAGCGTGCATAAGTGCATTTGGCTTTGCGAGACTCTGACACATATTTTAGCTTGTAATTGGAGAAGCATAGGATGGACTAACATAGGTGGAGAACAGGAAGGGTGTGTTTGGCATTTATAAGCAAATGCAGCCTAACACAAAGATGCAAAATATAAAAGAGGGTAGCGATATGGTGCAATAAGTCAATAAAGCTTAAGAATAAATGTTAAAATATAACTTTTATTAGGTATATATAAATAAAATTGATTCCCCACCTAGTAAAGTTAAAAAGCTAAATATTTAAAAGAATAGACAATAGATAAGAAATGAAAGGTATAAAATAGTGCACCGGGATGCCGCTAGATACTTCTATTGCAACTTGATTCAAAATATCAATAAATCTACTGTGACTTAGATTGGCTATATTATCAGACTGATTATTCACATACGTGGTTAGCTGAAATGAACAAAATTCACTTCTCTTTCGGGCTAAAATGAGTTTAGTTCTATACTTAGAGAATGACTGATTAAAAGCTCTTAATGTTGATCTTACCCTGTCAATATGGGTATGGCTATAAGTTAGTATTGGAAAATAGTACAGTAAATAATTATTGTTTTATTTTATATCTACATCCGGATTATGCTAATGCACCCAGAATTAAACTGTTAGCTCTGAGGAGATGCCCATAATAATCCACCAAAGTGTCAATATTTAAATGGGATCACCATACAATCACACAACTCATTTGACAGTTTAAATTCTGTTGTCTCTGTCTTCTGAGCTCTGCAATCTATTTCCCTCACAACTGGAAGCTATACAAATGTATCCATATTGTATTTATTCACAGAATGTTACATACTGTCAGGGTAAAAACCTTGTGAAGATATTGTAACAATTTATCTTAACACTAAAAACCCTTTGTATACTACTGGTATGTAAAGTTAAATATTGATTCTGTGGTCAGTGCGCATATAATTTTGTTTAATATTAATTATCCTCAGGGTATAAAGGGTTATGGGGGTCATTCCGACCCGTTCGCATGTAGCGGTTTTTCACTGCGGTGCAAACAGGTGGGAACTGTGGCTCGCACGTCGTTGCCCAGCGACGGCCATCGCCGGGCAATGACGCCAGGACCGATGAACGTGATCACAGGCGCTATCGCAAGAAGATGGACAGCGAGAAGTAGGATCTTGGCATCTACTCACCGTTTCCCGGACGTGGTGAGGTGAATGCAGACATGTCCAGGCGTTTAGAGGGCGGATGTCTGATGTCACAGCCGGGACCTTTATCTCTGGATCCGTCGCACTGGGTAAGTAGCTGCAGGGCTGGTCTTGTTTTGCAGGAAAAAAAATTTAGCATAGCAGGGCTGCACAAGCGATCGCATCCCTGCTATGCTAAAATACACTCCCACATAGGTGGCGCCAAGTTGATTGCACAAGCAGCAAATAGTTTCTACGTGCGATGAACTCAGAATGACCCCCTATATTGGTCACCAATAATCCCTAGGCACATGTGTAATTTTATGTATGCTGCTCACTACTTCAATATAAATGAACTGTCAATAACACTGTGTGACAGGGCATCACACTAATTATCAGCCCTCACACCGTTACATAGGGCATAAATCTTTGTCTCACTGTGTAGCAGGGCTTCCACTGTTATGAGACTTCACACTGCTATATAGAGCAGTGGTGTGTTCACTGACACTGCCCCACTCAGCCTATTACACAATAGTTAGATATTGGACATTGATCATAGTAATGTGACACGTGATTGCACAGTATTTCAGAAGTATAAACGGGGCTCCCGGCGCATCACTCCAATGTGCATTTCGCCCGTAGCTTAATCATGGAGCCGACCCGATGAGCGGGTCCGCCATGTTTAAATAGGGGTGTCCGTCCATTCAAATGTGTGGCGGCCAATGAGAGTGAGTCAGGATCAGACGTGGCTCATTCATCCAGACTTAGCCGCTCATCGATTACCTGAGCAGAGATGACCTATCAATCACCTATCACCCCTGCTCAGTGTCAATGGTAACCAGAAACTGATAGAGCATTATCCCGTGGACATCTGGAAGGATTATTGGATGTGACAAACCCTGATATTATTCTAGAAAGTGTGATGATCATCTATCATACTACTCCAGTATTACATTACTCCCGGGGTTTATCTTCCTATTACGGGTATCCATCCCTATGTAATAAAAGAAAAAGTTTTAATGCTTTCCATCAATAAATAGCTCGATTTTATTCTATTTGTATCACAATCCAATTCAGGAATATTATGTAATTCAAATCACTTTAATTTGATTTATTAATGTATACTAAAATTATATTAATTTGTTTAATTATTATATATATTATTAATGATGTAACATCACCAAAAATTATATAGTTGTAATAATTTATTTCACTCTTATCTATATATTCATATGATGCAATACATAGTTATTCAGTTTGAGAGTACTATTCCAACTCATAATTAAAGAGACAACCAGAAATATTGTATAATATTCAGTTTGATAAGTGACCCTCCAATTGAAAATAGATTGATTAGTTCATCAAACCCTGTATGAGAACAGGTAGGTATACCCGTAGGTTAGCTATCTGTGTAGTTAGTAAATAATAGTGTTTACTAGGTGAATAAATTGTGTCCCACTGTACTCAATAGTAAACCTACAGTGCAGATGCTATGGGGTCCAGTCCCAAGTCTGGAACCCCCACATCTACTCTGTGTGTAATAAAATTAATTAATGTGAATATATAAATTAAGAAAGGAAAGAAAAAAAGAAGAAAGAAAAATGTGTAACAGAAATAATGTAAGGGTGAGATAATCAAACAAAAATAACATCCTATGACTATCCAAAATTATAATAAGGGATAAAAACCTTGGACAGAAAATTGTAGAAGGACCTCTGAAATATAATTGGTACTGTTATGTAACAAGTTTTGGTCCCTAAAGTCACTTAGAAGTGCTAAATCATAGTTAGATACCTAATCTTCTATGAAATTAAATAAATCTAGTTCTTATCTCACAACATCCTAAATTGAGTCAAGTTAAAATACAAAAATTGATTTATAAGTAGTATAAGAGTGAGGGGGAAGGGTTTAGTTGTTCCATGTCCTAATACCACCTAAACCTCTTGTATCTCAAGCTATTACAAAGGGAATGGTCGTATATAGTCCAACATGATACCCTAGGCAGGATGTCGCCTTCGTTGGAACTATTCTCCGAGAGTATCTGCATTCCTTATAAATAGGCTGAATAATTGTTCTTCTCATTAAGTTCATGTGGGTGAATACTCCCCATAAGGAAAATAAGGCGTGCTTCTCTCCTTAGAAGTTGATTTGTCACGTTACCTCCTCTATTGTCTATTTTCACTTTCTCCATCACAAATGCCTTCAAAAATCGTGAATTACAGTACTTTGATGATGAGTCATAAAGTGTTTAGCAACTGTTGTCAGAAATCTAAACTTCCGTTGATCTTCCTCGGCATTCCGGATATTGCCTGCATGCTCCAATAGTCTCTGTTTGAAAGGTCTGCTTGTCATGCCCACATATTAAAAGTTGCATGGACATGTCAAGCAGTGAATGACATTCTGTGAATTGCAATTAAGGAAATGTTGAATCTGCCACGTGTGTCCATATTTATCTATAAAATGCTTGGTTTTCACAGTATACTGGCATGCTTTACAGAGTCCACAGCTGTAAAAGCCTTTAAGTGGTGCTCTAAGGAAAGATTCTGACTTATAATGGCTATGGACACGGGAGTCTCTCAAGTTTCTTGCTCTCCTCCAGCACATTTGAACCTTATCTCCCAAGATTCTAGACAGATCTGGGTCTGCTTGTAAAACATGCTGGTGTTTCTGAATGGCATGTCTTATTCTTTGATTCTCCCGACAGAAGGTTAAAATGAATCTAATAGGTTGCTGTTCAATGCCTCCTTTATCTTGTTTCTTTTGGGAATAAATTAGAGAGTCTCGTGTTCTAGTTCTTGCTTGATTGTATGCTTTATATGTAGAACTCCTACTATACCCTCTCGCAAGCAATCCTCCAATTCCTTGGCTCTTTTCTCAAAAGTCTTATCATTTGTGCAGTTACTTCGTGTCCTTAGATATTCCCTTTTAGGTACTCCCCTTATGACTGCCTCTGGATGGAAACTTGTAGCATGCAAGATGCTATTAGTCACTGTGTCTTTCCTAAACATATCTGATGTAAGTCGTCCATCTCCTTCTACTGAAATTGTCAAACCCAGGAAGTTCACAGATTTCTGGCTTATCTCTGTTGTCAATTTTAAATTAAAGGGGTTGGAGTTGAGAATCGAGATAAATTCAAGAAATGCCTCTTTATCTTCCTCCCAAATGATAAACAGGTCGTCTATGTACCGTAGCCACAGAAGGACGTGCTTCGTGAAATTCTCGTGGGCTTCAAAAACAACGTGCTCTCTCTCCCACCAACCCACATATAAATTTGCGTAGGTTGGTGCGCATGCTGTGCCCATCGCCGATCCCCTCTGCTGTAAGTAGAAACTACCATTGAATATGAAATAGTTTTTTGTTAGTACGAACTCAAGAATTTGAAGTAAAAAACCATTGAGCTCACTGTAAACTTCCATATTGAGAAAATATTCCATTGCATTAGGTCTCTTGTATATTGTATGCTTGTTATTCCGCATCACATGTGGCTATCCAAGTCCCTGGAGTTATATGCAAGTTTTCTATTTTCGCAAGTACATCCGTCATATCTCTCACATCAGTGGCATCACAACGTGGGTGCAGGGGGTTCGGCCCGCACTCGGGTGTCACCTGCCGAGGGGTGACACCAAAATGCCGGCTCCTGCTCAGTGACAGGAACTGGGTGCTGCACTGTAACAATACGTGAAGCACCTGGCTCCTGTCCCTGTGTAGGAGCCGGCACTGCATTCCGCCTGTGCGCGAGAGACTTGCCGCACCTTAACCCGCCAGCAGCGCTGCACACTCACATGCAGACCGGACACAGGTGAGAGACTCAGAAGCCCCAAGCTGCAGGCTTAGGAGGGGGGGAAGGGGTTGGATGGGGGAGGAAGGGACAGAGTGGGCATGTAGAGGGATAGAGGCACTACCCGGGGTGGGGGGAGCAGCCAACATCTTCTTAACCCCCTGGAGTGCCGAAAATGGGAATCCACCCATGAGGCCACACCCCCTTGTGCTAGGCCACGCACCCATTTTGCGACCTCCCGCACCGGGTGTCACCAGGGGCAGTGACACCCCTGTCTCACATACAATGGAAGGTTGACAACCAATCTTCTCAAATGTTTGTCCAGGATTTTATTAGAGAGGGGATCCAATTCATTTTATCGAATAACTATTTTATTTGTAATGGTAATTTTTATCTACAAAAGGTCGGTACCGCCATGGGCACCAGGTTCGCTCCAAGTTATGCCAATATTTTCATGGGTCTATGGGAGGAGACCGTCATTTGGCATAACAATCCATTCGGAGCGAGCCTGGTGTCCTGGAAACGCTACATCGATGATGTTTTTTTCATATGGAGTGGGAGCCGTGAAAGCCTTGAGGATTTCTGCCTGTACCTTAATAATAATAACTTAAATATTGAATTCACATTCAATATAGATACACAAAAGATCGACTTTTTGGATATAACGGTATCTGTAGATAACAATCAGATACAGACGAGGACGTTCACGAAGCAAACAGACTCAAGAACATATATTGAATACAGTAGCTGCCATCACTTGAATTGGCTAAATTCTATTCCGCTTGGTCAATTCAAGCGCACAAAAAGGAATTGTACAGAGGACAGTATATACAAACAACAGGCTTGTGAACTCCAAAAGAGATTTGAAAGGTGTGGATATAGGAAGGATATTGTCGATCTGGCGGTACAAAAGACCAATGAGACCAATAGGAGTGACCTTTTAGCTACTAAACAATATGAACCGAACAAAAATGAGAAGTTCGAGTGGGCATTCATTACCGGTTTTAATTCTCAACACAAGATCTTAGAAAGATCAATTAAAAGAAATTGGAATATCCTTAAAAAAGATCCAATACTGGGAAACAAGATTCCAGAAAATCCCACTTTTATTTACAGGAAAGCTCCAAATCTTCGTAATGCTTTGGTAAATAGTTATCTTCCACCAACAAAACGAGAACCTAGGATCATCACTAAAGGGTTCCACCGTTGTGGTATGTGCATCGGCTGCCGTGAGATAAAAAGCGATGGCACCAAAAAGCTGGATAAAATCCAGATCAACGACAAAATCGTATATGTTAAGGATTTTATTACGTGCAATACCAGCAACATTATTTATTGTATCGAATGCACCTGTCACTTGTTCTACATAGGACGCACCTCCCGAGCATTAAAAGTCAGGATGGGGGAGCACTGTCGAAATATTAAAAAGGGTTTAGAAACACATGCTCTTTCAACCAATTTTAAAAAGGTACATAATTGTTCCCCAAAATATATTATTAGATTTGCAGGGATCAAACTTATGAAATGTAACCTTCGTCAACGAGATATTGCATCCCGTTTAGCTAAAAGTGAGATGCAACTGATATATGAGTGCAATACGCTACAACCACACGGTTTAAACAGCGACTTTGAATTAAAGTGGTTTTTATGATCAGATGTTTTTAGATTCTGTGTTTGTCACTTTTTTATCATATCCACTCATGCTGCTATATGCTGTTTTTGGTGTATTAGATGTGTATGTCTAATATACCCATTTGGGGTCATACTGCTGATTCTTTGTTTTTGTATATTTTATTTTAGGTAGTTCACCTTTTACAAATATATGAAGGACTAATATATGGACTTTTAAAGTAGTTATTTTAATGTTTTATATTTATTGCCCAAATCACTTCCGCCAGGCTTATTTAAGTGAACTACGGATAATTTCCGCCAAGACTATAACGTCTGGATATTAAGAATGATGAACTTCCGGGCAAAACACCCGAATTTCCGGAAAAACACCATCGTTGTCCTCACTTCCGGCCAACACTAGTGTGCACCGCTGATGACACGCATGATGATAGGAGGAGTGGACGAACGGACGTTGCGGATGACGTACTTCCGGTCACGACGAACGGACGCTGCGGATGACGCACTTCCGGTCACGACGAGGATGACGCACTTCCGGCCGGGGGCGCACGAACAGAGGCTTTCCGATTGGCTAAGACTTACTTTTAAGGACGGGATGAATCAGACTCTGACACACTGCCTTGAGAAAGACCCAGCTAAAAAGGGTTGAAACGCGTTGGTGAACTGTGTCAGAGGACCCTGGTTTCCGGAGCCACCCTGAAGGTACTGGATGCTAGCCAGATTGACAGTATTGTTCCTGAGTTTCTGCCTACCTGGGTGGCTTACCCTTTGGACCAATTAATAAGAGCTTGATTGAGAACTGCTTTCCTTCAGTTCTCCATCCAATCTGGTAATTGTTCAGTCCCTCAGGGACATCACCGTGGAACACATGTTTTTATGTTATTTTTATATGATGTCACATTAAATTCATTGTACTACACATGAAAAATGTATGTGTTTCTTCCCACATGTGGAGTTAATTATATGCTATATCTCGATGTGGATGAAGAGATTCATGGAACGACCATAAGGAATGTATATTCATTTTATATTATTTTCTCTTGAGAGTTGGGAACACATTAATGAGGTGGCGCCTATTTGAGTAGGATCAGATATTGTTGCCTGTTTGTATATTTTAAAAGTGTTTTGAAGAGTCACTTTTCTTTTCTGGTTCATACTCTACTTGGCTGCCCGTTACTTGTTTGCGCAGAGATTCATTATCCATAACACTATATCACACATAAAGTGTTTAGCAACTGTTGTCAGAAATCTAAACTTCCGTTGATCTTCCTCGGCATTCCGGATATTGCCTGCATGCTCCAATAGTCTCTGTTTGAAAGGTCTGCTTGTCATGCCCACATATTAAAAGTTGCATGGACATGTCAAGCAGTGAATGACATTCTGTGAATTGCAATAAAGGAAATGTTGAATCTGCCACGTGTGTCCATATTTATCTATAAAATGCTTGGTTTTCACAGTATACTGGCATGCTTTACAGAGTCCACAGCTGTAAAAGCCTTTAAGTGGTGCTCTAAGGAAAGATTCTGACTTATAATGGCTATGGACACGGGAGTCTCTCAAGTTTCTTGCTCTCCTCCAGCACATTTGAACCTTATCTCCCAAGATTCTAGACAGATCTGGGTCTGCTTGTAAAACATGCTGGTGTTTCTGAATGGCATGTCTTATTCTTTGATTCTCCCGACAGAAGGTTAAAATGAATCTAATAGGTTGCTGTTCAATGCCTCCTTTATCTTGTTTCTTTTGGGAATAAATTAGAGAGTCTCGTGTTCTAGTTCTTGCTTGATTGTATGCTTTATATGTAGAACTCCTACTATACCCTCTCGCAAGCAATCCTCCAATTCCTTGGCTCTTTTCTCAAAAGTCTTATCATTTGTGCAGTTACTTCGTGTCCTTAGATATTCCCTTTTAGGTACTCCCCTTATGACTGCCTCTGGATGGAAACTTGTAGCATGCAAGATGCTATTAGTCACTGTGTCTTTCCTAAACATATCTGATGTAAGTCGTCCATCTCCTTCTACTGAAATTGTCAAACCCAGGAAGTTCACAGATTTCTGGCTTATCTCTGTTGTCAATTTTAAATTAAAGGGGTTGGAGTTGAGAATCGAGATAAATTCAAGAAATGCCTCTTTATCTTCCTCCCAAATGATAAACAGGTCGTCTATGTACCGTAGCCACAGAAGGACGTGCTTCGTGAAATTCTCGTGGGCTTCAAAAACAACGTGCTCTCTCTCCCACCAACCCACATATAAATTTGCGTAGGTTGGTGCGCATGCTGTGCCCATCGCCGATCCCCTCTGCTGTAAGTAGAAACTACCATTGAATATGAAATAGTTTTTTGTTAGTACGAACTCAAGAATTTGAAGTAAAAAGCCATTGAGCTCACTGTAAACTTCCATATTGAGAAAATATTCCATTGCATTAGGTCTCTTGTATATTGTATGCTTGTTATTCCGCATCACATGTGGCTATCCAAGTCCCTGGAGTTATATGCAAGTTTTCTATTTTCGCAAGTACATCCATCATATCTCTCACATCAGTGGCATCACAACGTGGGTGCAGGGGGTTCGGCCCGCACTCGGGTGTCACCTGCCGAGGGGTGACATCAAAATGCCGGCTCCTGCTCAGTGACAGGAACTGGGTGCTGCACTGTAACAATACGTGAAGCACCTGGCTCCTGTCCCTGTGTAGGAGCCGGCACTGCATTCCGCCTGTGCGCGAGAGACTTGCCGCACCTTAACCCGCCAGCAGCGCTGCACACTCACATGCAGACCGGACACAGGTGAGAGACTCAGAAGCCCCAAGCTGCAGGCTTAGGAGGGGGGGAAGGGGTTGGATGGGGGAGGAAGGGACAGAGTGGGCATGTAGAGGGATAGAGGCACTACCCGGGGTGGGGGGGGGGGCAGCCAACATCTTCTTAACCCCCTGGAGTGCCGAAAATGGGAATCCACCCATGAGGCCACACCCCCTTGTGCTAGGCCACGCACCCATTTTGCGACCTCCCGCACCGGGTGTCACCAGGGGCAGTGACACCCCTGTCTCACATACAATGGAAGGTTGACAACCAATCTTCTCAAATGTTTGTCCAGAAAATAACTGGCTTTTTCAGTTAAATTATTAATACCCGAGACGATGGGTCTACCTGGAGGATTGTTCTGATCCTTATGCACCTTGGGTAGCATATAAAAAGTAACTACCCTTGGTTCTTTAGTCTCCAGGTATTCATATTGGTTCTTATCTAAGATCCCACCGTCTTGTGCTTTTTGGAGAAGGGTATTATACTGTTTCAATAATTCTACTCTTGGATTACATGGAAGTTTTTTTTATAACATTTGGAATTATGTAGTTGCCTTAAAGCAACCTGAGTGTACATTTTCTTGGGCCATAGTACTATATTTCTGCCTTTGTCGGACGGTCTAACCAAGACATCTGGCCATTTTTGTATTTCCATAATTGCCAGGACTTCTTCTTTGCTTAAGTTGCGATCGTGATGGAACCTACTTTATTTGATGTGGTCCAAATCACGAGATTCTAATTCTGTAAAGATGTCAATATGTGGATTGATGTTAATGTCAGGAAAAAATTCCAATTTTTCTTTAGGACTGGTATGGTGGGAGTAATTGGTGCAGATTCACATATCAAATCATCACCGTGCAATTCAGTCGGAATTTCAAGAACCATACTTTCATCCGGTGTCTTGAATTCCATATTGGTTGCATGAAAAAAATTAAGAATATTGGTCTGATCGTCTTTGAAGGCCAGATGTTCCTCACCCAAAATTTCCTCTCTTTTCAGGAATTTTTTTTTTAAGAGTAACTTTCTAGCGAATAAGTTTAAATCTTTCTCCCACTCGAATCTGTTCATATTTTGTGTGGGGGAGAAGGAAAGACCACTACTTAAGATCTTTATTTGTGAATTTGTCAATACCTTATAGATTAAATTAATGATTTGTAATTCTGTTGCACCTTCTTTTAATATCTCTTTCTGTAATTCTTGGGTTTCTCCCATCTCCCTCCTGTATTTCGAGTTCTTAAGTTTCTTCCTCCCTCTCCTGGTCCTCTTGTATTGAGGTAAGGATCTTGAGGCCCTCATCCTAAAAAAAGACCTCTGATTGGAGGTGGAATATCTTGATGTAGATGGTGTATTTGGATTATCTGAGTCAGATGAATCAACTTCTGAAGTTGTATAGTTATGTTCATCACTCTCTTCTCTTGTTTGTAATTTTCTCCATCTACAAACCTTTTTCTCTGCATAATCATTCCTATCTCATTGAAATTTACATTTCTTCCTTTCTATGATTTGTTTTTCCATATCCTCCACTTCTGACATATATTTCCCATATAATTTCTGAAAGCTGTCAAGTTTTTCAAATTGCCTCAATTTGTCATTAATACAATTTATTTATTTTGGAAATTGTTCCAGACTCAGCGCATCATGTTTAATCAAAATTGTGATTAATTCAAAGGAACACTTCATTAGAGTGTCCTCCCATTCTTTCTTTAGGATTTCACTAACTCGAATGCAGGAAAAATCCTGGGTCTTAAACCTCTTGGTACCATATTGTTCTTCACATAGTTATCAAATGTCATCCAATTCCACTTAGTTTTGGACTGTTTAAGTAGAATTTTCTTGAGTTCATATAATTCTGTGGACCAATCATTTTTATCTCACATATTTTGTATATTTTCACTTGAGAAGAGACTATTGGCTTTATATTGCCATTTCTCCTGTCGATTGGTCAGATCCTGACTAATACTAAAAGAGGCCATAATGTGGACAGATCACCAATGGATTCAAGTATAATAATAATAATAATAATAATAATAATAATTTCAAAGGTCAAGGTGGGGAACAAAATGAATAGAAAAGTAAATTTCAGACTACAATAATTAATAAGTACCAAATATGCTAATAATTCATTATTATTTGAACCGTGCTGGAAAACAGAACTGAAGACTTCAGTTTGTAAAAAGCATACTACATAGAACAAAACCACAGATGTTTCCGCACAGGCTCAGTTCGACGGATACCCCCACTTCAAGATATTGACCCAAAGAATCTGGGCGTATATGGTAGTGTGCTACCTGCTACCTATTAGACAACTGTATTGCAAAAGAGAAAAGAGAGTAGCGATATGGTGCAATAAGTCGATAAAGCTTAAGAATAAATGTTAAAATATAACTTTTATTATGTATATATAAATAAAATTGATTCCCCACCTAGTAAAGTTAAAAAGCGAAATATTTAAAAGAATAGACAATAGATAAGAAATTAAAGGTATAAAATATCACGCCGGGATGCCGCTAGATACTTCTATTATAACTTAATGCCTGATTCAAAATATCAATAAATCTACTGTGACTTAGATTGGTGTCATGTCATGTCTTTGCCAATGGCTATATTCTCAAACTGATTATTCACATACGTGGTTGACACAGAGATGCACCTACAGTATGTAAATATAATTATTGGGAGGTAGCGTGCAGGTACAAATACAAATACACAATGATGCACCTCTGATGTTAAGTGCTTTCTACCAGCCTACCATGATAGGAACCTCTTAGTTCTCTGCAGAGGTGGAACTACCGCCAGTGCAACCAGTGCGTTGCACTGGGGCCCGGCTCTGTCTAGGGGCCCAAAGCATGTAATGAGTCAAACTGACTCATTACATGCCGCTGTGCGCTGCGGGCAACCGCTGCCCGCAGCGCACAGCCGCCCGGAGAGAGGAGAGGAGCAGCGGTACGGGGGAAGGAGGAGGAGGGAGGTGGAGGAGGGAGCCGCAGCAGCGCTTTGTTACTGGTGGAGGTGCTGCTGCTGCTGCTCCTCTGCTTCACTATAGGCTGTCTTCCGAGAACAGCCTATAGTGAAGCAGAGGGGCAGCAGCAGCAGCGCCTCCACCAATAACACAGCGCTGCTGCGGCTCCCTCCTCCACCTCCCTCCTCCTCCTTCTCTCCTGCCCAGGAATCGTCAAGCTGCACCGAGGAGCCTGAGCCTGCGGAGAGGGTAAGTATAATTCTTCTTTCTTTCTTTCTTTCTTTCTTTCTTTCTTTCTTTCTTTCTTTCTTTCTTTCTTTCTTTCTTTCTTTCTTTCTTTCTTTCTTGGGACTGCCTGCCGCAATGTGTAAAAATGGGGGACTGCCTGCCGCAATGTGTAAAAAGGGGGAATCTGCTTGCCGCTATGTGTAAAAATGGGGGACTGCCTGCCGCTATGTTTAAACAGGGGGAATCTGCCTGCCGCAATGTGTAAAAAGGGGGAATCTGCCTGCCGCAATGTGTAAAAATGGGGGACTGCCTGCCGCTATGTGTAAAAATGGGGAATCTGCCTGCCGCTATGTGTAAAAAGGGGTAATCTGCCTGCCGTAATGTGTAAAAAGGGGGACGCTGTCTGCCGTAATGTGTAAAAAGGGGACGCTGTCTGCCGTTATGTGTAAAAAGTGTACGCTGTCTGCCGTAATGTGTAAAAAGGGGACGCTGTCTGCCGTAATATGTAAAAAGGGGGACGCTGTCTGCCGTTATGTGTAAAAAGTGTATGCTGTCTGCCGCTATGTTTAACAAGGGCACGCTCTCTGCCATTATGTGTAAAAAGTGTACGCTGTCTGCCGCTATGTGTAACAAGGGCACGCTGTCTGCCGTTATGTGTAAAAAGGGGACGCTGTCTGCCGTTATGTGTAAAAAGTGCATGCTGTCTGCCGTAATGTGTAAAAAGTAGAGATGAGCGCCTGAAATTTTTCGGGTTTTGTGTTTTGGTTTTGGGTTCGGTTCCGCGGCCGTGTTTTGGGTTCGAACGCGTTTTGGCAAAACCTCACCGAATTTTTTTTGTCGGATTCGGGTGTGTTTTGGATTCGGGTGTTTTTTTCAAAAAACACTAAAAAACAGCTTAAATCATAGAATTTGGGGGTCATTTTGATCCCAAAGTATTATTAACCTCAAAAACCATAATTTACACTCATTTTCAGTCTATTCTGAATACCTCACACCTCACAATATTATTTTTAGTCCTAAAATTTGCACCGAGGTCGCTGTGTGAGTAAGATAAGCGACCCTAGTGGCCGACACAAACACCGGGCCCATCTAGGAGTGGCACTGCAGTGTCACGCAGGATGTCCCTTCCAAAAAACCCTCCCCAAACAGCACATGACGCAAAGAAAAAAAGAGGCGCAATGAGGTAGCTGTGTGAGTAAGATTAGCGACCCTAGTGGCCGACACAAACACCGGGCCCATCTAGGAGTGGCACTGCAGTGTCACGCAGGATGGCCCTTCCAAAAAACCCTCCCCAAACAGCACATGACGCAAAGAAAAAAAGAGGCGCAATGAGGTAGCTGACTGTGTGAGTAAGATTAGCGACCCTAGTGGCCGACACAAACACCGGGCACATCTAGGAGTGGCACTGCAGTGTCACGCAGGATGTCCCTTCCAAAAAACCCTCCCCAAACAGCACATGACGCAAAGAAAAAAAGAGGCGCAATGAGGTAGCTGTGTGAGTAAGATTAGCGACCCTAGTGGCCGACACAAACACCGGGCCCATCTAGGAGTGGCACTGCAGTGTCACGCAGGGTGTCCCTTCCAAAAAACCCACCCCAATCAGCACATGATGCAAAGAAAAAGAAAAGAAAAAAGAGGTGCAAGATGGAATTATCCTTGGGCCCTCCCACCCACCCTTATGTTGTATAAACAAAACAGGACATGCACACTTTAACCAACCCATCATTTCAGTGACAGGGTCTGCCACACGACTGTGACTGATATGACGGGTTGGTTTGGACCCCCCCCCAAAAAGAAGCAATTAATCTCTCCTTGCACAAACTGGCTCTACAGAGGCAAGATGTCCACCTCATCTTCACCCTCCGATATATCACCGTGTACATCCCCCTCCTCACAGATTATCAATTCGTCCCCACTGGAATCCACCATCTCAGCTCCCTGTGTACTTTGTGGAGGCAATTGCTGCTGGTCAATGTCTCCGCGGAGGAATTGATTATAATTCATTTTAATGAACATCATCTTCTCCACATTTTCTGGATGTAACCTCGTACGCCGATTGCTGACAAGGTGAGCGGCGGCACTAAACACTCTTTCGGAGTACACACTTGTGGGAGGGCAACTTAGGTAGAATAAAGCCAGTTTGTGCAAGGGCCTCCAAATTGCCTCTTTTTCCTGCCAGTATAAGTACGGACTGTGTGACGTGCCTACTTGGATGCGGTCACTCATATAATCCTCCACCATTCTATCAATGTTGAGAGAATCATATGCAGTGACAGTAGACGACATGTCCGTAATCGTTGTCAGGTCCTTCAGTCCGGACCAGATGTCAGCATCAGCAGTCGCTCCAGACTGCCCTGCATCACCGCCAGCGGGTGGGCTCGGAATTCTGAGCCTTTTCCTCGCACCCCCAGTTGCGGGAGAATGTGAAGGAGGAGATGTTGACAGGTCGCGTTCCGCTTGACTTGACAATTTTGTCACCAGCAGGTCTTTCAACCCCAGCAGACCTGTGTCTGCCGGAAAGAGAGATCCAAGGTAGGCTTTAAATCTAGGATCGAGCACGGTGGCCAAAATGTAGTGCTCTGATTTCAACAGATTGACCACCCGTGAATCCTTGTTAAGCGAATTAAGGGCTGCATCCACAAGTCCCACATGCCTAGCGGAATCGCTCCGTGTTAGCTCCTCCTTCAATGCCTCCAGCTTCTTCTGCAAAAGCCTGATGAGGGGAATGACCTGACTCAGGCTGGCAGTGTCTGAACTGACTTCACGTGTGGCAAGTTCAAAGGGCATCAGAACCTTGCACAACGTTGAAATCATTCTCCACTGCACTTGAGACAGGTGCATTCCACCTACTATATCGTGCTCAATTGTATAGGCTTGAATGGCCTTTTGCTGCTCCTCCAACCTCTGAAGCATATAGAGGGTTGAATTCCACCTCGTTACCACTTCTTGCTTCAGATGATGGCAGGGCAGGTTCAGTAGTTTTTGGTGGTGCTCCAGTTTTCTGTACGTGGTGCCTGTACGCCGAAAGTGTCCCGCAATTCTTCTGGCCACCGACAGCATCTCTTGCACGGCCCTGTCGTTTTTTAAAAAATTCTGCACCACCAAATTCAAGGTATGTGCAAAACATGGGACGTGCTGGAATTTGCCCAGATTTAATGCACACACAATATTGCTGGCGTTGTCCGATGCCACAAATCCACAGGAGAGTCCAATTGGGGTAAGCCATTCCGCGATGATCTTCCTCAGTTGCCGTAAGAGGTTTTCAGCTGTGTGCGTATTCTGGAAAGCGGTGATACAAAGCGTAGCCTGCCTAGGAAAGAGTTGGCGTTTGCGAGATGCTGCTACTGGTGCCGCCGCTGCTGTTCTTGCGGCGGGAGTCCATACATCTACCCAGTGGGCTGTCACAGTCATATAGTCCTGACCCTGCCCTGCTCCACTTGTCCACATGTCCGTGGTTAAGTGGACATTGGGTACAGCTGCATTTTTTAGGACACTGGTGACTCTTTTTCTGAGGTCTGTGTACATTTTCGGTATCGCCTGCCTAGAGAAATGGAACCTAGATGGTATTTGGTACCGGGGACACAGTACCTCCAACAAGTCTCTAGTTGGCTCTGCAGTAATGATGGATACCGGAACCACGTTTCTCACCACCCAGGATGCCAAGGCCTCAGTTATCCGCTTTGCAGTAGGATGACTGCTGTGATATTTCATCTTCCTCGCAAAGGACTGTTGAACAGTCAATTGCTTACTGGAAGTAGTACAAGTGGGCTTACGACTTCCCCTCTGGGATGACCATCGACTCCCAGCGGCAACAACAGCAGCGCCAGCAGCAGTAGGCGTTACACGCAAGGATGCATCGGAGGAATCCCAGGCAGGAGAGGACTCGTCAGACTTGCCAGTGACATGGCCTGCAGGACTAATGGCATTCCTGGGGAAGGAGGAAATTGACACTGAGGGAGTTGGTGGGGTGGTTTGCGTGAGCTTGGTTACAAGAGGAAGGGATTTACTGGTCAGTGGACTGCTTCCGCTGTCACCCAAAGTTTTTGAACTTGTCACTGACTTATTATGAATGCGCTGCAGGTGACGTATAAGGGAGGATGTTCCGAGGTGGTTAACGTCCTTACCCCTACTTATTACAGCTTGACAAAGGGAACACACGGCTTGACACCTGTTGTCCGCATTTGTGGTGAAATACCTCCACACCGAAGAGCTGATTTTTTTGGTATTTTCACCTGGCATGTCAACGGCCATATTCCTCCCACGGACAACAGGTGTCTCCCCGGGTGCCTGACTTAAACAAACCACCTCACCATCAGAATCCTCCTGGTCAATTTCCTCCCCAGCGCCAGCAACACCCATATCCTCCTCATCCTGGTGTACTTCAACACTGACATCTTCAATCTGACTATCAGGAACTGGACTGCGGGTGCTCCTTCCAGCACTTGCAGGGGGCATGCAAATAGTGGAAGGCGCATGCTCTTCACGTCCAGTGTTGGGAAGGTCAGGCATCGCAAACGACACAATTGGACTCTCCTTGTGGATTTGGGATTTCAAAGAACGCACAGTTCTTTGCGGTGCTTTTGCCAGCTTGAGTCTTTTCAGTTTTCTAGCGAGAGGCTGAGTGCTTCCATCCTCATGTGAAGCTGAACCACTAGCCATGAACATAGGCCAGGGCCTCAGCCGTTCCTTGCCACTCCGTGTGGTAAATGGCATATTGGCAAGTTTACGCTTCTCCTCCGACAATTTTATTTTAGGTTTTGGAGTCCTTTTTTTTCTGATATTTGGTGTTTTGGATTTGACATGCTCTGTACTATGACATTGGGCATCGGCCTTGGCAGACGACGTTGCTGGCATTTCATCGTCTCGGCCATGACTAGTGGCAGCAGCTTCAGCACGAGGTGGAAGTGGATCTTGATCTTTCCCTAATTTTGGAACCTCAACTTTTTTGTTCTCCATATTTTATAGGCAGAACTAAAAGGCACCTCAGGTAAACAATGGAGATGGATGGATTGGATACTAGTATACAATTATGGACGGACTGCCACGGTTAGGTGGTATAAAAAAACCACGGTTAGGTGGTATATATTATAATAATAATACAATTATGGATGGACGGACTGCCTGCCGACTGCCGACACAGAGGTAGCCACAGCCGTGAACTACCGCACTGTACACTGGTTGATAAAGAGATAGTAGTATACTCGTAACAATTAGGATGACACTATGACGGTATAAAGAATGAAAAAAAAAACCACGGTTAGGTGGTAGGTATATAATAATAAATAATACAATTCTGGTCGGACGGACTGCCTGCCGTGTGCCGACACAGAGGTAGCCACAGCCGTGAACTACCGCACTGTACACTGGTTGATAAAGAGATAGTAGTATACTCGTAACAATTAGGATGACACTATGACGGTATAAAGAATGAAAAAAAAACCACGGTTAGGTGGTAGGTATA
The DNA here is from genome assembly GCF_028390025.1 of Pseudophryne corroboree. Lineage (NCBI taxonomy): Eukaryota > Metazoa > Chordata > Amphibia > Anura > Myobatrachidae > Pseudophryne > Pseudophryne corroboree. The sequence goes on along the minus strand of NC_086447.1, from coordinate 525,859,339 downwards.
TAATAATAAATAATACAATTCTGGTCGGACGGACTGCCTGCCGTGTGCCGACACAGAGGTAGCCACAGCCGTGAACTACCGCACTGTACACTGGTTGATAAAGAGATAGTAGTATACTCGTAACAATTAGGATGACACTATGACGGTATAAAGAATGAAAAAAAAAACCACGGTTAGGTGGTAGGTATATAATAATAAATAATACAATTCTGGTCGGACGGACTGCCTGCCGTGTGCCGACACAGAGGTAGCCACAGCCGTGAACTACCGCACTGTACACTGGTTGATAAAGAGATAGTAGTATACTCGTAACAATTAGGATGACACTATGACGGTATAAAGAATGAAAAAAAAAACCACGGTTAGGTGGTAGGTATATAATAATAAATAATACAATTCTGGTCGGACGGACTGCCTGCCGTGTGCCGACACAGAGGTAGCCACAGCCGTGAACTACCGCACTGTACACTGGTTGATAAAGAGATAGTAGTATACTCGTAACAATTAGGATGACACTATGACGGTATAAAGAATGAAAAAAAAACCACGGTTAGGTGGTAGGTATATAATAATAAATAATACAATTCTGGTCGGACGGACTGCCTGCCGTGTGCCGACACAGAGGTAGCCACAGCCGTGAACTACCGCACTGTACTGTGTCTGCTGCTAATATAGACTGGTTGATATTTAAAGAGATATTAGTAGTATACAACAATACTATACTGGTGGTCAGGCACTGGTCACCACTCCTGCAGCAAAAGTGTGCACTGTTAATTAATATAATTGTACTCCTGGCTCCTGCTAACAACCTGCAGTGCTCCCCAGTCTCCCCCACAATTAATTATAAGCTTTTAATTTATACATTGATGACTGTGCAGCACACTGGGCTGAGCTGAGTGCACACAGACTGAGTCACACTGTGTGACTGACTGTGCTGTGTATCGTTTTTTTTTTCAGGCAGAGAACGGATATAGCAGAGAGAAGTGAACGGATATATTATATTAAATAAAAGTTAACTAGCAACTGCACTGGTCACTGACTGTGGTAAACTAACTCTGTCTGCGACTCTGCACAATCTCTCTCTCTCTATCTAATCTATCTCTATTCTAATGGAGAGGACGCCAGACACGTCCTCTCCCTATCAATCTCAATGCACGAGTGAAAATGGCGGCGACGCGCGGCTCCTTATATAGAATCCGAGTCTCGCGATAGAATCCGAGCCTCGCGAGAATCCGACAGCGTCATGATGACGTTCGGGCGCGCTCGGGTTAACCGAGCAAGGCGGGAAGATCCGAGTCGCTCGGACCCGTGAAAAAAAACATGAAGTTCGGGCGGGTTCGGATTCCGAGGAACCGAACCCGCTCATCTCTAGTAAAAAGGGGGACGCTGTCTGCCGTAATGTGTAAAAAGGGGTTGCTGTCTGCTGTAATGTGTAAAAAGAGGAATCTGTCCACTGTAAGGTGTAAAAGGGTCTCTACTTGGTGAAGTGGTGCTACTGTGCGGCGTAATTTGAATAATGGAGACTACTGTGCACCGTTTTATGAATTGGTATTATTTTGTGGCCACACCCCTTCCCCACGAAGCCACGCCACTATGTATTTTTGCGCGCGCCTACGACACGCACTGCCCGTGTTTTGCATGCAGGGGTGTGGCTCCGATGCCGTTTCTTGCACACAGTGCTAAAATGTCTAGTTACGGCACTGTTGCTAGGTATCCATTTCTCTGTCCCTGAGCAGGTCCCCCTCACCAGATCCTCTCCAGGGGTGAGGGGGTGGACTTGGATGGGATGTGGGGGGCCCAAAGCATTTTGTCGCACCTGGGCCCAATGCTCGCTAGTTCCGCCACTGGTTCTCTGCGTAGGCAAAACAAGCTAAGTCCATTTTCACCATAAGTGAAACAAAATGTCATTAGTTAATGGAAGCAAGCTTCAAAAAGTTAATCTTTTTGGTGTTTTTTGATTGCACCAATTTGCTGTTTCCATAGATAACTATGGTAATGGTGCTATTAATTGAAACTTTTGTGAACACCGGAGATACCTCTTATGAACAGTGCTAATGAGACCTTAGATGAAGAAGGATATATAGAGCACAGATTTGTTGTATTCCTGTAGCACAAAAACTTGTTACAAAATAATTAGCACTTATGATATACAATTTAACAACTTATTTTATAATTCTCTACCTACTTTCTAATTACTGTATTTGCACAGCTTGCCTGTTAGATGAAAAAGTTCTGTTTTGTTTTTTTTCTCTTTTGAAAGTGTTTCAGTCTTAAAGCAGCTTTGTAACCTCATAATGCATCATATTTATTACAGTTATAGTGGGTCTTTTTAAAAAGAAAAGATGTCAATAAAATACAATAGTGCAGTACAGCATTATGTATATCTTTTATGCTGTTATATTGCTGCTTAGAACACACTTTGCTTGCATATGAGGAAACACAAGGCAATATCATGATAAATTTGTACTCTAATAAAGCGAGGTGAGTATGTGATTATAGAATGAATAAATTGCTTTTACACACCAATGTTTTAGTACAAAGCAATGGTGGACTGCTGTATAAGGGGAAGGAAAAGATGTTACTCTAAGACATTAATATGGTAGTTGCTATATACTGTACTTAATCATTTTGTTTGTTGTTTTATTGCTGGAATGAATAATGGAATTGGATTCTTTGTCTATGAAAAATAAAACAGAAGAAACCATGAAACTGACATATAGCAAATAATTGACTGAAGAAACACATACATACTGTACACACACTGCAATATAACATTGGTTGTGATGTCATACAGATACAGTATGTACCACACACTCTCAGCATAACTTACATAAAACACCAGCTTCACTTATAAGAAGCTACTGTCTGCAAGAGCAATAAACGTAGTGAATGAGTAACAACCTGGGTTTGATTCAAAGATGGACGGAAATTCAATGCCGCTTGTAAGCAGCTTTGATATTCTGTCTGGTTGTAAGGGGTTACATGCAGGATACGTCTCAGTGGAAGTGACACAACCTGCATGTAGCTATGTTCCCAGCACTGCGACTGACGTCTCAAGTTGGGATCCGACATGATGACCATTGGTTTCGATGGTCACGCAGATGGCCAGCTGAGTACGGCTCAGCTTATGAAGCTGACCAACGGAAGGGGGGTCTATGAGGGCAGGAAGTCAGCGTGGTGACATGCAGACCATTAGTGCTCCCCTTCCAGAAAACAGGGGGGGAAACCTCAGTTTCCAGGAACGCAGGCCTCTCCCCTCCCCCTGAACGCTGCTGCCTGTTTAGAGGGGAACTGTGGGTGACATTTCATGGACCTTTCTGCGCATAAATAGACTGGACCTTGTGCAGACTCAGATTCCCGATAATCCTAAATCTGAGTGCTGCATCAATCCTGCGTTCATTTCTGAATCAGGCCCTATGTCATTCATCGATTTTCTTCAGCTGCAACTTACCATTGGCGTCCTAGGCGAATGACTGGGTTTGCAAATTTCAAGAGAAAAAATTAATTTGCAAGAGCTTCCTCTACATCTTTAGGAAAGCATGCACATCATTCAAAAATACATTTTAAAGATTTTATTTATTTTGCTATATTTTTTTTATATCTACACTTTATTCTTTTCAATGGAAACCAGTTTATGGATAGTTAGTAAAATATAAGTGAGGGAAGAAAAGACACATGAGGGAATATGGCCCTGCATGAGAGCTTACATTCTAAAGATACTGCAACTCATATGTACACAAGGGGCTGGATTCAAATGTTCCATCCCCATCCCGCCCCCTATCACACCCATCAGTGGTGTTCTAATGTTACTGCAAACGGGTGAAACAACTTCATTTCAGCTCGCTTGCCCCGGAGGTAGCGAGCTGAAATGCGTGTAAAGAGACCCGTTTGGGTGCCCAAACGGGTCTCTTCACGATTGCGCCCATTACTTTATATGGGTTTAGGTGCTTGACACACCAAAATCAAACTGTAATGAGCACGATCAGCGCAATAGCGGGCCACATTTGAATATTGCCCCTCTGTCTCTCGTCACTTTAGACAGGAAATAGTGGGTGCAATATGATTTGAATCTAGCCCATAATCTTATATACTGTACATATAATGGACAGCACACAGCGGGCCACAATTGGATTATACAGTACACTTAGGGTGGACACCCTTCTGGGATTACTCAGGACACTCTGGATATCAGGACAGGGGTATTTTACCAGAGGAGGGGGCCCATGTGAAGACTCTAGGTCCATGTTACAGCGACTAATCACTACTGTGCATGCATAGCAGTCATTTTGCCAGGACACTGGAAAAGTAAGTAATTAAATATGGGTGCAGTGTGTACGATGTGGACCCTCTGGACTGAGGATCCTGTGAGCACACACTAAACCCATTATAGATATGCCAATGTATCTGTCTGGAGAATAAATAATAATTTTTTTTATTGTATAACTTACTGGTTAGCACTAGTGTCTAGCAGATTGGATGCATCTAGATCTCTGATGTTCCGTTTGGAGTACCAGGGTGTCTATGATGCAATGCATTCTGCCGCTTCCTGACTGCTCAGTGCTCACACTTTACAAGATTCTTTGCTAAAAAAGTGCTGCTAGTAGTAATTCACATGCAAACTAATGCCGCTTTCAGATCGCAAATGCCGGATTCCACCCGGTAAGAGAAACGTGTCCTTACCGGTTGGGATCCGGCATTTGCTCTTCTCTGCTGGCTTTCTGACCCAGCAATATACCGGGTCGGTTGCCATAGCAGCGGGGGCGCAGCAGCAGCAGGGGCGGGGGTGGAGGCGGCGCTGGGAGATAAGCTCATCTCCTGCGCCACCTCTCCCTATGTTGTGAATGGGAGCCGTGTTGCATCGAAACGGCTCCCATTCACACTGCACCTGACCCGGTATTCAACCCGGTAATAACCCTTCTTTTTAACCGGGTTGAATTACCGGGTCAGGCGACCGGCTAATTTGGTAAAGGTGCTTTCACATCGCACACTGACCCGTTTCGACATGGCAATATGCCGTGTCGATACCGGGTTATTTGTGCGATGTGAAAGGGGTATAAGGTGCATGTGGCGGCTGTGATAGCATATAAAGAGACAAGTCGAAAAGGGACAATGGCATATAATAGACATGAAGGGGCTCTGGTATATAAATAGGCACATAGAGAAAGGGTGATGGCATATAAGGAACATGAGGGTTCTACGGCATGGAAAGAGGAAATAGGCACATAGAGAAAGGGTGATGGCCTATAAGGGACATGAGGGGTCTATGGCACAGAAAGAGGAATGATAAGGAACATTGGTGGTATGTGAGAAGGCCCTGGCATATAATGGTGTCTAAATGCATATAAAGTGCATATTGGGGCTGTGATGGCATCCAGGATGTACACAATGTTTAATTGGTATTATGAGTCTTATGTGTGTCGAAAAAACCCTCATTTCCTACACCATTACACAACCACAACCAACCTGAACCCATGACTCAAGGCAAGATGGAACCATTGATACAATAAATTTAGGCAGAAATTGAGAGTTTTGTAGTGGAAGCTGATGTCTTCTGCTGCTTTATCCCATCCACTTCAAGGTTCAGTGTGCTGTTTGTTCAGAGATGCTCTTCTACATTCCACTGATCTAATGCAGGGTTAGTTGAATTAATGTCACTTTCAACTTGAATGAGTCTGGTTGTTCTATTTTGGTTTATGTCAATAACAAACCTTTATTGCCCACTGAACTGCCATTGCACACCATTATGGGTAATCTTTAGAGACTGAGATACTGAAACCTCCCCATCAGGCAGGGGCAGATCGGTCATAGGGCCGACAGGGCATTCATGCACCGTGATGGTGTTCATACAGAGTTGCAGTACAGAGTCAGAAGTGTATGTGTTGGGCATTCCTGTGTTGTTACAGGGGGTTGGCTAATAAGACGCACCTATAACACAGTATGGGCGCATTTCTGGAAGTGGATATGTATAGAAACATTGAATTGTTCACATTAAAGACTATACTCAGACAGCACCTAACATAAGGCTAGTAAAAATTACAATGTTGATGCACAAAGCATTATTGCAGCATCTGTAGGCACTGAAAGCGGGCATCTCTGTCCTTGCATATGTGGATGCATGGATGTACACCAGGGAAGGGCATTGTAGCATTATTATAATTATTATTACTATTACTACCAGTTAATTATATAGTGCCAAAAAGAGGTAAATACACTGCTATATAGTGCCAATGTAAGGACAGATTCTGTTATTGGTCCCTCATTCACTGCTGTAAAGGCAATGTGTATACTTTTCAAGAAAGTACAAAGAAAAAAAAAGAGAAAACAGCAGTGCACATGGGAGCAGAAATGAATACAATTAAATGGAGAGCTGACATGGAGATATATATATATATATATATATATATATATATATATATATATATATATAAAATATTTAATTAGTCTAACAATTAGACACAATAACATCATGAACCATGAGCATGATTAAAATACACATTTAAAACATTTATAAGAAAACAGGTAATTAATATAATTGTTCACTGGATCACCGCAATTAGATGAATAAGCTGCTATGACAGCAAGCAGATGTCAGTCCACAGAGCATTAAAGCTATAGATATTCGCTTGTATAATTTATCCAGGTACCGCAGAAGCTGAATGCACTGTTCATGTGGCAACTGTAACACTAACTGCTGTGCATGGCTGAAAAAAGTTACAAAGTGTCCCAGCAGAGGTTACTTTGTGCACATTTGTGTCTGTTCATGAACTGAATGACGGAGCTCCCAACTGATGTTAATAAAAAGTGGTAATTAGTCCACTAAATGAGTACTGTCTGGTGAAGCAGATAACAGATGAAGCAAATAGCAGGTGTTGAATTACCCCTCCCATGGGCTGGTAACCCCAAGTGTCCTCAGGTGAAGTCTACTGTAGTGCTCACTCCTGTGCTGATGGGGAGAGAAGAATCTGTGGCAGGCTCGCTAGGGTGAGCCGTGGGAAGAGACAGTCTTCACTCGGTGTGGTGGAAAAGCTGCTCCAATATTGGGGGAAGCACAAGTAGCTGAAGCTGCAGGAGCCGTGCAGTGAGACCAGTGACAATTGAGGGCGAAATTCTGACGCGTTTCGTCACGGATCACGTGACTTTTTCATCCTATCCAGTGAACAATTATTTGAATTACCTATTTTCTTATAAATGTTTTAACTGTGTTTTTTAATCATGCACATGATTCATGATGTTATTGTGTCTAATTGTTAGACTATTTATATAACGCACACACATTTTCTGCAGCACTTTACAGAGAGTATTTGCCCATTCACATCAGTCCCTATCCCAATTGAGCTTATGATCTATGGCCCTCATTCCGAGTTGATCGCTCGTTGCCGTTTTTTGCAGCATAGCGATCAGGCTTAAAATTGGCTGTTCTACGCATGCGTATGGGCCGCAGTGCGCACGTGCGAAGTACTTTCACACAAAACTTTGCAGTTTTACACAAGGCCGAATGACTGTTTTTATCGCTCGAGTCATCAGTGAGTGATTGACAGGAAAGGGGCGTTTTTGGGGGGTAACTGAGCGTTTTCCGGGAGTGTGCTAAAAAACGCAGGCGTGTCAGTAGAAAACGCAGGCGTGCCTGAAGAAATGGGGGAGTGGCTGCACGAACGCAGGGAATGTTTGTGACGTCAAAACAGGAACTGAACTGTCTGCAGTGATCGCAAGGTAGGAGTAAGTTTCAAGCTACTCTGAAACTGCATGAAAATATTTAATAGCAGAACTGCTAACCTTTCGGTCGCACTTCTGCTAAGCTAAGATACACTCCCAGAGGGCGGCGGCTTAGCGTTTGCAGTGCTGCTCAAAGCAGCTAGCGAGCGATCAACTCGGAATGATGGCCTATATTCCCTACCACAAGTACACCACACACATTCATGCTAGGGTTAATTTCTGTTGGGAGCTAATTAACCTACCAGTATATTTTTGGATTGTGGGAGGAAACCAGAGTACCCGGAGGAAACCAATAGAAGCATGGGGAGAATATACAAGCTCTACACAGTAAGGGCCATGGTGGGAATTGAACCCATGACCTCAGTGCTGTAAGGTAGTAATGCCAACCATCTGTGCTGCCCCATTAGCATAAAGTCACAGACACAACTGCAGCAAAAGATGCAAGGAAGGCCGCAAATCAGAATCAGACCCTATACGGAGGAATCCCACCCTCTAAACAGACTCCAACCCCACAACAGACCCTGCACCTCATTATGGCATAAATTTCCCGGCCTGGTTTTCCATCCCAATCCACCCGTGCCATCAGGCACCAACAGTTCATATTTTGAGGTTTAAAATACTTTACTGAATCAAGCAATTTATAAACCAGTCATTAAATCAGAAAATAATTGGTAGGTTTTTATTTTAAATCCACAAGTTTGTAAATTTCCAAATGTCGAGAAATGTAATCCCTGAGATAGCCTGCTTAATTTTTACTTTTATGCATTGAACTGGAAATAGTTTACACATGTTTCTTAGATAGTTTAATTGTTGTTAAAAATATATAGATTGTTTGATTTTGTTGCAGCAAGAAAATGACAATTTTTTTTATCTATTTCCACCACCACCACCTGCTCTGCTGCAGAGGATATTAGCATGAAAATGTTAGCACATAAAATAACAGAGGCAGCAGTAAAGTGTACATACTATTTTGGGAAGTAAATTGTTGTTTTCCCAGGGAACACGAGACTCTCCCTGCAACACACCAAATAACTAAGAAATCTATAAACACAGTGGTTTTTCACTTTATATATGATGTAATTCAGTTGTATATCATTGGAAGTCTCCACACGGGAGATGATAAGAATGATACAGCTCTATGCATTTAAAGACTTTTCACTATATTGTGTATGACGTACTGTAGGTGTTAGTTCAATTAACATCCTGGCTTTGAGCTTCCCAGACTTGACATTGGGCCCTTATTTCAGATATTGTGCTAAGCATCAGCTTTTTAAAGTGATAGGGATATGTTGTTTTGGTGATTTTTGAAAGTCTGTTTCCAAAAAAATTATTATAGTGCTTTAAAATTTTAGCTCTAGTGACATAAGTGAGCACTTATACAGGGGCATTTTAAGAGGGGAGAGGGCCTGTGTGCAATTTCCTTGTGGACCCCTTCCTCTCTGGCATTGAGTAGACTCTGATTTTATGCCAGAGTGTACTGCACATGTGCAGGTCTCCGGGAAAATGGCACCCATCCCTTGTTCCTAGGGGCATCTCTATTGTACATGCAAAAATCACTGGGAATTTGGCTATTGTTGCCATTTTCGGCACATAAGCAGCAATCACATTATGGGACAAGTGCTCTCAGGATCGTTTGCACATAACGTGGGACACCATACATAGTGCCACTGCTCAGTGGCGGAACTAGCGAGCGGTGGGCCCAGGTGCGACAAAATGCTTTGGGCCCCCCCCCATCCCATCCAAGTCCACCCTCTCACCCCTGGAGAGGATCTGGTGAGGGGGACCTGCTCAGGGCCAGAGAAATGGATACCTAGCAACAGTGCCGTAACTAGACATTTTAGCACTGTGTGCAAGAAACGGCATCAGAGCCCCACCCATGCATGCAAAACAGTGGCAGTGCGCGCCGTAGGCGTGCGCAAAAATACATAGTGGCATGGCTTCGTGGGGAAGGGGTGTGGCCACAAAATAATACCAATTCATAAAACAGTGCACAGTAGTCTCCATTATTCAAATTACGCCACACAGTAGCACCACTACACCAGGTAGAGACCCTTTTACACCTTACGGCAGACAGATTCCTCTTTTTACACATTACGGCAGACAGCATCCCCTTTTTACACATTACGGCAGACAGCGTCCCCCTTTTTACACATAACGGCAGACAGCGTGCACTTTTTACACATAACGGCAGACAGCGTCCCCTTTTTACACATAACGGCAGACAGCGTGCCCTTGTTACACATAACGGCAGACAGCGTTCACTTTTTACACATAACGGCAGACAGCATGCCCTTGTTAAACATAGCGCCAGACAGCGTACACTTTTTACACATTACGGCAGACAGCGTGCCCTTTTTACACATAACGGCAGACAGCGCCCCCTTTTTACACATTACGGCAGACAGCGTGCCCTTGTTACACATTACGGCAGACAGCGTCCCCCTTTTTACACATTACGGCAGGCAGATTTCCCCTTTTTACACATCACGTCAGGCAGATTCCCCCTTTTTACACATAACGGCAGACAGCGCCCCTTTTTACACATTACGGCAGACAGCGTGCCCTTGTTACACATTACGGCAGACAGCGTCCCCCTTTTTACACATTACGGCAGGCAGATTTCCCCTTTTTACACATCACGTCAGGCAGATTCCCCCTTTTTACACATTGCGGCAAAGATTCCCCCTTTTTACACATTACGGCAGACAGATTCCCCCTTTTTACACATTACGGCAGACAGCGTCCCCCTTTTTACACATTACGGCAGGCAGATTCCCGATTTGTACACATTGCGGCAGGCAGATTCCCCCTTTTTACACATTGCGGCAGGCAGATTCCCCCTTTTTGCACATTGCGGCAAGCAGATTCCCCCTTTTTACACATTACGGCAGACAGTCCCAAGAAAGACAGAAAGAAAGACAAGAAAGAAAGAAAGAAAGAAAGAAAGAAAGAAAGAAAGAAAGAAAGAAAGGTTGAGGAGGTAGCCGCAGCAGCGCTGTGTTATTGGTGGAGGCGCTGCTGCTGCTGCTGCCCCTTTGCTTCACTATAGGCTGTTCTCGGAAGACAGCCTATAGTGAAGCAGAGGGACAGCAGCAGCGCCTCAACCAGTAGTAAAGCGCTGCGGCGGCTCCCTCCTCCACCTCCCTCCTCCTCCTTCTCCCCTGTACCGCTCCTCTCCTCTCTGTCTGGGTGGCTGTGTGCTGCGGGCAGCGGTTGCCCGCAGCACACAGCGGCATGTAATGAGTCAGTTTGACTCATTACATGCTTTGGGCCTCTGGACAGAGGCGGGCCCCAGTGCAACGCACTGGTTGCACTGGCGGTAGTTCCGCCTCTGCCACTGCTTGTATATACAAGAGACTGCACCTTAAAACTGAAAAGCATACGAGTGCGCAAAAGTTTTCATACCATTTAAAGAAACATATATATCATGGAACAATAAGATGTGTGCATACAGCATATGAGTGGTAACCATAATTTGGGACAGCATCTTTAAACACAGTTGTTTCTACAATATCTATATGGATAACATTTTTAAGTTAAATTGCACTTTTTTATGAAAGATGTATACTTAAGATTGGATACTATCTAGAGTGTTCATAAGTATTCATACTACATGTGGTAATATATATCAGGTGTTCAGTGGCGTAAGTTCGTCCAAGGTGCCCAGAGGCAAGATAAATATTGATTCACCCCTTCCCAATATATAGATAAATATATGTATGTACATATATAAAAGAGAGAGAGAGTGTGTTCTGAAAGAAAATGTGTGTGTGTATATATATATCTATATCATTGTCACTCACAATGCTGATTATTTCTCTGACAATTATTTTACAAATGTCATACCCAGGATTAGAACCCATGACCTATTAAACTTGAAGCAGGTACCTTACTGATGAAGCTATTTGCTCCTGTATAGAAAGCATATGAAGTCTAACTATATGAAGTTATGTGTAATTGTCAGAGAAGTAACTTCATATTGTTAGAATTTTATATACAGGAGCAAATAGCTGAATCAGTAAGGTTCCTTCATGCACTGTAATAGGCCGTGGGTTCTAATCCTGGTTAAACTTATGACACTTTTAAAATGTACATCTATAATAAAGAGGGTGTGACTTGTAAGGTGCAGGGACTAGTGGGGGAGGGGAGATGGCCACAGAGGAGAAAGCAGCGGCTGTCAATTAACTCAATTGAATGGTGTCGCTGAACAAGGAACAGGTGGAGAGGTGCCCCCCTATAGAGTAGGAGCCCGGCGGCAGTCGACTCCGTTGCCTCCCACAGTTACGCCTCTGCAGGTGTTTTCCAAAGTATTTGATGACTTGTACACATGAATTCTATATAGTAAAAGCAGAACGTTACCCAATCTTTTATATATATATTTTTTATTTAATAAATAAATCAGATGGTTATATATTACACAGGAGTTTTCATTCATATATGCACCATTTAGTATTTTAGCGCAAAACAGTAACTTTTTGGTTCTATGGTTGCCATTTTACCTGCAATTTATGTTGGCAGCACCAGCATATGTGGGACTCTTGAGGGAAAGTATAATTATATGGGAGCAGGGGGTACAGTGTGTTGGCCACACTGTACCCAGGGGCCGATGTGCACCGCACACCTTGCACCCATTTTAGATATGCCTATGCACCTATATGTTTTTAAATGATATATTTGTGTGTTCTGCTTATGATATAAAGATAAAAAAAAGATATGCTGCTAAACAGATGGGTCCTCATATACTGTGGCTCAGGTTGTGGCAAATAGTCCCTCTCAGAATGCCAAGGCCCATGCATTGCAGCCGTGCCCTAGAGATTAAGATCTTATTCACACTGCTAAAACCATACCTCCAACTGTCCCAATTTTTGTGGGACAGTCCCTTTTTTTGGTCTATCCTACTGTCCCTCCCACAGGCCGCATTGTCCCGTGGTTAGGGTGGGGGGCAGTTGGGAGGCTCCCTATTACTTGCTGCTATGCTTAGTTCATCGTCTATTCCAGTGAACCAGAAGGACTGGGGGGCATTGCCTGCAGCTCACAGAGGGGTCCCGACTTTAAACCTCCGGTTGTTGGGAGGTATGCTAAAACAATGAGGAGCCACAAAACTACATTGATCACTTGTGGCCTATTCCTCCTGCTACATTCCGTTATTCTTCATCTGCTACTTAATACTTGTGGTGTACCAATCCTGTGTGAGAAAGTCACAGGCCAGTGTCCCTGGTACATTGTGAGCATCTTTGTCTGGTTCTGCAATAGACTAAGGGGTCTATTTAATAAGCCTTGGATGGAAATAAAGCGGACGGAGATAAAGTGCCAGCCAATCAATTCCTGTCATGTCACAGGCTGGGTTTGAAAAATGACAGTTAGGAGCCGATTGGCTGGTACTTTATCTCCGTCCACTTTATCTCCATCCAAGGCTTAGTAAATAGACCCCTAAGGCACAAACACTTTTTTTTTTAATATTGGCTGTGATACCCGTTGTGGATCAAGTTGAGCATCTCACAACTTATGGCATAATGAGGCTAGCTTGAAGAGATCACATCCTTGACTACAGTATATCGTGAATGTCTTCACAGGTGCTTACTTGGTAAAATTGCCCACATACTGCAAGTAAAATTGGACTTTTTTCTAAAGTCACAACATACAAAATCTGACGAAAAAAGAGGGAGGATCACTGTGCTGGCAATGATATATATTAAATATACAGTATGTTAACTTGTGTCATGAACTATCAGGAGTCTTCTCCTATACAAACTACAAACTAACATACAATAAATTATAATTCATTTAATAGAGAAAGTATAATTTGTGATCCAATAACAACACTGTAGCCGGGATGTAATGGGAGCCAATAACAGCAAAATGCCCATTGGCTATTGCCACAAACATCGGGCACTATACAAAGTCAGTTAAAATCGGCTTTTTCTGACAATTTGGGCTCTAAAGTAGAGAGCCTGATAAAAGTCGGATCCAGATGTTTTGGCTATGGTTTTTTTTGCTGAGTTTGTTATGAAAATGTTAGAAATCAATTATAAGTACACTTTTCAAGCATATTTGCAATAAATAAACAGTTTTCAATACATTTCGACACTTAATTAAACAAAACCTTTGATCAGTAGAAATGCTCCATGTACTGTACATGTCATTTTTACATTATATCCCACAAGAAATGTGTATTAGAGTCATATAAATGTACTAAGTCGCACAAGCAGGTCCAGCTAAATCCAATGATATGTGACATGCCTATATTCTGTGTATAATTTCCAAATACTGTACTTCACGTACAGATGTAGCCACCTTTATCTTGACCGATTCTCCGCCTAGACGGACGTTTAGTTACGTTAAGACGATAGCTTAGCTTGCTGAGTTTAATCACAGGTAGGCGCGTTGAGGCGATTCTAGATACTCAGCATGCATTACACATCTCCACCACTTGGTGGCTAATGCTCCACTAATCCAGTACTTTCGATCGTATAGCGGCGGATTGATCTACAGCTCTGGCAAATGGTCAGTGACGACTCTAATGTTAATAGATGGTGACCAATGGTCAGACGGTGAGAGTTCTCAATATAAATAAATAGTTTATACAGACACAAACGAACATGTTAAAACACTTGTGTATGCAGACACAAGATTGTGTATGGAGACGCAACTAATTGTGTAAAAGTAAGTATGTACAATGCATAAACACCATGCTTTTGTAATACATGTACAGTATGAGTGTCCAAATTCCCGTGATATTCACTTTATTATAATTTTTTTTCTTTGGTATACATTCAATGGAAGGGTGCACACAGGTTTCACATAAATCTTGTCTTGTAACCTGATCGGAACTTCCTACCTGTCTACTGCACGAACTGTGCAGGCTCCCAGGGGGGAAGGGGAAAGTGGGATGGGGGTAGGGCAAGGCAGTGAAAAATACCGTGTTCAAAGAACGGGCCAATGCTGTAGGAGCGTCATAATCCCCTAGCTAAAATACACAGCGTCGATAGGGATAAGCGAGGTCTATGCACTTAACAATACACCAGACCCCATTGCATCACAAAGTGACAAAATGTCCGAGGCACATGAACCCCCGCCTTGTAGCATTATGTGCATAGACCTCACTTAATCCTATCGCCCCTGTGTATTTTAGCTAGGGGATTCCGACGCTCCTTCAGCACTGCCCCATAGCCTGCAAAACCTATGCCGTCACTCGCTCCATAGCTGAGTGCTGACACAAGGTGGATGTTCATGTGCCTTGGACATTTTGTCACTTTGTGATGCAATGGGGTCTGGGGTATCGTTAAGTGCATAGAACTCGCATATCCCTATCGACCCTGTGTATTTTAGCTAGGGGTTTCTGATGCTCCTTCAGCATTACCCGTGACCTACAAAATATGTGCTGTTACTTGCTCCATAGCCGAGGGCCTGCATGGGGCAAGGAGTCACAGGCGGTAGCCATTTCAATTGAGTCTGCCCTGCTACAGAATTGTATGTGTACCGTATGGTGCATAGAACCTTAACAGTACAACCGCTCCTGCAGCTTTGCCCTGGTTTATGTGACTAACTCCCTCCCTGTCTACTGCTTGACCTGTGCAGGCTCCCAGGGGGGAAGGGCGATGGGCTAGCGAGAGGCGGTGGAAAATACCGTGCTTTTGAAATGCAAGTACTGTATGAGTCCGAGTCCCCAGTATGTTCTTCTAGTGTACTAATTAGCACGAACAGCTTGTAACATACAGTGGTAAGTTTAATCTTTCTATGTATAATGGAGAGATTAAAGCTCCTCCCTAAGTTCCTAGATGCCAAATCACCATCCTTAGTATCTCTGTACAGTATGTTCTATTAGGGTACTAATTAGCATGAACAGCTTGTAACGTACAGTGGCAAGTTAAATCTTTCTATGTATAATGGAGAGAGATAAAAGCTCCTCAGTAAGTTCCTGGATGGCAAATCACCGTACTTAGTATCTCTGTTCAGTATGTTCTATTAGGGTACTATTTAGCTGTTCGTGCTAATTAGTACCCTAATAGAAAATACCATACAGAGATACTAAGGATGGTGATTTGGCAACCAGGAATTTAGGGAGGAGCTTTTATCTCTCTATATTATACATAGAAATATTAAACTTGTCACTGTACGTTACAAGCTGTTCATGCTAATTAGTACACTAGTAGAACATAGAGTACAGAGATACTAAGTACAGTGATTTGGCATCCAGGAACTTAGGGAGGAGCTTTTATCTCTCTCCATTGTAATCTTTCTAAGTATAATGGAGAGAGATAAAAGCTCCTCCCTAAGTTCCCGGATGCCAAATCACTGTCCGTAGTATCTCTGTACAGTATGTTCTACTAGTGTACTAATTAGCACGAGCAGCTTGTAACGTACAGTGGCATGTTTGATCTTTCTATGTATAATGTAGAGAGATAAAAGCTCCTCCATTAAGTTCCTGGTTGCCAATCACCGTCCTTAGTATCTCTGTATAGTGTTTTCTATTAGGGTATTAATTAGCACGAACAGCTAATTAGTAACCTAATAGAACATACTGTACAGAGATACTAAGTACAGTGATTTGGCATCCAGGAACTTAGGGAGGTGCTTTTATCTCTCTCCATTATACATAGATAGATTAAACTTGCCGCTGTACGTTACAAGCTGTTCGTGCTAATTAGTACCCTAATAGAACATACTGTACAGAGATACTAAGTACGGTGATTTGGCATCCAGTTAAAAGCTGTTTGTGCTAATTAGTACACTAGTAGAACATACTGTACAGAGATACTAAGGACGGTGATTTGGCATCTAGGAACTTACAGAGGAGCTTTTATCTCTCCATTATACATAGAAAGATTAAACTTGCCACTGTACGTTACAAGCTGTTCATGCTAATTAGTACACTAGTAGAACAAAGAGTACAGAGATACTAGGGACGGTAATTTGGCATCCAGGAATTTAGGGAGGAGCTTTTATCTCTCTCCATTATACTTAGAAAGATTACAATGGAGAGAGATTAAAGCTCCTCCCTAAGTTCGTGGATGCCAAATCACTGTACTTAGTATCTCTGTACAGTATGTTCAACAAGTGTACTAATTAGCACGAACAGCTTGTAACGTACAGTGGCAAGTGTAATTTTTCTAAGTATAATGGAGAGAGATAAAAACTCCTCCCTATGTTCCTGGATGTCAAAAGACCATGCTTAGCATTTCTGTACAGTATTTCCTATCTAGCTAGAAACCCTGCATCCTGTGCAAGCTAGGCGGACAACTGGAGGGGACCTGATACATGGTTGCTTCCCATTTCCCTTTCCAGTGTCACATAAACTAGTGGTTGGTCTGCCCCGAAAGCCAGGAGTCTCCTTTTTTGTATGGTACCAGTTCTGAGTCTATGGGACACCCAGAACGAGAGATATCAGTACACAAAGTGGACCCATTTTCCCATAGACTATAATGGGCCCGTTAATTCAGACCATCCATGGGTTCCAACGCTTGCCATGAGCCTTGTGGGGGTCACAGAAGGGGTTGGTACCCTCTGGTAGCTAATTGTCTCCCCTTCCATACCAACCTAGCGATGAAGGCTCCCACCTCCCACGATGAGAGTCCCAGGTTTGAGTCCCAAAGTGCCAACCTTTTTTTTTATATGTTCCCGTGACATTCACTTTATTATTATTTTTTCTTTGTTATATATTCAATGAAAGGTTGCACACAGGTTTCACATAAATCAAAGTAAATCTGCAGCAGCGATTCATTCCGCAATATACAAATACACAGCGGTAATGAGTATAAATTAGTGTTTTCCGATGCAACAAACTGAGCAACACAGTACTGTAGATCGTTGGCATTTGTGTATTGTACCTGACCTGAACTCCCTCCATGTCCACTGCATGACCTGTGCAGGCTCCCAGAGGGAAGGGCGATGGGGGTAGGGAGAGGCGGTGGAAAATACCGTGCTTTTGAAATACAAGTATTAGCGTCCGAGTCCCCTAAGGCATAAACCAACACCAATGGGAAGGAAGTGCCAACCTTTTTTTAATGTGTTCCTGTAACATTCACTTTATTATTATTTTTTCTTTGTTATACATTCAAAGGAAGGGTGCACACAGGTTTCACATAAATCAGAGTGGGCGGGGGATTTCCTACATACAGTAGTATACTGTTGCACATGTCTTGTAACCTGATTGGAACTCCCTTCCTGTGTACTGCATGTACTGTGCAGGCTCCCAGGGGGGAAGGGGAAAGTGGGATGGGGGTAGGGCGAGGCAGTGGAAAATACCGTGTGCAAAGAAAAGGCATAATCAAAACCATAGGGAACTTTGTGGTGTATCGTTTTGTACATAGACCTAGCTTATCCCTATCACCCCTGTGTATTTTAGCTAGGGGATTCTGACGCTCCTTCAGCATTACCCCATAGCCTGCAAAACCTATGCCGTTGCTCACTCCATAGCTGAGTGCTGCCACAAGGCAGGGGTTCATGTGCCTCGGACATTTTGTCACTTTGCGATGCAATGGGGTCCGGTGTATCGTTATGTGCATAGACCTCGCTTATCCCTATCGCCCCTGTGTATTTTAATTTAGCTAGGGGATTCTGACGCTCCTTCAGTATTGCCCCGTAGCCTGCAAAATCTGTGCTGTTACTTGCTCCATAGCCGAGTGCCTCCATGGAGCTAGGAGTCACAGGCGGTAGCCATTTCAATTGAGTCTGCCCTGCTATAGAATTGTATGAGTACCGTTCGGTGCAAAGAACCTTGACAGTAGAAACTCTCCTGCAGATTTGCCCTGCTTTATGTAAAACTTATGTTTTGTCAGTTTGCTATGCGATCGAGCCCGGTGTAACGTAATGTGCATAGACCTCGCTTATCTCTATCACCCCTGTGTATTTTGGCTAGGGGATTGTGATGCTCCTTCTGCATTGCCCCGTGGCCTGCAAAACTTATGCCATCTCTCACTCCATATCCGAGCGCTGCCTGCCACATGGTGGGGGTTCAGGGGTGGCGGACATTTTGCCAGTGTGCTATGCGATCGAGTCCGGTGTACCGTAATGTGCATAGACCTCGCTTTTTCCTATCGCCCCTGTGTATTTTAGCTAGGGGATTGTGACGCTTTTTCAGCATTGCCCCATAGCCTGCAAAATCTGGATTGTTACTTGCTCTGTAGCCTAGGGCCTCCGTGGGGCAAGGAGTCATAGGTGGTAGCCATTTCTATTGAGTCTGCCCTGCTACAGAATTGGATGTGTACTGCACAGTGCATAGAACCTTAACAGTAGAACCGCTCCTGCAGCTTTGCCCTGGTTTATGTGAATAAAAAAATAATAGAGGGTCTGGAAAAAACTAACATGCATTCGTACTTTAGGAATCAGACCCGGGACTCTGAGTATAGGAAGCGGAACTCTTCACCACTTCGCCGCAGACAGATGAATAAATCCATTGGTTTTGATTATGCTGTAATGGCTACGGGATTAGGACACTAACATACTGTACAAAATTCCTAATCTCAAGAGGCAATAGTGAACTTCTAACACATCCATTTGCAACAGTGTACACTACTGGTTTTATGTTGTTTTGTCTGCGGGACTTGGATGCTCACATATTCATAAAGTACTGTAGATGGATCATATACTGTATGCTGTACTATTTGCGTCTGTACCGTATATTTTACGGGATACCACATGCATGCGCAGTGGTGATTGTAAAAAGCAACATCTGGTGGATGATCGCAGGTATTACACGTAAAGGTAACGCCAAATGCTCTGTCTGCCTCCGTGCGATTAGGTATGTCTCTCTGTGACTAGGCGCGCCTGCCTATGCCCTGGTACGCTCGATCGGGACAAACGCCTCAGCCAGTCAAGATAAAGGTGGCTACATCTGTACTGTATTTTTTTTTTTACAAACACACAGATGCGTCTTAGATGCAAATGAATGTACTAAGTGCCCTAATTCAAGGTTGATTGCAAAAACCATTTTCCTCTAATGGGCAAAACCATGTGCACTGCAGGGGGGGTAGATATAATGTGCAGAGAGAGTTAGATTTGGGTGGGGTGTGTTCAAACTGAAATCTAAATTGCAGTGCAAAAATAAAGCAGCCAGTATTTACCCTGCACAGAAACAACATCACCCACCAAAATCTAACTCTCTCTGCACATGTTATATCTGCCCCACCTGCAGTGCACATGGTTTTGCCCAATAGAGAAAAATGTTATTTTGCAATCAACCATCAATTAGGCCCTAAGTAACACAAGCAGCTTATGCTGATTTAAATGATATGCAGCATGGCCATTTTCAGTGTGTAATTGCGACTGTATCTAGCTATGTTACAGTGTATAGCTGGAATACATTGTAGCATACTGTTTTGTATGTAAACAGTACACAGTTGCTATTACACAAAGAATATTGGCATGCTGCATATCATTTTAAACAGCACGAGCTGCTTGTGCATCCTATTTGCAGTGCTTCATTTTAGAAGCAGAACAACATGAATAGGACGCACAAGCAGCTCCTGCTGTTTAAAATGATATGCAGCATGCCTATATTCTTTGTGTAATAGCTACTGTGTTTGCATACTGTACAAAATGGTATGCTACAATGCAATGCAATTACACACTGATTCTAGCCATGCTACATATCATTTAAATCAGCATAAACTGCTTGTGCTTCCTGGAGGATTTGGGATTATTTAGGTCGTGTGCTGCTTTAATCATGGGACTTTTGGAGGACAATGGGACACTTTCTCTGACACTGTGGTCCTCCTATACTAAAAGACACAATTCAGTTGGTCTGTAAATATCGGATGTTTTCTAGTCTGAATACTGTGACACCTGGGATCCAATATGCTGAAGACAGGAAATTTACGCACACCATTATATTTCACAAGTTCCGGTAAATATACGCACATTTGTAATGTCTGATGCGGTGCAATATTTTTCCGGCCGGCATTATCGGCTCCCATTACATCCCTGCCTGTGGTTCTGACAAGTGTATATAAGATAGTACATAACATATATGCCCAATAGCTGTTGCTAGTGCCTAGTGTGGCTACTGACCAGATAGCATTCTCAGTAGGTTTTATCTAAGTACTTTAAGAGGCAAGTAATTCTATGGAAATTGTATGTAATCAGTCCCAACAATACGTCCTGTATAGTGATTCCTTGATGGTCCAATGTAATAGGGCAGTGTTTCCCAACCTCGGTCTTCAAAGCACATTAACAATCCAGATTATAAAGATAGCTATACTTGAGCACACGTTACTGAATTAGTACCTCAGTTGTTTTGATGTTATCATCAGTGCTCAAGCATGGGTATCCCCAAAATCTGGACTAATAGTGTTCTTAGAGGTTGGGAATCAGTACATTAAGGTATAAGTACTACAACTGAAGACTGGACCTGTGTGTTTGAATAGGTTGGGGTTGCAGGAACCTAGGCATCTACTGAAAAGCAGTGAGCACTGCTCAGTAGTTTTGCCTGAAAAAGGCACTGATTGACAAGTTCCATAGTAGAATTGATTCCTTATGGAGAGCATACAGCAGTGAAACTGGTGTGTGGAGACAAGGCAGAGAGTACACTTTGGTCTTCCCACAGTTAACATAGGGCCCATACAGTATTTCAGATACTGTGCTATGCATCAGCTTTCTGAAGTGATAGGGATCTTATATTTTGGTGATTTATAACTTTCCAATTTTAGCTCTAATGGCATAAGTGATCACTTTTATGTAAATTATTTAAATTCTACACTTGTGTGTTCTGCTTGTGATATAAAAATAAAACAAACATGTTACGTCATTTACAGATGTCTCCACATAGATTGCTCCTGTGATATGCAGTGTTTCATAGCGCTGCCGTAATGCATGCGGCGCTAATTCACACTGGCCAGTCCCCCATTCAAACTGAATAGCGAGTGCATGCGTAAGCCATGCATGCCACGATTCGTATGCTTTGCGGCAACAATCTATGTGAAACCATGTGTATTGTGGCTCAAGTTGTGGTAAATAGCCCCTCCCAGTACGCCAGGTTCTACGCATTTGGGCCATGCCCTAGAGCTCAAAGCATGCATCTTATACTGATAAAACATTCAGAAGCAACAAAACGACACTGATCACTGGTGCTTGCGGCACATGTGCATCTGTGTACAACTATCTCAAATCTGTGTAAAAAGGATTACATATTTGGGTGTTTTGAATAAAAAGGATAACATATTTTTGTGAACTGCAAGGTATCAGTCCCCCTTTCCCTGGGTTGCAGTGTGTAATAATACTGTACTGTTTACCTTGTTATTTACTTGTAAAATTAGACAGTATTATATTCAGTAATAGATCAGTCTACAGTTCAGGCTGTACAGCCTAGTACTAGTTGCACTGGCAGTAGTAGTACTACTACCAGTGGCGTACTACAGGGTGACTGGCAAATGTCCAGGGACCCACAAGGTGAAGGGGGCCAACCCTGAAATCAGTCACTAAATACTCTATACTAAATACATGATTTGACAATTCATTTCTCCAAATTACTATTCAGCTCAATTAGAGCTATGATTACTAATAAAACAATACAATGGGTCCGGAGACCAGCAGGTCTGTGCCTTTCACAGCCGCCGCTGCACTTGGGACACAGAGCACTGAGCTTCTCCTGCCTGCTATGTGTGGTCTCTACTGCAGCCCAGGTGCAGAAGTCGCTTTTGATAGCGACTGTGTAAGTGCTGCCGATACACTTATAAGCTTTGACACTATCTTGCTGCGCTGCCTCACATATTTTCTGAGAAATTATTTGGATATGCTTACACATGTGGACCTAAGGGTTTATAGAAATCAAAAAGGAGGCCCACCTTGACAGTCTGCCAGGGGCATCTAAGCATCTAGTTACGCCATTGACTATGACTAGTAATTCAACATCTTCTATTAGTGGAAACAAAGTTCATGTGGAAAGAAAACTTTTTAAGCAAGACCATTCCAAATTACCAAATCCCGTGATGATGTCACTGGCAGTAGAAATGTCATTGATGAAGTGATTTGGTCAACAGATGAAAAATAGCTACAGTAACATTCCATACACCACATGTAGTGGCAAAGAGAGGCTCAGCCATGGCAACTTTTTGCTAAACATGTGATAAAGCTAAATATTTATCGTATATAAAACACTTTAAGAGGTCTAGGAACACTATACGCTATCTACGTAAGAAGTACCGTAAGGGTACGCAAGTTGTGTAGCGATCGCTCAACCGTAGTCGAGACGCTCAAGCGTCACGTTCGCTTACGGCCCAGTGATCACAGGCAGGCACGCTATTGGCTGCCGACTAACGTGATGATTCGCTATAGCGTAGCGTACGCTCGGGACCACGAGGAGATCACCAGCGGTGGAGACGCTTACAACGTTAAACCTTTATATCTATACCTTTAACAATGGGATACACAGTATACCTTAGTGTAGAGACAGAGTGTAAGTGCAACCTGGTGTAACCTGATTAACTACAAAGCTGCTTGAGCGTCACCGACGCTCAGAGAATACTTAACCCTTATAAAGAATACACAGATACCTGGGCTTAGGGTCCAAAACCTATTATATGTATTATAACTATTATACTTGCAAAAAGGAATCACAGTACAAATGATACACTACAATATAACATAAACCAACTAACCAGATAACTACACAGGAAATACAATACAATACAATTAAAGGAAAATACGAGAGAGATAGAGAGAGAGAGAGAGAGAGAGAGATGGCTCACAGTAAGACAATATGATTACGGAGAAAACTTACGCACAAAGGGAAACGATCGCATGCGCCTCGATATCCAGCTCCCGATTATCAGCAATGAGAACCGTTGAAGAGAGTGAACTGGATACGGTCGGCCTGCCTATTTATGCCCCACACACAATACAATTCAATGGTCCCTACAATCTCATTGTTCATTGGACACAGGAATTCGGCTTCGCATTATAACAAAAGGTCATAGGTTGATTCATACAGGTGGGCTGTGACTATTTCCAACTGCTCAGGTGGGAGGGAAACTGGGTTTCCCGCCGCATGGGTAATAAAGTGCAAATAAAGTAAATGTTCATAAACTTCTTATGTCCATAACTATTCGCACGAGCGATTGATCTGCTTCAAACCAACACCGGAATATTTCTAATTAAATATTCTTCCGATGGATACTAAACACCACTGTATTACTCCTGTCTGACCCTTCGTATCAAACAAAGAGGGATTCCTTTGTTCATAAACATTCTATATTAACCAAACTTTCAGAATCTATCAAAAGGACCATGATCTACAAAATACATTATTAGTGAAAATATGTAATGATTGAGTCGCACGCTACGATCGCATAAACTCTACCGTAAATACGCATACCATGCGCCTGCGGGTGCCCGCGACTGTGAGTATGCGCACGTACGGGAGAGCGTACGCATGCGCAGCACGGACCTGTGTGAGGTGCAAATATGGTAGTGTGCATAGAGATATTTTTCTGACTTTGACAGTCCACCCTTTGGCAGTCAATAATAACTGCCACCTTCTAAAACATTTCAAAAGGAGAAAAATATATGTCAGGGGTTAATTCATTTCCATGGTTGGGTAAGGGAGGAGAGAGGAGTAGGTGGGAAGAGGGTATGACCTAGTGAGATAGCAGAAGCATGTGTGTATGAGACCATGTTTGGGGGGTCATGTATCATCGTGCCGTACGTGTTGTAAATCAAGCTTCGAGGTATTGCAAAGTATACATTTGAATTCCTTCTTATCCCGTGGTACGGGTCTGTGGATGGGCTGTCAAACTTTACCGAGCTCTTTTCGGATTTTGAACAAAATGGGGAGCACATTTTAGTTGATGATACATGAATGGGGGAATATGTGATTGCTGATATCTGTGCCTGTATTCCCTATACTATGTGTGTCATTACCTGAGGGTTGTAGAAATGAGGAAAAGACATAATTACGGTAAATGCGGTGGTATTCTATGTCAGGTTAATGTACATCTGTCGGTTGAAGTTTTGTTCGGTATCAGTTGAAAGTCGTCTTCTTTGCTCTGTGTTGCCCATTAGGTGTGAGCAAAAAGCTTTGTCAATGCCATTAGATTTACAAAAAATGTTGGGCTAGCGTAAGTTTAAGAATTCTAGGGAAACTGGGGATCCATGGCAAAGTTCATCAAATGTCCATATCTCAAGTGGTCAAAACTTCTTCTTTGGTCTATCCGTTGTCTGTATAGCGTCTCGTCAACTTCCTCGTCCAAGTGGGTCTTTTTTTATCTTGGAGAAAAACCAGAAAAACAGGTGAAAGAAACGGACCGTAGAAATCGCATTTTCATCACATCATTGTTTCTATCATTGGGTCATAAATCAAATCCAGGTTAATTACAGTTTCCTCACTCCTCAAACTCATTACCCTGGTACGATGTTTGCACTTCATTAAAGCCTGACCGCATCTAAATATCAAGCCAATTGATATGACAACACCTAAGATACATAGGAGAAACTTCCCAACATCCATTATGACTCCTTGAGCCCAGTCTCCCAAACCGGAGAACCAATTTCGCGGGTTCAACCATGACACCCAACCAGTCAGCTCATTACCTACAGCAGCAAGAGTGAGATTGTGTTTTCGGCGAAATTCCCACTTCAATTGGAGAATATCGTCCATCTTTTGGTCTATGACCTCGACCGGATCCTCGGTGCTATTCGTGATATACGTGCAACACTTCACGCCGTACTGTGTTGCCAATGTAACACAATATCCGCCTGTCACTGCTGTGAGGTAATTAAGAACCATTCTATGCTGCACCAGTTCTGTTTTATAAGCTTGAAGTTCCCTTCCAGTATATCTAAACGTGTCATCATACATTTCAGTGATATTATCTAACAAATTTGCGAGCGCCGATATGTATTTATAATTTAGCACTCCTCTAGCGGTGCGGGTGAAATCTAACGCGATTAAGAATTGAATCCCGGTGGATTCACTTATCAGATCAGAGGCCGGATGCTCTGTCTTCTCTATCAGGTGCCTTTTAACAACGTGCTCGTAATGGGTGTGAGTATAAGGAGCTTGGGCACCACGATGTATGTCTTTCATTTTGTCATGTGTTACAGTCATCACTTCAGGCAATACTTTTCCAATATAACACAATCCTTCAGAGTTTGGGGCAAGCCACTTGTACGCCTTTCTCCCGCATATGAAATATGCATCATCGGGGAGAATATATGGGACGGAGAAGGACATAACCATATTACACACCTTCCAGGTGAAATCTCCTAACCCTAATTCTTCCATCTGCTTAATACACGTATCAGGTTGTACGATATGTGCACAGTATCCTGGTGATACTTCTCCAACTCTCGTAATCCTATTTCCTAAGGTGTACCTATACCGGAAAGATTTTCCTCTACTGGCTATGTGGCGTACAAGCTCTGTATCTGTAGGCATTCTATCTGCTCTATGCGAAAAGGTCATGGTGTGGTTACTCCATGACACTTCCCAATTTCCCGGCTTTCTGGGATTGGAGATGTTGAAACATAATAGGGACCTATCCACATGGTATTGGTGGAGCTTCAAACTAGGAGGGCAGGAGATATTAAACCTCCTGTCCACCGGTCTCCCACCATTTAACTCAGGTACCTCCCCTATCGTTAAAGGAAATGGTACTAGCCCTGATTTGCTATGACCTTGAGGTACTTGAGAGCATACCCAACAATCTGTTTTGTTTAACACATTACCCACTAAGGAGTGATAGTCACTCAATGGATGTCGGTCCATATGGATATTAAAACTGGATTGGCATTTCTTAATGCACCCATCTTCAATGACATTGTTACAGAGCCTACAGATACAGTTTTCCTCAGCTAACAATCCGTCACAATTCCTTCTATGGTCAATGCTATCGGATCGTTTTCTGATACTCGCCTTTGCTTGTTGGTTAGGTTGATCCTGGAAAACTACGCCTCCATCTTTATCATCAGAACCCATTCCAGAACCTCTATCGACCTCCATGGTACTCTCGCCGGAACAGACTGCTCTGGTCAACATCATGGTCAACAGGAAAATCCGGATCACAGTCTCTTGGGGCAAGTCCATCTTATAGGAGGAAATGGAGAAGAATGAGAAGGAGGAAAAAGAAATTTGAGGGAGAGGGGATGGGAAGTGGAGGAAAATAATAAAAGGGAGTGGGGAGTCGACAACAGCTCTCGGTCTTCAAGGCTCAGGTGCCGCCTCAGTCCTCCTGGAACAGACACTCCAGTGATACAACCTCTACCGTCTGTTCCTTATCACGGGACTTCTCTGGATCAGCAACCTTCTTGCAGTGGGATGAATGGACCAAAGTCTCTCTCTCAGCAACCTTCAATGCTGTAGTGCTAGTCAATAAGACCTGGTATGGTCCTTCCCATCTGTCAATAAGGCAACCTGAGCGTAGAAAATTCCGTATCATTACATAATCCCCAGGTTCAATGTCATGACAATTACTATCAGGTAGATCAGGAATCACCAACTTCAGACTATCATTTTGATTCCTTAACTGTTTACTCATGTTAATCAAGTACTTTACAGTTACTTCATTGTTACATTTCAAATCATCCTGAGGGTTAATCATAACATGCGGTTGCCGACCAAACAAGATTTCAAAGGGAGACAGATTAAGAGGGGACCTGGGAGTGGTTCTGATACTGTACAATACAATGGGTAAAGCTTCTGGCCATGTCAATCCTGTTTCTGCCATCACTTTACTCAATTTATTTTTAATAGTGCTGTTCACTCTTTCGACCTTCGCACTCGCCTGTGGACGGTACGGAGTGTGCAGCTTGCTATCAATTCCCATCAACTTACACATTCCTTGAAAGACATCACCTGTAAAATGGGTACCCCTATCACTTTCGATTATTCTAGGGATACCATATCTACATACAAATTCCTGCACAATTTTCTCAGCAGTAAACATAGCGGTATTTGTAGCCGCAGGAAATGCTTCGACCCAATTTGAGAAAACATCTATACAAACAAGTACATATTTCAAATTCCGACAAGGGGGTAATTGTATAAAGTCAATTTGTATTACCTGGAAAGGGCCGCCGGCAGGTGGGATATGGGATGGTTCTGTAGGTATTGCCTTTCCAATATTCTTTCTCAAACAGGTAAGGCATGACATTGCTCTTTTACTCGCATGAGAGGAGAATCCTGGGGCGCACCAATATGCTCTCACCAATTTGCACATCCCTTCCTTGCCTAGATGAGTCAGCCCGTGAGCTGCTTCAGCCAAACATGGAAGATATGCTCTGGGGGCCACTGGTTTACCATGTCCATCCGTCCAGAGTCCTGAGGACTCCTGGCCACATCCCTTTGCCTTCCAGACTGCCTTTTCCTGTGTGGAACACAAATTTTGCATTTCACACAACTTCTGTGTGTTAATGGTATTAAATACCATCAATTGTGTGGTGTCTGTCTGTATCGGGGTAGCAGCTGCTAACTTAGCAGCTTCGTCTGCTCGGCTGTTACCAAGTGATACCGGGTCTTGGCTATATGTGTGTGCTTTACACTTGATAACAGCCACTCTGTCGGGTTCCTGTATCGCTGTTAGAAGCCTTTTTATGTGAGCTGCATGCGCTACCGGTGTACCAGCGGCCGTCATGAAATTTCTGAGACGCCATAGGGCTCCGAAATCATGGACTACTCCGAATGCGTATCTAGAATCGGTGTAGATATTGGCTGACTTACCCTTAGCCAATTCACATGCTCTGGTTAGGGCGACCAGTTCAGCAACCTGGGCTGAGTGAGGTGGGCCTAGCGGTTCCGCTTCTATGGTGTCTTGGTCATCTACGACTGCGTATCCAGTACACAAGTCTCCCGAGTCTGACTGTCTATGACAACTACCGTCCGTGTAGAACGTGAGTTCTGCATCTTCCAGTGGGTTGTCACTGATGTCAGGCCTTGCGGTAAAATTTTGGGTCAAATATTCCATACAATCATGTGTATCTTCCTTTGTATTAAATCCTCCTTCCCCATCACTCTCACCTTCCACCCTTTGTGCCTGACCAGGCACACCTGGGAGATACGTTGCAGGATTTAATGCACTGCATCTCCTTATGGTGATGTTTACGGGGGCCATTAGTGCCAATTCCCATCTTGTAAACCTCGCTGATGAGACGTGTCTGGTTTGGGCAGAATTCAATAAGGCTGATACTGAATGTGGCGTATGGATTGTGAGGTTGTGGCCTAGCATGACATCTTCGCTTTTTGTCACTAGCAATGCTATCGCAGCAACGCTTCGCAAGCATGTGGGGAGGGATCGCGCTACCGTGTCTAGCTGAGCGCTGTAGTATGCAACTGGCCTACTGGCATCACCGTGTTTTTGGGTTAGTACACCTGCCGCGCAACCAGCACTTTCTGTTCCGTATAGTTCAAAGGGTTTCCCATAGTCTGGCACACCTAGTGCTGGTGCCTGCGTTAGGCACTGTTTGAGTCTCTCAAATGCTGTTTCGGACTCGTCTGTATGCAAAATCCTATCAGGTTTGTTTGAGGAGACCATTTCCTGCAAAGGTAACGCCAAAATGGAAAACCCTGGGATCCAATTACGGCAATACCCACACATTCCTAAAAACGTTCTGATCTGTTGCTGGGTTTGTGGCAGAGTCATGTCTCTAATTGCTTGGATTCTATCAGCGGTCAGGTGTCTCAGTCCTTGTGTTAGACAGTGTCCCAAATATTTTACCTTAGTTTGGCATAATTGTAACTTGTCTTTGGAAACCTTGTGTCCTGTGTCTGAAAGATGAAACAGGAGCTGTTTCGTATCCTTCAGAGATGCTTCCAGTGAATCTGAACACAGTAGTAAATCGTCCACATACTGTATCAATACTGATCCACTGTCTGGTTGGAAAGACTGTAAACAATCATGCAAAGCCTGAGAAAATATACTTGGACTATCTATGAAACCTTGGGGTAATCGAGTCCACGTGTATTGGACTCCTCTGTATGTGAATGCAAACAAATATTGGCTGTCAGGGTGCAGAGGTACCGAAAAGAAAGCGGAGCAGAGGTCAATAACAGTGAAAAATTTGGCAGTGGGAGGGATTTGCATTAGGATGACAGCTGGATTTGGCACTACGGGGAACTGACTCTCAACTATTTTGTTAATCCCCCTTAGATCCTGCACTAGTCTGTAACCCCTCCCCCCACTCTTTTTCACAGGGAAGATCGGACTATTAGCAGTGCTGGACGTTCTTACCAGAATGCCCTGTTGTAGCAAGCGCTCTATTACTGGGTAAACTCCTAACTCCACCTCTGGCTTCAGAGGGTACTGTGGGATTTTTGGAGCTATCCTACCATCTTTTACTTGTACAACTACTGGAGCTACGTTTGCCATTAATCCAGTGTCTTGTCCGTCTTTTGTCCAAAGTGACTCTGGTATCTGAGATGTCATCTCTTCTATTTGGGATGGATTCCTATTTGTCATAATGGTATGTGATATTAATTTTGATGGGGAGTCTAACATGTCTCGCACTTCCTGAGCGTGTTTCTCAGGTATGTCCAAGAATACACCTTCAGGAGTACAATAAATGATGCACCCCATTTTACACAGTAAGTCTCTTCCCAGGAGATTGGTTGGTGCCGATGCAGCCAGCAAAAAGGAATGCTTGGTATGCAAAGGCCCTATTGTAATCTCGGCTGGTTTGCTAACAGGGTAGTGCTGGACTACTCCTGTTACTCCCATGGCTGGAATTGTCCTACCAGTGGTTCTCATGCCCACTGTCGAATTTATCACTGACTTGGCCGCCCCTGTGTCTACAAGAAAGTTTAAAGTTTTACCAGCTACATTAATTGCGATCTCGGGTTCACTTCCAAGGTTGGCAATTAATTTTACTGGCTACAGATTACAGGTATGGCCACACCCCTATTGGGTATGGTGACCTCCCTGAATCCCGCTGGCAGCAACTACTTGTGGGGGAGATAGTTGGGAACTACCAGAGGCATGCCAGTCTCTGTTTGGGGGATATCTTTTTGTTTCCCCTGTATGTGGCTCATAACTCCGTTTCTGCGGACCTTGCTCCCAATGTCGTGTGTCGTGTCATTGTCTAGGGGGTTGGTATGAGTTTCGTGGATTCTTTACTCTACAATCTCGTGCCATGTGTCCCTGTTTGTGACAAGAATAACAAGTAACCATACTTGACTTACCAACAGGATTTGGTGATACAAACAAAGGCTGCCTTGTGGTCAGAGCCTGTATACTTACTGACATTAATTTATCACCTTGTTGTTCCCTGTGTCTGGTGATGTTTCTATCGTGATCAATAGCAGCCTCTCTCAAAGTAGCCACAGACAGACCTCGCCAACATGGTTGTGTGGTCTGTACCCTAGTCTTCAATGACTCTTTTAAACCATCCATCAGTACCGATACTGCTACTTCCCGATGGTTTGTGTCTGTTTTAATGTCCTCTATGCCTGTGTATTTTGCCATTTCTAATAATGCTCTGTGAAAATACTCTGCAGCTGTCTCTGACTCCTTCTGTTTAATGGAGAATATCTTATTCCATTTAGCTACTGCTGGGAAATACTCTTTTAACTGCAAGTTTATTCTTTTCACATTATCTTGGTTGTACACATCTGTAAGAGGTACATCATGATCTAGTCCGCAATCAGCTAAAAATTGAGTTGCGTCGACATTTGAGGGTAAACATGCTCTCAGCAATATCTGCCAGTCTTTATTGTTGGGCTCTGCAGTGTTACCTAAGTCTCTGATGTATTTTTGACTGGCAACTAAGTCTTTTCTAGGGTCAGGAAATTCAGACACTATGGTCCTTAATTCCATTCGGGAAAATGGAGTGTACATGGCAATGTTCCTAATGGGAGTGGCTCCTGATGCGTCTGTTTTCCCATTTGGCACTGCTATTACTCTAACAGGTGTAATTCTAACAACCTCATTCTGTGTAGATTCTACAGGCTGTGGTGAAATAGCCTCAGCATAATGCATGGTGCCGTACTTACCAGTTGATACGACCTCACCTATCCCTCCGCTAGGGGCCTTTACTAATCTCGTGGGTGGAGCTGTGCCTACTGTGGTCTCTGCTATGGTGGCTGCTAGAGAGAGCGCTGAAATCGTTGCCGATTCGTCCTCTTGATCACACTCCTGAGGAAAGTTCAAAACAGGGTACAACTTGCACGGGTTAATACTTGCATGGGTTAATGGGTTAACATTATCATTAACATTTACACAGTTACTAAGTGATTTTGTGTTACACCTTAGTGCGTCTTTCTCCGCAATCAACTTCTCTCCTGATATATATGGTGGCGGTGGGGCCGTGGCAATCAGTTTTCTGTTAGAGCCAGATCCCGCCGCCTGAGCCAAACCTCTCTGTATCTCACCTTCCTGTTGCCACAACTGTAAATAATCATAATGCTGGATTCGTCTCTTTGTTGATTTTATGAGACATATCCTCCTCCTTAAATTTTGTAACACTTCTGAGCTGAAGCTCCCTACTCTTGGGAATTTCTCCCCGTCATGTACAGTCATTCTCTCCCATTCATCACATAAAGTTTCTGTGTGACTTCCATATTTCTCACACATTATATACCTGGCCGACCCAATTGGTCGGACCACTGAATCAACCCGAACCGAGGTTGATCGCCCCCTACCTGAACAAGTGGCCCCCATAGTTCGAAAGTATTGCTTTATTTAGCCAACCCTTTACGCAAAACCAAATGTCAACAATAGGCTGACGGTGGCGGTTTACCGAGTACCCCACTCACTCGCCCACGCCGACCAATACGACCTGATCACACCGATATGGTGCTGGCGTACTCGACCTAGGGCCCCTGCGACCTGAACCTCTATTTACTGGAACCTGCGAGGGTTATCCGAAGAACACTTACTCTTTCCAGTAACTATTGGTTGCTGGATAGTTCCTGAGTGAGCAGCGAACTTCCCTTAAAATAAAAAAATTACACAAATCACGTTAGAGTGTACAGATAGCGTTTGTGACCCCTTTACTCTAATGGTATTAGGTCAGATTACTAACTACTGCACACACTTACGTGCGGTCCAGTCGTTCAGTACACAAACAACTAAGCTTATGTACGGAAAGACCAATGGAATCGAAACTTACGACTGCGAATTCCTTCAGCCAGAGCTTATATGGCCTATATGGGTGTTGCACCAACCCTTTTCGGTGTTGTGCCTGTGAACTGTATAGCGGACTTCCTTGTCGGCTGTACCTGGACCTCCTGGTCTGCTATGACCTCCTGGTCTTGTTACAGTACGACCTCCTGGTCTTGTTACAGTATGACCTCCTGGTCTGCTATACTCTAATGCTCAAAATTGTATATTTAACCAGAGATGCCTCCCTAGCCACCGTGCACGTCACTTACACGCATGTACCTCACGAGTACTCGACTTTTCTTGTGGTTCAACCTTTAAAAATTGTAAAAACACTCACTCATCACATGTACACTTTTGTTTCTATTTCTATTTCTGCGCAGAAATTTTTCTTTAGATCAGGTGTGTTACCAATTAGGAGCAGGATCTGTTAATTAAATTTCGGACACCCAAAAATAGACTTGCGTTATTTCTCGCCTCGCGTTATTTATCGCTTTGCGTTATTTATCGCTTTGCGTTAAAAATCAACTTATCGTGACTTGAGCTACGTGGGCGTAACCGGACGCTCCGTTGCGTAACGTACGCTGCGTGCGTCGGCCTTTGGATTGCGTACGCAGGTCTTTGTTAGAGACACGTATACGCAAAGCAAAGATCCACCGTAACACAATTTATACTTTTATCAATGTAGATGATCCTTGATCATCTACCACACAACACACTGACTTCGCCTTATCTCCCAGGCAAAACTGTGTGTTTGTCTATCTTTTAACTATATTACCTTTACTCTTAAACTATGAAATAACGGCAAATCTTTTTTTAGCACTTCTATCAACTATAAAACTGGCAGACAGGAGAGTGATATACGAAAATGAAAAAGAAAAGGAAATGCAGATATATATGTGTGCGTGCGTGTGTACGCAAGACAGAAAAATAAACAGTTTTAAAAGACACTAGCGTTTTGTTCTTACCTCCGGTTCCCGGATTCCTTCAGCACTCTTTACCTAAGCGAAGCAGACGCTTATCCTGTCAGCACTACGAGGGATACAACCTCCCGCCCTTTGCTGAGGGATAATGTCTGCTGATCTACCTAGTGCAGATATGTGAAGGACGGGCGAGCCGCCAATTGATAAAGCTAAATATTTATCGTATATAAAACACTTTAAGAGGTCTAGGAACACTATACGCTATCTACGTA
Source organism: Pseudophryne corroboree (assembly GCF_028390025.1). Lineage (NCBI taxonomy): Eukaryota > Metazoa > Chordata > Amphibia > Anura > Myobatrachidae > Pseudophryne > Pseudophryne corroboree. The sequence continues at coordinate 525,825,409 of NC_086447.1, read as the reverse complement.
AGAAGTACCGTAAGGGTACGCAAGTTGTGTAGCGATCGCTCAACCGTAGTCGAGACGCTCAAGCGTCACGTTCGCTTACGGCCCAGTGATCACAGGCAGGCACGCTATTGGCTGCCGACTAACGTGATGATTCGCTATAGCGTAGCGTACGCTCGGGACCATGAGGAGATCACCAGCGGTGGAGACGCTTACAACGTTAAACCTTTATATCTATACCTTTAACAATGGGATACACAGTATACCTTAGTGTAGAGACAGAGTGTAAGTGCAACCTGGTGTAACCTGATTAACTACAAAGCTGCTTGAGCGTCACCGACGCTCAGAGAATACTTAACCCTTATAAAGAATACACAGATACCTGGGCTTAGGGTCCAAAACCTATTATATGTATTATAACTATTATACTTGCAAAAAGGAATCACAGTACAAATGATACACTACAATATAACATAAACCAACTAACCAGATAACTACACAGGAAATACAATACAATACAATTAAAGGAAAATACGAGAGAGATAGAGAGAGAGAGAGAGAGAGAGAGAGAGATGGCTCACAGTAAGACAATATGATTACGGAGAAAACTTACGCACAAAGGGAAACGATCGCATGCGCCTCGATATCCAGCTCCCGATTATCAGCAATGAGAACCGTTGAAGAGAGTGAACTGGATACGGTCGGCCTGCCTATTTATGCCCCACACACAATACAATTCAATGGTCCCTACAATCTCATTGTTCATTGGACACAGGAATTCGGCTTCGCATTATAACATAGGTTGATTCATACAGGTGGGCTGTGACTATTTCCAACTGCTCAGGTGGGAGGGAAACTGGGTTTCCCTCCGCATGGGTAATAAAGTGCAAATAAAGTAAATGTTCATAAACTTCTTATGTCCATAACTATTCGCACGAGCGATTGATCTGCTTCAAACCAACACCGGAATATTTCTAATTAAATATTCTTCCGATGGATACTAAACACCACTGTATTACTCCTGTCTGACCCTTCATATCAAACAAAGAGGGATTCCTTTGTTCATAAACATTCTATATTAACCAAACTTTCAGAATCTATCAAAAGGACCATGATCTACAAAATACATTATTAGTGAAAATATGTAATGATTGAGTCGCACGCTACGATCGCATAAACTCTACCGTAAATACGCATACCATGCGCCTGCGGGTGCCCGCGACTGTGAGTATGCGCACGTACGGGAGAGCGTACGCATGCGCAGCACGGACCTGTGTGAGGTGCAAATATGGTAGTGTGCATAGAGATATTTTTCTGACTTTGACACATGGTACTACTATTAGAAAAAAACAAGCCCATGACAAAAATTAGTGGCTTCCCAAGACCTAACTCCTCTCTGGAAGGGTAGTACTAGTAGTGTGACTGGTTGCACCTCCAAACCAGACATATCCATAACTGACAATAATAACAATGAAACCAAAGATCAAAATGAGTGTTCACAGAATAATCCAGAGGAGAGTCCAAGAGTGTCCATGACCAACATATGTGTCATACAGATAACATGTTTGAAACTGTGATAAGCTCTGAGAAGCTTCCTCTCACAATTTCTAAATCATCTGAAAATGTGAGGATGAGTAGTATTGAGGAAGATTTTGAAATGGAGGATGAAAATATAAATGTTGTTAACCTGCTACAAGATATTGGTGATAGTTGTACATCGGACAATGAGGATAATGATGATGATGACTTTGTTATACATTAAAAAGATGATGATGAAGATGATGGTGATTAAGGTCTCCAATTACGGATGCTATGCAATTAAGGTAGCTATGAGTGGCCCCACCTCATACCTGTGATAACCACATGGTTAGCCATAAAGACAAAAAAAAACTTCTTAGGAATGGAGCTATTTCTACACCTACGCAATATTTGTTGAGCCATCAGTAGCCTTTGTGACACCAACATAAGTTGAGGTATAAATGATAGCTTTTTAGTCCCCTCCAAATACATCATTTGCAGCGTAATCATCCAAGTGATTCATTCCAGAAAGTGAAATCATGTGTAATAACAGTCCAGTAACAGCTGCCAACAACATGGTTACATTCCTAATACAATCTTCACCATCAACATGGGTATGCAAGTCTAGAGTCCAGTGGAGATCCACTAATACTGGGGGGAGATGGTGGTTATCTTCTTGACATCAGCAATGAGGAGGATGATGCCTATGATAATGATGATTAAATTGTCAATGTCAACAGTAATGATGTTGACCACAGAAGCAAAAAAATATATATATAAAAAATTGCATTTGTATTTCATTTTAAACAAGTGTAGAATATTAAACTTTATTTCAGTACGTACACATTGCATCAAAGAACAAAAAAAAAGTCTTGGTAAATTTATTTTACATATTTTGCTTGTTGGAGGACAAAAGAAAACCAACCAAGCAAATTAAAACAAAACCCAATTTTTTAAAGGACCATCATCTTGTTTTGGCTGAGTGTTACATTTTGTTAAAATACATAAATATAAATAATGAAAAAAATTAAGGCTGTGTGTAATGCTTTCCAGAACCTTGGCTGTCAGGCTCTATAGAACATTGCACACAGTAGCGGATCTTGCCACGGGCAAGCAGGACTTTTGTCCGAGGCGCCGCCTTCCGGAGGGCGCCGCACCATGGCAAGATCCGCTACTGCTGTGCCCCCCACTGCCCACTGTGTCCCGCTGCCGCTGCGTCCCACTGTGAAGGGAACTAGACGTGTAGCATCTAGTTTCCCTTCGTGGAGAGGACCTTTACTGCGCGGTGTGCGATGACGTCATCGCGCACCGCACAGCATTTCAGCGGCGCTACTACTGTAAAGGGGGCGTAACTGACCACACACCCTGTATGAAGCCACACCCCTATTTCCCACCCGGGACGCAAAACAGCCTAGAACCGGCCCTGATTGCATAAGGAGCACACAGTCTTCATTTTTAAGAAAAGGGATGAGTGGTGGGACTGCAAGTGAGGGGCTATTACAAGAAGTCTGCAGCATTTCTCTTCAGAAGCAAAGCCAAACATTCATAATCTTTGCCTGTGTCCACGATGAAGACCTGGTCCCCCAATATGAAAGTTAGCTCTCTGTCTGGTAGTGTTTTAATAATAGCCTTTATCATGAGGCCTACTGTGACAAATTACATGGCCCTATGTGGGCACTGCTATCAAGTAGTGTTAGGACTGCTGTATCAGAGAAGCCGTGAAGTGGCCAGCAGCTAAACATGTGTTTGCAAACATTTGTAACTAATTATCTGAATTTTATTACCAGATAGGTTCAGGGATGGTTACAGGTAATTTTCAGTGTACAGAAGGGAATTTGGTGGTGGTGATTTGCACCCCCCTTCCTCTTTGTCTGTTGTTTGTCTGTGACCCCTCCCCCTTCCAGCACCTGATATATAATTACCTCCAGGTATGATTGAGCAGCTTCCAAAGTGTTTGTCTGCTTGTGTGCAAGAGGCATTGAATGGGAGCAGCATTTGGAAGGCATGCTGTTCCTTGTAGTGCCAATGGGAGATCCTGGGGGTGGCTCCTGGGTATGTTAGCTCTCTGTCCGGAAGTGTTTAAGTAGTAGCCTTTATCATGAGGCCTACTGTGACAAATTACATGGCCCTATGTGGGCACTGCTATCAAGTAGTGTTAGGACTGCTGTATCAGAGAAGCCGTGAAGTGGCCAGCAGCTAAACATGTGTTTGCAAACATTTGTGACTAATTATCTGAATTTTATTACCAGATAGGTTCAGGGATGGTTACAGGTAATTTTCAGTGTGCGGAAGGGAATTTGGGGGTGGGGATTTGCACCCCCCTTCCTCTATGTCTGTTGTTCCACCAATATGAAGGTAAGCAAAAGGTTTGAAGTTGACCAGAATTGTAGAATACACTGGACAAAGACAAGTACTGTTACTGTGTACGTGCAGTGTCCACAGTATGATCATTCAGTCAATAATTTCCGCAAGGACTAGTAGTACTAGTAAATGTTAAGAGTCCTAATACTGATTACTGTCTATTAGGCTGACATACAGATGGGTCCTCAGTTATCTTGACTAGTTTGCTGCACCTAGGCACAACATGTTTTATTAACATAAACCCTTCTTCTATTGTTCTCAGCTGCAATACAATACAGAAAACAATACAGCAGGGGATTAAGTCATTACAGCAAGGGATTAAGTCCGACTGCCCAGTCTCAGTGAATCCTATTAAAGGTCAAGGTAAACATTGACCCATCTGTATAGTGTCATTCTCTTTTTTTTTGGCCTTGGGACCAATAGAAGCTGCATCCCCTACAAGCTAGTTCACTGCACACTTTAACTCATGCTACTGTAAGCTAAGGCTGAGGAGGGGGGAAGGTAATGATATCCAGCCCAAAAACTGGAAGGCTGTTGATGCCACCAGTTGCCCTAGAGTCCTGACCACCATTTCAATATTCTGTATTGTCGTGCAAAGTAGTAGGGACTACCATTTTAATCTTCTTTCTTGTCATATATAATGATGTTTTATTTCTTTATTATTAATATATATTAATATTATGCAGATAATTAAAAAATTTTTGGTTATTCACTTCAGCCATTAAGGAGAAAAAACATACAGCCAAAAAATAGGAAGGCTCTTGCTGGCTCCAACTGCTCTCGACTGTCACTGGGTGCTCTTTACAGGAATTAAAGTGTCCTATTTTAAATTACTCACCATTATGTTTAGATGTTCTATTATTCTCTTTGGGAAGAGGATCTGCATCCCTTACAAGCTTGTTAACTACAGATGATTGAATTAATGCTAAGCTAAACGACTGTGGAGTGGTGGAGACATGCAGTCAAAAAATTGGAAGGCTGCTGCTGGGTCCAATGGGTGCTCTTTATGGGATTTAAAGTGTCCTAATTGTAATTACTGACCATTGTGGATATTTGGTGACAAGAGGCTGGGAGTGGGACATTTGTTATTTCACCTCACTGCAAACTGGCAGGCAAAGGATGAATAGCTACGTTTATAAGACAGTTTTCATTAAAGTTCTGTACTTTTTGCATTCTGAGTTGTAGAATTCTGCTACAGATTTGCAAAGCATTTTTGATTATACTTTTCCTTTGGTGATAAGTTTTTTTCTGGCTTGTTTAAATATTTTTTTTATAAATATTTTTTATTATTCCAATATTTTTTTAAAGAATCCAAAGAGATTGTACATCTCAAACAGAAAAAGAAGCTGAATGATAGTCAGTACATATAAAATGACTTTAAACAGCAAACCTGTTGAGTAGTAATGACCAGAAAGAAGGTTAAAGAATCTGTATCTCCTGAGAGAGCCAGCTGGAAAGTAGCAAAAAATAAAATGACTAATGACTACTGGAAGCAATCCTGTCATCTATGGTGAATGCCAATGTTTTTCTATCTCTAGCCTGGGAACACAGAGCACCAGAAAAAAGCTTCATGACTGAACCGAAAACTTATATTGAAAAATTGGTTGACCTACTACAGAGAAAAATTGTAATAATCAAGAGCACCACAGGAATTGGGAACTGCACTGTATCTAAGATTAATGGGAAAGTATCTTGCAATTTCAATTTTACTGGGAAAAATTCTTTTGGCTCAAGTCGAGGGAACTGCTAAAGTAAAAATGGCTTTGGAGTTATACTTGAATTAGAAATGCTGAAATACTGGTCTAGTAAATTTTAAATAAAATGTTTTTATTATACTGTATATCAAGTCAGCAAGTAACTCCCAGGTACCACCCATCACAAATACTGTATACTGCAGTGAGATAAAGTGCTGGTTGTGAGTCAGATGAATATTTATGCATTGACACAAATGGTAAGCTTTGCTGCATACAGCACAGATGCAACTCTAAGCATTGTTTTATGTTGTATGGGTGGAACTTGGGTGGATCTGTTTGTGAAATTGGGTGATTTTGTGGGGGGTACTGGGAGGCGATGTGATTGCATGGAACTGTCCTGACTTGTGGGAGTTTCATGGGAGTAATGTGGGCATGTATCTAAAGCTGTCAGATTCATGTGTACAGGAATGACGTAGGACACTCTTTAACTGTGGAGCCTCTAACTAAAGGCGCCTGACGGCCCGGCGCTGTATTTCAATTTACGGTGTATTGAGCATGACCCCTGTGTATCCAGGTTTATGATGCAATAATATTGGTTACTATGATAACGGGTGCCAGGGGTGAGAGGCCTTATGAGGGTGTATTTGTGTGCCCAAAAATGTCTCACAGTTAAGATGTGTATAATTTACTATGTCTTTTGTATTGAATAACTCTATCTGTAGAATACAGCAGTGAGAATCTGGAGATACTAAGACAGGAGGCACGTTGTAATTGTCAGCATCCTCTTTGATAAAATCATTGTTTATGAAAAAGGTTCTGATTAAGCACAAAAAGTGAATAACCGTGCTCTTTCATATAATGATATGTTTAGAGGAATTAATCCTGCATATTTCCTGTGTTTAGGGATATTTCAATATCAACACGAGTGAGTACTGTTGCTAGGGGCAACAGATTGTCAGGTACTGCACGTGTACTTACCGTGCTTCACAGTCAGGACATACAAAAATCTATTGTTGTTTCTCTGGAAGAATGATAATTATTGTTCATATAGCAATAAGAAATTAGAAGTACAAGATAAGAGGTTAACGGAATAATACTGTCAGTATGTTGTAATAGAATCAGTGTTCTATTATGTAAAAGGTTAATAGTAAGATTAATCACTCATATTTGTACATAGAATACGTATATCCAGATTTCCCTATGGTGGTTGTGAGAGAAATGTATCATCTCTAAAGTATACACTGATCTTTATTGTGGATTGTGTGCTTTATATGGCAACATATGTTGCAAATAAATGAGACCTAATCATACAGTACACCCTTCTTTAGAGACCAGCTACTAAGCGGCACTAGAGGGCACTAGCTTAAGGGGTGAACTTTCCTTAGAATATATATTAAGGTGAAGTTGGGAAGCTGTGATTGACGCAGTACGTATATGGAAAAGCGAGCTTATGTGGTATTCCCCTTTTCCTGTATTTAATTTTATTTAATAGTGCCTTCCATCTCTTTCAACACCAGAACAGCAGAGTGTCAGCAACCTCCAAACTGGCTGCACTGATCGTAGTACCTTCAGCCAATATTGGAGGCGAATGAGACACACTGCGCATTGTTCTGGCACAGTCTGTATTTCCACAGACTAGCATGAGTAATGGTCTCTCAACACGCATATAATGCAATAGCACATGCGTGGCAGCAGAACCACGAAATTTGCTGTATAGTCTTGCCTTCCATACTCTCTATATCTCTCTATTCTTAGAGCGAATTGCTATATTTCTTTATCAGTTCATCCTGGTTTTTCAACACCAGAGCAGGTAGAGTGTCAGTAACTCTCTCATTGGCTGCGCTGACCTAGTGTCATCAACCAAAAGCAGAAGCGAATGAGACACTCTCTGTGGATGCTCTGGCACTGTCTGTGACTCTAGAGACTGGCACGAGTAAGGGTCTCTCACCACGTATATAATGCTATAGCACATACGAGGCAGCAGAACCACGAAACATGCTTTAAGGTCTTGACTTACTGTTATTAGAGTTTATTCATATATTTATTCTCCATTATAGAAAGGGCTAAGGCCTGTTGGAGTATGTAAACTACCTGTACCTTTTAAACTGTTATATGTTGTACTATATGTATTGTGTTTATATTTCGCCTTTTTAGAATAAGAGAGAATATCTCCAAGTATTTTTAATGTTTGATCTTTAATAAAAGTTAAGTCTTATCATATTTTCTCTCTTGATCCCATATTGTTGCACATGTATGATTACACTTTAGAGTGCCCCACTCTAGGAGAGTTCTTGTCTACCTTTCTTGGTAATTTTTGTGTAATGTATCTAAAGCTGTCAGATTCATGTGTACAGGAAAGCGAAGCCTCTTGCATCTAGAATGGGCTGGTGAAAATGCAAATATTAAAGATGACAGTTGCAGTAGCTGGTATAAAAGCAATGGGCAGCAGGGATTTCCACTTGCAGACACATGGACATTCGAAGTAGCTGAATAGAATCTTGCATTAGCATTAGCATAAGGCAGTAAACCAGGATTCCGCAGCTGCCCACAAATGCAGCCACTTTGCATGTGATTCAGAATCAAGAATCATCTATTTGTGATGAAGGGAGACCCTGTTGCCAACCTATACACTTGTGGTACATCCTCAAAGGACTTTTAGCTTCATAAGAAAAGCCTAATACCACCATATACATGGCCATCCTGGATATCCTGTTAGACGACATCCTACCCCCTGTTTCCACTCTTAGCTCCCTCTGCCACCCAGAGTCACAACCCAATATTCCTTAATTGTGCTCTACACCAACATTTGCAAATTCTGAACTGCAGTTTTTGGGACCATATTTTGGCCAAAAATTATGTTAAGCACCTCAGTTTTGCCCAATGTTACATTGTACAGTTTACTATAATTATTCTTACTAGCAGTGCATAGTACTATAGAGTGTGTATCTGCATTTTCTTTGTTTTCTGTGTGTATTTATCAAGGTAGAAGACTTTGCTGCCTTATAAATTAGGCCTACAGTAATTTCTCTGCTGGCTACATACTTTAAGGTACCATAGTCAGCTTCTTCAAAGAACCATCTGCCAATCTTATGCCATGTGTTAGGCTACAAGTCTCACAATTGTGTTTTGGATTCCAATTTAACACTAATGTAACTATATTATTCAACCTGAGATACAATTAGCTTATATACTGATTTTTGGGATTTACAGTCAGAGCCCATCCCAGTTCAGATGCTGCTCTGTTTCCACCAATCATTAGTTTTTTCTCACTCAGATTAACCATAAATTTTCCTTTAACTGCCCTTGTCAGACAGATGCTAATTCACAAAGTCTTACTAGCTCACTCCCCTGAGAACAAATTAACTCTTCTTTAACTTTAAATACTAAAGTTAGACTATATTGCATCCATGCTGATAGGTTTTCTTTTTTTTTTTCAATTTCTAATGAATAAAAAAAGAAAACTTTAATGTATGGTACTGAATGTGATGTTTACAAGTTAGATGTGAGAGACAGAGAAAACATTGGGCCTGATTCTCATTTGTAAGCAAAGCAAAAAATGCACGTAACTTTGTGTCCGACACAAACCATGTTACGTGCAAGGGGAGCAATACTGGCTGCTTTTGTATATAGCCCACAAATGTTATTGTGCATTCACGCTGTGTGATATTTTAGTCAATATCGCTCATTTTCCCCCTTCTGAGCGATATTGACTAAAATATTGCACAGAGTGTGTATGCTGCAAATGATGGCTGATGCATGTTCCCAGGGTTAATTAACGCCCCCTTCTGTCATCTGTGCATACAGTTCAATTTTGGCTATGTCGGCCAAAACTGCATGTTATTGCTGGTGGCGGGGTGACGTCACTGACTGAGCAATATCGTTTGTGGGATCGATCAGTATGTACGCATGTCTGGTGCCCTGTAAGGGAACTAAACACACTGTGCAATATCGCTCATGGGGTGTATCGCACAGTGTATATGGACCTTTAGACAGCTTTATTTGTCCAATGTGCTGCAACTGGGTGCTGCTGTGGATAAAATATAAAACAAAATGGAGGGATAACTTAACCAGCGCTCCTAAGTAGTTTCAATGTCCAATTAGTTCCATGTATTTGTCTCCATTTTAGAGAATACCATCATAGGACAAACATACAGAGGAAGGAACATATAGTGAAGTACAGTTTAATTGAGATGCATAAAAACATATAAAACAACATTAATCACAAAACAATCTATGTGTCTGCTTTTACACAGGAATGAGGCAATATTCCTAGATTGGAGGTTTCCCAGTCACTTTGAAACAGTTCTTTCACAGCACACAGATATGTAGAGGGGATCCCAGGACTTCCCCAAAACACTGGACTGTTATCTCCAGGCAATCACTCCACTGGACCTGACCAGAACGCCTCCTCACTGACGCGTTTCCACCCCTGGCTGGGGTCTTTTTCAAGGTGTAAACAAAGAATGATCTTGGTTTGCATCCAAAAGTTATTTTAATAATCAATGTCCAATCACATCCCTCCATGCACAGCTGAACCTAATACATTAGTATGATAAATGTCCTATGGTTCCCTGCTGTACACGGACTTCCTGCAATACACCTTCTGTGTATTCAGGGTACGATGGCAACACGGGAATCCAAAACGCAGTTGGATGCCCGTTCCCATCACGTCACTTCTGCCCCGGCATCCACACCGAAGCTGCACTCGTTTAATATTTACATCCCGCATCTTATTCTGACTCTATAGCACACTCTATGTATGGTTTGATTTACATACTGGGCTCTTTTAATACCAGCTTTGCAGCGATGTAGAACTCCCAGCATCATGTATAAGTTCCCAGTGTGGCGCTACATCACTTCCGGTGACGTCATTTCTAAACAAAAAGCCGTCACATTTTAAAAATGGGTCTTGTTGATATCCACCATCTAAAAATCTGGAGAGTGTTACATACACAATAATAACAAGAACAAGAATTAAATAAAAAGACAAGTTAAAAAGGGGGAATTTCAATAAAAATATAATACAGGGCAATTTTTTTTTAAAACCATTTAATTTCAAAATCTGCATTAAGGCCACCTGGTTTTAATGTACCCAATTCATAGATGGCCTTCATTTCAGCTTTAGCCAGTTGACTGGCCACATCCTTTCTTCTCCATTATCTGTCTAATGCCACAGAAATGTCTGATCTCAGACGTACAACTCTGGTAGTGTGTTCTAAAGTGCTCAGATAGTGCATGGATCATTAATCTCTTTTTAACATTTCTCAAGTGCTCACTAATTCTTATTTTTAGTGCCCTGGAGGTACAACCTATGTTGGAACTACTGCATGTAATAAAATCCATGATATTAAAATCCTTATTATTTATACTTACTTCCGTTATCTCACTGTTTCCTTGTATACCTCTGCAGCCTAAACAAAGTCCACACCAAAAGAAACCTTTTGATTTAATTGTACACATTGGTTTCTTTGATAGTTGGGCACTTTTCACCAGACATGCTTTTAAATTTGGGGCCTTTTTGAAAATACATTTTGGTCTCACTGGTAGGAGATGGACAATCACAGGGTCCTTCTTTAAAATCCCTTAATGTTTATTAAGTGATTTCTCCACAATTTTATACTGGGTATTAAACAATGTCACAAAAGACCAATCATAATTTGATGTATTTCTCAAATCATTCTTGATTTTTGGATGCAATAAATCATTATGGTCAAACCGTGCCACTATTGTTTTAGGTTGGTCTATCTTTTCTGCTTGGTATCCTGAAGCCTCGAATTTCAACTTCATTTCTTCTGCTTGTTTTTCATAGGCTCCTGAATTTGTACAATTATGCTTCAAACACTTAAATTGTCCATCAGGAATTGAACCCAACCAATTTTGGTGATGGAAACTTGCTGCATTAATGTAGACCCCTGAATCTGTAGGTTTGATATAATTTTTGGTTTCGATATGTCCATTCTCTATAAATACTGTCACGTCTAAAAAGTTTAAGGACTCCCTGTAAAGGGGGGTACTCACGGGAGAGATGTGTGCTGAGCGATCTTAACACAGACCGCTCAGCACACATCTCTCACCCCGCTCAGCACAGCGCGATGTGCTGAGCGAGGGGGAAAGCCGACGGGGGGCCGCTCACTTCACACAACGGTGAAGTGAGCGACCCGCTAGATTGAGCCTGCATGCAGGCTCAATCTAGCACCGGCGATAGCGATGTGCGGGGCCGCGCATCGCTATCGCTGGGGGGCATACACACGGCAGATCCGTGCTTAAAATCTAAGCAATCTAGCAAGATTGCTTAGATTTTAAGCACGGATCTCTCCGTGTGTACCCCCCTTTACTCTCAAAGGTAAAAGCAATATTTAAAGGATTAGTATTAAGATACAGTATGTAAAAAACTCTTTTAAACTCTCCTCACTACCCTTCCAAATAAAAAAGACATTATTAATGTACCTTTTCCAGGACACCAGGTTTGCTCGGTAGGGACAGTAATTCCAAATCTTTGTTTCCTCCCACTTTCCCATGAAAATATTTGCATAACTCAGAGCAAACCTGCTGCCCATTGCTGTACCGACATCTTGTAGTTAAAATAATGATTTCCTTTTTTGATAAATTCCTGTAAGGATTCATTCAATCTACTATTTATTAATACCTTATAAATTGCTTCAAGACCCTTACGGTGTTCAATAATATTATAAAGTGATCGGATATCCACTGCCACAATTAAATACCCTTCTTCCCATTGTATTGTTTCTATTGTACTGAGGAAATCTCTCGTGCCTTTCAAGTGGGCTGGGTAATTGGCTACCAAGGGTTGTAAATAAAAGTTGATAAACTCTGATAAATTCGATGCCACTGAGCCAATACCCGACACAGTGGGCCTTCCTAAGGGTTTTATTGGATCTTTATGGATCTTGGGCAGAAAATAAAGGACTGGAATCACTGGTTCATCGTTAAACAAAAAATTAACCTCTCTCTCCTCTAATGTTCCATTAATTTGATATTTCTGTAATAGTTTGCCCAATTTTTCAAGTATTCTATCTGTTGGATCCGTCTTTAATTCACAATAGGTTTCACCATCATACAGTTGTCTGAGGACTTCCTTATTGTAGTCCTCCTTGGACTTCATAACAATTCCACCCCTTTTATTGGAAGGCTTCACCACTAGATCCTCATTTTCCCGAAGTCTTTTTAATGCCTGATATTCCTTAAATGTTAAATTGTATTTAGGTAGTTTATTTTCGGTTTCGTGTATATCATCCGAAACCAGTTTAAGGAATGTTTCAAGGAAAATACCCCACATACAGTATGTGTTGGATTAAAAACTGATTTAGGTTTGAATGGAGTTACCTCAGTTTTTATTGGTTCGATGTTTTCCTTATTAAGGAAAAAAATACTTAATTTCCTTATAAATTTTTGTAAATCTACGAACATACTAAATTTATTGAGAGGTAACGAATCTACACATTTTTCCAAAAGGGAAATCTATTCTTTTGCCAATAAATGATTGGTGAGATTAGAAATTTAAATTTTACCTTGGTTAGCTTGATTAATTTCTTCATCTAGTGGTTTAGGGAGGGGAGGTGTTTTTTTCCTTTTTTTTCTTATATTTATTTCTAAAAAAAAATTATTGTTTAATTTCTTCGTTTTACCTCCTCTACATCTCCTCATTTTTATCTTATGGGACTTTGTTTTCTCCCCCTGAATAAAAAAGGAGAAGATTCTACATATTCATCTAGTGGTTGTTATTAATCCCAAAGTCGACAAGGGTAGGGTATTTTTCTTCCCTCAATCATCTCTCTCTAAATGGTTTATACTTCATTTTGTCATCCCAACTAACTCCAGTCTCATAATTGTTTCTTTGTCTCCATTCTTTATTTCTGTTCCTAAAATGACGAGGTTTATCCCTAAATTTCCGTGAAAGTTGTTCTCAATCAGGGTCTGTAAAATTATCCCCTCTCTGAGTATTTTTGAATTTCTGTTGTGGAGCAACACTCCTCTTTCTTTTCCGTAAATTTGGGGGAACCCATTTCCTTTTGTTCCTCACAGGACTTATTTTAACCGGTGACATATATTCCTCATCTATAAAATCTTCACCTACTGCCTTGGTCTCAGACTCGTAATCATCAGACAATTCTCTCCTTTTGTCTCTATTAAATTTTTTGACTTTACGTTCAATTGACAGTTTTTCATTTTTCTTTAGAGTATTTTCTATTCGCTTTTCCAAGTCCTAAAACTCCTGCAGATCAGTAAACGGATGAATCAATGTTTTATAGTTAGCTATCACTGTTTCTAATTTTACTAACTCCTGTTTTTAAAATATGATCCCATTCCAATTTAAATTCCTCACTCGCAGATGAGAATGAGGCAGTTTTGTGTATAAGAAGCCCTTTCGGTATGATCTGGTGGGAGAGGTACATCTCTAGGTTACCATCTCCCACCAGATCCGGTTCTCTTTCAACAATGTTACTTCCAATATTTTCATAAGGCTTTCCAAATTCTCATCGACAAGAATTATGGAGTCCCCTTCTTCTCTAAACAGATAATCAAATTTTGATTTTCTGTTTTCTCTTTAAACATGTTGCTGCACAGTATTAATTCTCTGAAGGACAGAAAACTGCTGCTGTGGATAGTTAGTTAACACAGCAGACTGAAAACAGTTGTCCTTAATCATGCAATACTACTCCTATACATAATCCCATTAACACTATACTGGGGAACTGTACAGGTATGTATACTCAAGATATGCCAGGCTCAGATTTCAAATCTAGTTCAAACCTCATCTATCCAGCGTCAGATTGTCGTGGGTTTTAGATTCAATATAAGGGAGCCGCTGCTGGGACTTGGCACCATTTCACTCCAGTCATGCTTCTGTATTCTGCGCTATGCTCTTTGGTGTCCATCCAAGTGGCTGTGTGGAATACAAGTGCTGTCACTGTGTCCATAATGGGTTGTGCAGTTGTCACTGTGCCATCTAACGGGCTGTGCTGCTGTTACTGTGTCCATCTAAGGGACTGTGCTGCTGTTACTGTGTCCAGCTAATGGGTTGTGCTGTCAGTGTGTCAATCTAAGGGGTTGTGCTGTCAGTGTGTCCATCTAAGTGGCTGCACTATCAGTGTGTCCATCTAAGTGGCTGTGCTGTCACTGTGTCCATCTAAGTGACTGTGCTGTGTTCATCCACAAGCTGTGTCCAGTCCCCATAGTCTAATTCCATAATAGTGATGCTGCACTGACTCTGCAGGCTCCACCCACTGCGTTCAATGGGTGAGATTCAAATGACATATCACGCCCAATTTCCTTCTAAAATGATCTCTGTTATTGCGCATATTGCACCCATAGTGATCAGGTTTAGCTGTGTAAAGGGTTGGGTGCGTGCCTTCCTACTCCGGAGGTAGCAAGCTGAAATAATGATACCACGCCCCTGAGGGCAGAAACAGAATGGGTGTGAAAAGGGGTGAAAAGAATTGAATCTCCCCCAATGTGTGACTCCATATTTGTCTCCAAAAAAAGTAAAAAAAAAATTGTTGCATTTGTTTGTACTATGCACTGTACCCCAGTATGCTGTAGTACCACAGTGCATGTGCAGAAAAGTGGTCTGAATCAACACAGTGTGCCGAACTGCCAGTTAAAAAACAAAATATATTTATATTCTTTTATAATACGGTTGTACTCTTCTGCGCACTGCATCTCAGTATGCTGTACCCCAGTGTGACTTTGTTCAAGGACAATTCCGTCTTGTACAACTTTTCATTTCTGCCACTGCTGTGTGGCAATGTTTCTTAGATGTACTATAAACTGCCATGTGTTTGTCCCGCTGCTCTATTGCTTAGTAACCAGCCAGCTCATGGCAGCCTTTGGAGTGGAAATGAATGTTATTTAGGTTAATAATACTCTAGGAACCAAAAAAGGACCAATTTATGTAACTTTAGATTTTTTTTGTAATTTTTGGGAAAAAATCCAAATCCAAAACCAAAGAAAGTCACGAGCGATATCCAAAATCGAAATCCAGAACCAGACAACAAATTAAAACCAAAAACAAAACAAAGAAAACAGCAAAAATGGTCCAACGCACAACTCTAGTTCAGACCTGCTACTGTATTGGTCTTTGAAAATTAACGGATGAGGAAAACTGTCCGCACATACCACATTATCAAATCATCCTTTCCCAATATTCACTTTTCCAGTATTTTATGTTATATCTTATTGGGAGGTGTACCCAGAAAAAGCTTTAATAGGCACAAATACAAAAAAGGGAGAAAAATATTCCTTCAAAGGGACACTCAATAACTAATAATTTTCAAAATATCCACAAGAGAGCTTGTCTTTTGCAGTGATCCCTGCTTATTTTTATAAACCACCTTCATTTGCATTAATATTTCCTTTTTTCTGTTTACTTTTTTTGAGGGGTATATGAGAAGTGGGTGGTTGGTCTGCGCACCCTAATTCTAAACGTAATTAGAGGTGCTTGGAGCAGTTAAGCTGTGCTTGCCTGGGGGTCCTGTGTTCTGAACTCGAACCAAAGGAATATTAGGGACCCACTTGATGAGGTCACCTGGTTGCGGTAGATGGATAAATATTTTTGGGCCAAAAATGATATCAAGAACCTCGATTTTACTTTATGTTAATAGCAGAGTATATTATAATTGTTCTGTTTGTCAGTCTTCTTGATGTTTGGAGTGTGCACCTGCATCTTTCCTTTTGTCTTATTTGTGGGGACACTTTCATGTTATTAATGCTGCCTTGTACATATATTTTTTGTTTAATTGCTTAGGAATTGGTGGTTTCTGATGACTAGCTGTTTGAAGTACTTTTTTAATGAAAAATAGGAACTCTGTTGAAACTATTAGCAAACGTTCATATTAGCTCTAAAATGATGCATTTACTCGGATATGCACCACTGGATTCCAGTAGAGAGCCATAATGTCATGGAAGAAGCTCTTGCATATGGAAATGACCCATGACAAATTAGTTCTTCCTTAAGTAGTTTAATTACTTCATTAAGTGGATTAATGAGCTGTGTATTATCTGTCTTGTGTTTGGCATGTATAAGTTGACATACAACATTAAGAAGGGATGACAATTATATTAGCTATATGGTCTTTATCAAAGAAAAACCTTCCATCTGGGTCTGAAAGTTTTTGAGTCATGTGAAATGAAACATGTTTAGCTGACAGGACTGCAGCACCCCCAGACTGACTACTGCAGTAGCAGCAGTGATATGCAATAGTGGTAAAGTGGTTAGTTAAATTGGGGGAACTACAGTAGCTTAGCAAAACTGGGTTTCCTGTGTGTGGACAAGATCAATCTGAGTTTACGTACGTCGAAATTGTGTCTGGAAACATGTTTAGGGATGTTAAGACTAGAGATAGACAAATCAGTAATCCAGTATTGAAATCCTGTCAATTTTCAGAGATTCAAAATTGCCACAAGTTTTGTAAATAGCAACATCTAATGGAGAATCGGGAACATCAGTAGTGGTGACTAGCAATAGTCTAACTTTGGAACACTGCTGTTCAACCATTTCTTATGGAAGCTGGTGCTTCAGTTATATCAGAACTAGAGATAACTAGGTTCCTCGAGATCCGAACCCCCCCGAACTTCACCCATTTTACATGGTTCCGAGGCAGCCTCAGATCTTCCTGCCTTGCACGGTTAACACGAACGCGCCCAAACGTCATCATCCCGCTGTCGTATTCTCTCGAGATTCGTATTGCATATAAAGAGCCGCACGTCGCCGCCATTTTCACTCGTGCATTGGAGATGATAGCGAGAGGACGTGGCTGCGTTCTCTCAGTTTCTGTGTTCAGTGTGCTACAAATATCTGTGCTCAGTGTGCTGCAAATATCTGTGCTCAGTGTGCTGCAAATATCTACATTCTCTGCCTGAAAACGCTCCATATCTGTGCTGCATTGTAGTTGTGCGCAGTATATAGTAGGAGGACAGTGCAGAATTTTGCTGACCACCAGTATATATATAGCAGTATGGTACAGTAGTCCATTGCTCTACCTCTGTGTCATCAAGTATACTATCCATATCTGTGCTGCATTGTAGTTGTGCGCAGTATATAGTAGGACAGTGCAGAATTTTGCTGACCACCAGTATATATATATATATATATATATATATATATAGCAGTACGGTACAGTAGTCCATTGCTCTACCTCTGTGTCGTCAAGTATACTATCCATATCTGTGCTGCATTGTAGTTGTGCGCAGTATATAGTAGGAGGACAGTGCAGAATTTTGCTGACCACCAGTATATATATAGCAGTATGGTACAGAAGTCCATTGCTCTACCTCTGTGTCGTCAAGTATACTATCCATATCTGTGCTGCACTGTAGTTGTGCGCAGTATATAGTAGGAGGACAGTGCAGAATTTTGCTGACCACCAGTATATATATAGCAGTATGGTACAGTAGTCCATTGCTCTACCTCTGTGTCATCAAGTATACTATCCATATCTGTGCTGCATTGTAGTTGTGCGCAGTATATAGTAGGACAGTGCAGAATTTTGCTGACCACCAGTATATATATATATATATATAGCAGTACGGTACAGTAGTCCATTGCTCTACCTCTGTGTCGTCAAGTATACTATCCATATCTGTGCTGCATTGTAGTTGTGCGCAGTATATAGTAGAAGGACAGTGCAGAATTTTGCTGACCACCAGTATATATATAGCAGTACGGTACAGTAGTCCATTGCTCTACCTCTGTGTCGTCAAGTTTATACTATCCATATGTGCTGCATTGTAGTTGTGCGCAGTATATAGTAGGAGGATAGTGC
Organism: Pseudophryne corroboree; assembly: GCF_028390025.1. Lineage (NCBI taxonomy): Eukaryota > Metazoa > Chordata > Amphibia > Anura > Myobatrachidae > Pseudophryne > Pseudophryne corroboree. The sequence continues at coordinate 525,807,078 of NC_086447.1, read as the reverse complement.
AGAATTTTGCTGACCACCAGTATATATATATATATATATAGCAGTACGGTACAGTAGTCCATTGCTATTGATATATTACTGGCATATAATTCCACACATTAAAAAATGGAGAACAAAAATGTGGAGGGTAAAATAGGGAAAGATCAAGATCCACTTCCACCTCATGCTGAAGCTGCTGCCATTAGTCATGGCCGAGATGATGAACTGCCATCAACGTCGTCTGCCAAGGCCGATGCCCAATGTCATAGTAGAGAGCATGTAAAATCCCCCCAAAAAAAGTTCAGCAAAATGACCCAAAAATCAAAATTAAAAGCGTCTGATGAGAAGTGTAAACTTGCCAATATGCCATTTACGACACAGAGTGGCAAGGAACGGCTGAGGCCCTTGCCTATGTTCATGGCTAGTGGTTCAGCTTCATATGAGGATGGAAGAACTCATCCTCTCGTTAGTAAAAGGAAAAGACTTAAGCTGGCAAAAACACAGCAACGAACTGTACGTTCTTCTAAATCACAAATCCCCAAGGAGAGTCCAATTGCGTCGGTTGCGATGCCTGACCTTCCCAACACTGGACGGGAAGAGGTGGCACCTTCCACCATTTGCACGCCCCCTGCAAGTGCAAGAAGGAGCACCCGCAGTCCAGTTCCTGATAGTCAAATTGAAGATGTCACCGTTAAAGTACACCAGGATGAGGATATGGGTGTTGCTGACCCTGAGGAGGAAATTGACAAGGAGGATTCTGATGGTGAGGTGGTTTGTTTAAGTCAGGCACCCGGGGAGACACCTGTTGTCCGTGGGATGAATATGGCCATTGACATACCTGGTCAAATTACAAAAAAAAAATCACCTCTTCAGTGTGAAATTATTTCAACAGAAATGCGGACAACAGGTGTCAAGCCATGTGTTGCCTTTGTCAAGCTGTAATAAGTAGGGGTAAGGACGTTAACCACCTAGGAACATCCTCCCTTATACATCACCAGGAGCGCATTCATCAGAAGTCATTTACAAGTTCAAAAACTTTGGGTGACAGCGGAAGCAGTCCACTGACAACTAAATCCCTTTCTCTTGTAACCAAGCTCCTGCAAACCACACCACCAACTCCCTCAGTGTCAATTTTCTCCTTACCCAGGAAAGCCAATAGTCCTGCAGGCCATGTCACTGGCAAGTCTGACGAGTCCTCTCCTGCCTGGGATTCCTCCGATGCATCCTTGAGTGTAACGCCTACTGCTGCTGGCGCTGCTGTTGTTGCTGCTGGGAGTCGATCATGACCAGAGGGGAAGTCGGAAGACCACTTGTACTACTTCCAGTTAGCAATTGACTGTCCAATAGTCCTTTGCAAGGAAGATGAAATATCACAGCAGTCATCCTGCTGCAAAGCGGATAACTAAGGTCTTGGCAGCTGCGGTGGTGTTAAATGTGTGTCCGGTATCCACCGTTAATTCACAGGGAATTAGAGAATTGATTGAGGTACTGTGTCCCCGGTACCAAACACCATCTAGGTTCCATTTCTCTAGGCAGGCGATACCGAGAATGTACACAGACCTCAGAAAAAGAGTCACCAGTGTCCTAAAAAATGCAGTTGTAACCAATGTCCACTTAACCACGGACATGTGGACAAGTGGAGCAGGGCAGACTCAGGACTATATGACTGTTACAGCCCACCGGGTAGATGTATTGCCTCACGCAGCAAGAACAGCAGCGGCGGCACCAGTAGCAACATCTCGCAAACGCCAACTTGTTCCTAGGCAGGCTACACTTTGTATCATCGCTTTCCATAAGAGGCACACAGCTGACAACCTTTTACGGAAACTGAGGAACATCATCGCTGCATGACTTACCCCAATTGGACTCTCCTGGGGATTTGTGACATCGGACAACGCCACCAATATTGTGCGTGCATTACATGTGGGCAAATTCCAGCACGTCCCATGTTTTGCACATACATTGAATTTGGTGGTGCAGAATTTTTTTAAAAACGACAGGGGCGTGCAAGAGATGCTGTCGGTGGCCTGAAGATTTGCGGGCAACTTTCGGCATTCAGCCACCGCGTGCCGAAGACTGGAGCACCAGCAAACACTCCTGAACCTGCCCTGCCATCATCTGAAGCAAGAGGTGGTAACGAGGTGGAATTCAACCCTCTATATGCTTCAGAGGATGGAGGAGCAGCAAAAGGCCATTCAAGCTTATACATCTGCCTACGATATAGGCAAAGGAGGGGGAATGCACCTGACTCAAGTGCAGTGGAGAATGATTTCAACGTTGTGCAAGGTTCTGCAACCCTTTGAACTTGCCACACGTGAAGTTAGTTCAGACACTGCCAGCCTGAGTCAGGTCATTCCCCTCATCAGGCTTTTGCAGAAGAAGCTGGAGAGATTGAAGGAGGAGCTAAAACGGAGTGATTCCGCTAGGCATGTGGGACTTGTGGATGGAGCCCTTAATTCCCTTAACCAGGATTCACGGGTGGTCAATCTGTTGAAATCAGAGCACTACATTTTGGCCACCGTGCTTGATCCTAGGTTTAAAGCCTACGTTGTATCTCTCTTTCCGGCAGACACAAGTCTGCAGAGATACACAGACCTGCTAGTGAGACACTTGTCAAGTCAAGCGAAACGTGACCCGTCAACAGCTCCTCCTTCACATTCTCCCGCAACTGGGGCTGCGAGGAAAAGGCTAAGAATTCCGAGCCCACCCACTGGCGGTGATGCAGGGCAGTCTGGAGCGAGTGCTGACATCTGGTCCGGACTGAAGGACCTGCCAACGATTACGGACATGTCGTCTACTGTCACTGCATATTATTCTGTCACCATTGAAAGAATGGTGGAGGATTATATGAGTGACCGCATCCAAATAGGCACGTCAGACAGTCCGTATGTATACTGGCAGGAAAAAGAGGTAATTTGGAGGCCCTTGTACAAACTGGCTTTATTTTACCTAAGTTGCCCCCCCTCCAGTGTGTACTCCGAAAAAGTGTTTAGTGCAGCCGCTCACCTTGTAAGCAATCGGCGTACGAGGTTACTTCCAGAAAATGTGGAGAAGATGATGTTCATCAAAATGAATTATAATCAATTCCTCCGTGGAGACATTCACCAGCAATTGCCTCCAGAAAGTACACAGGGACCTGTGATGGTGGATTCCAGTGGGGACGAATTAATAATCTGTGAGGAGGGGGATGTACACAGTGAAAGGGGTGAGAAATTGGACGATGAGGAGGATTTGGACATCTTGCCTCTGTAGAGCCAGTTTGTGCAATGAGAGATTGATTGCTTCTTTTTTGGTGGGGGCCCAAACCAACCAGTCATTTCAGTCACAGTCGTGTGGCAGACCCTGTCTCTGAAATGATGGGTTTGTTAAAGTGTGCATGTCCTGTTTATACAACATAAGGGTGGGTGGGAGGGCCCAAGGACAATTCCATCTTACACCTCTTTTTTCTTTAATTTATCTTTGCATCATGTGATGTTTGGGGCCAATTTTTTTTAAGTGCCATCCTGTCTGACACTGCAGTGCCACTCGTAGATGGGCCAGGTGTTTGTGCATGCCACTTGGGTCGCTTAGCTTAGTCATCCAGCGACCTCATTGCAAATTTTAGGACTAAAAATAATATTGTGAGGTGTTCAGAATAGACTGGAAATTAGTGGAAATTATGGATATTGAGGTTAATAATACTATGGGATCAAAATGACCTCCAAATTCAATGATTTAAGCTGTTTTTGAGGGGTTTTTGAAAAAAAAAACACCGGAATCCAAAACACACCCGAATCAGACTAAAAAATTTCAGGGAGGTTTTGCCAAAACGCGTCCGAATCCAAAACACGGCCACGGAACCGAATCCAAAACCAAAACACAAAACACAAAAAATGTCCGGTGCACATCTCTAATCAGAACTATTACTGCCTACAAATCAGTATCTGTAATGGTTACATACAGTAGGCTGATACTGTTTAAAGTACAGAACATAATGTAAAATATATGCTTCATGCTCTCTCAACAAGCCGCCAACATGCTCCAGTGTTATGCTGCCTGGGTTTAGCTCTGCTATAATAGGAAAACCACAAGCAGGGAACCCCTGTCATACTGTAGTGCACGGGTCTTAAACTGTGGTCCTCCAGCAACTTTGGAACTACACATCCCAGCATGCCCTGAAACAAGTTTTAGCATGCCTTAATAGCAAAACTGTGGCAGGGCATGCTGGGATGTTTAGTTCTACAGCAGCTGGAGGACCGCAGGTTGAAGACCCATACTGTAGTGTATACCAGTCCCAGGGCTCATATTACTCCTCATGATCATGTTCTTCACAACATGCAGTTGCAACCCATATATATTGAAAAGTACAGTACAAATGCTTAATGATAAATATCTATCTCTGATTGTTCCTAGACCAAAATGACCAAAAAGAACTGCCACCATACTTAGCGTCAGATATACTAAGCCATGGAGAGTGATAAAGTGGAGAGAGGTAAACATACTTTCCTACTTTTGAAAAGGCATTTCAGGGAGACTGTGAAAGTAACACCTATCAGCGTGGACGTGTACTGCTACATCTGAGAGGTGTGTCATAGAAATGACGTACATCCAAATGACATAACCAAATGTAAATGAGCCCCAAAGTTAGTAGAATCTACTTATTGAAAAAAAAAACACTGATATTTTTGAGGATTTGTTTGTATATTATGTTTAACAAGAGGTTCCATATACTGTAAGTGGCCACGAGAAACCTTATTTAAAATGTATATAGCCATAGGGATCATTGTGCCTTATTACGAATGCAGGGAAATGGCACTGATGATCCCATATGGATGTATCTCTGATTTCTTTTTTAATCCCCAAGAATGTAACAGCTACATAATGGACATAAGGTGCAATCACGGAGATTGAAGGACTATTCAGGTAGTCAGGGAGATTGCTGCTATTTCAGGGAGTTTCCTGCAGAATACAGGAGGGTAGGAAACTATGGAGGTAAAGTACCAACCAACAAGCTCCTAACTGTCATTTTTCAAACACAACCTGTTACATGGCAGTTAGGAACTGATTGGTTTGTACTTTACATTACTCCACTTTATCACTCTCCAAGACTTAGTACATCCCCCCCTCAGTAGGTTGCACATTGTGAAGGAAATATTGTTCTCATCACTCCAGGAAAAATAAATCATAAAAAAACTGAAATTAGGCATAAGTGCTGCTAATTGCTATAAATTGCCTATTTTCCCAAGAGATTTTATATAGAGCTGAAAATGTGCAACTAATTCTATTCTTCCATAAAACACTTTCATTTATTTTTACTTCATTTATATATCCTATAACTTTCACTGAAATCCACAGTGTGTGTGTGTGTGTGTGTGTGTGTGTGTGTGTTGTGTGTATTTTATATATATATAATAACAAAAATTGAACAGTGCAAGTGCACAGAAATTATGATAAAAACAACTAACTGCCTAGAGGCCATCAAGTGATATATAGGTCAATAGCAGGTGTCATGCCATCAGCCTTCACAGAGCAAAATAACATTACTGGGGGCTATACATGCAATATCCAATTTAAAATGAAACACCAAAATAACATGACATTGCCTTAGACAAAACTGCCTGTCCAATTAATTATCTATACATGGTCAAGCACTGATGAGCAAAGGTTTTGAAAGAAGCATAACACAAAATAGTTACCCTACATGATATCAGTAATAAAGCATCATTTTTCAATTAAAGATTACATTTTTGTTACCTCTTGTAAATTCATGTTTCCAAACTTTTAAATACTGATGTACTGTAGGGGCTGATGCCCAAGTGAACGTATGCCCATTTGTGGAGCAAATTCTGCGTACTTCCATACTAAATATGTACAGAAAATAAGTGCTTGCAAATGTAGAAATGTGTAGTGAGACATTTCCTGATACTGGGCTAGATGCATCATCGCTTGGATAGTGATAAAATGGAGAGTGAAAAAGTACCAGCTCCTAACTGACATTTTTCAAACACAGCCTGTTACATGTCAGTTAGGACCTGATTGGCTGGTACTTTATCACTCTCCATTTTATCACTTTCCAAGCGATGATGCATCTAGCCCCTTATCTACATTTACAGTCAGAGAAGTAGGATGGGGGTACGATGACAATGGTGATCACCCAAACAGATACTGTACTTTCAGTGGCTGTTTCTGTTAAACCAACAGTCCTAATGCTTCTCGGGAGACACCTCTCCCCATAATAGTGCCATAGTTCATTTTCTGCACCCTAGAAATTCAATAGTTTACATGAAGTCACATAGTAGGGCTGCCAGTACACATTATGTCACACAGTATCCCCAATTTACATTATGACATACAGCAGGGGTGGCCAACCAGTCAGAGACAAAGAGCCCAAAAAATGTGTTAGGTACGTCAAAGAGTCAACATCGAGCCGAAGGCAAGCATGCAAATATGGGGTGTGGCCTTGTGCCACTTCCACATAAAATAATTGTAAAAGCCAGATTCACATAAAATATATTGAAAAAGCTGGATTCACATAATACACTTCAGCTCCCCCATGTGTCACTTCAGCCAGCACCCTCTTGTCACTCCAACCAGCACCCTCCTGTCACTTCAGCCAGAACCCTGCTGTGTCACTCCAGCCAGCTCCCCATATGTTACTCCAACCAGCACCCTCCTGTCACTTCATCCAGAACCCTGCTGTGTCACTCCAGCCAGCTCCCCCATATGTTACTCCAACCAGCACCCTCCTGTCACTTCAGCCAGCACCCTGCTGTCACTCCAGCCACCACCCTCCTGTCACTTCAACCAGCACCCTGCTGTGTCACTCCAGCCAGCTCCCCCATATGTTACTCCAACCAGCACCATTCTGTGTCACTCCAGCCACCACCCTCCTGTCACTTCAGCCAGCACCCTGCTGTGTCACTCCAGCCAGATCCCCCATGTGTCACTTCAGCTTTCCCGAACTTGCTGGTGGGTGTCTCATCTCTAATACCTGGCTACCTCAGATCTAAGTCCCCGTAGTGATGCTGCGTGTCTTTCTGGAGTGCGGTGGTTACCGAATCTGCTGTGGTCATGCAACTTTGTGTTTTAGGAGCCACATTTGAAGAAAGAAAGAGCCGCATGTGGCTCAAGTGCCACTGGTTGGCCACCGCTGACATACAGTGTTCTCAGGTCATATTATACAGTGTTCCCAGGTCATATACATTACAGTGCCCCCTGTATTCACTGTGCCACATTAGAGTGCCATCCAGTTAAAATTATACCACATTACAGTGTTCCCTTATCATTATAATATGCACTACACACTCATCTAACTAAAAAGTCACACAATTCAGGCTGGACAATGAATCAGACCCAAGTGCATAGCAAAAGTGGAAAATTGGTATGCAACTTTAAAATCTAGGTCCAGACCTCTTAAGCCTCTGATCCCCATAGCAGTGGCACTACCTAGCACTAGAGATGAGCGGGTTCGGTTCCTCGGAATCCGAACCCGCCCGAACTTCAGCTTTTTTTACACGGATCCGAGCGACTCGGATCTTCCCGCCTTGCTCGGTTAACCCGAGCGTGCCCGAACGTCATCATGACGCTGTCGGATTCTCGCGAGGCTCGGATTCTATCGCGAGACTCGGATTCTATATAAGGAGCCGCGCGTCGCCGCCATTTTCACACGTGCATTGAGATTGATAGGGAGAGGACGTGGCTGGCGTCCTCTCCATTTAGATTAGAAGAGAGAGAGTGAGATTGAGACAGAGACACTTGATTTACTGGAGCTTAGGAGTACTAGAGAGTGCAGAGTTTACTAGTGACTGACCACTGACCAGTGACCACCAGTGCAGTTTTATTTAATATAATCCGTTCTCTGCCTGAAAAAAACGATACACAGTGACTCAGTCACATACCATATCTGTGCTCAGCCCAGTGTGCTGCATCATCTATGTATAATATCTGACTGTGCTCACACAGCTTAATTGTGGGGGAGACTGGGGAGCAGTTATAGGTTATAGCAGGAGCCAGGAGTACATACATATTATTAAAATTAAACAGTGCACACTTTTGCTGCAGGCAGGAGTGCCACTGCCAGTGTGACTGACCAGTGACCTGACCACACTGACCACCAGTATAGTATACTATATTGTGATTGCCTGAAAAAGTTAAACACTCGTCGTGTGACTTGTGTGGTGTTTTTTTATTCTATAAAAAACTCATTCTGCTGACAGACAGTGTCCAGCAGGTCCGTCATTATATAATATATACCTGTCCGGCTGCAGTAGTGATATATATATATTTTTTATATCATTATTTATCATCCAGTCGCAGCAGACACAGTACGGTAGTTCACGGCTGTAGCTACCTCTGTGTCGGCACTCGGCAGTCCATCCATAATTGTATACCACCTACCCGTGGTTTTTTTTTCTTTCTTCTTTATACATACTACATCTCATTATCATCCAGTCTATATTAGCAGCAGACACAGTACAGTACGGTAGTCCACGGCTGTAGCTACCTCTGTGTCGGCACTCGGCAGTCCATCCATAATTGTATACCACCTACCCGTGGTTTTTTTTTCTTCTTTATACATACTACATCTCATTATCATCCAGTCTATATTAGCAGCAGACACAGTACAGTACGGTAGTCCACGGCTGTAGCTACCTCTGTGTCGGCACTCGGCAGTCCATCCATAATTGTATACCACCTACCCGTGGTTTTTTTTTCTTTCTTCTTTATACATACTACATCTCATTATCAACCAGTCTATATTAGCAGCAGACACAGTACAGTACGGTAGTCCACGGCTGTAGCTACCTCTGTGTCGGCACTCGGCAGTCCGTCCATAATTGTATACCACCTACCCGTGGTTTTTTTTTCTTTCTTCTTTATACATACTACATCTCATTATCATCCAGTCTATATTAGCAGCAGACACAGTACAGTACGGTAGTCCATGGCTGTAGCTACCTCGGTGTCGGCACTCGGCAGTCCATTCATAATTGTATACCACCTACCCGTGGTTTTTTTTTCTTTCTTCTTTATACATACTACATCTCATTATCATCCAGTCTATATTAGCAGCAGACACAGTACAGTACGGTAGTCCACGGCTGTAGCTACCTCTGTGTCGGCACTCGGCAGTCCGTCCATAATTGTATACCACCTACCCGTGGTTTTTTTTTATTTCTTCTTTATACATACTACATCTCATTATCAACCAGTCTATATTAGCAGCAGACACAGTACAGTACAGTAGTCCATGGCTGTAGCTACCTCTGTGTCGGCACTCGGCAGTCCGTCCATAATTGTATACCACCTACCCGTGGTTTTTTTTTCTTTCTTCTTTATACATACTACATCTCATTATCATCCAGTCTATATTAGCAGCAGACACAGTACAGTACGGTAGTCCACGGCTGTAGCTACCTCTGTGTCGGCACTCGGCAGTCCATCCATAATTGTATACCACCTACCCGTGGTTTTTTTTTCTTTCTTCTTTATACATACTACATCTCATTATCAACCAGTCTATATTAGCAGCAGACACAGTACAGTACGGTAGTCCACGGCTGTAGCTACCTCTGTGTCGGCACTCGGCAGTCCATCCATAATTGTATACCACCTACCCGTGGTTTTTTTTTCTTTCTTCTTTATACATACTACATCTCATTATCAACCAGTCTATATTAGCAGCAGACACAGTACAGTACGGTAGTCCACGGCTGTAGCTACCTCTGTGTCGGCACTCGGCAGTCCATCCATAATTGTATACCACCTACCCGTGGTTTTTTTTTCTTTCTTCTTTATACATACTACATCTCATTATCAACCAGTCTATATTAGCAGCAGACACAGTACAGTACGGTAGTCCACGGCTGTAGCTACCTCTGTGTCGGCACTCGGCAGTCCATCCATAATTGTATACTAGTATCCATCCATCTCCATTGTTTACCTGAGGTGCCTTTTAGTTGTGCCTATTAAAATATGGAGTACAAAAATGTTGAGGTTCCAAAATTAGGGAAAGATCAAGATCCACTTCCACCTCGTGCTGAAGCTGCTGCCACTAGTCATGGCCGAGACGATGAAATGCCAGCAACGTCGTCTGCCAAGGCCGATGCCCAATGTCATAGTACAGAGCATGTCAAATCCAAAACACCAAATATCAGTAAAAAAAGGACTCCAAAACCTAAAATAAAATTGTCGGAGGAGAAGCGTAAACTTGCCAATATGCCATTTACCACACGGAGTGGCAAGGAACGGCTGAGGCCCTGGCCTATGTTCATGGCTAGTGGTTCAGCTTCACATGAGGATGGAAGCACTCAGCCTCTCGCTAGAAAACTGAAAAGACTCAAGCTGGCAAAAGCACCGCAAAGAACTGTGCGTTCTTCGAAATCCCAAATCCACAAGGAGAGTCCAATTGTGTCGGTTGCGATGCCTGACCTTCCCAACACTGGACGTGAAGAGCATGCGCCTTCCACCATTTGCACGCCCCCTGCAAGTGCTGGAAGGAGCACCCGCAGTCCAGTTCCTGATAGTCAGATTGAAGATGTCAGTGTTGAAGTACACCAGGATGAGGAGGATATGGGTGTTGCTGGCGCTGGGGAGGAAATTGACAAGGAGGATTCTGATGGTGAGGTGGTTTGTTTAAGTCAGGCACCCGGGGAGACACCTGTTGTCCGTGGGAGGAATAGGGCCGTTGACATGCCTGGTGAAAATACCAAAAAAATCAGCTCTTCGGTGTAGAAGTATTTCACCAGAAATGCGGACAACATTTGTCAAGCCGTGTGTTCCCTTTGTCAAGCTGTAATAAGTAGGGGTAAGGACGTTAACCACCTCGGAACATCCTCCCTTATACGTCACCTGCAGCGCATTCATAATAAGTCAGTGACAAGTTCAAAAACTTTGGCCGACAGCGGAAGCAGTCCACTGACCAGTAAATCCCTTCCTCTTGTAACCAAGCTCACGCAAACCACCCCACCAACTCCCTCAGTGTCAATTTCCTCCTTCCCCAGGAATGCCAATAGTCCTGCAGGCCATGTCACTGGCAATTCTGACGAGTCCTCTCCTGCCTGGGATTCCTCCGATGCATCCTTGCGTGTAACGCCTACTGCTGCTGGCGCTGCTGTTGTTGCTGCTGGGAGTCGATGGTCATCCCAGAGGGGAAGTCGTAAGCCCACTTGTACTACTTCCAGTAAGCAATTGACTGTCCAACAGTCCTTTGCGAGGAAGATGAAATATCACAGCAGTCATCCTGCTGCAAAGCGGATAACTGAGGCCTTGACAACTATGTTGGTGTTAGACGTGCGTCCGGTATCCGCCGTTAGTTCACAGGGAACTAGACAATTTATTGAGGCAGTGTGCCCCCGTTACCAAATACCATCTAGGTTCAACTTCTCTAGGCAGGCGATACCGAGAATGTACACGGACGTCAGAAAAAGACTCACCAGTGTCCTAAAAAATGCAGTTGTACCCAATGTCCACTTAACCACGGACATGTGGACAAGTGGAGCAGGGCAGGGTCAGGACTATATGACTGTGACAGCCCACTGGGTAGATGTATGGACTCCCGCCGCAAGAACAGCAGCGGCGGCACCAGTAGCAGCATCTCGCAAACGCCAACTCTTTCCTAGGCAGGCTACGCTTTGTATCACCGCTTTCCAGAATACGCACACAGCTGAAAACCTCTTACGGCAACTGAGGAAGATCATCGCGGAATGGCTTACCCCAATTGGACTCTCCTGTGGATTTGTGGCATCGGACAACGCCAGCAATATTGTGTGTGCATTAAATATGGGCAAATTCCAGCACGTCCCATGTTTTGCACATACCTTGAATTTGGTGGTGCAGAATTTTTTAAAAAACGACAGGGGCGTGCAAGAGATGCTGTCGGTGGCCAGAATAATTGCGGGACACTTTCGGCGTACAGGCACCACGTACAGAAGACTGGAGCACCACCAAAAACTACTGAACCTGCCCTGCCATCATCTGAAGCAAGAAGTGGTAACGAGGTGGAATTCAACACTCTATATGCTTCAGAGGTTGGAGGAGCAGCAAAAGGCCATTCAAGCCTATACAATTGAGCACGATATAGGAGGTGGAAGGCACCTGTCTCAAGTGCAGTGGAGAATGATTTCAACGTTGTGCAAGGTTCTGATGCCCTTTGAACTTGCCACACGTGAAGTCAGTTCAGACACTGCCAGCCTGAGTCAGGTCATTCCCCTCATCAGGCTTTTGCAGAAGAAGCTGGAGACATTGAAGGAGGAGCTAACACGGAGCGATTCCGCTAGGCATGTGGGACTTGTGGATGGAGCCCTTAATTCGCTTAACAAGGATTCACGGGTGGTCAATCTGTTGAAATCAGAGCACTACATTTTGGCCACCGTGCTCGATCCTAGATTTAAAACCTACCTTGGATCTCTCTTTCCGGCAGACACAAGTCTGCTGGGGTTGAAAGACCTGCTGGTGAGAAAATTGTCAAGTCAAGCGGAACGCGACCTGTCAACATCTCCTCCTTCACATTCTCCCGCAACTGGGGGTGCGAGGAAAAGGCTCAGAATTCCGAGCCCACCCGCTGGCGGTGATGCAGGGCAGTCTGGAGCGACTGCTGATGCTGACATCTGGTCCGGACTGAAGGACCTGACAACGATTACGGACATGTCGTCTACTGTCACTGCATATGATTCTCTCAACATTGAAAGAATGGTGGAGGATTATATGAGTGACCGCATCCAAGTAGGCACGTCACACAGTCCGTACTTATACTGGCAGGAAAAAGAGGCAATTTGGAGGCCCTTGCACAAACTGGCTTTATTCTACCTAAGTTGCCCTCCCACAAGTGTGTACTCCGAAAGAGTGTTTAGTGCCGCCGCTCACCTTGTCAGCAATCGGCGTACGAGGTTACATCCAGAAAATGTGGAGAAGATGATGTTCATTAAAATGAATTATAATCAATTCCTCCGCGGAGACATTGACCAGCAGCAATTGCCTCCACAAAGTACACAGGGAGCTGAGATGGTGGATTCCAGTGGGGACGAATTGATAATCTGTGAGGAGGGGGATGTACACGGTGATATATCGGAGGATGATGATGAGGTGGACATCTTGCCTCTGTAGAGCCAGTTTGTTCAAGGAGAGATTAATTGCTTCTTTTTTGGGGGGGGTCCAAACCAACCCGTCATATCAGTCACAGTCGTGTGGCAGACCCTGTCACTGAAATGATGGGTTGGTTAAAGTGTGCATGTCCTGTTTTGTTTATACAACATAAGGGTGGGTGGGAGGGCCCAAGGACAATTCCATCTTGCACCTCTTTTTTCTTTTATTTTTCTTTGCGTCATGTGCTGTTTGGGGAGGGTTTTTTGGAAGGGACATCCTGCGTGACACTGCAGTGCCACTCCTAGATGGGCCCGGTGTTTGTGTCGGCCACTAGGGTCGCTTATTTTACTCACACAGTCAGCTACCTCATTGCGCCTCTTTTTTTCTTTGCGTCATGTGCTGTTTGGGGAGGGTTTTTTGGAAGGGACATCCTGCGTGACACTGCAGTGCCACTCCTAGATGGGCCCGGTGTTTGTGTCGGCCACTAGGGTCGCTTATCTTACTCACACAGTCAGCTACCTCATTGTGCCTCTTTTTTTCTTTGCGTCATGTGCTGTTTGGGGAGGGTTTTTTGGAAGGGACATCCTGCGTGACACTGCAGTGCCACTCCTAGATGGGCCCGGTGTTTGTGTCGGCCACTAGGGTCGCTTATCTTACTCACACAGTCAGCTACCTCATTGCGCCTCTTTTTTTCTTTGCGTCATGTGCTGTTTGGGGAGGGTTTTTTGGAAGGGACATCCTGCGTGACACTGCAGTGCCACTCCTAGATGGGCCCGGTGTTTGTGTCGGCCACTAGGGTCGCTTATCTTACTCACACAGCTACCTCATTGCGCCTCTTTTTTTCTTTGCGTCATGTGCTGTTTGGGGAGGGTTTTTTGGAAGGGACATCCTGCGTGACACTGCAGTGCCACTCCTAGATGGGCCCGGTGTTTGTGTCGGCCACTAGGGTCGCTTATCTTACTCACACAGCTACCTCATTGCGCCTCTTTTTTTCTTTGCGTCATGTGCTGTTTGGGGAGGGTTTTTTGGAAGGGACATCCTGCGTGACACTGCAGTGCCACTCCTAGATGGGCCCGGTGTTTGTGTCGGCCACTAGGGTCGCTTATCTTACTCACACAGCGACCTCGGTGCAAATTTTAGGACTAAAAATAATATTGTGAGGTGTGAGGTATTCAGAATAGACTGAAAATGAGTGGAAATTATGGTTTTTGAGGTTAATAATACTTTGGGATCAAAATGACCCCCAAATTCTGTGATTTAAGCTGTTTTTTAGGGTTTTTTGAAAAAAACACCCGAATCCAAAACACACCCGAATCCGACAAAAAAAATTCGGTGAGGTTTTGCCAAAACGCGGTCGAACCCAAAACACGGCCGCGGAACCGAACCCAAAACCAAAACACAAAACCCGAAAAATTTCCGGCGCTCATCTCTACCTAGCACCCACTATAGTTACGCCCATGATCACTAGTGCTCGCAGCCTAGGCTGGTAGCAGCACAATCAGGGGGACAGTGTGGGATCCACTGAAAAATCCAGTACCAACACTAGGCATTGACAGGCTAGGAAGGAAACGGCAGCCTAGAATCCCCTGCCATAATGTCCACCAGCTTTAGCCTATTCAGTATGGGGATGAATTCTCAGAAAATGGAAGCAGATATTAATATAAAAATAGTAAATATAAAAAAACATATACTTATTACACGACATCATAAGACTTAATAAATATTAAAGGAGCCAATATTATTTTGGACAACAATCATTTAAAATTAACTGGGTTCATACTAATAGTGATGCTACAAGTGTGTAATATAGTTGGTGTCTTCATTATTAATTAATTTTCCCAGTGTTAAGAAATGTTGTTGTTGTTTTATTTTATTTTTTTGCAACATTGTTTATATAAGCCACCATATACATCAGATAAAAGTATTCGATTACATTCTACTTAAAGACCATTATTCTTCCTTCTGGGTGAGTGCCAGGACCATAGGTAATGTGTAGTTTATGTGCTTGATTTGGAATTAGTAATTTCTGGTTTGCTTTTGTTGATTACAAATGAGTTATTGGTTCATAATGTACACAGTACCTATGAGCACCATGATACTATTATTTGTACCAAGCATGTTTTTCACTCACTTTTATCACACTTGTCATGTGTATTTTATTGTCTTTGTCTGATGTTATTGCTGCAATAAAAACATATATATATATATAAAGAATATGAAAGGATATAGGGGGTCATTCCGAGTTGTTCGCTCGTTATTTTTTTCTCGCAACGGAGCGATTAGTCGCTAATGCGCATGCGCAATGTCCGCAGTGCGACTGCACCAAGTAAATTTGCTATGCAGTTAGGTATTTTACTCACGGCATTACGAGGTTTTTTCTTCGTTCTGGTGATCGTAATGTGATTGACAGGAAGTGGGTGTTTCTGGGCGGAAACTGGCCGTTTTATGGGTGTGTGCGAAAAAACGCTACCGTTTCTGGGAAAAACGCGGGAGTGGCTGGAGAAACGGAGGAGTGTCTGGGCGAACGCTGGGTGTGTTTGTGACGTCAAACCAGGAACGAAACTGACTGAACTGATCGCAGATGCCGAGTAAGTCTGGAGCTACTCAGAAACTGCTAAGAACATTATAATATGCTAGCATGATAGAACATTAGGAGAATCTTTACTAAAGTGCAGATTTATAGAAATGGAGATGTTGCTCAGAGCAACCAATCAGATTCCAGTTATTCCAACCCATTCTCACGCTGCTTTTTTTCCGCATGGGTCCGAACTGTGCATGCGCGTGGAAGCCAATGCGCAGGAACGGTGTTGCCCGTCGCCGGCCGTCGCAGGGCAGCGATGAGATCGATGAGGAAAACGTTCACAGCGGCGAATACAAGAAGATTGACATCAAGAAGGCGTTCCTTGGTGGCAACTGACCGGTTTCTGGGCGTGGTGAGGAAAATGTAAGAGTGTCCAGGCATTTGCAGGGCAGGTGTCTGATGTCAGTTCCGGGACCTGACAGGGTGAAGTGATCACAACGGCTGAGTAAGTTGAGAGCTACTCAGAAACTACACAAAACTTTTTTGCCCAGCTCCCCTGCCATGCCTTCGCACACTTGCTAAGCTAAAATACACTCCCCCATAGGCGGCAACTATCTGATCGCACGGGCTGCAAAAAGTTGCGTGCGATCAACACGGAATGACCCCCTATGTTCCCGAAGGTGCTAGATAAATAGGTCAAATCTAATTGGTTGCTGTGGAAAAATCTCTACTTCTATAAACCCGCAATGTAATAAATTTACCCCTTATAATCAATTAATATATTTTTTCCATGCAAAATGATGGATTAGGGAGTGTTATACAGTGGGAGAAACAAGATGCTTGCTCATTCATTAAGTGAATACAGTATTTATTAATACTTCAACTCTTCTGCCTTTGACACTTGAAATGTTATCTACAGGTAACAAATTACTCATAGCCTCTTTGTATAATATTAAAGATGCAAATCAGTTTCTCAAAATAATTAACCATTTGCTTAAATGTAGTCATAAACATTTAAGTCAGATTTTGAGTGCTCTGAAAAGGTATTAGCAGAATTTCTGAATGCACGCAGTTTGGTTACTGTCTTCAGTAACAACAGAGCTGTATCTTGATTCTATGTATTACACAAGGTCTCAGATGGGCAATAGCGCCAGTTCCACCGTTCTCATTGTGCGAGTGTCTGACCTGCCAGTTCCAAAGAGAAGCCATATAATCTGCACACTTCCAGAATTATACAAGCCTCAAGCAGTTGGACTAGAGACATTTAACAACTCCATTTATACTTAGGAGAGTTCACTGCACTGCAATTATAAATCGATGGGGTTATTTATAGACTGCTGCAGCAATGTTGCTATTAACCATGTAAGAATTATTCAGCTCACACAATACAATCTACTGTACAAGGTATCATGCTCAGTGATATCGTACCATTCCTTTATTTATATGTACTTGAAACCACTCCAATCACATACAGTTACAGTGATGTGTGTACAGAACTGTAGGGTGGGGTGTGAGAGCGGTGCCATAGCCCAGTGTGACCCTTAGCCCATGCATAAAACTAACAGTGTGCCTGGAACAGCATGCTGCAGATAGTAGTGCACCTTCAGTGCTGCTCACAGCATCCCAAGGATGCTCCGGGCATGCACCGTGCAGTGTGTGGAGCCACCTGGAGCATCCAGTCAGCTCTCAACACTTCTTCATAGTGGTCCTGCCCTGGGCCCGTGTATGATGTCACTGGTTTGGAGGCAGCTGCTAGTGAGTACGTCTACAGCGCTGTGTATATGATGAACTCTATCAAATTACTCATTCCTAGTCACAACTTTCCAATCATATTGCGCAACTATAAAAGAAATGATTGCCTGAGTTAGGATATTTAATGGTTGAGGAACTTATAGGACTATAATTATGGTGCACAATTGTGGGGTATACATAGGGGGATGGTACATACTTTGGAAGGGAGACAGGTGAGCTCATGGGAAAGACACGCACACCCATGGGGGGAGGGGCAGAGACACTCATGGCTAGGGTGTGACAAAAGCACCCATGCTGGGGATAGGCAGAAGTATAAATAGGGAGTGGGGAGCAGAGGCACACCTCTATTACTGGAGCGCACAGTAATAGCCCAGCCAAAGGAAGAAAGACAGCTCCACAGGCACTGATGATCAATAACTCCGAGACCCACTAGTGTCCATGATCCCAGCTTGGCACTGCTTCTTTTTACAGAAGAAACAGTTACCAGCCACGACCATCTGTGACGGTATTTATTGCTTGGGATTTAAATACAATTTCCATTTAATTAAGCATGAGCCCCAATATGTCCAAAAGCATAAGCACTCCTGTTTTGCTCATGCTACCATGTAAGCTTGATTACTCATATTTAACTTGCAATTCATTAACTCATCATAATCGCTAAGCAAGAGTATGTGTGTGAGCTCAAGGCTATTACACATGATGAGTGATGTTTGACAATGTCAAAATATTTTAACTTTGAGTCTTGACAGACCTAACAGGAGCATAAAAAATGGAAAAGAAAACTGAAGCAAAATATAATGTAGAGCGTGATAAAAAAAACAAACAAACAGAGGGGTAAATATACTGGAGGTCTATGTTGATCGATTGTACAGCAATGTAAATCGATGTATTTCAGGTGCTAAAACGTACATTTACTGTACTAGAAATTTTTGGTATTCATTTTTAAATGTTAGTACATGTGTGAGTTAGCCCCTGAAACATAACATCACTGTAGATTGATTTAAAAACGACTTTTAGTAAATTTACACCAGAACATTTTTGTCCACCTGTTTTAAGAAGATTGTAAAAATCTAACATATAATTCATTTATAGAATACACATGGCATTTACTTCTAATTCTGTTAAATCTATACATATTTTGATGGGGACATTCATATTTTTACATTGAACTGATGGTGAGGAATATACAGTATTCCAATGACAGCTCATTCTTAAACCACTAGAAGCATTGATGGGTAAAGATTGCTGAACATGTCATTAATTCACTTTTTTAATTCACCATTTTTAATGGTGAACGAAGTCACCATTTTTTAAGTGCATTTGAATAGGGTAACAGCAATGTTCTCAAAGCATAGGAGATACAGTAAGTGTACTGATCTGTGGGATGCAGGGATTTGTAAATGCCAGGCAAACTCCAAAATTTTAGGCAGGTTTTTCAGAATTCTCGGGAAGTTAGACAACCCTCTCATACATGATGATGTCATTTACTGTAAAATATTATCATGGCCCCACCTCCCTCTGCAAAATGATGTATTTTACTGCTGAATTGGGGTCGTGACTGCATGATTTATGATGCCATGCCAACCACAGTTGCCTCTGGGCCTCCTCATCCAAAATCTCATGTTAAGGATCCTTGGGATTTACCATGGTGGGACCTCAACTAATATCTCCAATATCTGCTACAATCCCTCTATCTCTGACAGCAGAAGCAGTTTAAGGGGCTGCTAGGCTATCAGATTTACCAAGTGTGGAATGTGTATAGCTTTAGCCGCTGTAGCCTATGGTTTGCATAATGGAGAAATTACCAGAAGAGTACTGTAAGAACCTTTTCTGTTAATGAACACTACATATGCATGGTCAGTAGACCACACATGTGCAGAATGGTACTTTGGTCCCAAAATAGTGATCATTTCACTTTTAAAACATCACAGGAACTGGCCATTTGGAGCACCTGTCCCTGAGTGTGTTCTTAATACATTCTGATGATCTTTAATTTCTTATTACCATGAATAGAAGCAATACAAGATTATAATTATTGAGTCTAAAACCTGATAATTGATAAATATGCCGCTAAGTGAGGATTATACAGAATGTGGGTATGGCAACTGACCATAATTTCCACTACTAATGATTTAACCATTGAAATACTGTCACTGCAAATGTCCACAGTTTTCCTATATTGATCCACTGAACAGTAACATACTGTATCTCTTTTGACATGTTCAGTTAAAAAAATCTTACCATATGGTACAATATTAATCTACTGGCATTACAGGTTGATATTTACTGTGTTTAATAGAAATAGTTAAAAATGCAAAAATCAAATTGATTAAACTTGTCATAATTGGAATTGCAGAGCTCCAAGGTTAATTAAGATCAACACTTGTGGTGTGCTTTACTGCATCAGCACAGTAGCTTGGTGGCCCTGAAAACTATTTGAAATACTGGTAACTGCAGTGTAATGGTGTGGAAAGGAGAATCATGGCAAATACATACCACAGATTCATTATTACACAGTACTCCAAAAGTAGAAAATAGTTATGAAATGTTCAAAGTAATGCAAGAAGATAGAGGAAAACATAAGGTGCTTTTTCTCTGATAGTACTCAATTGTATTGAATAGTGGCAAAGTTTTTTTTTCTGAAACAGGAAGTACTTTAATCCTGATTGCTAACAGAATAACAAAAGGCTGTCATAAACCTGGAGTGGCTTAATCCTTGAGAATGGGTGCTGGCTTTACTGTTGATCACGCCTGTTATACTTTTACCAATAGCTAGTGTTGTGTTTTTTATGTTATTTTAGACTCTGGATTCAGAACTTGGGCCCCATAGCAACATTTTGAAGGGCCCCTTTCCTAAGACTTATTGAGAAACACCTCTCCTCAGCAGTTGTTACTTTTATACGCACACATAATATTACCCTAGTTTATTTTAGGAACCATAGTAGTGCCCTTGTTCACATTATGTCACATTTTACGGATGCCAGAACACATTATGCAACACAGTACCACCATTCATATTATGTCCCCAGTTCATATTATGCCATATTACAGTGGCCACAGTTCATATTATGCCACACTATAGTGCCTTCACTTCATGTTATGGCACATCACAGTGCCCCCAGTTATATGGTGCCTCCTCTTCATATTGTGCAACATCACAGTACCCCCAGTTCATATTATGCCACATCACACTGCCTCTATTTCATATTATACCACACTATGATGCCTCCACTTCATATTGTGCAACATCGCGTGCCCCAGTTCATATTATGCCACATTACAGTGCTCCCCAGTTTATATTATTCCACACTATGATGCCTCCACTTCATATTGTGCCACATCACAGTGCCCCAGGTCCCAAGGCAATACTTTGTAAGTGTCCCTATGTATCACCCATGTAACTGTGAAAGGGAAGGTGGTCCACTCTCAGCTATGGGCCCCAAAACAGCTGTATTCCCTGCACCTATAGTAGTTACGCTCTTGCTTGTATCACCAGATTAGATTATAGAAAGACAATGACCTGGCCACAGGATTTTCAACAGTTTTTCAAAGAAAAAAAAGCACTGAATACACCTCCTTTGTAAAATCCAGCTTTACAATGAATAACTTTGCATATGTCCTAATAACCACACAATGAAAAGTTTACATGGCCACATACTGTGAATGGGAATAATGAGATTAATATAAACACATTATTTTCCTTACAACAGTATAAGATTTGCAGTAACAGAAATATTTCTGCTGTGCATGCAGGCAGCCAGGAATTCCGGCTATAAAATACATAGCATAAAGCTTCATTATATTTTAAATTATGTTTACTCTTTTCATATATTCAATCTAGTCTGTTTTTCAAAGGCATTTGGACAATCTAGCGTGCCACACATTACCTGGTTAATAATACTGATTAAATATATTTATCCTCGGGTGGGGCTGCCTGTATTTTTCAATGCAAGATATGCATGAACTTGTAGTGAAATTACAGTGGGCGTTCTCCAGGTTACTCCATCCAGTTACTGAATATACTTACTGTATGCACAAATGAAATAGCCAGTACAGAGAAGCTTTGGAAAATTTTAAACAAAAGATACACTTGAAGACTATATAAAATATATATTGCCTATATTCAAATAAAACAAGAAATCACATACACTCAAGAAGGTTGTAAATAAAAAATATTTGCTTCCTTCAACAGGAGTAGGAGTAAGTCTTACAACCATTCTAGGGAATAAATGTAGCATCAGTTTAAAAAGAGCATTCATTTCAACCATAGTTTAGCACCAAGTTTTCTCAAGCTGCAGTAAAAAATAACAATGCAAAAAATATACATAAGGACACGTGGTTGTTACAAATGCAATAGACCAGTGTGCCTTTTGCTCCATGGGAGGTTTCTGTTTCCTGAGCCCACCTTAGTACTCCTGTGCTACAGTCTGACAGATGTACCACACCAGTCAAACTCCCCACCTATCACTCTCCCTGGATTTGCTTCAGATTCTTAATGATGACAATAACAAGTGTAATAAATTAATCTTTCAATTTAGCAATAATATGCTGCAAGATGAAAAGATGTAGGGGCTGATGCAGAGCTGGAAGCAACACAGTATACACTACACAAAAGAAATGTGCACAGAAGATGAATGTAGCAGACAGTGGGGGTCATTCAGGTGCAGCTGTACTTGAGACCATTGGTGCAAAGTACCATTTTTTTTTACTTTGTACATGCACAGGACCCGTTCTGCGTGTGCGCCCTTTTCAGGTGGCAGTTTGAATACTTTATAAATTGTGAGACCGCTTACGGTATGTTATCCATGGTTTTCAACATCTCTTTAGGTTTTACTACAACCCGGGAGGACTACAGACTAGTAAAGATGAGACTTTTCAAATAAAGAATAATATAACCAATAGGCCATACTTGTCTATGCTCCCGGGGAGTAGGCAAGTCAACCGGCCCCACCCCCTGCCCCACAATGCCTGTAGTCTCGGCATTGTGTAGCGAGGGGGGGGCCACGATGAAGCAAGTATTGCTGCCATGCCCCCCACACCACCACTACCCAGCATCACCCCCTCTGCCACTCCCCCAGTATGTTGCACCATGCCCCCTTCCATGCCAAGCTTCCAACTGGTTCGGTATGGTCACTTAGATCGCAAATTGCTAAAAATTGCAGTACTGTACACATTGAAAACCGGTGTGGATCACAGGGTCGACCACACTTAGGTCGACAGTGTCTAGGTTGACCACTATTGGTCAACAGTAACTAAGTTGACCCCTGAAACAGGTCAACAGAAGCATTAAATCAACGAGAACAAGGTCGACATGACAAAAGATCGAAATGTTTAAAAAAAATATTGGTGTCGTTTTCTTCATAGACCAGGAACCCCAATTAGTGCACGGTGTCCCCTTGCATGGCTCGCCATGCTTTGGGCAAGGTGCATCGCTCTGCTACCGCTGCACTCGGCACAGGTTACCATTCCCAATTGTAGTCCACATGGATCGTAAAGTATGAATAAGTTCAAAAAATGAAAAAAAATGTGAAAAACTCATGTCGACCTTTGGTCATGGTTACCTAGAACATGTCAACCTAGTAACCATGTCGACCTAGTACCCATGTCGACCTAGAAACCATGTCGACCCAAAGCATGCTGACCAATATTGGTCAACCTATTGCATGTCGATCGTAACCATGTCGACCTAGAAACCATGTCAACCTAATGCATGCTGACCGATAGTGGTCGACCTAATGCATGTCGACCTAAGTGTGGTCGACTCAGAGACCGGATACCATTGGGAACACACTATACTTAATGGCCAGACAGAGCAGGTAATAGGTACCCAAGGGGATTGTAGCCTGTAAAATGAGTGGCAGATGCAAATAAGAAATTGTATTTCATTTAATAACAACACTTACATGTTGTAATTAAATAATGTATGTGCAACTGAATAAGAACCATTCTTTACTTGTGCAAAATGAGTGTGCTCTGCAGTGTAAAATCAACACTTTAAAGTAGTGTTGCAGCAGTTTAAGGGGTTCTACACACACACACACACACACAC
This sequence comes from Pseudophryne corroboree, assembly GCF_028390025.1. NCBI lineage: Eukaryota > Metazoa > Chordata > Amphibia > Anura > Myobatrachidae > Pseudophryne > Pseudophryne corroboree. Next base: position 525,783,715 of record NC_086447.1, on the reverse strand, counting down.
ACACACACACACACACACACACACACACACACAGTATATATATATATATATATATATACTGCATATATATATATATGTGTGTGCTTTCACAGTCTTCTGCAAAATTCACAGTGATCATTAGATCATTATCATCATTACACTTACACCAAGGTTCAAACACCCTGCATGCCCGCTGCCTGTGACTCCTCGCCAGGGCTGCCATCAGAAATTGTTGTGCACGGGACTGACAAAACAGACAGCCCCCCCCCCCGCTCCTGGATCATAATGCATCACATGAAGGTTGTTATACTAACCAGAGAATGTTTTCTAATGCTAATTAGCAAATCAGCAGATAGAGATTTAATATTACTCTGCTTAATCAGTACTGTCTGTAACTCTTCTCAGCACAATGAGTAATTGGTGCCATGTGGAGATCCAATAATGTCTATTGTTTCTTCTAGATAAGTGAGGGACAATGAACAGTTGGTATGGAGGCAGCAGAAAATTTAGGCTGGGGGCTGTATACTGGGTGCCTACGTGACCCAGGAGCCTGGGTTCTGATTCTGGAAACTTTGGCTACAGGTGCCCATACAACAACAATCTATCTATTGGGCCCCAGAGCAACATTTTGAAGAGACTTTTTAAAACACATGAATACCTACAGTAACTAAAAAGGGTGATGGAGCATCTGGATATGGGAGTGGGGGTCCACAATCAGCACCCACTACTCATTAATTCTCTGGAGTATCATATATATGTCTACATTATAATTCACATTGTAGCGTTAACAATAGCTTGTTCATATACAGAAACATTTTTCACAGATCATATTATATAAATATATATAAATAAGTTTATGTATTGTGGCAAGTTAACAGTGAATCTATCATATAAATTATTATATGTAGTATAATAAATGTATATAGATTCAGATGCAATAGAAACCATTAACAAGGTACACCTGCTTGAGCGGGAGGGGTGTACGGGTAACCCCTAACCATCCTTCTTTGCTGAGGTACCAGCTGCAATGATTCATGTCTCCTCTGTCCAAAGATCCAGGAGCTGATGTACTGCTGAAGCTGCCATTGACACAGGCGGTCTGATGTACAGCATGAGGCTGACTCAGCTGAGTGGTGCTCGGAGAAATACGCCTGGTGCAGTGTGCTGTGTGCTCATCCAGGGGGTATTAGGAATGGGCTTGGAGCAGGTACAGAGGATCAGATCAGCCCGTGGATGCATACACATAGTGAAGGAAGAGTAGTGCTTGGTGCAGTGGAGGCTGGCCCCTAAGGCTCCAGGTCCTGTTTAGCAGGTATGTAACTGAAATGGGCACTAGTTCTGCTGGGGATGGTCATGAGTTCGTGACAGCAGATCCCCAGCGCCAACAGCACTGCAGGACCACATCAGAGAGAAACATGATGGCAGATAAGAACCTCTTGGACCATATAGTCTGCCCCTTTAAGAGAAAGCAGTAAATATGAGTTGGGTGAGATGTGGAGATAGACGGAGAGGGGTCCCTTCATCTCCTCTCCCCCGGCTGAGCCATCCCCTCCCTCTTTATTATGACCCGCAATGGCGTACTTCAATGAGTCATTCTGACTCATTATAGCACCAGCTGAAAATGGCACTATCTCCGGGACACTTCATTGCTACGGGCACTGGTGCAATGCACCAGTTGCACCGCCGCTACAGTACTTTTACTCCTGGACAGCAGGAGTCAGGGGTGGGTGCCCTGTCTTGTGAGGGCCTGTAACTCCAGTCCTGGCAGTCCCCCCAATGGTAGAACTGCCCCTTGCCAATTCAAGCCTCAGTCTCAGCCACACAATTGCTACCTACGTTTTCAATAGAAAAAATACATGGATTGCAGAAAATTTCATGAGCAATAAAAAAAGTGCAACTAGAGATAAAAGGAGATCACATCTCTATCTGACTTTGCCCTGAGACTTTAAAGCTCAGTGGGGTTAGTTGTGTGATGTTTTTCTTTTTTGTGTTTTTTTCCCCTAAAACTGTCACTTGTTTCTTTGATTGACCATATTATATGATCACTGGGGGTCATTCCGAGTTGTTCGCTCGCAAGCTGCTTTTAGCAGCTTTGCACACGCTAAGCCGCCGCCTACTGGGAGTGAATCTTAGCTTATCAAAATAGCGAACGAAAGATTCGCAATATTGCGAAAAGACTTCTCTGTGCAGTTTCTGAGTAGCTCGAGACTTACTCTGCCAGTGCGATCAGTTCAGTGCTTGTCGTTCCTGGTTTGACGTCACAAACACACCCAGCGTTCGCCCAGACACTCCTCCGTTTCTCCAGCCACTCCCGCGTTTTTCCCAGAAACTGTAGCGTTTTTTCACACACTCCCATAAAACGGCCAGTTTCCGCCCAGAAACACCCACTTCCTGTCAATCACATTACGATCACCAGAACGAAGAAAAAACCTCGTAATGCCGTGAGTAAAATACCTACCTGCATAGCAAATTTACTTGGCGCAGTCGCACTGCGGACATTGCGCATGCGCATTAGCGACTAATCGCTCCGTTGCGAGAAAAAAATAACGAGCGAACAACTCGGAATGACCCCCACTATTTTTTCATGTGCAATTGAATCTAGGGCTCAAAGGGAATTCTACAAATAAAAGATGTTTCATTCTACAAAGAGGTCTGCAAAATGAAATCATTGATTGGCACTAATGTTAACACTGCAAGCTATCATAAACTTCTCAATCAGGTTTATACACTGTCAGATAACTATATCATATCATGGACGAGATGTATTAACATTGCGTGGTACATCCTGTCACATATCGCATTCATACAAATCGCACACAGTGGGGGTAATTCCAAGTTGATCGCAGCAGGAAATTTTTTTGCAGTTGGGCAAAACCATGTGCACTGCAGGGGAGGCAGATATAACATGTGCAGAGAGAGTTAGATTTGGGTGGGGTGTGTTCAATCTGCAATCTAATGTGCAGTGTAAAAATAAAGCAGCCAGTATTTACCCTGCACAGAAATAAAATAACCCACCCAAATCTAACTCTCTCTGCACATGTTATATCTGCCTCCCCTGCACTGCACATGGTTTTGCCCAATTGCTATAAAAAATCCTGCTGCGATCAACTTGGAATTACCCCCAGTATGTACTATCATATGCAATTAGTATTGCAAAGGACAGCTCTCCTAATAAGTGTTGTCCTTTGTGATCAGTGCCGTTCCCTGCACTTATAGGTTTATGACCCGGGAGTCCATCTGTGCGATGGCTTCAGGGGATGCTGGCATTACCCTCCGTGTCAGAGCCTTGGCGTCCAGGGCTTATTACATTTGGAAATCTGGTAAAAACCATGAAAACTGTTTTTCTGTTGCATTTTTGCTTTAGTGCATCCTGCCCCATGTGAGACTGTCACAAGTAAATCTGTGTATGTATTTCACTGCTTGGTTTTAGTAATTGTAGTTTCTCCAGTAGCGGATCTTGCCATGGGCAAGCAGGATTTTTGCCCGGGGCGCCGCCTTCCGGAGGGCGCCGGCGTCATCCAGAGGGCCCTGCACCATGGCAAGATCCGCTACTGCCCAGCTGCCCTCCGCTACTGCCCCCATCTGCCTGCTGTGTCCCGCTGCCCGTTGCGAAGGGAACTAGATGCGTAGCGTCTAGTTTCCCTTCATGGAGAGGACCTTTACTGTGCGGTGCACAATGACATCATCGCGCACTGCACAGCGTTTCAGCGGCGCTACTCTGAACAGGGGGCGTAACTGACCACAACCCTTGCACAAAGCCACGCCCCCTATTTCCCGCCCGAGGCACAAAAAGCGCTGGAACCGGCCCTGAGTTTCTCTACCATATAATCTATTTATAAACAAAGGGGAAACATCTGTTTAGCAAAGGTTACAGATAACTATTTATGATTAAGGTCATAAATGCCTGTATACACTACCTCTTGTTGTGATTACAGATAATCCCACAAATCCTCAGTGTAGCAAAAGCACATGCACGTCATGTGTGAAGGAGACAGTTGGATAGGAGAGTATGCTACTGCTGGCAGGAGGATGACAGGTGGCAGCCAGCAGCAGTAAAACAGTTTTTTTTCCGACTGGACTGACCGGAGTGCACTGTGCAGGAACTGTGGCTGGCCAGTGCTCAATTGTAATGGGAGGTTACTAATCCTGGCGATCAGAGGCGAGCCTGATTAGGGAAGCTGCGGAAAGAAATTACCAAGGTAATAGACCCGGCGCTACCAAAAAGATGTTTGACCTTTAAGCAGCTGTTTAAAGGGATAGTTAATCCCTAGAAGGAACAGTAAATTTAGGAAATATATACAGCGCTCAAAACTGGATATGGAAATAAACAAATGTGTTTTATTACATAAAATTGTTGCAACAAATAAAAATAATAATAATATTACTAATTAAATTACGACAATAGGGCAAGCACAGCAGTAGTTTGGTATATTACCACACGAATAAGCCGGACATATTCCACTTATTTTATGTAATAAAACACATTTGTTTATTTCCATATCCAGTTTTTAGCACTGTATATATTTCCTAAATTTACTGATTAGGGAAGCACTGAGTGTAGCTGACAGGCAGCAGAGAAGAGTGGAGAGGCGGCTTTGAGGAGGAGCTCTTGGGAGATGCTGCTGTCAGAGCGAGGCAGAAGCTGACAGGCTGCAGCTACACACTATGACTACTTAGAGGGTGAGACTAGCCTGCACAGACAGTATGGAGACGGATGCACCAAAGTAGACCCAGCAGTTAACGGAGGGAGGTTG